>NC_140595.1:577065510-577665510 GCF_964204655.1 Triturus cristatus | reverse complement strand
GCATTTTCATAAATGGAAAAAATGGAAATAACTTCTTCTTTTGATTGACTATTCCAGCTGTTATTCAGGCCTGTCAGGCTAGTAACTGTGAATAGTGACAGAGGGATCAAATAGCCAAATCAAGCTGAAACACCTTCAGTGGTGCACACCTTATGCTAATAATTTCAAATAAGTACATTGTTGTTTTGTATTAGTTTACCTGTAACACGAAAAACCCTATGGTTGTCCTGATACAAGAGTCTATTTTATCGGTTAAAGAAATATGCAAATCTACTAGTTGCAATCTAATTTTTAACAGACCATAAAAATATGGAAAAATATCACTGCTTGAATTATACATTGTGCCCCTGGTATGTGCGCCCACTATGAGTGCACCCAGGACACAATGGTATTACAGAGGGGGCCGTGAACACATGTGCGTCCCCTTATGTAATACAGATAATGCTAGCGCACATGTTGTTCCAATGCTATCCTGAGAGGGCATTCCCTCATTTGCATGGGGGCGTGGTCCCATTCAAATGAGGGCGCAGAAGCAAAAATGCCTTTAAGAGGCGCACTGAAAGTGCACCACAAAAAGGCCCACTTTCTGTGTGCGAGAAATGGGGTCGCTTGGACCTCCTCAGACATCTCCCTGCAGGTGGGTGCAGTCACTCACTGCACCCGCCTGCAAGGGGATTTCTAACCCACCTTAAAAGTGCAGGCGGGTTGTCGCTTACACAATGAAACACGGAGCAGCTTTTAAACAGCTGCTGTGTATTTCACTTAAATACACTGCCCTGGTGGCAGACCGAGCTCCTGGCTGCCATTGGGGCAGCAAATTAATTCTAATACTGCAAACTTTCCTTGTTTTGCTATGGGCGCACTTTTTGAAAGGTGTGCCCTACTGCAAACAAGGAAAAGTGTACCGTATTCCTAATATGGCCCCAGGATCAAAACATAAAAACTGATAAATGTAGATGGGAAGTCATCATCATCATCAAAATAACTATTTCGATGTAATCATAGACCATAAAAGCACATACAAATAAAAAAGTTAAACATCCATTAAAGACGTTTTTCTCACACAGCGAAATAAAAAACGGGCAATAAAATAACATCTCTGCTAAGAAGATAAAATTTGTAAAACGCTCAGTGGCGACCTGGCGGTGTAACATTAATATTTCTTAACAAAGATAAAATGAACATAGCTCGAAGAGCAGCATAAAAATCACAAAACAGGGTAAGGTGCAATGTGTCTTGATCTAATAGCATTTTCCATGCACATTGTCCCAAATCATTAAGTCAATTCCGCCCTTTCGGGAAAGCCAAAAGGCAATGTAATTCATTTAATCGGAACCTCAAAAGGAGGAATCTGTCATTTGCATTAGTAACGAAAATAAGATAGGGCTCAATCGATAAAGTTGTGGTGACTATGACACACACGGTGGGTTTGCTCACTTCTAGTAAATCTCTAGCATACTGCTGATAACAAAGAAAACTCCTGTTTGCCCATAACAGATCTGACTTCTTCATACACTCAGGATGGCTAAACAATTCATAACGTGTGGAGCAGGTCATCCCCAACTAGGGCACATTGGAGGCAAGCAGCATCTGTATAATGAAAATATCTATTAGTTTTGGCGGGGTTAGATATGCTCCGTGTATGATATAAAAATTGTATGAGCTGGAAGTTTACATTCCGTGGGATGTGTGTGGGTCCACTCCCTATCTTTCCAGGGACGATAATGATATTCCTCCCAACGAGCTTGCAAGCGTGTCAGTGGATGTGTTGTGTGAGTCAGCAACGAGGAAGTTAACCAATGCACAATGTGACTACCCGTCCCCATAACCTGTAAGTATTGTACTACTAAAGTTGACTGCGGCTCAGTGGCCATATCGCCCCATGCATGGGCGAGCATGGCGAGTAACGAGTTACGTAGTAAAATTTCCCCAGGGGCAAGTCTGTGCTTCCCGCCAGGTCTTCATAGGGCTGCAAGACACCATTGCTGTACAGGTCTCCCAGTGTATGTAGTCCAGCCGCAGACCTAGTGGTGAGTTCAGCCCCAGATGTGATGGCGGTGTGTCTAGGCGTGCCTAGGAGGGGCAGTGCAGGCGCATACGGGATCAACAAACGCGTAATGTGAAGCTTGCGTGAATAGCAGCGGTGTGGGACAGTTAATTACTAGGGACCTGGTGCGGCGGTTTTAGTGATCAGATGAAATAGGTGGTGGATATGAGGCATCGACCAGAGTGGGAACGTGGTGGCTCTGTCAGTCAGTTGCAATCGCGAAAGCCATCTGGCTACCTTTGGCAGCAGGGCCGCCAAGTAGTCTAGCTCCAAATTTGGTACTGCTAACCTTCCCTGATCCAGAGGCGCGTACAGCTTCGCCAATGCTACCCTACAGCACCCAGCATTCCAAATGAATTTGCAATTGTTTGGTTCAAGGTCTCGAAAAAATGTAGATGGTATGGAAATAGGCAAGCTTGAAAAATAGTACAATTGTCTAAGAAGAATCGCCATCTTCAGCAATGCATTCTGACCCATCACATATAATGGTAGCGTCCTCCAGAACACCATCTTAGTTCGGGTGGAGGACACCACTCGTTTAAGGTTGCCGTCTAGTAGATCATCTGAGGAGCTATATATATGAACACCCAGATACTGAAACGTGGTGGGCTGCCAGGGCACCACCGTTTCGTTAAAGGCTAGGCCTGGATCCGGAAGATCCAACACAAAAGGAAATGAACAGGACTTCCTTCAGTTTACCCGAAAGCCCGACAGTCCAGCAAATCGGTGCAGTATTTCAACAATCACAGCCAGTATAGTGTGGCCATCCCAGAATTACAACAGCAGGTCGTCTGCGTATATGGATACTACATGTAGGCCATCGTCCAGCTGTATGCCCCAGTCCGTGCCCTTCTTGCGAAGCTTCGCAGCCAATGGTTAAATTGCTGGAGAAAATAGCAAAGGCGAGAGAGCACCCCTGCCGGGTGCCATGGCCAATCAGTATCGATTCAGATATTAATGAACCAGTCCTGACCCTAATGAGAGGCTGTCCATACAGTAGTTGTACTAGGTGTATGAAATACGCTCGGAGACCATGTGGATGCAATGCCGCAAATAGGAATGGCCATTCCAGTGAGTCAAAGGCCTTATCGAGAACCAGCAGCAGGCATCCGGCCCAAGCCCAGGAGTGCGGTGCTTAAGCCTGAACCCGGAAAAAGGGTAGGAGATTTAATGAGGTGTTGCATGCTGCCACAAATCTGTTTTGATACGGGTGTACCAGGGTTGAATTAAGGGAGCCAAGCGGGCCGCCAGCGCCCTAGCCAGGATTCTGTAATTCTGTGCTGAGTAGCGCAAGTGGTCTGAAGGACCCCAGTTCCATCGGGTCCCAATTGGGTTTAGGGAGGGGGACAAGTTGTGCCTCGCGCTGGGACTTAGAGAGAGTGGCAGCTGAAAGGGATTCCTCGTATAAGAGCTTCAACTGCAGGGCGAGCAATGCAGTATAGGTTTTATAAAACTCAGCTGGCAGCCCGTCAGGGCCCTGAGTCTTCCCAGTGGCAAGGGCCTGGAATCTGAGCAGAACCTCGTCTTGAGTGATCAGCTCTTCCAACTCAACCCGTTGTTCAGGGGTGATGCGCTGCAGATCCAGTGAGGAGAGGAATGAGCAGATCTCGACCGGGGTGGTCACGGCAGACGACCTATACAGGTCTGAGTAGTGATGCATAAGCTCGGCGTGTATCTCTTTTTGCGTGTAGAGTAACGTGCCGACAGAGGAGCGGAGCACCATGATGGGTGTCCGTGAGACTCCCTGGTGTATGATCCAGGCCAATAATCATGTGACTCGGCCGGCTGTAGCACGAGTGAGCGTAATGTGCCATGTAGTTTAAGCACCGCAGTCTTTCCAGTAGGGCTTTATGTTCTGCCTGTTGCTTCGCCAGCCGGCATATTTCTGCTGGTGTGTCCACCACTCAGACTTCCTCTCTGAGGAGCCCGTTCTCGACATGCTTGAGATCTGCTTCAATAGATCTGCGCAGACTATGCTGGGCACCCAATCAGTGCCCCCTGATCACTAATTTGAAAGCTTCCCATTCTATGAGCCAGGAGGACACTGTGTGATAGTTGATCTGGAAATAATCAGTTATGGCAGAGCTCAGGACTTCTCGGAAAGGAGGGTCCTCCATTGTCTCCGGTTGTAGTCACCATGTAGGGATGGCAGGCTCGCCAGCGTCCCACAACAGCTGCAAGAATTGCGGATTGTGGTCTGAGTGAGTGAGTCAGTCTGTGACACCGATGAGGCAAGGGAAGACGTACATATGAGTCTATCTAGTATTACATGTAGTGGGTGGGAGTTTGAGTAGACCGTCTGTAAGGTGGCGGTGTCACCAGACGTCCACTAACCGCCAGTGTTCCAGCCAATCACATATCGTCTGTGCTGCCAGAACAGTGTTTTCCCCCAGGAGCAGGGGGTATGAGCGATCCAGAGCCAGGTCAATGACACATTTAAAGTCACTGCCTATTAACCACGCTAACCCGTACCAGTGGGATAGTTTATTAGATAAGGTATTGAAGAATGTGGCTTGGTCAGAATTTGGCATGTAGACCAAGCCATAGAATATGTGACTCCCATCTAGGTGGCCCTCCACTAGGACGGATCATCCCTCCACATCTTTATCAATCTCGTCCGCTGTGACTGAAGGACCTTTACCATTACAACAACATAGGGAATGGCTTTAGGTGGTAGGGATGGTAACTTAGGGTGAGATTGGTTCTTGAGCTACTTGAATGAACTCGTACTCCCCCTTTTAGATGGGCCCTATCTCTGGGCTGCAGATGGCCGGGGGCAAACTTTGACAACTGGAAAATGAGGGTAAGGCTGCTCATAAAAAACGTCAGCAGCCTAATTTACCTCTGCCCTCCGGAATCATGAGATAGAGTTCAGATACCTCCCTCTGCAGCATACGGCCACCCCACTCCTTTCACCATAAATGCTTAGTTTGAATTTGATCCTAGTGGCAAAAGCGGAGTTGTACCGTGGGCACTGTTAGAACATCAAGGGGACCCAACTCTGGGTAAGTCAGCAATGTTTTTTTCTATCTGTGACAATCTGCTAATAAAAGCAGTAAGAAAATTCTTCAAGAGTAGTACGATTCTAATGTAGAAGCTATTCACAACAGTATCCATCATATTACTATCAAAATTGTTAAAGTCCACAGAAGTCTCAGTACTTGCAACAGGTCTAATAGAGGCTCCCACCTCAGCTTCAAAACAAGATGAGGACTACTATGGACTTTCTTCGAATTACAATCTCTTTTTTCCTCTTCCGAGCTGGCAGGATATGCCTAACTTCTTCGCTAGATTGATGCACATCAGCTGTGATAGTATGGGAACCGGACTCTCCTAATATAATTCGCGGAACTACCAGGTCCATGCAGGAGGGCACCTTAAGGGTCTCAGAAGAGCCCGCAGATTTACCCAGCTGAGATCCAAAGGCACTCCCATGCCTCCTTATCCCCAAACCCAGCTCTAGCTCCACTGACAAGATCTCTTCAGAAAGCAAGCTTACAGCAGAGTCAAATAGGAAATTATCAAGGTGCCCGAACGTGCAGTCTTCGGACCAGTAGTGGGGTCGCATGGAGACATTTTCCTCTTACCTATAATCTGGTCAGATAAAAAGGACATGGCCTGGCTTCATTTGGGCATGGATGGATGCAGACGGGCCCGATCTTGGCCAAGGCATGTGCCCGGGCAAGAACCGCACACGTCCCAAGCCGTGAATCTAAAAGAGCGATGTCAATCTGCCATGCCTCCTCCACCTTCTGGCAACACGGGGAATTGTGGGTGATGCAATCCTGCCCAGTGCCCTGCTTCTCAAACAGCCATCAAATAGATGGGAAATCAAAAACATAAACTGTGAGCAATCAATCTTTTTTTTTTCTTTACATTAGGTGTCGGCAAGGAACGGTCCCCTACAGTATTTTTTGGAGTATGAAACCCTTGTAACTATTCACAAACTAATGATAAAAAAGTGCTCATAATTTACCATCCACATAACGGGGCCAACACACAAAAGCGTTTACGTGTAAGGGATGTGACACTGGAGGAGTCCATTTTATATACACTTACCTTTGAATCTGACCTGAAACTTCCAGCTTCTTATTAGTAAAAAGTGCAAAAAGAGCGCCATCCATTTTATTTATACTAACTGTATATGAATATTCCACAAATATTCCTATTTTATTTCCATTTCACAAAGGTTTGTAAGAGTACATATAGGAGAGCTAAAGAAGTTACTACTTTTTCCAAAATACCTTTGTGAATAAGCTGCATTATTTTTACTACAGTGTTTTCAGTGTCTTTGGTAGCAGCACGCTCCGTCCTGTGCCAGATTACTATGAAAACCGTCTCTTAGGTACTCACACTGGTCCACTTTGCATCACATTATTTTGCTACTGGGATTTGTAAGATGTGCTTAACCAGTTATGCCTTTAGAATTTGCAATTAGTACTTCTCTCAAAATGTAATACTATTAATAAGGCAGTCAATTTGTTTCTTGTGTTATAGAAACCAATATTTCGTAAATTGCTGCCAATCCTACAAGAGGAAAATATAAAAAATAAAGAAATTACCAATTAAATTAATGAGAATTAGTATCCCCTATGAACTAAAAGGTGAGAATATAATACATGTTAGCTGCTTTGAATTTATTATAGGTTTATCACAGTAAAATCTAATAACATGGGGCGTGGCTTGACCTCTGAAGATGCAGCCACAAAGCTTTGAGCTCCACTGTACGTCCCACACTTAATCCGTCAAAATCCTTCAGAAAACCTATGTTTGACAGCAACATCTAGCGCACTAGCTGAGACATAGCCAACACCAGCCTTTTACCCCCAATCTGTCCTGGGCTTCGCACTCCCATCCAAGAGCCAGAGCACGGCATAGATGGCGAGTGCATCAGAGAAAGAGCATTTACCACGGTGAGCAGCTTCTGCACCGGCGAACCCTGGAGTAGAAAATGCAAAGATCGCCGTCACTCACCGGTGAACTCCTTGCTGGGCTATCACTCTGTCTCTCAGCGATGAAGTGGAGGCATCGTGGGCGGCAAGGGGAGCGGCCCAAGAGACGGAATAGCAGTCCCGGAATACACCCGGCAGTAAGACAGAGTGTGAGCCCCACCTCCAGGCACAGCCCTTCACAGAAACACCACAGAGGCTTACAGGTCCTCCAGGAAGAGGCAGCCCACACCTGGATGCTGCATACCCCCAAGGAAATCAAGGTGCACCCTGAGGGCAAACCCACCCTGCACGCAGACCACAAGGGCATCCCCCTACCGGTGACTTCTTTGAAGACCTGAGCTCTGCCGAGGGGAAGTGGGACGACAAATGGGATCTTAAGATCTCACTGGAGACACCAGCAGCGACGTTTCCAGAGCCTGGGCTGAGGCCCAGCAAGACTATGCAGCAGTGAGCACTGGGAGCGAGACCTACTGCCAAACACCCACAGTGAGTACTCACCTGTAAGAATGTGCTGAATCCAGGGGGGCCCTGATTGAGAAGCACCAGTTTTTTCCTCTCAAGAGATACACAGAAGAGAGACAGCCCGACCCCTGAGTGGTCTAGGGACCCTGCCTGCCTTTCTGGAGGCGCAACCCCCCAGGAAATGACCTAAGGCAGTCCCACTGTGGAGGTCTCACTGCCCAGGTGCTCCAGGAAACGAGGGGGAGAGGCAAATCGCCACCCCCCACTCTGTTCTAGCTGCCGAAAAGCTATTTAGGGTCTCCCACACCACTCTCAATATGGAGAAAGACTAACAGATTTTGCAGGTCGGGCAGGGTTACATGAACAAACGTATGAGGCTCACCCACAGCCCAGAGAGAGAGACTCACCCACTCAGCCACAAACCCCCATTGAGTTGCCTCCTGACTGCACTAAGGCAATCCTACTGAAGATTCAAGAGTCCCAGTCATCCCTAAAGGGGAGGATCAGATAACTGAGTGCTGACCTCTCCATTTTATGACAAGACTTACGAAATGCAGTAGACAAAGTCACAGGAGTAGACTGGCACATTTCTGAACCAGAAGATACGATAAAGAGGCTGCAGGAGCATGTAGTGCAATTGCGGAAGACCATCCACCCACCCGAGAGCCTGGCGGAGGATGCCGAGGGTTGCTTCCACTGCAACAATATCAACCTGGTGGGCTTCCCTGAGGGCATGGAAGGGCCTCCTTCTACCTAGTTTGTTACTCAGTGGCTGCAATTCAGGGTACCAGCAGAGGAACTGTCCCTGTGCTTCCTAGCTGAATGGGGGCATAGATCCCTGCCCCCGACTATGCACCCAAGGCCAATTATAGCCCGCATATTCAACTTTGCAGACAGAGAAGCTATAGTGCGGGTCTCCCACAAAAAGGAAACTCCTCTCCACAACTCATAAAAAATTATATTTCCAGACTATATGCTACACATACAACAACATCGATCCTTTCTCAGTGTTAAACAAAAACTAGAAGCCAAGCAAATCCAATACATGATGCTCTTCCCAGCTTGCCCCAAAGTTCATGCAGAGAGAACTCTTCTCTTTTTTTTTACACCACAGAGGGTGCGTGGCATTGGATCGAAGATTCGGCAGAATGGCGAAAGCAGAACACAGAAGGGGTACAAACAATCTGCCCATAGTGAACTTGCCAGACCTTGGTCATAGACACCACGAAGAAGTTGGAGGAACAATCGCAGACAACATTTGGCAGAGGTGACGTCAGGGTGTCCCTGGACACAGATGGTCATTGCCCAGCATAAACGATCAAACATTGACCGCATTGGACAATACATAACACTGCAGCCCATGTCTCACAGAAATATTTCTTGTGGTTTGCTATTCTGTTACACCTTCAGCGAGATTGGACAGTTTTACTTTGATCTTTGCATTATTGTTAATGGTTTGTTTCAGGGATTGTTTAAAGGGATGTTGGAAGGTAGGAATGGTTTGTTGTTTTAATTGCTTGGTTGGCAGTTGTCCCCACCATTGTCTGTGGCATGTCCTTGAAGTTTTTGAAGTATTGGGAGGGAGCTGGAGTTTAACACATGTCCAGTACGACACCTTTCCCTAGACACAGACCTTTAGACCAACAAGCCAGGGTGCCACTGGCCCCCATTGATCACACAAGAGTTGCACTGTGCCCTCAGCTTCTCCCCTTGATGGTCCCCAGAACCTCTCCTAATGAGGAAGGCCAGCTCAAGCACCTCACTTGGAATGTGAATGGACTAATAGATAAAATGAAGAGAGGGGCAGTCCTTATTACAGTTAAAAAATAAAAAATAAAAAATTCCCTTTTGTGTATTACTGTAATATTTAGACTGTAATCAGTCTGCACTGAACCAAAAAAAAACGTAACTTTAATTTTAACTAATATAGCTCAACGTAAACGAACCTTATATTATTATTTTATTATTTGCATCCATATCAGGAAGTGGAAAATAATATTTATCATAAAAAACACATTGATTACACCTCCCTATACATATTAATTTTCAAAACAAATACAAATATTTGGCAACTTATAAAGTGTGTTTTCGTATTTTAATAATTCTTTCAGCAATTATTGACATAATCCATACAATTCATATACAGTTTCTAAAAATAATATACTTTACTACAATCTTAAAAACATCTATTTCTCTTAAAAATAATACAATTTTCATATGTCCTTTTTGTCGACGCGTTTCGGTGTATCTTGCGGTTTGTAAACACCTTCTTCAGGACTCACATTATACAACAAATAATAAATGATGGGTATGTTCTTCCTTAACCCCTTTGTTATAATTGGATTTCTAGTTGGGGGCCTTCTTGGTATCCCTTCTTTGAAATACAACCGCCTTTTGTCAATTAGGTCTAGTTTGCAATCCTTTTGTATACAGAAGGGTCTCTGCCGTCGGGGGTTCAGTTCACTTTCAAGAAAGTATGACTTTATATATGATTGGGTTTAAAAAGAAAAAGACAAGGATCCAATTATAACAAAGGGGTTAAGGAAGAACATACCCATCATTTATTCCATCAAAGGCACAAGAAAAGGAACATGTATGGTCTCTGTGAAATCTTTCCAGATTTTTTGCTTTGACGGAGATCTTTAGAACGATCAGTAAGAAATATCTACTGCCCCATTTAACAATTCATAGTGATTCTAATCAAGGATATATTGGTCTGGTTTTAAAGAAAAATATTTGTTGTATAATGTGAGTCCTGAAGAAGGTGTTTACAAACCACAAGATACACCGAAACGCGTCGACAAACAGGACATAAGAAAATTTTATTGTTTTTAAGAGAAATAGATGTTTTTAAGATTGTAGTAAAGTATATTATTTTTAGAAACTGTATATGAATTGTATGGATTGTGTCAATAATTGCTGAAAGAATTATTAAAATACGAAAACACACTTTATAAGTTGCCAAATATTTGTATTTGTTTTGAAAATTAATATGTATAGGGAGGTGTAATCAATGTGTTTTTTATGATAAATATTATTTTCCACTTCCTGATATGGATGCAAATAATAAAATGATAAGAATATAAGCTTTGTTTACGTTGTGCTATATTAGTTAAAATTAAAGTTACGTTTTTTTTGGTTCAGTGCAGACTGATTACAGTCTAAATATTACAGTAATACACAAAAGGGAATTTTTTATTTTTTAACTGTGTGATAGAACCCGGTCCCTTTTGGTTTAACCTGGGTAACACTCTTTTCTTTGGATGCAGTCCTTATTACTCCACACGCATTGGGCCAGACAAACTCATGCTCCAAGAAACAGACCTAGCAGGTGACCTTTGTCCCTTTCTAGTGAAGGTCAGATACACACAAGTCTACCATTCCAGATTTACCAGGGGTTCATGGAGAGGTTGCCATTCTGATCCCTAAAACCACCCCTTCCTGAAGTCATGGGTTCTGCGAGACAAGTGGAGGAGGTACATAAGCAGAATTCAGACTACTATAGGGAACTCATATTTCCTTCACTAGCATGTATGCACCTCCCCTGTTGTGTGCAGAATTCTTCAAATCCTTGGGGAAAGTCTTGTAGCAGCACCCTGGAGGGCCATGGGTGCTGGGGGAGGAGACCTTAATGGGAAAGGTGATCCTGCTCTCAAAAGATACAGGATAATGACACCACGAGCTCTTTTTTGGACGTACCTGCTGTTGCTTGCCGCCCACCAGTGTCCAGCAGTGCCAGAATCCAGTTTCCTCCGCTGCTTGGGAGTCGCGAGTGGAGCAGACTCCATTTCCTGGCAGCCTTAGATATGCACACATTGCACCGGTCACCAGACACGCCAGGAGGCGCTTAAAACAACGCCAGGGCTCCCGCAGCGCGGGAGCTCTTTTTTGGACGTACCTGCTGTTGCTTGCCGCCCACCAGTGTCTGCCAGAATCCTGTTTCTCCGCTGCTTGGAAGTCGTGAGTCGAGCGGACTCCATTTGCTGGCAGCCTTAGAGGCATGCACAATGCACAGGTCACCAGACGTGCCAGGAGGCGCTTAAAACAACGGCAGGGCTCCTGCAGCACGGGAGCTCTTTTTGGGACGTACCTGCTGTTGCTTGCCGCCCAGCAGTGTCCACCAGTGCCAGAATCCGGTTTCCTCCGCTGCTTGGGAGTCGCGAGTAGAGCAGACTCCATTTCCCGGCAGCCTTAGAGGTGCGCACATTGCACCGGTCACCAGACGCGCCAGGAGGTGCTTAAAACAACTTTTGAAAATATCAAGGACCCCCTGTAAATATTTAGGTGAATTCCTAGGACAGGGCAACAGACACAGTGAAAAGTATATTCCTAGGCAATCACAATAGATATAGGTATCAGCCACTAGGTCAAATGATATAGAACTGAAAACATTAGAAAGACTTTTAATAAGAACTAGTGTACCATACAATAGTGAAGATTAAAACATTTTTTTATTGTTGTCAGTGTAAAATCGTATTTTATGTTTAACCCCTTCGCTGCTGCGGACATTCCGCTGCAGCGCTGGGGGGGGCAGGGGGGCAGCGCGGTGGGCCTGTGCTCATGACGGAGCCGCTCCGTCATGAGCCACAGTTGAGCTGTGCTCATGACGGAACGGTTCCGTCATGACTCCGCCCATTTGCGTTGTCCCCTCGCACAGGCGGGGAAACAGCGCCGCGGAGGCCGAGCGGCCGCCAACAGGATTGTCATGACGGAACCGTTCCGTCATGAGCACACGCCAACCGTGGCTCATGACGGAACGGTTCCGTCATGAGCAGGGAAGGGGTTAAATCAACATAAAACTAAAACACAATACAATTTCTAAAAAATATACACAGATTTTATAAAAGAACAAAACTTTAACAAAATATAAATTGGAATGCAGATACAATGACATAAAAAAGCTATTCAATAAACGCAAAATAAAATGATGAGGATAAACCAAAATGTGAGCATTCAAGATATATGAAGTTGCGGCAATAGATTATCTTCGACGCGCGTTTCGGCGCATTAGCGCCTTCGTCAGGAAAGCCACACAATGTTTCCTGAAAATCAAAGGTACACTGGCTTAGAATATAAAACGGTATGATTATATAGATAACATAGTTGCCAAAGTGTTTGGCTATAGGATTAAAATTAGCTCTTCCGAATTCATCAACTACATACTAAAGTAGGTATGGAAGATGGACCACGTGGTAGGGGATAGATGATAATAGTGACTGGGCACAGAAGTAAAAAGTGCTTTGAACAGAATGTCCAAGGTGAACAAAGTGAATTGAACATAATAATAAAGATAGAGTTCTTGTAAGACTAACGATAGATAGACCTGTTTAGTGACAGATTGTCTGAAATTCCCAAGAGTAGATGATGATCACCATTTGTGAAAGGGGTGGTAGACACAAAATGAACATCAAAGAAGAAAGGGGAAACTTACTCATAAAAACAATAAGGGTAAGAAGGTCGAGAAATATTGAGGTCTAGTGCTTGCTGATAAAGTAGTCACTAGAAAATAGGTAAGAAAAGAGGAAACGGAGTTATTCGAGTTAGACACTGATGAAATAGTAACTATGTTTTTTAGTGTAGGTCTGAAAATGTCAATAAATTACCTTCTAACTGATACTTTTATCAGCTGAGATTCTGTGGTAGCTGGGATGTATTCAACAAGCGACTGATGAAGCAACAATTACACCGATGATTTCTACGGAGATATAGTTATAAACGTTTTTACATCCAAGGTTACTAGAATGTCAGTAGCTGGATTAAAATGGAGGTCCTCTACTTTATTGATAATATCACGTGTGTCTTACACAAAAGAAGGGGTTTGGCAAACAAATGGTCTGATTTTGTGATCTAGGAATTTTGATATTGGTTCAGTGACCGAACCAATAGTGGACACAATAGGTCTGTATGGGGGGTCATGGATGTTTTTATGTGTTTTCGGGACCCCATAGATGCAAGGAGTTTTTTTGTCTGAGGAGTTTAGAAATTCGAATTCTTTTTTGCTAATGTGGCCAGCCTCTAGGGCGGCCCTTGTGTATGTTAATATTTCTTGGCTTACTTTGGTCATAGGATTAGATGTTATTTTTGTGTAAAATTTGTGATCATTAAGCATGGCTTGCATCTTTGATTTGTAATTGTCAGTGTCAGTGATCACAATTCCTCCTCCTTTGTCGCAACTTTTTACAACAATATCCTTATTATTTGCTAATGCCTTTAAAGAAAGGAATTCTTCTTTATTCAAGTTGTATAGTGGTTTAGGGATGAAGCGAGTGGCCTGATCTAGGCGTTTTAAGACCACATGTTCAAAAATAGCGACCTCAGGGCCAATTTGGTCTAAAGATGGGAGAAAGGTGGAGGGTAGTGATAATTCTTTTACGGTATTTAAGTGTTCTGAGGGGCCTTTTTCTTCATTAAAGAACTTCTTCAATCTCACTTTTCGAAAGAACGAAAATATGTCTTTATAGAGTTCAAATTTGTTGACAAAAGCGTGGGGAACAAAGGAAAGTCCCTTAGATAATACCGTATTGGTTATTGGATCTAACGTGTGGGATGATAAGTTAAAGATAGGGATGGTTTCCTTTATCTCCAGTATTGTTTGTTGCGAGTCTCTAGAAATGGTTGAGGGTCTGCTTGGTGATGATAATTCTGATATGTCTCTCTGGACTGTGGTTGGAATCTGACTCTCTGGCGTCCTCTGTTGTTCCTGCGTTGTCCCAAAAAAGGCTTGCGTGTAGTTTGATTAGAGGGATTGTATCTACCATCTGACTCATAATAGTTTGAATTGTTTTCTCCTTCTGAGTCAGTCGTATCGGAGAAAGTCCTGACTTTTTGACTTTTAGAGGTATTCTCATTTATATATTGATTGGATTTATAGAAATGCTCTCCAAGATATGGGTAGGTTCTCTCTATAGAGTAAAACCGTTTATCTTTTGTTAGTTTCTCTGTTTTGCGTTTATTTAGATACTCGGCAAAGGATGCTAGCTCTTTTTCAGATTCCTCCAGTTTCTTTTTTGCGTCCTCTAAGCTGTTACATTTTTTTATTTTGTCTTCTAATTCTAGAAGTTCTAATTTTAGGGTCGCTACTAGTTCCTTTGCTGTCTCTATTATTAGGATCATCAGATCTCTTGAACATCTACTGGCTATCATGCTCCATTTCTCTAAAAAAGGTTTATGTTGGATAAAGAGGCCCGGAATGTTGCGAACACGGAGCCCCTGGGGAATAATTCCAGCTCTAAGGTATTCTATCATGAATTCTCCATGCGCTTCCATCCTCTTTATTTTTTTCTTTAGATTGGAAATTGTTAAGATGTCATCATTATTCTGGATGTTCATATTTGTGCTATTACTAAAAGTATTACTACTGCCCACAAGTGCAGCGAAATCTTCGTCTGAGAATCCGAAAGTTCTAAGTTTGTCCATAGCTACTATGAGATCTAAATAAACCCTTACTGTTGGAAGAAGTTTATTGTCTGAGAAAGGTCAGGAGATTATAGTCAGAATGTATAGAGTCGACAGCTTATTTCAAGATGTGAAATAGAAAAGAGGAAAACTTGTGACAATGGGAAGAGCTAATTTTTTACAATATATAGTTGGCACGTGGGGATAAAAAAGCACAACAACAGTCCCGCACAGACAAGCTGTGGGTAAATCTTTTGAAAATATCAAGGACCCCCTGTAAATATTTAGGTGAATTCCTAGGACAGGGCAACAGACACAGTGAAAAGTATATTCCTAGGCAATCACAATAGATATAGGTATCAGCCACTAGGTCAAATGATATAGAACTGAAAACATTAGAAAGACTTTTAATAAGAACCAGTGTACCATACAATAGTGAAGATTAAAACATTTTTTTATTGTTGTCAGTGTAAAATCGTATTTTATGTTTAAATCAACATAAAACTAAAACACAATACAATTTCTAAAAAATATACACAGATTTTATAAAAGAACAAAACTTTAACAAAATATAAATTGGAATGCAGATACAATGACATAAAAAAGCTATTCAATAAACGCAAAATAAAATGATGAGGATAAACCAAAATGTGAGCATTCAAGATATATGAAGTTGCGGCAATAGATTATCTTCGACGCGCGTTTCGGCGCATTAGCGCCTTCGTCAGGAAAGCCACACAATGTTTCCTGAAAATCAAAGGTACACTGGCTTAGAATATAAAACGGTATGATTATATAGATAACATAGTTGCCAAAGTGTTTGGCTATAGGATTAAAATTAGCTCTTCCGAATTCATCAACTACATACTAAAGTAGGTATGGAAGATGGACCACGTGGTAGGGGATAGATGATAATAGTGACTGGGCACAGAAGCCCTGAGGTCGCTATTTTTGAACATGTGGTCTTAAAACGCCTAGATCAGGCCACTCGCTTCATCCCTAAACCACTATACAACTTGAATAAAGAAGAATTCCTTTCTTTAAAGGCATTAGCAAATAATAAGGATATTGTTGTAAAAAGTTGCGACAAAGGAGGAGGAATTGTGATCACTGACACTGACAATTACAAATCAAAGATGCAAGCCATGCTTAATGATCACAAATTTTACACAAAAATAACATCTAATCCTATGACCAAAGTAAGCCAAGAAATATTAACATACACAAGGGCCGCCCTAGAGGCTGGCCACATTAGCAAAAAAGAATTCGAATTTCTAAACTCCTCAGACAAAAAAACTCCTTGCATCTATGGGGTCCCGAAAACACATAAAAACATCCATGACCCCCCATACAGACCTATTGTGTCCACTATTGGTTCGGTCACTGAACCAATATCAAAATTCCTAGATCACAAAATCAGACCATTTGTTTGCCAAACCCCTTCTTTTGTGCAAGACACACGTGATATTATCAATAAAGTAGAGGACCTCCATTTTAATCCAGCTACTGACATTCTAGTAACCTTGGATGTAAAAACGTTTATAACTATATCTCCGTAGAAATCATCGGTGTAATTGTTGCTTCATCAGTCGCTTGTTGAATACATCCCAGCTACCACAGAATCTCAGCTGATAAAAGTATCAGTTAGAAGGTAATTTATTGACATTTTCAGACCTACACTAAAAAACATAGTTACTATTTCATCAGTGTCTAACTCGAATAACTCCGTTTCCTCTTTTCTTACCTATTTTCTAGTGACTACTTTATCAGCAAGCACTAGACCTCAATATTTCTCGACCTTCTTACCCTTATTGTTTTTATGAGTAAGTTTCCCCTTTCTTCTTTGATGTTCATTTTGTGTCTACCACCCCTTTCACAAATGGTGATCATCATCTACTCTTGGGAATTTCAGACAATCTGTCACTAAACAGGTCTATCTATCGTTAGTCTTACAAGAACTCTATCTTTATTATTATGTTCAATTCACTTTGTTCACCTTGGACATTCTGTTCAAAGCACTTTTTACTTCTGTGCCCAGTCACTATTATCATCTATCCCCTACCACGTGGTCCATCTTCCATACCTACTTTAGTATGTAGTTGATGAATTCGGAAGAGCTAATTTTAATCCTATAGCCAAACACTTTGGCAACTATGTTATCTATATAATCATACCGTTTTATATTCTAAGCCAGTGTACCTTTGATTTTCAGGAAACATTGTGTGGCTTTCCTGACGAAGGCGCTAATGCGCCGAAACGCGCGTCGAAGATAATCTATTGCCGCAACTTCATATATCTTGAATGCTCACATTTTGGTTTATCCTCATCATTTTATTTTGCGTTTATTGAATAGCTTTTTTATGTCATTGTATCTGCATTCCAATTTATATTTTGTTAAAGTTTTGTTCTTTTATAAAATCTGTGTATATTTTTTAGAAATTGTATTGTGTTTTAGTTTTATGTTGATTTAAACATAAAATACGATTTTACACTGACAACAATAAAAAAATGTTTTAATCTTCACTATTGTATGGTACACTGGTTCTTATTAAAAGTCTTTCTAATGTTTTCAGTTCTATATCATTTGACCTAGTGGCTGATACCTATATCTATTGTGATTGCCTAGGAATATACTTTTCACTGTGGGTGCTTAAAACAACGCCAGGGCTCCCGCAGCACGGGAGCTCTTTTTTGGTCGTACCTGCTGTTGCTTGCCGCCCACCAATGTCCACCAATGCCAGAATCCAGTTTCCTCCATTGCTTGGGAGTAGCGAGTGGAGCGGACTCCATTTCCCGGCAGCCTTAGAGGCGCGCACATTGCACCGGTCACCAGACGCGCCAGGAGGCACTTAAAACAACGCCAGGGCTCCCGCAGCACGGGAGGCGCGTGGGCGTGCCTGGGCCACGCCCTGGTAAAGCCAGGACCAAGGGCGGGCCCGTCAGCGCCCGACTTAGACCGAATGAGACCGGGCTGGGCCAATCCTCTAAAAACTTTGCTTCCGGGCCAACCTACAATTTTGTGGTGAAGTACTATTCCTAATTTGTTTTTTTTCCCCCTGTTATCGTTCTTGTATATTTTTGTATTGTTATCATGAGTAAGCGTAAACTAGGAGTAGCACAGGGTGTTGCAGGGACACTTGATGCTTTTTTACTGAGGACCGAGTCAGCACTTATCCACAAGATAAAACAGACTAGCCCTAGAGCCCTTGCCCTCACAGTCTAGAACTGCCCTTGCTGAACCGCTTATGCTAAGTAGACATGAAACGTCCTCTACTCAAATTAGCCTGATACATCACTCAGAGTCGGAGACAGAAATAGTCTCCCCTAAATCCCCTTACCTGGAACGTGGACCTGCTAGGTCTAACGTAATTACTAGAGGCCGGAAAGCTACGTTGAGTCCTGGAACTATCAATGAACCCCAAGCCAAAAAAAGGAAGGGCAGAGGACTTCAGAAACAGCCTTAATCTGGCCCAAAACCAACTGGGAGGAAGCCCAGACCCTCTAACAATGATAGGGCTCTTGATAAAGGGCCCCCGCATCTGCTGCACACACTGTAATGGAGAGGACACCTGATTGTGGACAAGAGGAAGAATATTGGGGCAGACTAGAGACTCTGGTGTCAGCATTATTGGACCCGATATTGCAAAACATTTTGGTGGAATCCAGATTAACAAATCTGGAGGAACTTGTTACTAGTAAACTTACAACCCATTCGGCCTCTTGTCAAAGTATAGGACCAGATACTATACATAACAGGGGGATGGATAATAGGGCCGATCAAGCTGGAAGTAGCTTTACCAACGGGCAGGTTCAAAACGTTACTACTAATTTAACTACTCTAACTAGCACTACTCCGAGTATAGTAAATCCCCCCACTCGGGCTGGGCATCCACCCCTTAAAGTAGGACCTCCCCTAGTAGATCCTCAAGGCCACTCACAAGGTAGAGCTGACCATAACATGCCACGTGTCAAAGGAGCAGATGGCCCATCAGGTACTATAAAGAACACTGCACATGGGGACGGAGGGAGAGGCTCAAATATCCAAGAGCATCAGAAATCCACTTATGGTAAATTTGTTAATTTACACCTGCCGCCAGAAGCAACCCCATACACGGTTGTCCTGGCAAATGTTCCATCTCCTCCACATAATGTTTTTAAGCACTGGTCCACTTTAAGGAACAAGTCGTTGCACTTTCTAAGCACAAGGACTGGTATAAACGATATTCTTTTTTCAAAATTAAAAATGGCCAGGAGAATAGGGTGGGTGGGTAACTCAGAAAAAACTCTAGGGGGGGGACTGTGTAGTGTTAACCTTTAGCTCACCCTTTTTAGTGCAGACAATTCTTGATAAGGGAAGTAATCGGTTTGTCAACGCTCAGGACATAAACATATTACCACTAGGCTATTTTTATCCACTCCCCCTAGACCTCGCTGGTATTCACCTGTGGAGGTGAATCATTCAGGGAGTAGGCTGCCTAGATTTTTGGTCTCAGTGAGTAACTGATTTGACATTCTGAACCCACTTGAAGAGATAGACTGACTGACCACGGGGTTTGTTGGTCACCCATTCTAAATTTTGGCCTACATGGCGAAAGGGGCGACCATGCTAGTTTACAGTACAGTAATTCTGGCCTGGCTCACATAGAGAGAGATAATTGCTTGCCCTCCCCTGTTTTAAGGGAGTTGAGGGAAGCAGGTTCAAGCATTACTAATTTGAACTCGGACGCCCCAACTGAACCCCTAGCACGTCTAGGTATATAACACGCAAGCAATAATATAGATGGGGTGCCACTTAGGAAAGTGACCATAGCTAATGCTGTACCCACTAGTAACACAGCATTTTGTAAAATTGTCTCATGGAATATCTCTGGCATACATTCCAAGCTGAATGGCTCTATGTGATGGGATTTTATATTACAACTTAAGATACTATGTTTCTAGGAAACGTGGTCCAAGGAAGCTTAGCATTTGAACGGGTTTAGGACTTATCATACGCCTACTGTAGATGGGGTGAGCAGAAGGGCTAAGGGTGGGTTATGCACGTACATATCAAGTAGTCTAAATGTAAAAAAGATAACAATGCCTGTAAATGAAGCTTATTATCAAATGATTATTATTTATGCCGGCTGGAAACATTGTATAGCTCTAGCTAATTTTTATAATAACATTCCTCCAGATAAAGCTGCGGCCACTGTCAAAAAATTGACAAGAGATTTAAAGTCTGTTAGTAATAATAAGTCCAAAGATACTGTGTTAGTGCTGGCAGGGGATTTTAACTGTGCACTGTGCCCCAATGTAGGTGACAATTCATGTGATCTCTCAAGTGATGAAGGGACAAGTAATTGTCATTTTTGGCACTCTGCACTGGGAGAGTTGTTTAATGAATTATTTTATAATCTTGATCTGGGTTTTGTGAATGACCTATGCCCATTGCCTGCTCCTATGCCATGGACTTTTTTTTTTTTTTTTTTTTGTCAAAATTGTTTTTATTAGCTTCAAAAAAAGGCATAACAAACAGTACAGACCAGGACATGTGCCTCATAGCCGAGTGGACCGGCAAGCGCTAATGGATACAACAACAGAGTACCGACCCTAAACAAACCCAGAAGAGGCGAGCTTCCCCCATAGTAACACACGCTAATGGAGGGGTACAGAAGAGCTAAAATAGGGAGAGGAAGCAGGCCCGGGAATTATACCCCGGAGATCCCCAGTGGGCGTCACTCGGGTTCTAACAGTCCGGCGCCGGTCAAATACTCAAGAAGGCTCAGGCCAAACCACCAGCTGACACTGTGTCATGAAGCTGCATGCCATGGACTTTTAATGGCAGAGGATTATACTCTACAATAGATTTTATTCTAATATCGAATAGCTATGCTCATACTCTTCACTCATTCGCTGTTGATGACATCTCTCGGAGTGACCACTTTCCCCTTTGTCTCTCTACTCTTCTGACACCAAGTGAACATACTAGTTCAGATAAAGACGACCAGTTGTTAGAAAATATAGTAATTGGGAAAACAAATGGATATTCCTTGCGCTGGTCAATGGTAGACCCAGACACAATTACCAAGGCCTTAGTTGATAAATGCAATCACGCCTTCGAGATATGTCTGAGTGAATCAGCTGCCCCAGACATTATCTTATCCTCTTTTAAGTTGATAACTAATGCAGTAAGAGAATCTTTGTTAAGACAGAAATGCAATAAGGACCAATCACGAGGATGGTTTGACTCCGGGTGTACCGTAGCACATTACAAGCTAAAAGATGCTTTACACGAGACTCCGAGAAACCTGAACAGAGTGAAGCAGGCTAGAACAGACTATAAGCGAGCCATTAGAAACAGGAAAACTATTTTGAAGAATGCAGCCTGGGAGGCCCTACATAAAGCATCTATACAGAAAGATGGCTCGGCGTTCTGGAAGGCGGTTAAAGCGCCTTTCTTGACCAACGAAGGAGGACCGTCTCTTTGAAAATGCCATTACTGAAGAACAATGGATCAAACATTTTTCCAAACTATATGATGGCGAGATTAATCTCGACACGATGGGTAGTAACGTTGAAGAGGAACACATTTTGGTTCCATCGTTCCCCCACTTAGATCGGCAGTTTACCTTGGATAAGGTGAACCGGGCACTCTCTGCAAGTCAGAGTGGTAAGGCTCCCGGCCCAGAAGGGGTACCTGTAGATTTATACAAGTCAAACATTTCCCTGTGGGGCCCAATAATCATCCAGGTTATTGCTGCTAGCTGTCGTTCCCCTTTTTTATCTACTAGGGTGGAATCCACTATAGTTCTAATTTTTTAAAAGGGGGACAGGCAGGATCCAGAATGTTATAGACCTATCTCTTTATTGGATGCTATGACAAAAATTGTAGGGTGTATATGATTAGAGCGTCTCCAGGACTGGGCTGAGGACAATTCGGTTTTGTCCGACTTACCATATGGTATTCGTGCAGGTATGGGGACGGTGGAGCAGAGCTTAAATCTCTCAATTTTAGTGGGGAAATACACTCAGGCGAAGCAGGGAAAGCTGTTCTTAGCGTTTGTGGACCTCACAGCAGCCTTTGACTGCGTGATTCACAGTAAAATCTGGACAACACTAGAAGCTAGGGGGGTTGATGTTCAGATTATTTATTTTTTGAAGTGTTTTTATACCGATGTGAAGGCTCGTGTACGTCATGGCTTAAAGGGCGAGTACTCGGCCCCGTTTCCAATAAGGAGGGGGGTCAGGCAAGGATGTGTCCTGGCCCCTTTTCTTTTTAATCTTTACATGAATGGTCTGGGTGAGGCACTCTTGAAAGGTAACCAAGACTTTCTCCAAGTAGCTGGATGTCCAATACCAGCACTTTTATATGCAGATGATGCATGCGGTATTGATTTCCCGTACACAAGTAGGCCTACATAGGATTTTAGATATTTTTTCTAGTTTCATGGTAGATCTTGGATTAAGAGTGAATACCTCAAAGACTTACATTATGCGGTGTGGTCATGGTATTAAGAAGTCTAAGGACATGTTTGTGGCAGGTCAGAAGATCGGGGTCACTAAGATTTTCGTATCTCGGAATTCTCTTTGACCAGAACGATACGTGGGCAGAAGCAGTTTCAGCAAAACAACTAGTGCTATTAAGATCAATAAATGCCATGACCAACTTTGCTAAAAAACTAGGTAGGAGACCATCAGTAGAACTGATTTAAATGTATAAAGCAGAGTGTGTCTCCACTGCGGTTTATGGAGCAGGGGTCTGGGGATTTGCTAATCTGCTTCCAGTTCAAAGGGCGGAAAATGCTTTATTAAGATATATTTTATGGAGAGGAGGAGCCTAGCGCGCAACCAAGATGGCCGCGTAGGTGCGAGGCTCCCGAGGACCTCCGCGACCTCCTGAATTAATCCTGGCGATATCCTGTCCTTGCTGAGGGGACTGTGTTGGGGAACCGGAGCTGAGGCGCCACCCGTTTTTTGGGCTCGAATCGGACCCCGAACGCCGGTGGGAGCATCGATTGAAGGTTGCGGCCTTCTCCTCGCCGGCCCCCCGGATTGGAGTAGTGGGGCGATCCGGGGACAAAGTGAATAACAGCGGCGAGCGGGGCTGGGCTGGGCGACTGGCGTGCCCCGCACTTTCACTTTCGCTTTTGCGCCCTCCTAGCTCTCAAGCCGGGTCGGGCTGCGGAGCGGGGTGCGGTGGCCTTGTCCGGGAGCCCGGCTGACCCGCCGGCGGTGGGTTGACCCGCGGTTCGGTGGTCGCCCCTGCCCCCCCCTGGCACCCGTGACTGGTATAGCGGCCCGTTTGGGGAGCTTGGCACGACGGTGGAAGAGCCAGCATGTCCACCAAACAAGATGGCGACCGGACGAAGGTGAAGACGACCCGCCGTGGCACGGCGCACCAGGCCAACAGTATGGACCGCTACACGCTTCAGAAGGGTTCTCTGGAGACATCGAGTGCATCCCCGGTGGGCCCGACGGAGGCATCTGCTCATCCAGGGGATCTGACCCTCCGGGACGTCATGGGCGCCATCGCAGAGATGAAGGCCTCGGTGGACCAGCGTTTCGACACCTTAGCGCAAAAAATAGACTCGGTCCTTGTGGATGTGAGCCTTGTGAGGGCAGACTTGTCCAAAACAAACGACCGAGTCGACTCCCTGGCCCACACCACAACGAGCCTCACGACAGACGTGGTGGCCCTCCAGAAGGAGGTGCGCCGGCTTGGCCAGGCGAGCGCCCTGATGGACCGGCGATTGGAGGACTCCGAGGGTCGGGCCCGGAGGAATAATGTCCGTATTGTGGGGGTCCCGGAGGGACGAGAGGCGGAGGCGGCGGATCTTTTCGTGGAAGATTTGATCCTGACCCATCTCCAGCCCCGGGGGCTGAGTAAGCTTTTTGCGGTGGAGCGTGCTCACCGGGTCCCCGGGGGCAGACCTAAGACTGGTGCCCCGCCGCGGCCGCTCATTGCCCGGATTTTTAATTTTCGGGACAGAGATGCTATCCTCCAGACCTCCAGGCAACAGGGACCGGTCAAGCTTGACAACATGGAGATACATTTCTACCCAGACTTTACTCCGGCGGTCCAGAAGCAGCGACAGAGCTTTCTTGGGGTTAAACGTCGCCTAAGGGACCTGAACCTCAAGTACTCAATGCTCTTTCCAGCCAAGCTGAGGGTAGAGGTGGATGGTCGCACGCACTTCTTTGACCGGCCCGAGGCGGCTGGGGACTGGCTGGACACTCTGCCTGGAGATCGGGGCCGGGGGGGCGGGGGGGGTGCGGCTGGCGAGGAGGGCCCGCCGGATCAGAATTGAGGGGTGACTGAATAGGCCTTGCTCTGGACGTTGTTCCTTCACCATTTATTGATTGCGTATGTTCCCCTCCTATGGAGGTTGCGTGGGGTCTGTTGGGGGCTTCCCTCCTCCTCTGGGGGACTAGTTAGTATTTAGCTATGGGGCGACAGGCACACTGCACTTTGGGGGGGCTGTCTGGGCTCATGCAGGGGTGCAGGGAGGGGGGAGTTCTGTTGGGACCGGGGGGTGGGGGGGGTGTGTTGTTTGTTAGCACCGCAGGGCAAACCCGCTACTATGTTGTTGTTATTAGGATGCTCGATGGGGGACGACCGATTGATTCGACGTATGATGGGGGGTAGGGATTTGACTGTGTTGTCATGGAATGTTAACGGCCTGGGGGATAGGATTAAGCGTGGTGTGGTCCTGCAGTACTTAAAACGTATTTCACCAGATGTTGTCTTCCTGCAGGAGACGCACCTTATAGGTAACTCCTTTCATGCAATGAATCGGCGGGGATATCGTTTGGTGGCACATTCCGGCTTCACCTCGGGCTCGCGGGGGGTGGGTATTATGATCAAGAACTCGCTCCCGTTGGAGATTGATGAGGTGCGCCATGATGAGAGGGGACGCTACACGGTTCTGGTGGGAAGAATGGAGGGTAGAGTGTTTATCTTTATATCCGTGTACGTCCCGCCTGGGTTACAAGCCACCACATTCGCGGACCTGGGGCGCCTCCTTCTGGACCTTCCGAGTGGCCTGCTGGTGGTTGGAGGGGACTTTAATGCGGTAGCCTCTGGGTCTATGGATCGCCATCCCCCTAGGGACCTCCCCCGGGCACAGGCGTGGCTGCCCGGCCTTCTGGACACGCTGGGCCTGGTGGATTGCTGGCGATTAAAGCATCCCGCATTGCGACAGTACACCTTCCACTCGGGTGCCCATGGTAGCCTCTCGCGGCTTGATTACATCCTTGTCCCGGCGGCCCATGCAGGGAGGGTGGGGGAGGTGCGCCATCTAGCGCGGGGTATCTCAGACCACTCCCCATTGTTGTTGCATTTCGATGTCTTCCCGAGGGGGGATGGCAGGGTGGCCCCAATCAATGCATGGTATTTGCGTGACCCCACCATTCGTGCCGATTTGATCAAATCCTTACAGCGATATTTCGACGAGAATGTGGGGTCGGTCTCTTCCGCCATCTCCCTGTGGGAGGCTTTCAAGGTAGTCCTTAGAGGGGAGGCCCTCTCCTTTATCTCCCATGCCCGGCGGCTCGAGCGGGAGGAGGTGACCCGGGTAGAGGCCGAGATTGCAGAACTGGAGGGTGACCTGGGGAGCGGGGTAACAGACGCCAAGTTGCATGTTCTACACCTAAAGCAGGCGGCCTATCGGGCCCTCGTCACGGAGGCGGCCAGGGGCCTCAGTAGAGAGCAGCAGGGGCGCTTGTATGATGTGGGTGATAAGGCTGGCAAATTGATTGCGTGGTTGGATAAGAGGGAGAGAGCGAGCCGCGTGGTGCCTTTGATTGAGAGTGTTGATGGTGCGTGTGTCACCGAGCCGGAAGCCATTGTCTCCTGTTTCGCGGATTATTTCCGCGAAGTCTACTCCCCGGTTTCCCCCTGCTCGGAGGAAGATTCCCATGCCCTGCTTCGGGACATCGCACTGCCCTCCCTAACGGTGGAGGACAGGGATTCGCTTGACGCCCCTCCCACCTCGGACGAAATTGCCTTGGCTATTCGCTCGGTTACGTCCGGCAAGGCCATGGGCCCCAATGGTATTCCCATCGAGCTCTACAAGCTACGCCCGGATGTGTTGGCGCCCCACCTGCGCGCGATGTTCCTGGCGGCCCACTCGCAGGGTTCCCTCCCGCCGGACCAGCGCCTGGCCACAATTGTGGTGATCCACAAGGAGGGGAAGCCCCGTGAACGGGTCACATCCTATAGGCCGATTTCGCTTTTGAACGCGGAGCCCAAAATCCTTGCCAAGGTGTTGGCCAACCGGTTGGTTGGCGTGGTGGGCGACCTGGTCCACCAAGACCAATCTGGCTTTATACCGCACCGCAACACGGCGCTCAATCTGCGGCGCTTGCACGGGGTGCTCGCGCGTGTCCCATTTGTGCGGGAGCCGGCCATCTTGGCGTCCTTGGACGCCACCATGGCGTTTGATACGCTTGAATGGCCATACATCTGGGCGATGCTGGCGAAATTCGGGTTCGGCCCGGGTTTCATTAGCTGGGTCAAATTGCTATATTCGGGCCCATTGGCGCAGGTGGTAGTGAATGGGCGAGTCTCGGCCCCATTCGCGCTGGGGAGGGGTACGCGACAGGGTTGCCCCCTGTCGCCTCTCCTGTTTGCCCTGGCCCTGGAGCCCCTGGCGGAGTGGCTACGGTGGCACCCCTCTATCCGTGGTCTCCGCTGGACCCCCGAGCATGAGGACCGTGTGTCCCTCTACGCTGACGACATCCTTCTGTATCTCGCCTCCCCGCGTAAATCACTGATCGTCCTGGTTGATGTTTTGCGCTCATTCGGTCGCAACTCAGGCCTGGTCATCAACTGGGCGAAATCCTGTGTCTATGTGCTTTCCGGGGAGGCTCCGGCCCTACCACGGGACTGTCCGATCCAGATTGCCCCCCACGGTTTTCGGTACCTGGGTATCTATATCACACTTGACCCGGAGGCCCGCTATGAGCGGAATTTGCTGCCCCCCCTCCAGCGCTTGAGGGAGGACGTGGTGCGCTGGAGGCGTCTGCCGCTCTCGCCGCTCGGCCGAGCGGCTTTGTTCAAAATGATGTCCCTGCCGCGATTCCTCTACGCCCTCCAGAATACTATGGACTTGGTCCCGGCACGCTATTTCCGTGAGGTGGAGGGCCTCCAGCGGCGCCTGTTCTGGGACGGGAGGCCGCGCATTGCTCTGGCTAAATTGACGCTCCCGTGGTACGATGGGGGGGTCGCCCTCCCGGACATAAAACGGTATTACTGGGCCTCCCAACTAGCTGCAATTAATCATGGCCTTTATGGGCCCGCCTTGAACCCGGCATTTGAGATGGATAAAATGCTCCTACCCGGTGGCGATTACAATCGCGCGCTCTACTCTGGCGCGCCCGACACCCGTTTGACGGGACCGACGCGTGTTATGGTGCGTGTCTGGCACGCGGCTAATGCAGCTATGGGGTGGAAGGACCGTTTGACCCGGGCGTCACCGCTGTATGCGTCTGAGAGGTTGGGCTCCCTATGGACGTCGAAGGGCTTCGAGAAGTGGGACACGATCGGAATCAGCACGGTGGGAGATCTCTGGACGAGGGGGGGATTCAAAACTTTTGAGACGCTGCAGGCGGAGTTTCAGCTGCAGGGCAGTGAGTACTTTCGGTACCTACAAGTCCGCCATGCGCTGGGCTCCGTCTTCCCGGACGTCGCATCCATTCCGGAGTCTTCCCCCCTGGAGGACAGAGTGCTGGACGGCCATGTACCGGACAGCACGATCTCCCTCATATATAAAAAACTGATCAACGATAGATCGTGCCTGCTGACTAGTCTCCGCGAGGCCTGGGTTGCCGACGGGCTGGAGCTGGACGACGAGGATTGGATTTCCGCGGTGGCCTCCCCGAAAGAGGTGGCCATCCCGGCTCGCCTTCGTTTCGTCCAGCTCAAGATCCTTCACCGGGTTTACGTGACGGGGCCAAGGCTTCTGCGTATGGGTTTTGCTGGTGACGGATTGTGTAAGCGTGGCTGTGGTGCGCTGGCGACTTTCATGCATATACTGTGGGAGTGCCCGAAGGTGGAGCGATTCTGGCGTGGTGTGCATGAGGTCCTGCGTGTGGTTACGCGTGTCGCGCTGCTGCCTGAAGCGAGGAGATGCTTGCTGAATGTATGGGAACCGAATGACTATTCGGTCCCGCAGACGCGGTGGGTGACTCTGGGATACATGATAGCTAAGCGTGACATTGCTCAATTGTGGGGATCCCAGAGGCCCCCTGCGGTATCGGCCTGGAAAGAGCATATGGATTGGTGTATGTTTCGTGAAAAGGTGGTGTATGTGGCGAGGGGTAAGCCTGGGGCGTGGGTGAAACTCTGGGGCCCCTGGAACGCCTACCGCGGGGGTATTTGTGAGCCACCACTGCTACCGGCTGCCTCACCTGCTCCGTCTCCCTAGACGGCCCCCCTCCCTCGGCCGCGGGCGCGCGGTCCCCCCAGTCCCTGACCTACTCCCATTCCCCTCCTCAGAGTTCTGCTGCTGGTTTGGATCCCCCACTTATGGAGCACGTGCTGTCACTTGGGATCGCGGGTTGCCTTGCGGGTGTGGTTTTTTGGTGTTGTTTTGTTTCAAGAAAAGGGAACCGTACTGTGGGCTTGGAGCTGTGTGGCCTGCACCATTGATTACTCCTGTTTCACTGCTCTGCACTGCCGAGAGACTTTTACTGTATGTATGCAATATGTTTTTGTCATTCTAGCGGCCGGCCGGGTGGTTGTAGGCCCATACCTGTAACTTTTACAACCTGTAATAAACGGTTTCAAAAAAAAAAAAAAAAAAAAAAAAAAGATATATTTTATACGTCCCGAATAGCACATCATCGTCTATCTGTCACACAGAGCTGGGTCTTCCCTTTATTTCTGATTTAAGAAAACTAGAGCCAGTTCTCTTATGGCATAGGATCTGGACTAGAGAAGAAACAAAGTTAAATCGAGATATCCTGACAGATACCTTGAAACTAGAAGGGGCCCTAAAGATTATATGGGTGAGATACGTTAGGAACTTCTTACAAGATTTAGGTCACTTAGAATACTTTGATAATCCAAGAACCATTGACATAACAAGGAAGGACTTAAAAAAGGAGGCTATGATTCTACTGGATACTATTAGAGTATTCTCAGAGATTACAAATCTGACCGTTATGTATAACCAGTTGATTTTAACTACTTTTAATATTCAACCCTATCTAACTTTTGTTCCAGGTGTCTTTGATAGATTTTTATTGACTAGATTTAAGCTGGGGGTTTTTCACAGACTCGTTACCATTCCCAAAATGAATGACTGGGCACAAGATATTGATATGTGTACTTGTGATAATCATTCTGCGCACTCCACGATACATGTTGTTCTTTTTTGTAAATTTTATCTTGATGCGAGGAAAGTTTGTTTATTACCGATTCTGAAAACACTGGGGCTCCGACAATGCCGACCGGCATTCCTTGTTTTACAACTCAAGGACAATGTGCACCATGTTTTTAGGATTGTAACTTTTTTAATACGAGTTTTAATTCAAAGGAAATGTATGACCATTTAAACTCTTTTTATCTGTAATTTGAAATATGACTAACATCATAATGTTCAATATGTGCCATTATTTATGTATGCCATTTTTTATCTGTTTGATATTTTAACTTATGAAATAACTGTTGTCTTATTTTATGTGCTTTTATGATTGTTTTATATGGCAATCGAATAAAGCTTACCTTGACTTGACTTGACTTGACACAACTATCACGCCTAGCCACTTTTCTTGATAACATGAAACTACCAGACACCTCGCTCACGCACCATTCCAATACGCGGAGCTACTCTTACATCTCCGGAGCGCACAAGATATTTAACTGCCCTGACTATTTCTTGCTCCCAACCACGGAGGCCGCCAGGATACTGGGAACATGCTTCCATGCCAGAAGCCTATCCGACCACTCACTAGTCAAACTTACTTTATGGCATGGACCCTGGACATCTGACTGTCGCTTCAACGTGTGGTTCCTGAAAGATCCTGCAGCCAGATAGCACTTTGGGACAGAGATAAAGTCCTACCTGTCACACAACAAAGGCATGGTTACCTCACCAGTGACACTGCTATGGGAGGCACTTAAAGCGCCAGACTCGACTCTCTGCAA
Source organism: Triturus cristatus (assembly GCF_964204655.1). NCBI lineage: Eukaryota > Metazoa > Chordata > Amphibia > Caudata > Salamandridae > Triturus > Triturus cristatus. The sequence continues at coordinate 577,635,521 of NC_140595.1, read as the reverse complement.
CGTAGCGCATATCCAATCTCTAGTACGGAAAGCCCTAATAGATGAGGTGCAATTCAGCTGGCTTGCGATACAAAGGCGAATCTACCATTGAGGGGACAAATCCAGTGAAATCCTGCACTGCCTCTGGTCCACTGCCACCTCATGAGCACCCATATGCCACTTAGAAGATGACAAAGGAAATGTCATCACCACCGAACCCTTGATAGTCTTGCGTAGTGAGGGCCATCAAATCAGCCTTGCCTTTCTTCCTGGCTGACATACCCACCCAGAGCCTTAGTACTGCAGACAGGACCTCACTAGAGCGAGATGTTACATTGAAGGAGCTGGTTGAGGTTCTGACCCAGGTTCTATCGGCTAAAACCGCAAGGCCTAACAGGTGCCCGGTAGAATTCTACAAAGCAGACTGGTCCCAGCTGGGACAGACATATTCATCGCAGCCCTCATGGGCGCACAATTCCTATTGGACCTCTAACTAGCAGATATAGCCATTATCCCTAAACCAGGTCTACCTGCCACCCGTTGTTCAACTTTACTGCCCCATTTCCATTCTCTATGTGGAGGTAAACACATGGACAAAGCCTAAGCAAACCAGCTGCTGAAAGTCGCAGGCACTTTGGTCCACTCAGACCAATCCAATTTCATACCAGGCCAAGCCACGAGGCACCACATCTGGCACATACAGAACGCCCTGGCACTAATGCCCAGACTACCAGAAGAGAAGGCACATACCTAGTTGCACTCCTTACTAAAATGAACTATGGCCCCAGACACATAAGCTTAGTAAAACTGCCCTATGGCGACCTCATGGCATGTGTCAGTGGCTCAGTGTCCCCTATGTTTCAAATCCAGTGGGGCAATTGACAGGGGTGTCACCTGTCACCTTTGCTTTTCGCACTTGCTATTGATCCCCTGGAAAAATGGCTAAGGAAAGATGAGCTAGTTCTGGGTTTGAGTGGAGCCACAGCATGTCAGATGAGATTGCAATATATGCAGACGGTGGTCTAATTTTCCTGGCAGACCCGCAATGGTCAGGCCAGTGGACCCTCCAGATTATGTGGATCTGCTGGGACCACTCCGGTCTAAGCATCAACTTTACAAAATATTTAATGTATCTCCTGGGAAACTAAATGCAGTCTACATCCTGGGCAAGAGAATTAAAAATAAGTACAACTGGGTTCCAGTACCGCCAAGCAAGATGGCCGTAAGTTAGAGAGGCTCCGACTGAGCACACCTGTTCCTCATTAAAATCTGTCCACTAATCTGGAGATACTGCACCAAGAATTGCATTTCACTGTACCGGAGCCCACCCAGAATATCCTGAGTGAAGAACCGGGTGAATTTGATCAAGCTGAAGTGGAGAACGACTCAATTGCTCCAATGACGGGCCCGATTGTGCAGCTTGTGTAGTGGAGGAGGGGCGCTCGGACTTCGTCAACCGCCGGGAACATCGGTGTGGGAGAAAGGGCCTCACAGAATACTTGGTGGGGTGTGCAGCCTCTGGGAGTCAGATTGTGCTCTGTGCCGGTGAGCGCCCTGTCCCTAGTAACTGATACCAGCAGCGACGATTCAAGACATGGCAGGAGGCGCACTCGGCGATCCACTTGCCTCGCAGTGCCCGACTGTGTCCTGTGCCAGGGGGTGCCACGCAGCTGTGGACTTGGTCTGTTCCAGGCACCACACCCGAAGTTCGCAGGGCCAACGGAGGCCCTGAGTAATATCAAATTGCCCAGTGACTGCTGTGCGGCGAGCGGACGAGGCTTCGGACGGCGCCCAGGGTTGGGGCTCCCGTTCCTTACGGCAGGCATCTCGAAGTACGCCACACAAGAAACGTCCACACGGACCATCGCGGCAGTCCTCCTCGAGCTACAGTGAGTGTGGGGTACATGCTATAGTTCTCCCAACAGTAAATCCCTGCTGCGTACATTCAATGCACCACCAGCTACAAAGCTTATGAGATCCAGCATGGTTGCTCTAGTGTTGCTGCTCCCTACCGCATGGGCTTTTGCTCTGGCCTGTTGGTGGTGTGGACCTGGCGTGTCGACCGGGGGCGCGGTAGCATATCTGCCATTCTACTAACAACTCGTTGGGGACGCAATGGCGATACAGGCTACCAGCTCTAGTGGATCCAAATAATACTCAGTAGCTCATGACCCGGACACCGAAGGGCTCTGGTGGGCCCTGAGATGCTCCACCACCCTAGGGGCTGCAGAAAAGACACATCACCCGTTGGAGTAGGACCACCCATGTGGCGTGGGGTCTGACGTCGAGAGTATACATTGACAGCGAACTATCTGCGCCACCCCGGCACCCAGACGAAGATTTAATACCCAGACCTGGTGGCGGACAGTTATCTTTCGGACATTATTCACCAATTACCTCCTGCGTCCATAGAGATCCATAATGGCCGGGGGTCGGAGTACCAAGTCCTTTATGCAGGCCAACTGGACAAATACGCTTGGAATTAGGGAGCGGGCCTAAGGAACAAAGAAGCGGATGACCTGCCAGACAAACAACAATAGGGAGATGGCTTGCCAGAACTGACCCTTCAAGAAATAATGACGGCCATCAGGACGGTAAGGACGTCACTCGAGACCAGGATTTAATCTGTATCTACAGAGGTTTCCTTAATACAAGTAGATATGCGCAATATGAACTCTAGAATTAAAGAAGTCGAATCAGCCACCAGTTCCCTAGTTAAAGACACATCCACCCTTCAACAAAGGGTGACTGACCTACAGACCCGTAGTGACAGGATGGAAGCCCAGTTCGACGAATAAGAAGGGCGTTTGAGGTGCAACAATGTGCGAATTCTTGGAGTTCCGGAGAGCGCTGAGGGGCAAACAGCAGGCCTGTTTGTAGAGGACTTGGTCACGAACTACCTACAGCCCACGAGATTGTCAAAATTCTTCACGATTGAGCGGGCACACAGGGTGCCCAGAGGCAGACCCAAACCTGGAGCACCCCCATGGCCCATAGTAGCAACAGTCTTCAACAACAGAGACAGAGGTATTATTTTACAAATGACTCGAACAGTACCACCAATTGAACTTGAAAATAGTAAAGTGACCTTCTTCCCTGACTTTACGCTCAAGGTCCAACGCCAACGACGCAGCTTCCTCGAAATCAAAAGAGCCCTGCAGGAAAAAAAGACATCAAATATGCTATGCTCTTACCTGCCAACTGTGAGTAGAAGCAGAGGGTAAGGTATGGTTCTTCAACACACCTGAGGAGGCATGGGACTTGCTTGATGGATGGTGGGTAGCGGGGAAGAAGAACCACCAAAACCTACGAGACAGACAGGGGCAGACTCGGGCGGAGCAGAGCACGGGGTCAGCACCTGGCGAAAGTCTGACGACCGATGGTGAAAGGAAAAAACTGGTCTGTATCCTCTATTGTGACAATACAAAGGTATCACAACTCTTCTTTTGGGCCACAGATGGACTCATCTTCCATGATGGCCAAAACTTATTGCAGTGTAAGATGTTATAGACTGTCCCTCAGTAGAAACTCGAGACTGCACACTGGAAAAGTGGATTGGGCAGTCTGTAGAATTGAAACATTGCCTCAGTATCTCACTGAAATCATGGCAGCAGAACGGGTGTGGGCTTAGCACACGTACCACAAGTTTTAGGGGTGAGCGATAGGCCCTCTGCAACGTTGGGGTGGCGGGAGGTTCTGATATCATCATGCAGGGAGGCAGGGAGGGGGGTACAGTTACTGTCTGATGGGGGGGGGCTGGATTCCTGTCACTGAGAAACTACAACAAACTTAAGTTTGCATGCACTGGGGCGCAGTTCGACAGGAGGGGGGGGGTTCTTCAGTTAGGTTTGTGAACAGTTTTGGCAAGGTCGACAAGAGGTGTCAATACAGTGCCACTGCAACGAGTACACTCGTCATTAAGCTTGCGGACTAGCCGCACGAAAGTAGCTAACCAAGAAAATGGGACACACGTGGGGACTCCCCTGATGGAACAGATTAGTACGCTACGCAGACATGGGCTCACCACTGACACACAGACTTAAATTACTGTCCTGGAACGTCAATGGGCTGGGGGACAAGTTGAAAAGGGGCGTAGTGCTTCAATATATAAAATGAAATTCACCTGACGTGATTTTACTTCAAGAGATACACTTACTGGGTAACGCATGCAAGGCTCTGACAAGATGGGGGTTCAAATTAGTAGTTCGGGCATGGGAATAATGACTTTTCAGATGACGACTAATCACATATGGACAGATAATTTGGGTAGATTGGTGGCCACCTCGGGGTGTTGGGAGGGGCATACATTAAATCGAGTCTCTGTATATGTACCACCTCATACAATTCAAATATCTGTACAGGATGTACCTCCCCAGAGTCTGGCTATGGCGAATGGGAGCAATTGCCTCTCCACTATGACTTGTTGTTCTACACACCATATTGGCACAATATGGGGCTGCCCGGTTTTGGCCCCGTTTTGGGTGAGGGTCTTTACTTGTCTTGGGAATGTCCGGGGTTGTCTCTACCCCATGACCCCAAATTCATTTTCCCTCACATTATGGATAACCTAGAAAGCAACAGATACAAAAGAACACTACTATGGCTAGGCCTTGTGGTAGCCGAATGAGACAGAGGCAGCAAAAACCCCATCCCTAGCAGAATAGAAGGCAGGATTAGATAAGTGCATGAAACTAGGGAAGCAAATGTATGCAGCGAGTGGTTGCCTAAAACGCACATAAGACTCTGGTGCAACTAGGGCAACTATAGGGGGACACCAACCACTCGGACTACTACAGCCCCTCAGTCCTTGACCGACATAGTGTGGATCGAAGACACCTGAAGGAGAAACCCAACTTACTAGTCATAAGGGCCGGCAGGAGACTTGGAAGTAATGCACCTCATTGGGAGGAAGTGGGGTCTGTTTGGCAACAACAGGTGACTTTTTATTATTTCCTCTGTACCTAAAGCTGTGTTGGGGAAGGAGGAGGAAAAGAACCATGCTAATCTTTTGGACAGTGTTGTATTTAAGTTAGGGAAACCCAATAAAATAAGTTATAAAAAAAAAACTAATACAATACAATTAAAACATCCTGGTGACATCAACAGCAGTTCACTTGGCTGCCTCATTATTGTCTGTCAACATACTAATTTCATCTGGTATGCAGTGGAATTTAACCTCTAGTCTGTTACAGGCAACAGTTCCATTTCACAAAGATTTTCCTGTGACTTACTTGCGAAGTACTTTTGGCCTACTACTGAATTCTAGGAGTAAGCCAGGAGTACTTCTGACTTCCTCCTGGATTTCAGAAGAAAGTCACAAGTACTAGAAGAGTAAGGCATACCTACTCATGACAAGATCTTTGCGAATTGCACCTATAAAGATTAGCATTGTCATAAAAGCTCATGAAACGACTGCTTGTCCAGGAGACCAGTGTCATAGCTCTTTGATCTAGAAGCTTGTTGTCATCTTCTACTCAGTTTTCACTGAGTTAGCTAATAACTCTACTCCTCTGCAAGGAATGGGGTGCAGGATATGACACCATTGATTAAAAAGTTCTAAATTAGTTCTTCTGTATAAACCAGCTGTTGATCAATTTGAAATCTCTGTTTTCTCTGAAAATATCTGGAGAAAATGGTAATAATTCAACTTAAGGCACAAGTGAAAGTGCTGCTGTACTTTTTCAGTGGAAGGAGATCTTGCTTTTAATCAAAACTAAGGAGGCAACAGAAAAGCCTTGCAAGGTATAGTGTAAAACCGACTAACCTACCACTGTCAACTTGGTTTATAAAGCTTAAACAAGGTAGTTCTGAAGCATACAAATGTGAGCAAAATGACTTTTTTCATGACTGAAAATTTGACATGGTAGCAAAGAAAAATCAGAGTTCGAATTGAGGCTCCTTGGAGACTTGGCTGAGTGTTTAATCTGCTGACAACTACCAACAAACTTATGTGCACATCCTGTAGAACCTCCAACAAAAACAACTCTTCGCAATGGCAAGATGCAGCGTGCTGCCGATGGCTAAGAGCTTGGAAAGGTATAACCTGGAATCGTCAGAAACAATTAACTGTCATCTAAAACACCCAGCAAGCTTCTAATCAGTCCACTATACACAGCGATCAGAGGAAAGGGAATAGCTCCTTGGTTCTGAAGAACTAGAGTCAGAAACACAGTCACTGGAATGTTACTTCTCTTTTGCAACCAAGAAACATATGTGATGTGCATGGTGGGATAATTTCTGGAAGTAATCTGTAAAATGCCCTCAAGATTCCAAAATGCCAGGTAATGGAGCAATGGAAAGAGCCACACGCTACAATGTGAAACATAAATAACTATAAGATATGGAGAGTACGGAAACTTTCCAAGCTTTTTAATTAGAACATCCCCATACTGGACAAGATAAAGATACACATAGATGAATAAGAAGATACTCTCTGGGACAATAAATCCTTGTTTCCCCAAACTGTAGAAGGTTAGATTCTTCACTGACTAGTAATTTTGCACTATTTAAATAACTTCTATAACTTTTTTCATGAGTAATTGTCCCTAACATACACATGAATCATGTTTAACATTTGAGCTATCTTATTTTTGATTTAGGTTTCTGTGTTTTTGTTTCTAAGAAGATTTTATTGTAATAATGTTTTAGTCTTATTGGTTTTAAGGAAAATACTTATGTATGGAAAGCCAATAGAAAACATATCCAATCAGTAAAGAATTATGTGTATGGATGTATGTATGTGTACAGAGGAATTTTTCTGTTTGTTTTGCTCTGCTAGGCTGCAAGGTTGTTCATTGGGCATCTTGGAGTGATTGTTCACTAAACAGGTTGTGAAGGTTATGGGAGTCTCTTTCCAGCTCTGAAGCTTCATATGCTAACCATGGCTACATTTTTGACTAAATTGTACAGTGTCTGATTTTCATCTGAGTCTACTTTTTAATGCTGAATAGAGACCTGCCCAGCTGGTGCATCCCTGTAAGTTGTATCTAACCCTTTGTTCACAGGCAGTACTGCCCTAATGGCATTCTGGCTTTTTGGGCGGGCATGTAGTTCTTATGACCTCTGAATGGGAGTAATGTAACTAGCCCCAAGTGGACATGGCTTGCATTCTTTGGGATTTTTATTAGAAATCTTACTAGGGAACTTAATACATGAGCTCTTTCTCCGTTTTCCCTAAGGCTCACCAATATGAGCTAAGAAGAAGAGATGTTTGTAAAGTTAGAATCTTTAAGAAGAACATTTTGTAGCTTCTAGGTGACAGACAAAGACTTAGTGCCTAGCACACTTGACACCTAACACACTGATCATAGACTTTCCTTTGCTAAAGACTTGCAAGTAGGAGAAAGAAGAGAAATACCCCATCTGGCTCGAGTTGATAAATCAAAGGGGTGCTCCTACAGAGGAGACAGCCTATATACTCCATGCCTTAAACAAGCATTGGCAAAGCTAATAGGTCTCGCCTTTGGGATCTTATAATTTTTAGCAATGTAACAGTTGTTGTTTTTGCACTAAGGATTTTGTTTTGGATAATTAAAAAATTTTTTGCTTTTATTGTATATGAAAATAAGTTTTCTAGCAGTTTGGCTTATCCCTGAGTTAATGTGTAAAGCGTTTGCGTAATACGTACATAGCAACACCATACTCTCCTTTAACTACATACTATATCTCAAGCTGAACTAAAACTTAATGGAAAGAACGTTACAAAAAATGGCATGCAGAGAAGTTAAGGAGAATGTAGCTGTGAAGTGGAATCCTTTAGCAATGCATCAACACCTTGTTTGAAAAAGACTCCCAAGTGTAGCCGCCATCCTGTTTGGACTGGTGTGAAACAACCGAACAGTTACTACCTGTGGTTAAATGGGAGTCTGCCGAAGCTGAATATAGACCATGGTTTCCTCCCCGTAAAGATCAGTATCAGCGTTAGGAGAGGCAAATGTGGCGTCCCTGCAGTTGCACATATGGGTGAAGTTTTAAAATCAATATACGATGTTTGTAGCAGTCAAAAGCAGAGACCGAAACAGAGATGTTCAATAATGAAGTCAAAACAAAAACAGTTATTTGTATAACAAAAAGAGAAGCAGGGTTGTCTGGCGTTTAGTAAATGCTTAATCTAATAATAACCGTAACAGAGGGAAATGCGAAAATGAGCTTCAATTAGATTGAGTATATTACTCGTGGACGAGGCTGGCTTTGGGGAAATAGCACGCGAGTTCAAAATGCAAAAAGCCCGCTCTATATTTATTTTTTAATAACAAGCCGGAAATGTTTGTTTAAGAACGAAAAAGTTTCTAAATCATGTACGAGGCTGGCTTTGGTGAGAGAGCACGTAAGTTGAAAATGCAAAAGGGCCGCGCTCTTTTTATTTCACAATTATGCGCCGGAGATGTTTGTTTAATGCCTAAAAAGTGTATCAATTGTGGACAAGGCTGGCTTTGAGAGAGAGCACGTGAGTTCAAGATGATACAAGGGCCGTGCTCTATTTGTTTAATAATAAAGCGCCCGAAATGTCTGTTTATTAACACAAAAGTGTACAAATTGTGGACGAGGCTGACTTTGGTGAGAGAGCACGTCAGTTGAAAATGCCAAGGGCCGCGCTCACACGCCACATGCGTGCTTGTAAAAGTAAAACAAAATCACACTGCTGGCACTGCAATGATGTGCCGCGCTCTATTTATTTAACAATTATGCGCAGTAGATGTTTGTTTAATGACTAAAAAGTGTATCAATTGTGGACGACGCTGGCTTTGAGAGAGAGCATGTGAGTTCAAAATGCTAAAGGGATGCTAATAATAACGCGACGGAGGTGTGTGTTTAATAATAAAGTGTATAAATCGCAAAACAAGGAGGCACGTCTGGCGAGTGGTGTGCAATTTGCGTGCGCTGTAAAGGTGCCCGCGAGTGATGCGCTTAATGAGCCATGACAAGAGAGGAAAGCCAGATGGCGCCTGTGCTCGTAACTGTGCGCATAACCGCAAGCTTTAGGCCACAAGCAAAACCGTGTGGTCAGGTTTTTGAAGCCCCCTTACTAAAAGTCTCGCCAGCGCATGCGCTGGCTCAGGCTAGACCTAAAAAAGCAAGTAAAAAAGACCGTTGCTCTTTGCTTGGAAATGGTCAAAATAATATGCAGCTAGAAAATAGGTTAGCATGTGGTTAAAAAAAGAGTCATTGCACCACATTCTGGGTCTTTTTGGCCGACTGATCCTTTGGTCAGTAGCTTTTCTTGCAGTCTGTACGAGCTACCCAAATCAATCTTATCCTCAAAATAGGGAACCATTTTAAAGCCACTCCTGGGGATTCAATAACCAAAATCCCTAGGACGCCTGAGTTTGGCTCCAGGAAAGTACGAACTTTGGCATGTCCCTCAATCGCTTGGGTTGCTTAAGCACATACTGGCAGACAACATCACAGCCTTTTCCTGACCTGTTTCACTGACTTTTGGCTGCTTCTCCTAACACTTCTCCCATACAATCAATCATTCACTCACATACACTCATTCACCCTCTAGGCCAGCCACTCGCCCTTCAGAAACGCCCCATTTCTTCATGATGGCCAGTGCTGCAGTCAATTTCCCTGCTTTCTGCACATATGGTTCACCCTCGATAAGATCTGCAAAGCTCTCCAGGTTTCTCCCCCTGATAATTAATTCAGCCTCCTATCTTCCACATGAAGGAAAGAAACTCATGAAGAGAGGACCAAGGTGGTTTATCAGACAGGGTTTCACTGGAGAGAATTTCAATTGCTAGTGGCGCTTGCTTCAATGACTTCAGGACTTCCCTACTTTCTGAATATAGGTTCACTTTTAATAGAGCAACTAGCATTAAGCTGACTTTGTATCGACTTTTTAGACCCCGGCGTAAATATTTAATTTCTGATATTTTAAAATAGTTGAAGGCATTCTTATTCTGGCTTGAAAAACTTTAAATTAAAGTCTATAAATTTGTATAATTTTCCTTAAAGTGCTTTACTGAGAATATATGCTCTATCTGGACTTGAAGTAACTACCTGAGACCAAACATATTGCTTTTTGTTTTATTGAAACAGCTCTGCTAGCTGAACATATGAGCTGATAGCTATGGGGCTGCAAACAGATACTCGTCAATTTTTGTGCCCAGGTTAAGCCATCATAGCAGAAAGCATATGCTCCAAATAAATCTGTAGTAGTTAAACGGGAGGAGGGAGGTCGGCAGGGCTTAATTTGAGCCTTTATTTTTTGGAACCGGCGCATATTTATCCGAGCACAAAAGAGGGACTAACACACAAATCGTAAAGACGGAGGAAGAAAAAGATGGAAAAACATCCCAGAGGGAGAGTAAAAGAAGGGGCAGGGGAGTGTCTAGTAGTGGATTACTGAGGCATTAAGTGGATTTAAGACTACCAGCTCGGGCATTCAGTGCATCGACTTACTTGCACCAGCCGCAGGGTTCTAAGCAGAAACTCAGACACCATCACTCTTTCTTTAACAATTCAAGCATTAGGGGTGGCTGCACTTTGATAGGGAAAAACTGCACTTTCTTGCTTAAAAACAGCATACAACCATTAATGTGCTGATGTGGGTTATGTTAAGTGATATTATATGAATGAACTCAGACCAAGAATAATATTCTGCAGAAATAGTAATGAGTTTGTGAATCATACTTGTGCAATTCTTATCACAGCTCACAATCTTTATCATTAACCGAAATCAAGGCTGAGGGTAGATGATGGGTAGGTGCATGCGTTGCTTTAATTCTCAACTGCACAATTTGGTGCAATAGCAGATACATTTTTTTAAAATTAAGATGGCTTCCAGGTTTTAACCCCTTAACTTCTGAAGCTTTTTCGCCCCAGTGCTGAGACTTTTTCTGGCTATTTGGGATAGTTCTCACTTAAGCATCCATAACTTTTTTTCCACATAAGGTATCAATGCTACATTTACGTTCTTTTTCCAACATGCCGAGGATTCTAAAGGTATCTAGGGTTTGTGGATTCACCAGGAGAGAACAGAGACAATAGGCAGAATATATCAACATATGAGGTTTTTGGAAAAATAGGTAAAAAGTATTCTGGAAAAATAATTCTTTTTCTTCCTAAAAATGGAATCAAAGAAAGGTTTCCTATGCTAAAGTCACCATCTTCCCGGCTTTCAGGAACATGCAGAGCTGAATATATATATATATATTTTTACCACATATTGGGCATTGCTTTCAGCCTACTTTCAGTTTGTTGTGTGAAACCCATGGGGGATCCCAGAAGGCTGTACATTTCTGAAAAGTAGACATAACTTTCAATTCAGCAAGGGGACCATTTGTGCAGATCCCCCAAGGTTTTCCCACAGATACTAGTGGTTGAAATATAATAAATATTGAAAATGAGTAGGAAAATAACTGCCATTTGTGACAACCTTTTCATCTGTATCTTCTTGTCACAATGGCCGATTTACAAAAGCAATATATCACTACGTCCATAAGACCCTTCTGGTTGGCAGGATATGTAGTTTTGGAGGGTTGTCCAAGTGGCAGAGGTACCCAGAGCCAACAACTGTGCTGCACCTTACAATGGTTTTTCATTATGTACCGAATATTGAGAAATTCATATGGTAAAATACGAAGAGGGAAAAATGAGTATCAAGGAAACCTATGTATTTCTGAAATGGACACCAGGTAGGAAGTTTATCAGAAGTGGGTATTTGTACATCTCTGAATTTGTGTGTACCCATACTAGCATTGGATTCACTGGGGCATTTCTCAAAATGTCTTCTTTCTTACACACTGGCTTACATTTGGAAGAAACCAATGCAGAGAAATCCAATTGGCAACAAGAAATGTTTTGCTATTCTGTATTCCTACATGTGTCTTGATAAAAACGTTAGCTCACTTGTGTGGGTAGAGCTAGTGCCCATGAGAAGAAAGGGCCCAAAGGCAACATGGACACATCACATTTTTACACTGAAAAAACTGAGCCTTTTTTTGCAATGTGGGTAGCAGTGGATTTTGAGGCCTTGTTTCTAGCCAGCGCCTACGGAAACCTACAAAACCTGTACATTTTTCAAACCTATACACCTAGGGGAATCCAGGATGAGGGGACTTGTTTGACTCTCACACAGTTTTCTTACCCAGAAGCATTTGCAACCCTTAAACTAAACACACACATTTTCTTCACATATCTGTGTAGGAACATTCTGGAATCTGTGGAGATCCACAAATTTCATATCACCCAGAATTCCCACATGATTCCTGATAACTGTACCCCACTTGTGTGGGTGAGCCAGGAGACCACCACACAAAAGGCCCTAAAGCGCTAAGTGGAGGGATCAGCGATAGTGGTAGCTGCAGTATTTCCTGGGACTGGTAAGACATCTATTGACCCTGGTTTGATCTGTTCCTGTCATGGTCACTAGGCACAGACGCACAAGTAGTGTAGTGTTTTTATTGGGACAAGTGGGGAAACTCTGGGTGGCAGCAATTTTCTGGATCCCTGCAGATTCCGGAAGATTATGTCTCAGAAAGCAAGGAAAATTCATGATTTTAGGCAAAGTTAGAGGTTTGCACAACATTGTTGGCAAGAAAATGTTGTAGGATCCACGTGAAGCACACCACCTTGGACTCTACCAGGTTTTTAGTTTTCAGAAATGTGTGGATTGTTAGGTTTCCCTAGGTGGCAGCCGAGCTTGAGACCAGTTAACACAGCTTGCCTACTGCCAAATCAGGTTATTGTTTTGACAGGAAATGTTGATGTCTCCTCATTACATTTTGTGCCTTTACCTGTTGTGGACGGAAGGGTCAGACATACAAAAGGATAGTGGTTTTATCAGAACAAGTGGGGGAATGCTGGACAGGAGGACTGCTGAGGATTGCTGAGTATTCCAGAAATTTACATCGCATAAAAGCAAGGAAAATCTGTGATATTAGGCAGAGTTTGAGGTTTGGAGAGCATTGTGGGTAAGAAAACCTCACGGGATCCTCGCATGACATACTATCATGGACTCCCCTCTATGTCTAGTTTTCTGAAATATCGGAGTCTTGTAGTTTTCCCCATGTGGCGGTCTACCCAAGCCCAAAACGTGCAGCCATTCACCATGCCAAGTGGACGATATTGGGATTTAGTCCCACTCTCCTGGCCCATATGTAAAAACAACACCCAAAAGAATCCAATGTCCTTTCGCTAGGCATTGAGCTGAGATGTTTTAGTCCGCAGGGACGCAGAAAGATTGTTGAGGCTTTAGGTGTGAGGGTGGATCCTGTTGTCAGGATGGGCCAGACCCACCTCATTATATTATTTAAAAAAATAGTCTTGCCACTCAGTGGGCTTTCGGTCTCCCTGGTGGCAAATCTCCTCTCAGCCCTCCAAGGAGGCCAAAATACTGGCGTGTCCCTTTTAGGGAGGGAGTATGGCCTGTGTTAGAGTGTGACACCTGCACACCTTTCTTCTGCCTCAAATGCAAAATCACTGGTGTCTAATAGGCCTTCTAACCCCCAGAGGTGGCAGGGCAGATTTGGGGCAACTTCCCCAATTGGTACACACCTCCTATCTTCCCCCAAAAGGATAGAAAGATAATTGCCCATACTGGGGTGGGGGTATGGATCGATGCCAGGGTACACAGTCCCAGCCTTTTCTTTGTTTTGGCACACTTTTAAATTCGCTGGTGTCTAGTGGGCTGTCTGCCCGTCCAGGGGCAAACCCTATCTATCCTAAACCCTATCTATCCTGGGGTGGGAGCAGAATGACTGGTTTGTCCCTTTTGGGATATCGGTATGGCCAATGCCAGAGTGCCAAGTATACACCGCTTGCTTTTGCCAATGCCAGAGTGCCAAGTATGCACCGCTTGCTTTTGACCCAAAGACAAAAATCCCAGGGGGAAGAAAGACACTGATGCCCCCTCTGGGTTGGGCGTATAGCTCAAGCCAGGGTAGGCCATCCCAACCTTTTATTTTTGTGCCATTTTGAAATCTCTGGTGTCTAATAGGCTTTCTGCCCCCTCCGGTAGATTGGGTGGGGGGGGGTACCCCTTTCAACCCCTCAGGGACAGAACATTATCAGCCCAGGGGTGGAGGGAGCACAAGCCCATACCCAGGAGGGCTGCTAGCCCCCAGAAAACACTGCATAAATGCGATCCCTTATATCTAGTGGGCTTTCTACCCTGGGGTGGGGCAGATTGGGGGTGAACACCCATATTCATTCCCCAGGGGGACAGAACATATATTGAGCCCTGGGTCGGGGGAACATGGGCCCTGCCACATATGCTTTCATCAACCCACCAAATGCCTACACTCTGTCTTACTCTAATTCACACACACTCCCAGTATCTGCAAAAGCAAAACCGGAGAATGTTCATTCTCCTAAATCTCTCTCCCAAGACATGGAATGACCTCCCTCAACACATCAGTCTCCTCCTCACCTCTTGAATTCCACAAGAAGCTGAAAACTTGGCTCTTTGTATAAGCACCTTGGGGACCACATACCTACACACCTGCCCAAGTGCCTAGGGATCCTCTTGGCTGATTAGTGCCCTATACAAATCAATATACCATAACATAATAATATAAAAGTAGTCCCTGGTGTCCAGTGGCTTTTCTGTCCCCTGGGGTGGGGAGCTGGCAGATTGGAGGTGAATACCTCTACCCATTCCCCAGGGAGGGCAGAAAGTCTAATCAATGCAGGGGTAGGGGGAGCACAGGCCCAAACCCAGGGTCCTGCTCCCTCGCACATAAAATACTGCATAAATGCAGTCCCTGGGGCGAATGGGCTTTGTACCCCCCGATGCAAATTAGGGAGAATACCCCTATCCATCCCCCTGGAGGGAGGCAAAATGTCTATTGGGCCCCAAGGTGTGAGGCAGAGCAGGTGCCTAATGCTGGGGGCTCGCCCCCCCCCCTAAACAAATACTGCATAGATGCAGTCCCTAGGGTCTAATGAGCTTCCTGCTCTCATTGGGGGCAGTTTGGGGGTGAGTACCCTTATCCACTCCCCAGGGGAGGGAGAAGGTCTATGGAGGCCCAGGGTAAGGGAGGGGGACATGGGCCCATGCTCAGGGGGCTGCTTCCCCCAAAAAACAATACTGCATAATTGCAGTCCTTGGTGTCTAGTGGGCTTTCTGCCCCCCTCCCCCCTGGGGTAGACTGGGCAACCACAATAATATCCCTGGTGTTTAGCGGGTGAATTCCTGCTTGTGGATCGCCATCCTGCAGGGATCCCCAAGCAGGAATCCACTAGGAAGGGATAGCATTGAAAATAGGAGATTCTCCCCTTTCCAATGATATCCCCCCATGAAAAACGGTACTCAGGTGGCTGAGATATACCCCGAGCACTGATGCACATCCTCTGCAACGACGTCAGTGTGAATGCATGATGATCGCCATTACAAAGAAAACAACAAACGCTTCAGTTGCTGTGGAAGCTGAAAATACAACAAGCACGGGTAAAACCAATATGTCTCGCCTATGCCAGCTCTATTGGCTTTGGCAACGTGTTTTAGCCATGTTGTACACCAGTGCGGATGCCGTTCAGCAGGGCTTAAAGTTAGTGGCATGGGGTGAGATGGGGTGGGGTAGATAGGAGTGGGGTAGATTGGATTGAGGTTGAGTTGAGTAGACCGGAGTGTGGTCGATTTGGGGTAGAATGTAGTGGGGTAGATTGTAGTGGAGTAGACTGCAGTCGAGTAGACAGGGTAGATTAGAGTTAAGTGGGGTAAACTTAGGTGAGGTGAAATAGATTGGAGTGGGGTAGATTAGAGCAGATTGGGGTAGATTGGAGTGGGGTAGACCGGGGTAGAGTGGAGTGAGGTAGATTGGAAGGCAATGCGGTAGACTGGAGTGGTGTAGATTGGGGAAGAGTGGGGTGGATTGTGTTAGATTGGAGCGGGGTAGATTGGGGTGGAGTATGGTAAAGTGAAGTGGGGTAGATTAAGGTGGAGCAGGGTAGACTGGAGTGGGGTAGATTGGGTGGAATGTAGTAGGGTAGATTGGAATGGAGTGGGAGATACTGGAGTGGGGTGGGGTAGAGTGGAGTGGGATGGATTGGGGTAGGTTAGAGTGGAACAGATTGAAGTGGGATAGTTTGGCGTGGGGAGAATAGGGTCGATTGGAGCGGACTATAATGGAGGGAGGTAGACTTGGGGCAGCTAGATTGGGGTGGGGCAGATTGGAGCAAGGTAGATTGGGGTACTGTGTGGTAGACTGGAGTAACTTCAGTAGGATTTGAGTAGACTGAAGTTGGGTGGAGTAGATTGGGGTAGATTGAAGTGGGATATCTTGGAGAGGGTTAGATTTGATTGGGGTAGAATGGGTAGGGTAGTTTTGAGTGGGGTGGATTGGGGTAGATTGGAGTTGGTTAGAATGGAGTGAAGTTGGGTAGATTTGGGGGACTGGGCAAGAATGGCATGGGATAGACTGGAGAGGAGTAGGGTAGATTGGGTAGATAGTGGTGCAGTGGAGTGGGGCAGATTCAGGTGAAGTAGAGTGGAGTGAGGTAGATTGGAGTGGAGTGTGATAGATTGGAGTGGAGTGAAGATTTGTGTTGTTTGGGGTAAATTGGAATGGGATGGAGTTGGTTGGATTGAGGTAGATTGGAGTGGAGAGGATTGGGGTAGATTGGATTGGAGTGGGGTAGATTGTAGCGGAGTGAGGTGGATTCCATTGGAATGAAGGTAGATTGGGGAGGAGTAGGGTAGATGGGAGATAAGTGGGGCAGACTGGGGTGGAGTGGAATGAAGTATATTGGAGTGTAGTGGATTGGGATAGATTAGAGTGGGGAGGATTAGGGTAGATTGGAGGGGAGTGGGTTAGATTAGGGTAGATTGTAGCAGAGTGGGGTGTATTCTAGTGGAATGTGGTAGATTGGGGTAGAGTTGTGTACACTGGAGTGGTATAGCCTGGAGTGGAATGAGGTAGAGTGGAGTAGAGTAAGGTGGAGTGGGGTAGATTGGTGTGAAGTGGGGTACACTGGGGTAGAGCGAAGTGAAGTAGATTGGGGTAGATTTGAATGGGGTAGATTGGAAAGGAGTGAAGTAGATTGGAGTGAGTGGGATAGAGTGAGGTGGAGTGAGGTAGACTGGGGTAAAATGGAGTGGGGTAGATTGGGACGAAGTGGGGTAGATTGGGATGTGTGGGTTGGATTGGGGATAGAGGGGAGTGGGGAAGATTGAAGTGGAGTAAATTGTGGTAGATTTGAGTGAAGTGGGGTAGACTGGGGTACACTGGAGTGGTGTAGATTGAAGTGGATTGAGTAAATTGGGGTAGAGTGGCGTGGGGTACATTGGAGTCAGGTAAATTGGAGTGGAGTGGGGTTGATTAGGTGGAATGGAGTGGGGTAAAGTGGAGTGGGGAAGACTCAGTGGAGTAGATTGTAGTGTAGTGAAGTAGATTGGGGTGGAGTAGATAGGGGTAGACTGGAGTGAAGTGGGGTAGGTTGAGTGGAGTAGACTGATGTAGAGTGGAGTGGGGTAAGTATAGTGGAGGGGGTAGAATGGAGTGGAGGGGCGTAGAATGGAATGGAGTGGAGAGGGGTAGTGTGGAATGGAGTGGCATGCAGTGGCATGGCGTAGAATGAGGTGGCCCAGAGTGTCTTACAGTGAAGGGGCTTAGAGTGGAGTGGCATGTCGGTAAGAGGAGTGTCATTGAATGGAATTGTGTGGCATACAGTCCAAGGGCATAGAGTAGAGTGTTGTAGAGTGGAGTGGTGTGTAGTATGCATAGTGTGGTGAGGCACTGCCACTACAGACAACACATATTCAATTGAAATGACCATTACGCTTGCACAAACATACAGTTTTACTGCTCACAAATGATAATGTGTGGAAATGTCATCAACTGAGTGTATTGATGTGTTTGGATCATATTCAAATATGTGTTTCCCCCACACTTCAGAATTACAAATAAAACGTGCTTCATTTGTCCTTTCCTAATTCTGATATATTCTGAAGATCAGAACAGTTCATTATTGTTGTTTGCTAGAAAAAAATAACATCCTGCAGCATCTCATCTCACATGGGTACCAAGCAGGATCTTTCTTTTCTTTCCTTACCACACACTGCTCAACTATTGGTTTTATGGGACCTCTCTTGAAAACACTGAAAACATCCCTGAGCTCCTCTCTTTCAGAGAGAGGGTTGTACCCCACATTGCAACCAGGTTTGCAATGCGAGGAGGTTTCCCAATGATGAATCATGCCACCTACGGGTGGGTGAGGGGAATCATCCTGTAAAAGGGACACTCCAGCACTCTCTTGTTCTACTTCTCATTTCTATTTGTAGACCCAGGGGCCTTGCTATGTTTTGTTACTTCTAATTTTGGGAAGTTGGTCCCCGCAGGTCTTTAAACCTCCTCAGGCTTTCTTTTGTGTGTTTATATATCGCATGATTGTCACATACATTCTCTCACTTTGAAGTGGAGAAAGAAACTTAATCACCAAGCTCCCTCAAAAGGCAGAGCCTGACATTTGACCTCTGTCTTTGAATGCACAGCAAATGTGACAAGATAGGAACAAGATCTAATGGTCGGTTTACAGAAAGTGAGTACTCGGAAGGATATAGTAAACAAAGGATGCTCCACAGGAGGGATGAACTAACCTGGACAGCCTAAAGCAAATAAAGTTTGCAAATAGAAAGCAAGCAAATGTGAGTTACAAACCACAGAGCCAACCATAAGCAGTGGGCAAAATACATTCCCAGGGAGGCTTGAGCCACAAGACATTGTTAGCAAATCAGACAGCTGAGAAAGGCTTCAACCTAAAAAAGGGAAATGCACCAGAGGGTCCTTTTAAACACTCCCCAGCAACGTCCAATGACCGTCAAACGCTCTGGGGAGGGAGTGTGGGCGTCGGCCACTGGCCAAAGCCCGTCTGTTAGAAAAACCCCACTCCCACACCATGAAGGGTGGTGGTAACGGGGTCTTTCCAGACATACACAGTGGTAGCTTGGCTCGAGTGGTCAGGGGTCAGGCACCGTGTTAAGCATACGCAATACCCACACAATAACCATGCGTGCATCCGTTCCAAAAACGACACTACACCTTAAAAATTATACTGAAAATATATCTCTTTATCTTCTTTTCTCTTAGTTGCTGATTAAATAAATAATAATACAATCACAGTACACAAGGCTTTTTCTGTGGAAGGGTACGTCAAATAAATAAGGTAGATCATAAATAATCAAGGCATAAATATAAGTGCATTACATTACAGGCAATTAAATATTATGAGGCAATAAATACTGTACGACAATAAATATTGTGAAACAATAAATACTGTGAGGCAATAAATAGGATAAATACAATAAATACAGTGCTCTCAATAAATAATAAAAGCCAACAGTGACATTTGTAAATCAGTTCACATTCCTGAGGTACTATGGGATGATTTGACCCAATCCCAGCTTGTAAAGATTTGGATGGCCTGAGGGGTATACTCCCTGGCTTGGACAAGGCTGAGGCCCAAACTGAGGTAGATAAAGGGGGAATCTAGAGATCTGGCTCTCCCACACTACACAACCCCTCTGTATTAGTCTCAGCTCACCCCTGGCACAATCAAGCTGGTTCCAGCACCCTAGGTTAGTCTCTCAGGGCTCCACAGGGCCTTAGGCGCCCTCTATTCCACTTACTGCCCTTTTTATGAAGCTCCGACGCCGCTGGAGTCGTGTCAACGCCGTGAGGCGGCTCCGGTTCGATGTCGGTGGCCTCGGCACAATGTCAGTTCTTGACGACGTCGATAGGCGGCTCCGGTTCGATGTCGGCGGCCTCGGCTCGATGTCGACCTCCGGTTCGATGACGTCGGGCTGTCTTGGCTTGATGTCGACTTCCGACGGCTCCGGTTCGATGTCGGCGGCCTCGGCTCGATGTCGACCTCCGGTTCGATGACGTCGGGCTGTCTTGGCTCGATGTCGACTTCCGTCGGCTCCGGAGTGCGACCTCCACTCCCGACCTCCGGCACGATTCTCTTCAGGTTCCGGCGACTCCGGAGTGCGACCTCCACTCCCGACCTCCGGCACGATTCTCTTCAGGTTCCGGCGACTCCGGAGGGCGGACTTCACTCCCCCGTCGACGCCGATCACTTGACCTCAGGTGTCTTCCTCCTCGACCTCTGGTACTCTCCACGACCTCCGTCGGCGCCCTCTCTCGACCTCTGGCGGCTCCGGGTACGACGTCTGCTTTCCAGTCAGCGCCGCTTCTCCACCTCGGGCTCCAGGTCTCAGGCTTCTCGACGTCGGACTCCAGGGAAACCAATAAACAGGTCAGATTCTTGCTTTTCTTTACTTCTAAGGCCTGTTCCTGCTGTCCAGGTCCTTAAGATGGTTTTTCTTGCTTTGTCCCACACAGGGCTCCAGGCTGGGCTCAGTCAGTAGGGACTAGTATCAAGGGTGGGTTTATGGACCCCACTCCAGGCACAAGTTTCCACCCCTGCTGCCTCACTCCTTCCTCCTTCAGGTTTCTGCTGCTCTCTCTTCACCAGTCAGGTGGCAACTGTCTGCTCCAACTGTCAACTCTGGCTTAGCTTCCCAACATTCCAAACCGCCTCCAACTGTCACAGGGTTCCAGAATGATGCAGAAGGTTCTAGTAGGTTCCAGTGGGTTCTGATGATGTCACAGGTGGCCACCATTTTGTGCTCTAGGCCCTCAGACAGAAGTTCCAGGGGTAGATAAAATGGCTCCCTGAATCTGCATCAATACGAAAAAGTCTGGTGGTTCCCAAAAAGGAAAAATACTAACAGGGTTTGAGGCAAAAGTGGGACAAAATAAATAATGATGAGGAGGGACCACCCAAAGGGCTGACAGGTCTAACACGCGTCCCCCCCAGCTGAAAGTGGGGAGGGCTACCCAACCCCTTGGGAGTTCTCATCACTAAGGCGGAAATACCTTGAGAGACCGTCTGCATTGGCGTGGTCCACTCCAGGCCGATGTTCCACCTGAAAGTCCATTCCCTGTAGGGAAATAGACCACCTCAACAACTTGGGATTCTCCCCCTTCATCTGCATCAGCCAACGAAGGGGTCTGTGGTCGGTCTGAACCAGGAAGTGCGAGCCAAACAAGTATGGCAGCAACTTCTTCAGAGCCCATACCACTGCAAAGGCTTCACGCTCTATTGCACTCCACTTCTGTTCCCTGGGAAGTAGTCTCCGGGATAGGAAGACCACGGGTTGATCCAGACCCTCTTCATTGAGTTGCGATAACACTGCCCCAATGCCATGTTCTGATGCATCTGTCTGGACAATGAACTTCTTGGAAAAGTCTGGGGCCCTTAAGATCGGGGCCTCGCACAAGGCTTGCTTCAGCTTGACGAAGGCCTGCTGACAAGCCTCCGTCCAGACTACCCGTCGAGGTTGTTTCTTGGACGTAAGCTCCGTGAGGGGGGCCACGATGGTACCGTATCCCTTCACGAAGCGGCGGTAGTATCCCGTGAGGCCCAGAAAAGCTCGGACCTCAGTCTGTGTCTTGGGGGGTTCCCAGGCCATGATGGCCTCGATCTTCGCCTGGAGGGGTTGCACCGCTCCCCTTCCCACCAAGTGTCCAAGGTACACTACTGGCACTTGCTGGCCTTGATCGTCAATCCAGCTTGTCTCAGGGCCTGGAGAACAGCTTGCAGGTGACGCAAGTGATCCTCCCAGCTGTTACTGAAGACGGCTATGTCATCCAGATAAGCAGCAGAGAAACTCTCCAGGATCTGGTTTACCAGGCGCTGAAACGTGGCAGGTGCGTTCTTGAGCCCAAAGGGCATCACACAGAACTGGTAGTGGCCATTGGGCGTGGAGAAGGCTGACCTTTCCCTTGCTCCATCAGTCAAAGAGATCTGCCAGTACCCAGAAGTAAGGTCAAAGGTACTTAGATATTGGGCAGCTCCCAGCCGGTCAATCAATTCATCCGCCCTAGGGATCGGATGAGCATCAGTTTTGGTTACTGAATTCAGTCCCCGGTAGTCCACACAGAACCTCAGTTCCGGTTGGCCACCCGGTGGTGCAGCTTTCGGTACTAGTACCACCAGACTGGACATGGGGCTGCTAGAAGGTTCGATCACTCCTAGCTCCAGCATCTTAGTGACTTCACTGTTAATGCTGGCCTTCACCTTGTCTGACATCCGGAAGATCTTGGACTTCACAGGTGGGCTGTCTCCTGTGTCCACATCATGGACGCACAGGTGAGTCCTACCCGGAACAAGGGAGAACAACGAAGAGTACTGCCCCAGGACCTGGCGGCAGTCCTCCTGCTGTTCAGGAGTTAGAGATGGGGAGAGAATCACTCCCTCCACCGACCCATCCTTTTCTTGAGACGCAAACAAATCGGGGAGAGGCTCGCTTTCCACGTCCTCTGCTCCGTCAGTCACCATCATCAAGATGACTTCGGGCCTCTCGTGGTGGGGTTTGAGGCGGTTGGCGTGCAGCACCCGTAGGGGCTGACGAGGGGTTTTAAGGTCCACCAAATAGGTAGCCTTACCCTTCTTCTCCAATACCTCAAAGGGTCCTGACCAGCGATCCTGGAGGGCGCTAAGCTCTCCTGGTTCGATCACCCACACCTTCTGGCCAGGCTCCAACTCCACCGGGTGAGCGTTGTGGTCATACCACGCCTTCATTACTGCTTGGCTGGCCTCCAAGTTGTCAGAAGCTTGCTTCCACAACTTAGCCATTTGGCTCCGGAAGGCCAGCATGTAGCTCACCACGTCCTGGGGAAGCTTTCTGGGAGTTCTTTCCCATCCGTCTCTCACCAGGTTGAGAGGTCCACGTACAGGGTGCCCATACAAAAGCTCGAAGGGGCTGAAGCCCACTCCCTTCTGTGGCACTTCCCTGTAGGAAAAGAGTAGACAGGGTAGGAGGACGTCCCATTTCCTCCGCAGGCTTTCAGGCAGACTTCTGATCATGCCTTTCAAGGTTTTGTTAAACCTCTCCACCAGACCATTGGTCTGGGGGTGGTAAGGAGTGGTGAACCGGTAGGTCACTCCACACTCCTTCCACATGGCCCGCATGTACGCTGACATGAAGTTGGTCCCCCTGTCGGACACAACTTCCTTGGGAAAACCCACTCGGGTAAAGATTCCCATCAGGGCCCTAGCCACAACAGGTGCTGTTATGGTCCTCAGAGGTATTGCCTCTGGGTACCGTGTGGCATGATCCACCAAAACCAGGATAAACCTGTGACCAGCTGTAGTAGGTGGATCTAACGGACCCACAATGTTGATGCCCACCCTTTCAAAGGGGGTGCTAACAACAGGAAGTGGTTCCAGGGGAGCTTTCAGCTTCACCCCTGTTTTCCCACTGGCTTGGCAAGACACACATGTCCGGCAGTAGGTGTCGGACGACACTTTCATCTGAGGCCAATAAAAGTGTGGGACAAGACGGGCGAAGGTCTTGTCTTGCCCCAGGTGTCCTGCCAAGGGGATCTCGTGAGCCAACTCCAGAAGGAAGGCTCGATAACGTTGAGGGACTACCAAGGCTTGTGACGATCCATGTAGGGGTGCCTTGGGTTCACTGTAGAGGAGGCCATCCTCCCAGTAAACACTGTAGTTCCCTTCAACGTTCCCTGCTGCCTGGGCTGCGGCCTGACGCCTCAGCCCCTCAAGGGTAGGGCACTCCCTCTGGCCCTGGCAGAATTCCTCCCTGGACGGGCCTCCCTCCACGTGCCACCCGGCCGGGATGGGTAGGTCCTCCAGTTCGGTGACATCCCCCACCGCAGACTCCTGGTCCACCACCTCCGGTGGCCTATCCGTCCTACGGGGTGTGGACGCCGAGGCAGGCTCCTCCTGTCCTCGGTTCTTCCCTTGACTGGCAGCTGGCTGGGCCTTTGTTCCAGGCTCCAGCCTGAACGAACGCCCTCTCCGGGTAGTCGCGGACCTTGTGCTCACACAGGCCCAGTCAGGTGTACCCAGCATCTCAGTATGAGTCCGGTATTCCACCTCCTTCCAAGCATTGTGCTCCATGTCATTCCCCAGCAGACAATCAACTGGCACGGCAGGGCTTACGGCAACTCGAAGTGAACCTGCAACCCCCCCCCCATTCAAAGGGAACCTCGGCCACCGGATAGTGGCCTGTTCTGCCGTCAGCCATCGCGGCTGGGTGGAGTACATCGGGAATTACCTGCTCTGGAGACACCAGTTGGCTACGTACCATAGTCATACTGGCTCCTGTGTCTCTCAGAGCCTCCCCTCTTTGGCCGTTGATGGTGACCCACTGCCCATACTTTACGGTATTTGCGGGCACCTGGATCTTAGGAACCATCTCCCGTTCTCCCAGGGACACTAAAGTGACACCCGCCCACTCCCTTCCCTTAATTAAAGGCATCTCCTCCCCGAGCACTACACTCGCTACTCCGGGGGTCTTTCCTCCAATGGGAGGGGGTGGTCGTTTCGGGCACTTCGCATCTCCCTTGTAGTGTCCAACGCCACCGCACTCGTAGCAATGGACAACCCTTGGCTGCTGACTCTGGCCAGGATTAGGGTTTCTGGGTGGGTTAGCCCTAGGGGTGAATCCTGTTCCCTTCCCTTGGAAGTTATTTTGGGGGCCTTTGGAGAACTCCTTCTTCTTTTCCCCTCCCTCTTTCTTCTGGGGGGCGCCCTGTCCGGCCTTTTGAGTATCCCCTCCAGTCCCCATTGTGGACACCCGGGTACTAGCCAAAATGTCCGCCTCCTCAGCAAGCTTCCGGGGATTGGTCAGCTTGCTATCCACCAGGTGTTGACGCAGTTCAGGGAAACATTTTTCGAGCAGGTGTTCCTTCAGTACTAAATCAAACAACCCCTCGTAGTTCCTCACTTCACTGCCCTGAATCCAATCCTCTAGTGCCTTCTTTGCATAGTCCAGGAAGTCCACCCAATTCTGTGTGCCCAGTTTGTGACTACCCCGGAACTTCTGTCTGTACTTTTCAGGTGTTAGTCCAAACTTTCTTATGAGCGCCACCTTCATGGTGGGGTAGTGGGTCTGCTCATCCTCCTCTAGGGCCAATAAAGCATCCCTACCAGCTGGAGGCATGTACCTGTACAATCCCCCTCCCCAGTACTTCTCTGGAACCCCATGGGCCCTTAACGAGACCTCATAGGCCGCTAGCGACTTGGCAATATCGTCGCCCACTCCATAGCTAGCTACTATGTCCTTTGGCAGGTAGGGTTTGGGTTCCCTAGTGAACTCTCTTTCTTGGTCTTTGCTGCCACCATTAGGAACAGTGTGTGCCCCGACTCGTAGGATCTGAAGATCTATCTCTTTCAGCCTTAGCTCATGAGCCATCCTTTGTTCCTCCTTCTCTTTCTCCAGCCTTGCTAAGTCCCATGTGAGCTGTCTTTTCTCCCGCCGGTCTGTTAACTCCACTTCAGACAAGCCACCGCTAGAGGCACTGCTGCCCTTCCTGGAAATGGTTCTGGGCCCCGCTACTAGGTTCCCCACCTCAGGTTGGTACATCCCAGCCCCCTCGCTGTCAGGCTCTCCATCCCTGTCTTCCTGCTCAGCCTTGCTTTCTCGTCGTGCCTCCCCCCAAGCCCTTAAGCTGGTTTGGAGTACACCCTTCTTTGCTCCTGGGGGACAATACACCCCCTCCCGCTGACAAAACTCCCTGAGTTGGGCCACAGTATAGGTTTCCAGGTCTTCTAGCACAAACTCCATTTTGCCCACTCAGAACAGAAGACAGGTTTTTACAGAAGCAATGCAGGGGGGTACCTTTAATAATACCTCCTCCCACCACCAGAGTAAATTTGGAAAAAACAAAAACTCACAATTAGGAAGGCCGCTTTGAGAAAACTCCAGGTGTAGGCCTATGGACTACCCACAGTTATTGTCGAGTATGCGTAGGCACAGCTCAATCCCGCCGCTGAACACCAATTATGTTAGAAAAACCCCACTCCCACACCATGAAGGGTGGTGGTAACGGGGTCTTTCCAGACATACACAGTGGTAGCTTGGCTCGAGTGGTCAGGGGTCAGGCACCGTGTTAAGCATACGCAATACCCACACAATAACCATGCGTGCATCCGTTCCAAAAACGACACTACACCTTAAAAATTATACTGAAAATATATCTCTTTATCTTCTTTTCTCTTAGTTGCTGATTAAATAAATAATAATACAATCACAGTACACAAGGCTTTTTCTGTGGAAGGGTACGTCAAATAAATACTGTCTTAACGATTCAATAAATGAGGTAGATCATAAATAATCAAGGCATAAATATAAGTGCATTACATTACAGGCAATTAAATATTATGAGGCAATAAATACTGTACGACAATAAATATTGTGAAACAATAAATACTGTGAGGCAATAAATAGGATAAATACAATAAATACAGTGCTCTCAATAAATAATAAAAGCCAACAGTGACATTTGTAAATCAGTTCACATTCCTGAGGTACTATGGGATGATTTGACCCAATCCCAGCTTGTAAAGATTTGGATGGCCTGAGGGGTATACTCCCTGGCTTGGACAAGGCTGAGGCCTAAACTGAGGTAGATAAAGGGGGAATCTAGAGATCTGGCTCTCCCACACTACACAACCCCTCTGTATTAGTCTCAGCTCACCCCTGGCACAATCAAGCTGGTTCCAGCACCCTAGGTTAGTCTCTCAGGGCTCCACAGGGCCTTAGGCGCCCTCTATTCCACTTACTGCCCTTTTTATGAAGCTCCGACGCCGCTGGAGTCGTGTCGACGCCGTGAGGCGGCTCCGGTTCGATGTCGGCGGCCTCGGCACAATGTCAGTTCTTGACGACGTCGATAGGCGGCTCCGGTTCGATGTCGGCGGCCTCGGCTCGATGTCGACCTCCGGTTCGATGACGTCGGGCTGTCTTGGCTCGATGTCGACTTCCAACGGCTCCGGTTCGATGTCGGCGGCCTCGGCTCGATGTCGACCTCCGGTTCGATGACGTCGGGCTGTCTTGGCTCGATGTCGACTTCCGTCGGCTCCGGAGTGCGACCTCCACTCCCGACCTCCGGCACGATTCTCTTCAGGTTCCGGCGACTCCGGAGTGCGACCTCCACTCCCGACCTCCGGCATGATTCTCTTCAGGTTCCGGCGACTCCGGAGTGCGATCTCCACTCCCGACCTCCGGCACGATTCTCTTCAGGTTCCGGCGACTCCGGAGGGCGGACTTCACTCCCCCGTCGACGCCGATCACTTGACCTCAGGTGTCTTCCTCCTCGACCTCTGGTACTCTCCACGACCTCCGTCGGCGCCCTCTCTCGACCTCTGGCGGCTCCGGGTACGACGTCTGCTTTCCAGTCAGCGCCGCTTCTCCACCTCGGGCTCCAGGTCTCAGGCTTCTCGACGTCGGACTCCAGGGAAACCAATAAACAGGTCAGATTCTTGCTTTTCTTTACTTCTAAGGCCTGTTCCTGCTGTCCAGGTCCTTAAGATGGTTTTTCTTGCTTTGTCCCACACAGGGCTCCAGGCTGGGCTCAGTCAGTAGGGACTAGTATCAAGGGTGGGTTTATGGACCCCACTCCAGGCACAAGTTTCCACCCCTGCTGCCTCACTCCTTCCTCCTTCAGGTTTCTGCTCCTCTCTCTTCACCAGTCAGGTGCCAACTGTCTGCTCCAACTGTCAACTCTGGCTTAGCTTCCCAACATTCCAAACCGCCTCCAACTGTCACAGGGTTCCAGAATGATGCAGAAGGTTCTAGTAGGTTCCAGTGGGTTCTGATGATGTCACAGGTGGCCACCATTTTGTGCTCTAGGCCCTCAGACAGAAGTTCCAGGGGTAGATAAAATGGCTCCCTGAATCTGCATCAATACGAAAAAGTCTGGTGGTTCCCAAAAAGGAAAAATACTAACAGGGTTTGAGGCAAAAGTGGGACAAAATAAATAATGATGAGGAGGGACCACCCAAAGGGCTGACAGGTCTAACACCGTCCTTAATGGGTTTTAGTTTTACAGACCTCTTCATCTCAGTAGATAAATAAAGGCACCAGTCAGAAGATGGATTGAGCACGATATGGAAGGAATTGTGGGGGTGAAGAGAGAGGCAGATACTCGCATAGAAAAACAAGCATTGTCAAAGCCAATAGGTCTGGTGTTGTGTTTGTTTTGTCACCGGTTTTACAAAACTTTATAGCTGGGGAAGCTAAAAAAACACTGGCTAAAAGGAAAATATTTTTGGTCTAAAAAGCACACACATTGCCATCGTAGTTCCTGGCACAAGAGAACTACTTTTTATGTACTCCTTATGAAAGGGAAGAATCCCATCACTCACAGTGAAGTTCGTCAGCGACTAAAGTGCGTTGACACATACATGTATGTTGTAGTTGGCGAAGGAAAATGTGAATGATACAATAACAGAACAATGGATGAAGAGGCTGGCTGAAAGCCCCTAAAACTAAGTATATTAGACATATCATTTTACAAAACTCATGAGGGCTTTGTTCACGGGAGACATAAAAACACATTACAAAACAGCTGGGAATCCTTACGTAAATGACGCCAATAAGCAGGGCTGGGGCTAGGTATGGGTAGCTGCCCAAGGCCTTGCTCTCAGCCCACCAGCATAGGGCCCCGCACCAAACCTCTTGTGCCCCTGCTGATCCCATTGAAGAAAGGTGTCTTTTTGCAATTGGGCTTACAGGAGGCCCCACCCCTCCCTGGGCCTCTCAGGGAAGGTGTGAGGAAGCCTAGGAAGGGGACACCTCATCTTGTGCCAGTTGCAAGGAGGCGTGATTGCAGGCGTGTCCTGCAATTAGGCCTCCTGCCTGGCTGCCATTGAGAGACACTGCGAGACACCCATTGTCAGCACTTTATTGTCTGCACAGTTCTAACTAACTCTCTGCCCATCAGGAAATGGAAATAAAATAAAAAGAGAACGTTGAGGGGTAATGGTGTATTTTGATTGGTTAAAGGGATGTTGGACCACAAAGGAAACATATCAGGATTATTCGGATTTGGAGGCTATGTGCAAGATGATTTGATTGGTGCAATGGGTGTAGACAACTGACAGCGGATTGGTGGAGACATGATTTTATTGATTGGTTAAAAAAGAAGCAGGAGACGGAAAGAAAATAAAAAAGAACGTTGAGAGGTAATGGTGTATTTTGATTGGTTAAAGGAATGTTGGACCAGAAAGGAAACATATCAGTATTATTCAGATTTGGAGATTTTGTGAAAGATGATTTGATGGGTGAAGACAGCTGACAGCTGATTGGTGGAGACATGAGTTAAAGGGTTACGTCAGAGGGAAAACCTTTGACAGCTGGAATTATCGGACCGGCTGTTCATGGAGGTGGCTTATCGCGGCCTTACCTGGTGAGTTAGACGTATTTGATATTACTAGTTGCTGTAAAGTCAATAATGTTGAAGTGGTTTGGTAGATAATGGGATAGGGTAGTTGTGTTTATGGAAGAGTTTTACTCGACTTGTATATATTTTTTATATAGATAATGCAAAACTAGGAACAAATAGATACCGTGGATCAGTGGATACTGTGGGAAACTACTTTCGAAGACCAAATATTTATGTGTATATATTAAGGTATGTTTGATTCACTATTGAATTGATGTGCTAATATCAATAGTTTTGTGACTTTAAGAGCAATAATTATAGGATTTTGGAATTTGTACAGGGTCTTTGGACTTGAATTCCAATGAAGCTGGAATAGAGTATAAGCTAATACAGCTATTCATAAGGTACATTCACCCTTAGTATTTTACATGTTATAAATAGAATTTAATAAGATGTGGAGCAATGCCATTGCCAGAATTAGACTTTGCAATAATTGAATCTGTCTGGTTAGACCATAGGGTTTACCACAAATGATGTAAGTGGGATATAATTGAACAACAATATAATCGTCGCATTTTAAGAGGCATATCCCTCCTCTCCCTTCAAATTCAGGAAAAGGTAAAAACGATTAGGACTTTTCAGTCATTAATGTGACCTTTCCATATTTTTTTCAGAGTTGAATATTATTTTGGCTAGAATTGTCTGGAGAGCCAGAAGAGGTTGACCAAATAATCAAAGATTAATATATATAATTCGGTATGTTCTTTGTTTCCCCTTTTTTTTTTAACTTAGGGCTATTGGGTAACACCTGGGAAGTAGAGTTATTAATGTGACTCTTTTTTGTATAATATATTCTTTTAGAATTGTTCATCATTTAGACTTAATTGAATGGAGTACAAGAAGAAACCAACTGAATGATTATTAAGACTGAAATCTATCAATACTAGTTGTAATATTTGAATAAAGAGGTGTATGTCAGATGATTCAATTGGATATTAAGTCATGTTATAAATTACTGGTCATTAGGGGCTGGAATGGTTTGTAGGATGGGTAATACAGGATCAACAAACTAATTTAGTTGTTGCAATGTGTCTCGTGGGGTTTTAAGAGTGATATAATGAACTATGTCTTTTAAGATAATTAGCAATTATTGTATAGAATATTAAATTTTGGTGTTCATCCTGGGTTGTGGTTAATATTAGAATGGAAACAGGCAGGCTTTATAAGGTTGGAGTGAGTGCAGGTTCAGAAGATACCTTGAATTGTCATGTACAGATTACATGGTGAATGTTTTTGTTAAATTTGTTTTCAATTTATTGATTGGTGTATATATATATTCTTTCAGCCCTGATGACGTCCGGTATAGGACGAAATGCGTAGGCTGAAAAGATTTCATGAATATGTAACATATTGATTCATCTGCAACAGTTTTGGAATAAAAACTGGAATATTTTATTGGAACTTGGCCTGCTGACTGTTTGCTGAAGAAATATAATAATACATTGTTGATATGGACATTACTATAAACGTTCCTTTCCATTTTTGTGATTTCATTTTGAGGATTGTGGCCAGGAGCGGTGGGCTACGGAGAGTTGAGCGTCTTCTTTGGAAACTTTGAAGAAAAGTACTGAACAGTGACTATAGTGCACACCTTTTTTGTCCTCACCGCCTTGCTTTTGGTACTATATATTATAAGGACAGTGGTGCACAGTAGAGTGATACTTGAAAGGACTGATTAGTTTTTGAGGTGTGTGTATTTCCACCCAGGATGATCGAGAGAAATTGGCAGCGAATCTATTTGCACAGAGTAAACAACCAACAACTGAGAGTGGTATAGACCCCTCGAGCAGCAGTTTAAATTCTAAATTTTTGAAACTTGAAAAGCTGAAAAAAACAGGGCTTTCGAAGTGGTGGGACGGCATTACCCTTAAAAATTATATTGATCGAAAGAGAGTGCCAAGGGATTTAAGAATACTTATTTTCCCAATATTCAATGATTTGGATGATGACTTGCTGAAAGGGTGGGAAGAAAATTCACACTCGTCATCATTTTGCATGATGCACATATTAATCAAAAATTCTGAAAAAAGGGAGAAACATTATGGAATCAGATTGTTGAGCTGGAGAGAGTGATCAGGGACATGAATTTAATAGACTTAACAGACAAGAATTATGTTATATTGAAGGAAGTCATTAATAAGCACCAATTGCAGATTAAGGAGAGAAAATTAAGCAAAATTAGGAGGGCTGAACAAGATTATAGCCAAGGAAGAGTCTTTACTTTTGGCAGAGGTTTCGATGATATACAGAAACCCAAGGCTAGTGGGGGAGCGCAGGCTCTAGATGATTTAAGTTCAGTAAATTATACTAGCTCTGACTTATCGTCTGGAGAGGATTTGGGAGCAGAAAGCACCATAGGACCTGGACCAGCTCAGAGCTCCTCTTTTTCCGAGGAAATCCAAAGAATCAGGAGGGGAAAGAAAAAATTGGCAACAGTACCAGGAGGGGCAAGCGGAAACACAGACAGTACAAGAATAGGTACACGCAGTCAGGACACATTCAGAAAGTAATGGATGGCATAGATAGGCATGAAGCAAATGATTTTCAATATTTAAAAGTGATTAACTTGTCTAACAGAGTTTTGAATGTACACGATATTGCTGTGTTACAAAGAGGTTAATCATTTTGTCCTAAAAATTATTGTAATTTCGTGGATGTGGAAATTGATCTATTTAAATTTGCTAAGAAATTGAAATAAAAAAGTTTCTTTTCAACAATAAACAAATCTGTTGAGTTTGATGCCAGATGGGGTGGTTCCAAATTATCTATTGCTCATTTAAGAGATGTACAAACGCTTGTTTCATTTACAGAGGGAGATAAATATGGGATGGTAGATATAGCTTCTATGCTGGATATATCAACAGACTATGATTGTACTAGTGGTCTTAAACCAGCTTCCAAATGTACTCCTCAGGGTTCTCAATATGCGGCAATTGATCTATTTGTTCAAAAGACTATGGAGGAGTTGCATAAATTGGAGGATCTAGGTAGATGGAGGAAGTCCAGTTATGGGCAGCAGGATAAT
Source organism: Triturus cristatus (assembly GCF_964204655.1). Classification (NCBI taxonomy): domain Eukaryota; kingdom Metazoa; phylum Chordata; class Amphibia; order Caudata; family Salamandridae; genus Triturus; species Triturus cristatus. Next base: position 577,603,319 of record NC_140595.1, on the reverse strand, counting down.
TTATCTAAGGAAGAACACACAGACATCACTACTCTAAAAAAGATAGAAGCATAGTAATATGCAAAGCCGATAAGGGCGGCAATATCGTGGTAATGAGTAGGGAGGATTATAGTGCTGAGGTTAAGAGACAACTTTGAGACAGAGGGTGTTATAGGAAATTGTATTCAAATCCAACTAAGGAAGCAGGTAGACTGATTACAGAAAGACTATATTCATGGAAGGAACAAGGTCTGTTAGATGAGCAGGAATACAAATATCTTAATGTAACAAATCCCTTCTACCCGTTTATATACATTTTACCCAAAATACACAAATCCGTGCAGAAGCCACCAGCATAGGGAGTCTAACAGAACATCTTTCTGAATTTGTGGACTTATTTTTGGCAAATAAATGCAGGCGCAGCCGTGACTGCGCTAGTACAAGGCTCCTGAGGCTTGAGCCGGGAGCGAGTTCGAGCAGCCATTTGGTACTTTGTTTTTAATATTCCTACTTGCACATTTTGTTAGCGCGCCGTTTTATTTGATTGAAACACACTCTTACCTGCTTTAGGCACTCCTGTGGAATTGCGGGTGGTACTGAGCTGCAGTGGGTGGTGGGTGAGGCTTGGGGCTGCCACTCTCCCGGGACGGTCGGTGTAGCTCCGCCATCTTGGAAAGGGTTGAAGTCAGCAGTGCAGCTGCTCAGGCCGGATCTCCCAGAGGCAAATAAATGCAGGCGCAGCCGCAACCGCGCTAGTACAAGGCTCCTGAGGCTTGAGCCAGGAGCGAGTTCGAGCAGCCATTTGGTACTTTGTTTTTAATATTCCTACTTGCACATTTTGTTAGCGCGCCGTTTTATTTGATTGAAACCCACTCTTATCTGCTTTAGGCACTCCTGTGGCATTGCGGGTGATAATGAGCGGCAGTGGGCGGTGGGTGAGGCTTGAGGCTGCCACTCTCCCAGGACGGTCGGAGTAGCTCCGCCATCTTGGAAAGGGTTGAAGTCAGCAGTGCAGCTGCTCAGGCCGGATCTCCCAGAGGCAAATAAATGCAGGCGCAGCCGCGATCGCGCTAGTACAAGGCTCCTGAGGCTTGAGCCAGGAGCGATTTAGAGCAGCCATTTGGTACTTTGTTTTTAATATTCCTACTTGCACATTTTGTTAGCGCGACATTTTATTTGATTGAAACCCACTCTTACCTACTTTACGCACTCCTGTGGAATTGCGGGTGGTACTGAGCTGCAGTGGGCGGTCGGTGAGGCTTGGGTCTGCCACTCTCCCAGGACGGTCGGAGTAGCTCCGCCATCTTGGAAAGGGTTGAAGTCAGCAGGCTCAGGCCGGATCTCCCAGAGGCAAATAAATGCAGACGCAGCCGCGCAAGCCCGTCTGCGCCCGTCCGACGCCAGGTGCCGGGACCCCTGTCGATCGCGCCACCGACTTTATCAGGTACTCGCGGGAGGAGCTCCTTGCCATGGCCTCTAATTGCCCATCCCTACCCTGGTCCTTGCAGGAACACTCTTTCCACTGTGATTTCTGTTAGTTTGAACAGACTTCGGCACAGAGGGACACATGTTCATCGGGGTATAAGGAGTTCAGATTCCTCAGCCTTAATTGCCGTTCCTTGGCAAAGCATCATGCAGAGGTCTTTGACCTCCTGACCGATGAATTCCCCGATGCCCTCTTCCTTACGGAGACTTGGCTTAGCCAAGACGCCGTGGCAGTGCCTTGGCTGGGTCTTCTGTCAGGCTACGTGTTGAAAACTATGAAGCGTGAGGGGGGGAGAGGAGGCGGGGTTGCAGTGGTAGTTAAGGAGGCTCATACTGTTAGCCTGGATAGGGAGAACATAGTGGGTCGCGAATGCGCTTCCTTTAAAATCAGGCTAACCCACAACTTCACATTATCCGGCCTTCTAATTTATAGGCCCCCCGGTTTTAAGGAAGACCTCTTAAGCAAAGTGGGACACTTCGCCAGTAAGGCAGCAAATTTTACTATCTCAAGAGATCTTAATCTCCACTTAGAGAATGGTGAGACAGCGGAGATCGTCAACTTCCTGGCAGATCTAGAGGCCTTCCAGCTGAGGCAACATGTGCTCGAGGGTACCCATGCGGCCGGCCATTTGCTGGATCCCGTTTTTTCTAACCTTTATTTGATAAAAATGTACCCCTCGATCCCACAGGCTTGGACTGACCACTTCCTGGTCTCTTTCTCTTTGCAATTGCAGAACAAGGCAGACCCAACTTGCACCGCTCAAGTTTTCAAACGCCCATGGCACAGGTTGGACCTAGAGCTTTTCTCTGCCTGGCTATCTGGGCATCGGCCTCAGCTATCTTCAGATGTGGACGTGGCTAACTTGTGTTTCCATGAATGGCTGACGGCTGGCCTGGATAACTGTATTCCAGCTAAATGGAGAAGGAAAGGACGCGGCCATCAAACCCATGGTTTAATGATGCCCTTTCTTTAGCTAAGAAGGGCTGTAAGCAGCTGCAACGTGTGTGGAGACGCTCGTATGATGCAGCAGCAAAGCTTGAATATCGGATGGCCCTCAAGCAATATCATAAGGGCATTCGGAGAGCGCGGGCGGAGTTTGAGGCCAGTAAAATTCTGGGCAGTTCTAATCCTGCCAAGACCATTTTCCCCTTGTTGGATGGCATGAAGAGCGTAGGAGCCATTAGGGCTTCCCCTATTGCCTCCAACCATCAGTGTGATGAACTAGCTCAGTATTTTCTCAACAAGGTGCAGCGGATTTATCTGGCTCTCCCAAAAGCAGCTCTCTTGATGGAGGAGGGGGGCCCGAGAGGGGGCGATGCTTTGGAGGGTAACAACCTGGTATCACTTCCTCTCTTAACACCCTTGGAGTTTGAGGAGTTGTGCCTAAAAATCAAATCGGGCTCCCCGGCTGACCCAGTGACCCCCACTCACTTCCACCAGTTTTATCCTCTGATCTCGGATGTGAGTTTAGATCTGGCTAATCTGTCTTTTCTGACTGCGTCAGTACCACGGGCGTGGAAACACGCGAAAGTCATCCCTTTGTTAAAAAAACCTTCTTTGGACGCTGCTGAACCGGACAATTATCAACCAATTTCCCAGTTGCCTTTCTTGGCTAAAGTGGCGGAGGCACATGTGAATTACACATTGGCTAACTTTGTCGAGCAACATGCCATATTTGATCCTTCACAACACGGCTTCCGGCCCAGGCATAGCACTGAATCCGCGCTTCTGGCCGCGTTGGAAGCAATTAGGGGCAGTTTAGACGTAGGGGACTCTGCGGCCTTGGTCCTTTTGGACCTAAGTGCCGCATTTGACACTGTGTCCCATAAGATACTTCTTAAACGTCTACAGGACATTGGGATTAGGGATTCAGCTCTGGTCTGGATTAAATCGTTTCTAACGGAGAGATCTTTTCAGGTCTTGGCACCCCCTTTTTCCTCACAGGAGTTTGCGTTGCATCAAGGGGTACCACAGGGCTCCATACTGAGCCCTCTCTTGTTCAATCTATATGTCAGCCCCTTGGCAGAGCTGGCTAAGGGTAGGGGGTCGTCGTTGGTGTCGTATGCCGACGACACCCACTTGGTGATATCCTTCTCAAAGAAATGCACCACCAATTTAGACAAATTTAAGGAAGATCTTCTAGCTATCTCTGATTGGATGGCAGCTAATTGCCTACAGCTCAACTCCGGCAAATCAGAGATCCTGTTATTTGGGAAGGACCGGGAGCTGTGGCCTGAACAATGCTGGCCGGACCGCCTCCAACCCGCCCCATTTCCTAAGGAAACTGTAAAAAATCTTGGGGTGTGGTTTGATCATGGACTGACCTTCGATAAACAAACAAAAGTTGTTGCGGGGGTCTGTTTCGGTCTCCTGCGGGGTCTAAAACCTTTGCTCGGGTTCTTCCCTCCTACGGTGCGCCAGTCTATCGTCCAGTCGTCTGTTTTGTCAAGATTGGACTACGTCGATTCCCTCTACCTGGCAGCTAATAGAGTAAGCATCAAGCGCCTCCAGAGGATTCAGAATGCGGCAGCACGGATCCTGGTCTCATTACCAAAACATTGCTCAGTAGCGCAGGTTCTCCCCAAACTCCATTGTTTGCCAATGGATAAACGGATACAATTTAAGGCACTGTGCATTTCACACAAGATCCTGTCACGACAGGCTCCGCCGGGCCTTTTTCATCTGTTGGAGGCCTACGTGCCTAAGCGCTCGTTGCGATCTGCCGACCTAGCTATGGTCTGCACTCCCCGAGTGTGGAGAGCTAGGGTCGGGGGGCGTTCCTTCCACTGGCTGGCTGGCAGCGAAACTTTGGAACACACTTCAGACCCCTATCAGAACTATCCCCAATCATCTAGCATTTCGTAAAGCTTTGAAGACATGGCTTTTCCCCACTTCTACCATCTAATTGCTTTGTCTCTCTCAGTCTCCAGCTTCTGGTCCTTGGTCTGCGCTGGGACGCCTCGTTGCTGTGGCAGCCATGCGCATTACAAATTTGCACTAAATAAATAAATACATTTTTAAAACCTTTGGTAATTAATCTACCCTCTTATATAAGAGATACCATGTATGTGCTAAGTAAGTTCCAGAATATTGTATATATTGTATGGGATGGTGAGATGAGTTTTGTGACTCTGGAAGTCTTTGGGTTATATACCTGTATAGAAAATGATGAAGGGGAACAAGCGTTGCATATTTTTGGGGGAAATAGGAGCGCTAGTTTACAAGAACACTCAATTATGATTGAGGAAATGAGTGCCTTGATTCTCCACAACAATTTCTTATTTGAAGGCGAATGGTATCATCAGATTAGAGGTACTGCAATGGGTTCCAGGTTTGCTCCCTATTATGCCAACCTGTTCATGGGTTGGTTTGAGAGGGTGCATGCCTGGAACAGAAGGGAATCCAAATGGATGGATTCAATTTTGTTCTGGGGACGGTTTATTGACGATATTTTGGTCATTTGGAGAGGATTGGAATCTGAATTACCTGACTATTTTGAATTCCTCAACAATAATGATTTCAATGTCGCTTTCACCATGTGTCATCATAGAGATAGGATAGAATTTTTGGATGTTGAATTGTTCATAGTGGAGGATAACGTGCAAAGCAAGTTATTTTCGTAAAAAAACAGCTACTAACTCTATTTTGAGAGCTGATAGTGCCCATCCACCAGCAGTGATAAAAGGCATCCGATATGGAGAAATGATTCGCATCAGGCGAAATTGTAGCCTGGTTCAAGACTTTGAATCAGAACTAGATGCATTGCAAAGTAGATTAACATCAAGAGAGTATTCTTGAAATTCTTTAGAGTCAGCTAAGAACTGAATTTGAATGGTCAAAAGAGAGACAACCTTGGTGCAGAAGGAGAGAACATCTGGAAGGGAAAGAGTTGCCTTTATTTCGACATACAATGTAAATCATAATCAAATTTATAGAATTCTCAATAAAAATTTGAATATATTGAAAGGAGTGCCCGGGCTAATAGAAGTAATTTCTGATAAACCAAAAATTACTCATAGGAGATGTCCCACTTTAGGAGGTATTATTAAACGTAACTATTTGTAACCATTAAGTTCGCAACAAGGTAATTGGCTCCCAGCACCACCGAAGGGGTTTTACACTTGCGGGGCATGTAATATTTGTGATTTAGACATGAACCGCACAAACGAATTTAGTTATAATACTGTCAAAAAATATCGGATTAATTCATTCATTAATTGCAATAGTTATGGAGTGGTGTACCTAATTCAGTGTGAATGTCAGAAAATCTATATTGGAAACACTAAACACACTTTAAAACTCAGGATTCAGGAGCACAGGAGAGCGATGAATAATAAGGATGCTAGATTGCCCCTCTATCAACATATAAAAGATAATCATGAAAATAAAACAAGATTCAAGTTTCATGGTATACAAAGAGTAGAGAAAAGATCTAGAGGAGGAGACTGGGAATTATTTTTGAGACAGCAAGAGGCAAGATGGATTAGCAGGTGTAGATCGGTATCCCAGGGTCTCAATAGTGATAATGAGCTACATTATTTATTAATTTAATGAGCATTAACAGATGTTGATAGTCGAGGGTGCACTGATAGATCATAATGACAGGAATTTTTATTGATGCAGGTCGGGCCCAGTATGTGAGCATTACGTAATGCAATGGTAGCAAGTGTATTGAATCTTTATTCGGACTAGGGTGACAGGGAATGAGTGTAATTGATATTTGTAGTGGTACATGAGAATAAGGTTGATTCTTTTTTGGGAAGTTTTATATGCGCCTTCATCCATTCATCTGAAGTGGAGTAGTGTAGTTTCATGGTGTACGAGAAAGAATTACCAATATAATATTGGAAGTGAAAACTTGTCTTTATTTCTTTGTTTTTATATGCGCCTTCATCCCTTTATTTGAAGTGGAGTAGTGCAGTAAAGAGTAGTTTAATGGTACACGAGTAAGAATTACCAGCACAATATTGGAAGTGAAAACTTGGCTTTATTCTTTAGTTTTTGATGGCAAAGTATGGCGAATTGAACTGGTTATCCCATTGGTCTGATCAAGAACCAATAAGGTTCAGTGGTTCACGGAGAAAGTATTGCCGGCACGAAACAGGCAGGCTTAATGATAAATATGGTGCACGCATACGAGCGCGTCCGTTGGTCCAAAGATAGTGGAGGACCAGAAAGGAACTTTTATACGTGCCTTTATTTCTACACTTGAATGGCAAAAGCATAGCTAAGATCAATTTAAAACTTTGTATTCCTTTTACTGTTTTAATGGTAATAGGTTGGCGAATAGAACTGGTTATCCCATTGGTTTGATCAGGAACCAGTGAGTTTTAATAGCACACGGATTAGGATCGCCGGCACGAAACCGGAAGGCTTGGAATAAGACGCATGCATAACAAGTACGTTCATTGGTCCAAAAAGTGGAGGACCAGAAAGGAAACTTGATGTTAGTCAAGTTAATGAGAAGCTTGTGAAAGACTCATACAATTGGTTAAAAAATAAGCAGGATATCGAAAGAAAAAAAAAAAAGAACATTGAGAGGTAATGGTGTATTTTGATTGGTTAAAGGGATGTTGGACCAGAAAGGAAACACATCAGGATTATTCAGATTTGGAGGCTTTGTGAAAGATGATTTGATTGGTGCAATGGGTGAAGTTGACTGGTAATGGTGTATTTTGATTAGTTAAAGGGATGTTGGACCAGAAAGGAAACATATCAGTATTATTCAGATTTGGAGGCTTTATGAAAGATGATTTGATTGGTGCAATGGGTGAAGACAGCTGACAGCGGATTGATGGAGACATGATTTAAAAGGTTAAGTCAGAGGGAAAACCTTTGACAGCGGGAATTATCAGACCGGCTGTTCATGGAGGAGGCTTATCGTGGCCTTAGCTGGTGAGTTAGATGTATCTGAGATTTCTAGTTGTTGTAAAGTCAATAATGTTGAAGTGGTTTAGTAGATAATAGGATAGGGTAGTTGTGATTATCTATTAAGGTATGTTTGATTCACTATTGAATTGATGTGCTAATATCAATAGTTTTGTGACTTTAAGAGCAATAATTATAGGTTTTAGAATGTGTACAGGGTCTTTGGACTTGAATACCAAGGAAGCTGGACTAGAGTATAAGCTAATACAGCTATTCATAAGGTACATTCACCCTTAGTATTTTACCTGTTATAAATAGGATTTAATAAGGTGTGGAGCAATGCCATTGCCAGAATTAGACTTTGAAATACTGAAATAATTTAATCTGTCTGGTTAGATCATAGGGTTCACCACTAATGATGTAAGTGGGATATAATTGAACAACAATTTAATCATCGCATTTTCAGAGGCATATCCCTCCTCTTCCTTCAAATTCAGGAATAGGTAAAAACGATTAGGACTTTTCAGTCATTAATGAGACCTTGCCATATTTTTTCAGAATTGAATATTATTTTGGCTAGAATTGTCTGGAGAGCCAGAAGAGGTTGACCAAATAATTAAAGATTAATATATATATATAATTAGGAATACTCTTTGTTTCCCCCTTTTTTTGAACTTAGGGATATTGGGTAACACATGGGAAGTAGAGTTATTAATGTGACTCTTTTTTGTATAATATATTCTTTTAGAATTGTTCATCATTTAGACTTAATTGAATGGAGTACAAGAAGAAACCAACTGAATGATTATTAAGAATGAAATCTATCAATACTGGTTGTAATATTTGAATAAAGAGGTGTGAGTCAGATGATTCAATTGGATATTAAGTCATGTTATAAATTACTGGTCACTAGGGGGTGGAATGGTTTGTAGGATGGGTAATACAGGGTCAACAAACGGATGTAGTTGTTGCAACGTGTCTTGTGGGGTTTTAAGAGTGATATAATGAACTATGTCTTTTAAGATAATTAGTAATTATTGTATAGAATATTAAATATTGGTGTTCATCCTGTGTTGTGGTTAATATTAGAATGGAGACAGGCAGGCTTTATAAGGTTGGAGTGAGTGCATGTTCAGAAGATACCTTGAATTGTCATGTACAGGTTACATGGTGAATGTTTTAAAATTGTTTTCAATTTATTGATTGGTGCATATATATATTTTCTTTCAGCCCTGATGACATCCAGTATAGGACGAAACGACGTCATGAATATGTAACATATTGATTCATCTGCAACAATTTTTGGAATAAAAATTGGAATATTTTATTAGAACTTGGCCTGCTGACTGTTTGCTGAAGAAATATAATAATAAGTGTGTCTCCCATTGCCTAAGGACCTGCCAGGACGCTTTGCTGCTAGAAGGGGGAAGGCTGCTGTATCGCACTGCTGCGGGACTGCGAGGACCACGGTGCTCAGTGCCCAGCTGATCGGACTCACCTGGTTCCTCTTCCCGTTCCTGCCTCGACCAACCACGCAACGCCTCGCGGCCCCCGCTTCGCGGGAGCCGCTCGTAGGGCTTGGTTGTATAAAATCTCGGCTGGTCTTCATTCTCTGTGTGTCTCCCATTGCCTAAGGACCTGCCAGGACGCTTTGCTGCTAAAAGGGGGAAGGCTGCTGTATCGCACTGCTGCGGGACTGCGAGGACCACGGTGCTCAGTGCTCAGCGCCCAGCTGATCGGACTCACCTGGTTCCTCTTCCCGTTCCTGCCTCGACCAACCACGCAACGCCTCGCGGCCCCCGCTTCGCGGAAGCCGCTCGTAGGGCTTGGTTGTATAAAATCTCGGCTGGTCTTCATTCTCTGTGTGTCTCCCATTGCCTAAGGACCTGCCAGGACGCTTTGCTGCTAGAAGGGGGAAGGCTGCTGTATCGCACTGCTGCGGGACTGCAAGGACCACGGTGCTCAGCGCCCAGCTGATCGGACTCACCTGGTTCCTCTTCCCGTTCCTGCCTCGACCAACCACGTAACGCCTCGCGGCCCCCGCTTCGCGGGAGCCGCTCGTAGGGCTTGGTTGTATAAAATCTCGGCTGGTCTTCATTCTCTGTGTGTCTCCCATTGCCTAAGGACCTGCCAGGACGCTTTGCTGCTAGAAGGGGGAAGGCTTCTGTATCGCACTGCTGCGGGACTGCGAGGACCACGGTGTTCAGCGCCCAGCTGATCGGACTCACCTGGTTCCTCTTCCCGTTCCTGCCTCGACCAACCACGCAACGCCTCGCGGCCCCCACTTCGCGGGAGCCGCTCGTAGGGCTTGGTTGTATAAAATCTCGGCTGGTCTTCATTCTCTGTGTGTCTCCCATTGCCTAAGGACCTGCCAGGACGCTTTGCTGCTAGAAGGGGGAAGGCTGCTGTATCGCACTGCTGCGGGACTGCGAGGACCACGGTGCTCAGCACCCAGCTGATCGGACTCACCTGGTTCCTCTTCCCGTTCCTGCCTCGACCAACCACACAACGCCTCGCGGCCCCCGCTTCGCGGGAGCCGCTCGTAGGGCTTGGTTGTATAAAATCTCGGCTGGTCTTCATTCTCTGTGTGTCTCCCATTGCCTAAGGACCTGCCAGGACGCTTTGCTGCTAGAAGGGGGAAGGCTGCTGTATCGCACTGCTGCGGGACTGCGAGGACCACGGTGCTCAGCGCCCAGCTGATCGGACTCACCTGGTTCCTCTTCCCGGCCCCGCCCCCTCTTGCCCTTCTGTTCTTTTGTTAGACCCCGCCCGAACGCGCTAGCGGTACGCGCGCGGGACGTAGCACGGGGCGAAGACCGGGCAAAGAGCGGGCCGTTTGTGGCCGGCCGTGGACGGGACGGGTCTATATTCATAGGGGCGTCACTGCTTATGCCACACAAACGGTTGTGCTAGCCGGAATTTCCCTTTTATTATTTGTAGATTGTTAGCCAGTTGCTGCAGTTGCTGTAACATCTTCACTGTTTACCAAGTGCTTTTAGATTCCTCCCCGTGCATTTCTTCCCCAGCCGCCCCCGGTTCTGTGTGCTCTTCTTTTCCAAGAATGTCTTCTTTAAGGTCTGGTAGGAAGTTCACGCAGGACAGCACTGTGGGTCGTGTTACAGGGACCCTGGACAGTTTCATTACGAGAGCAGCTAGGGTTCTTGAACAGGAAATTATTCTGACGGAAAAAAGATTGTCCTTAGAAATTTCTGCTAAGAGATCGTCTCTTGGTAATATTATGGTAGCTCCTTCCCCTGATTTTAGGTCGCCCCAAACACTCATCGACCAACCAGGTAACAACGAGCTTGGGTCAGTGGCCCCTCAAACCTTGAGTTCGTTGGATAACTCTCCTGCTATTACCAATACTTCTGAACCCTGTGGCCAGCCTTCTAATACGAGTGATAACCACTCGCTGCTTACTAATAAGCAGCCTGGTGACGATACTACGATTCCGGGTGGTAAATTTCCGTCCATCAATAGGAAAAGAAATTGCGGGGGAGGGCATCCTAGGGGTAAACGTGCTAAAGTGTCCAAATTGTCCAAACCTGTAAATCCTTGTCTCCCCCCTCTTCCCAATTTGTCTCGTGACACCCCCACTACTGTTGGGTGTCCCACGCCATCCCATACTTCCCTGTCCCTTGGACATCTGGAATCTTTGGAGCAACTACTTAAATCTTTTTTTCTACCCCTATACGAGAGAGTTAATCGTCTTTCTACTTCTCTAGAGAAATTAGAGAGTATGGTGTTGTCTAATTCGTCCCTAATGGAGAAGATCATGGTGACACAATCTGTTCCTAAGATATCATTAACTCCTGATACAGCTCTTGAAGTGGGGGTTGTTTCTAGTGGCACCACCCCCCAGGTTAGCGCATCCTCTGATCTATCTGTTCCTAATGTACATGTTGCGGAAGTATCTCATACTCCACCTACTCTCGCCATGACTGTCGATCCAGTTAGCAATGCTGTTACTAATTCGAGCAACTCTGCAACTGGACAACTTAATATTGAGGACGACAGTCTCTTTCTTAAATTTCCCTGTATAAATCTCCCCCCGGAGTCGAATCCATACACAGTCATTATGGCGGGCATTCCCAGGCTCCCGCAGGTCAAGACTGAATCTCACAGTGAGTTGAAGAATAAAGTAATCCATTGGTTAAATCGTTATAGGCCACTACCGGCTAGACTTTGTGCTGAAATTCTTACTGTCCGTAGGGTGTGTTGGTTGGGTAAGGGGGTTAAAAGAGTGGAGGGTGATTGTGTGATTATTAATTTCCGGGATCCTAAGGTGGTGACCCATATATGCTCCCATTCTAATACTACGAATGTCACTGGAATAATCACCCTGGATTTGTCATATTTTTACCCTCTTGGCCAGCGTGTTATATCTGGTGATGTGGTACCTGGCTGGGAAAGGGTCAATAGGGGTTCTTTCCGCCAGCCAGGTTTAGATTTTCACCTTCCATTATTCAACTCCTTTGCCCCTTTGAATAATTTGGATGGGGTCGATTGACCATTCATTAATTGTCATAACCAGGGTAGTGTGTTTAAGGTTTTAGATGATTTTGCTTATTCTGGGTTTGTTAGTTGGGGTGGGTCTAGGAGGGTATTTTCGGGGCCGGGTGCTTTGCTTTCGGATCCTGCTTGTGACCCTGTCATAGCCCCCCCTAGCAATCTCGATCTTATTCCACCTACCCTGGCGTGCCATGATAATTTTCCGTCTTCCAGTTATATAACTGGCAACACACAAAGAACTGAGCGGTCACCTTGCGTGGGTGTGTCGCTTATTGCTAAACCAGCAACCACGTCCACTGTTTCTTGTGTTCTTGAGACTGATAGTATGGCACTTGATATTAGTGTTTCCTACCAAGCAGTCCCGCGGTCCCCACCCTCTTTGTTGTCACCTGAAATCTCCAGCTCCCCCCCCCTTACCCTGGCTTCATGGAACATTGCCGGTCTCCGGAGTAAAATCTCCACGGAGGACTGGTCTGTTTGGGTAACCACCCACGATATCCTTGTTTTTCAGGAAACGTGGGCTGTGGATCCTATTTATTTCCCTGGGTATGTGAACTTTTTTAAGGGGGCATCTAGTGGCCCAAGGGGCCGTCCTTCGGGGGGACTCTGCATATGGGTTAGGCAAACCCTTAAGTATAGCCTTACCGAAATGGCCATTGATAGCCCTGATTTACTGATCGTCTCCTTGCAACACAATAATGACCCCAAAATTTTGATTATAAATGTATATAATAGGGGCCTTCCAGGTGGGCGTGGTTCAAACACCTTTTTACAACTGGATGGGTTTTTGGACACTGTCGATCCTAGCATAAATGTGGTAATAGTGGGTGACCTAAATTGTTGTTTTGAGCCAATGCACCCCGCTTGGGAATCACTCACTTTGGATGTGGATACCATTTTTAACATCCCCTTTCTAGACCTTCCACCCATTAAGCGGTGGACTGAGTCCGCTGTTCAGTGGATGAGTCTTTGTATGGAACGTGGCTTTCGGGCTGCTAATGGTCGCACTCCATCTGATAAAAATGGCAAGGTGACCTTCTCTGATGGTCGTGGTCGTAGCAGTAGAATCGACTACGCTTTAATTAAAGTGGAGTTGTGGTCCTCTCTTTGCGATATGGTGGTTTTAGACCGCCCGGAGAGCGACCATAATCCCCTAGTCTTGACACTCCTGCTTTGCCCTGACCACAGGAACCCACAATCTGAGTTAGTGACAGCAGATGTTCTCCTTACCAACAACCAGCGGAGAGTGCGTTGGGAAAAAGTCGCCCTTGATAGTGCAGTAGTTTTTGAGATCAGCCAAAAAGTTTCCTGTGCGTTGGAAGATCTGCAGTCCCTTCGGAACCTGGAGGATGTTGTTGGTGAAACTACTAACATTCATGTAACCCTATTTTCAGGCCTCAAGTCCCTTTTTTCAAAACCTTGCAAGGCCAAGAAACCTTCCACCCTAAAACCAAGTTCTTGGTATACCAAAGCTTGTCGGGCGTCTTATAGTAAACTGAAAATTGCCATTAATACCAAAAATCAGGCAATCATTAGATCTGCCAGGAAAGACTATAATAAGGCCAAAATACAAGCTAAGCAAGATTGGGACAATGACCACTGGAATTATCTTTTGGCGGCCAGTAAACATAGGAACTTAACAATGTTTTGGCATATTTTGAAGTGGGGCAACTATCAGAGTATGCAGGCTCCCTCTAACAATGTACCCCTGGATATATGGGTGTCACACTACGAATCTCAGTTTTCGGCCACTAATCCGGCCGAGGCCCCCGTTCTTCCATTTAGTAGGGATTTGACCATTTCGTCAAACTTCAAATTTGAGGATGAAGAGGTCAAGACTGCTCTTTCAAAGGTCCCTGGTGGCAAGGCTCCAGGAATTGATTTTGTCCCTGCGGACCTTTTTAAATCTGACCTTGGCATTTGGGTGCCTTATATTGCTTTCTTGGCTAATGCCATAGTCAAGGGGGCTGCCATTCCGGAATCTTGGAAGGGCGCCGAGATTCTACCTATTTTTAAAAAAGGCGATCGCTCCTGCCCGGGGAACTATCGTCCAATTAGTCTTATCGACTCAGTCCAAAAGACTATTGCAAGAATGATCCTGGCAAGGATCCAGTCATGGATCGAGCAGGACGATATTATCTCGCCCCTGCAGGCCGGTTTTAGGTCCTGTACTAGTACCATAGACCAGGCATTCAAATTCCAACTGATTGTCTGGAAAACGGTATATCTCTGTGGTGGAACTATATATGCCGCTTTCGTAGACCTTCGGTCAGCTTTTGACCTGGTCAACAGGACCAAACTCTGGGAAGCATTAGCAGTGCTTGGGATGCCAGATGATCTTTTAAACATCACTATTAGATTGCACGAAAACAACTTTGCCCAAATTAGATGGGGAAATCAAGGCCAGGTCACAGAAAGATTCAAAGTTAGTAGGGGCGTCAGGCAAGGGTGCGTCCTTGCGCCTACTCTATTTCTGCTTTTTATAAATAGAGTTGTGCAATATTTTTCTTCTACCTCTACGGACGCCCCCATGTTGGGTGGTTCCAAAATACCCCTCCTTATGTTTGCTGATGACACCCTACTTTTATCCCAGACTTTGTCTGGATTGCAGACGGCTTTGAATGTGTTTGCCAAATTTTTTTTGACTTTGACCTTCTAGTTAACGTTTCCAAAACCAAATATATGGTCTTTAATAAAGGGAAACATGTGAAAGGTCATGTGTTCATGAACAATGACACACTTGAACGAACTAACATCATGACCTATTTGGGGGTAGTATTTGAAAACAAGCTGAATTGGAGGCCACAAATAGATGATCTCTCTTTGAAATTTGCTCAACTTTCTGGTTGCTTGGTTAAGGATCAGAGGCAGTCACAGATGAAATTGATAGGCCCTCCTATCAAAATCTACAATGCTAGGATAAATTCAGCCATTCTTTATGGTGCTGAACTCTGGGGCTTTGCCGATCTTTCTTCCTTGGTTAAAGCACAATATAAATTTCTTAGAAAGCTTACGGGCCTCCCCTGTTCTACCCCACTGAAACCGCTCTTGTTGGACCTTGGATGGCATCCCTTCGATGACATCGCAAGGTTCAAACCCTTGGCTTTTTGGAGGAGACTTTGGACGACACCGGAATTAGGTCCCTATGCCAAGGCATTTCTAGATGTCCGCTCTATTTTGGGTTCTGATAACATCACATGGTTCAGGCAAGTTAGATTACTATTGGAATCTATGGGTTTAGGATTGCTTTGGACTGACCCAGGTGCCAACCCTTTCCCATCCGAGAAAGATTTTAAAAATCTTTATTGGTCAATGGTTTTACAAAAACAATCCTCCCTAGTTCCTGCAGAGTCTTTGTCCGGCAGGTTTTATGAATATAAAACAGTTTCTTCCCTTGAAGCCTACTGGGACATTATCTCCAGGCCTAGTGATAGGAAACTTTATCACCAATTTAGGGTCGGCACTTTACCAACTAAATTATTCACAAAAAAATGGAAGGGCGGGTCTTCTGAGTTTTGTAGCTGGTGCCCAGATTGTGTTGATTCAGTAGGGCACATATTCTTTGCCTGCCCGGCTTATGCTGCCCCTAGGGCCAAATGGCTCAAACCCATTTGCCGTAATCTGGGAACTAGACAGGGGTTTGCAGCCCTTAGCATTTTGAGATGTGATACTGGCGAATGTGTTGTTTTGCTGTGGCCCAATTTTTAGGCTGGGTATGGATAATCAGGAATAGGAGGCAATAGACTATTTGTGCAATGTTGTGTCTCTGAATGACCATTATCGTGTTTTTTTGGTTATGTTTTTAATATATCTGTTTTTTGTATTTTTAAATGTATGCAAATGTCTTTTATGATGAAATTTTATCGATAATAAAGACGAAATGAAATGAAATGAAATAATAAATTGTTGACATGGGCATTACTACAAGACGTTCCTTTCCATTTTTGGTATTTCAGGTCTGGCGTTGTGTTTGCTTTGCCATTCATCATTTTTACAAAACTTTATAGCTGGGGAAGCTAAAAAAACACTAGCTGAAAGTAAAATATTTTTGGTCTAAAAAAACACACATTGCCATCGTAGTTCCTGGCACATAAGAGAACTACTTTGTATGTGCTCCTTATGAAAGGGAAGAATCCCATCACTCCCAGTGAAGTTCGTCAGCGACTAAAGTGCGTTGACACAGACATGTATGCTGTAGTAGGCGAAGGAAAATGTGAATGATACAATAAGAGAACAATGGATGAAGAGGCTGGCTGAAAGCCCCTAAAACTAAGTACATTACACATATCATTTTACAAAAATCATGAGGGCTTTGTTCACTGGGAGACATAAAAACACATTACAAAACGGCTGGGATTCCTTACGTAAATGACGCCAATAAGCAGGGCTGCTGCTAGGTATGGGCAGCTGCTCAAGGCCTTGCTCTCAGCCCACCAGCATGGGGCCTGCACCAAACCTCGTGCCCCTGCTGATCCCATTGAAGAAAGGTGTCTGTTTGCAATTGGGCATACAGGAGGGGCCCCCCTCCCTGGGCCTCTCAGGGAAGGTGTGAGAAAGCCTAGGAGGGGGGACACCTCATCTTGTGCCAGTTGCAAGGAGGCATGATTGCAAGTGTGTCCTGCAATTAGGCCTCCTGCCTGGCTGCCCATTGAGAGACACTGTGGGACACCCATTGTCAGCACTTTATTGTCTGCACACTTCTAACTCTCAGCCCCCAAGCAGCTCTAACACATTCTGCCCGATATGAGCTGTGAAAGAGGTGCTTGTAGGTGGCAGAGAGGGGTGCTGCGGCCTAGGAGGAGTCTGCACAAAGCACCTTCGGAGCCCTGAAGGTGTAACTTATATGTTAGAGGGGCGTCGCACAAAACCTAGAAACAACCCTGCCAACAAGGAGCCATTTCTATTTGCAGAACGAAAAGGGAATGAATGGTGCATTGGGAATCTGCGATAATTCGCAGACCCATCTTATTGACATGTTTGGTCGCAAAGGCCATCTTCTCAGTGCACAATTTCAAACCCTGGAACACGTTACTAACACACGATTTCATTTATACCTTAAGGCTCTGCGCGAGAGCAAGTCCACTGAAGCATACGGAGATTTCAATTACAGCATCATCTACGTAGTTACCTCCCTGACAGACCATTAAATTTATCTCAGAATGCTTAACCGAACCAATTACTAATGAAACGGTTGGTAAGTTACCTTCATCCTCGTCGTTGGCGCTGACCGTAATGACGGCGCTGCCCACGTCCTGGTCTTCGTCCACGCTCACCTCGTACGCGCTCTGGGTGAAGGCGGGCCTGTTGTCGTTCACGTCGCTGATGGAAATGCGCACGTAGGCCGTGTCTGGAGAGGCACGAGACAAGAGACGCAAGGGCTCAGCTGTGGCTGCGCTGTCAACTGCGATCCCTCGCGCTGAGGGCACCCACGCGCGCAATACAGAAACGAGCCCTCAGGCTGCAGGCAACCCATGCACCGACATTACTCAAAAGCACTTGGATTTCAAACAAACGTCAAACTCGTTTCGCCTAAACATAAAGCATGTGAATAATTGATGCCAGAAGTCATAACTTTGTTCTTTTCTTCAGCTTCAGGCACCAACTTTAATTCTCCGTTCCAGCCCCAAAATAAAATGATAACTAATCAAATTCCTCTTTCATTTGTGTAACCCTCACTTCTTAACTGAATGCCTGGATGACTTCTCGAGCAGTAAACAACCCCCATTAGCTTTGGAAACAATGAAGCTAGGGCTCACTGGGTTACATTAGCTAATGCTCGATTGCTGTCAAGTTCCTAGGCTCTGTCACTTGATAACTGTGAAGGGAGACAATGACATGCCAGAGTATTTCCCCTTTACATTGCTGATATCTGCCCTCTTACTTGTCTTTCGCTTTCAGTGTTTCTGGAACAGACTACAGAAATGTGAAATGGCTGGTAAGCAGAAAAATAAGCCCACACGCAGTCCTTTGCAAGCCTAGTTCCACCAATTACCTGGGGAGGACTGACAAAAGACGAGGAGCCATATTCATTACCCTTCAAAGTTCCACGCTTCGCACCAGTCCATATTTGCTGTAAGCTTGGAATGATCAAGTCCATTCACCACTCGAGGCCAGGGTGACACAATGAAGGGCGGCCTAAACCCTACAACCAGCAATATGAAACCCGAGGCTGGGTGGCTAAAAACTCTCCATTGGAGCATCCTGTATGTGCTGCTATCACTGACCACTAATGTGGTTACCAAGGACTGTACAGTACTCAGGTTTCTCACCTGTGGCTGTCAGTGTAAGACACTGGGCTTTTTTGTTGTTGGGCTACTCTGTTACAAAAGCAGTAAAGATTCCTTCCTCCATATTCCAAGTGTATTATAGGTTTTTTTTTTGCAGATTTATGCAGCGCAAACTCAACCCAAAGGCATTGGAGCGCTTTCCATGAGCACCAGTTACGTTACACGAGGACACATTCATTGCGCTTATAATAGGCCAGACAGGATATCCGCCACGTTTGTGACAGCACAGTACAGCACACCCTGAACTCTAAATAATGTCCTATATTAAAATGGATATTACCAAACTGATATATAATGCATTCAGTATTTTTCCTACCATTACATCTTCTAGGTATGTATTTTATTTTACATTTTAACTACAGGTTGACTACCTAATTCCATTAACTGTTATATTAACCAATTACTCCTACCTTGAGATGCAATGGTAAGGTCGGTGTAGGGAAGGGCATATTATTGCTGTTTGAACTCACACATGTGATATAGAGAGGGTGCACTGCACCCTGTCTGTACAGTTCTCTGTTAACAATGATGCAGGATATTTCACTGTTTCTAAGGACTGTGGAAGACATACATTCATCCTCAGCCCTTCGGCTGAATGCAGTTTCCTTTGTTGCAATGTCTCCTCAGTGCTGTTATGGCAGAGGGTACATTCTGCTTAAGTAGTTTCTGACTAGGAGAACTGGACTTTTACTTGACATCATAGTCACCATCAAGACCTTCTATCTCTGCCAATCGAAGTAAATCAGGAGATTAAGGGTCCTTTCAGTACATCTCACTAGTCCCTTTTGTGGTCTCGCAACAGACAGTTTCAGCTGCCTGTTGTAGAGAGCACTTGACACAATACTATATGGAGTCGGCTTTGAATCAGCCCCATACTAGTGATTAGATGTCTTTTTAGTCAATTTACATTCCCTGCTCTTTATTGAAAGGCTTTCTTCCCTATTCCTGCATTAGTCTTAGCCCTGGAGCACATATTTCCCTCCCCCTTGCTATTAATTGGAGAAGATGTATCCTTCCACTGCCAACCTCATGGAACTACTTTTCTTTTTTCTTAACATGTTGTTTCTCACTTAGAACTCCATAGGAGTGAATGTTCTTTTCTTTCCTCTGCTTCATAGTGTGTTTGTGCTATTTCACTCACTGCTCGAACCTGTCCTACCTCACCTTCCTCCTACCATCCCTTTCTCCCAGAACTCCTCCTCGACGTGCCAGGAGCTGTCCTGAATATTGTCTTGTAGCATTATCCTGTGCCTGTTGATTTCCCATTTTCCCTATGTTCTCTACCTCCCTTGCCACCTTTGTCCTGCTCCATGGTGGTCACCTCTATTGCCTTTTGCAATGGCAGATGCTTTTAAAATGCACCGGCACTGGCAAAGCCAGTAACGATGGCCGACTATGTTAAATATACAGAAAACTTGGTTGTCTATCTAAAACAGCATATAAAACATTGTTTTATATACTTCCAAGATGTATGAGAATGCAACCTAGTGGCCATCTCGAAAGTATAGAAAACAATGTTTTCATACTTTCAAGATTGCTGTTGTGTAGAATCGTCACATTTTCTCACACAATGTGGCAGCCATCAATAATACATTAAAATAAAGAAAAGTGGAGACCCTACGCTGGGCCTGGGACAGTCTTAGAAAGTATTCAGGCTCTGGCCTGCTCTGCGCCGGTGCCATGCCCGTCGCATACCACCCGGCCTTTCCCTCACTGCACACGGCCGGGATGGCTAAACGCGCGGCCGTCTTGGGTTTGGCCACTCTATCTGACCTCTACCCCAACGGCGATTTCTTTTCGCTTCCGGCCGATTCTGGCCCCCTGGACACACTGCTCTATTATCAACTTAGAGTGTCTTGCCGGGAGTTGCGCCCCACGTTCCCGCAGCCTCCCCTGTCGATGGCCTCCCTCGACTTGGTATACATGTCCACCTCCACTCGCAAACTGGTCGCAAGGCTCTATGCCACCACACTAGCGGCGTCCTCACTCTCTGCTGATTGTGCCCGCATTGCCTGGAGCGAGGACCTTGGCATCAATCTTTCTCAGGAGGACTGGCTGTATTGTTGTAAGCGGACCAGACGCCTATCTCCTAATTATCGCCTACGCCTCATATATTTTAAGTACTTGCACAGGCTGTACCGCTCAGCTGTACAGAATGGGCCTCGCCTCCAGTGATAGATGTCTCCGATGCTCGTCCCCAGTGGCGGGCTTCTCTCATCTTGCCTGGCTGTGCCTCTCAGTTTCTACATATTGGCGCGAGGTGTGTACCATCATTACTGAGATTACCTCCTCGCCTGTCTCGTCAGATCCATTGACCTGCCTACTCGGTTTGGTTAAGCAGTGTCCAGACGCCTCCCGTCGGCTTCACGGCTATGCTGCTTGTTCTCGCGCGTTGCAGAGTTGCTATACATTGGGGCCGGATGCCCGCACCTAAGGTTAGTGCCTGGCTCAAGGATGCTTCGCGTTGTCAGACGCTCCTGTCAGAATTTTGGGAACTAACGCCGGTTACGGGCCGGCCGCATGATATCTGGGGGCCTTTTGTTTCGATTCTCTTTTATTGGAATGCCTTTCCCTATGTGACCTCTCCCGCACTCCCTGCCGGCACTCCGCCCGCGGCGGCCGCCGGTGCTGGTCCGTAGAACTCCACCCTCCTATCCCTGCCCTCTGTCGTATTCCTCGCGCCCCCCCTGCTGGCACCCCGCCCCGTCCGATGCCCCTCTCTACCTCCCCATGCTACACGACTCCTTACAATTAATGGTGTGCCGCTATTCTACAACGGCCTTTCTGTGATTGATAAATGACGTGGCCTTTCTACTTTCTCTTGTTATTTGCAGAAGTACTGCTTGATTACCTTGTAACCTGATGTGCACAACTTTTAATAAAAGTCTTAGAAAGAAAAAAAAAAGTATAGAAAAGATGGCTGCTGCATGTGTCCCACATTGCATCAGGCTGTGTGGTGGCCATATTTAAAATATGCATACATTGTTTCCTTTTCTTTCATGATGGCTGCCATGTTGAAACCTCATGTTGCATCACGTAGTGTGGTGGCCATCTTGAAATGACAGAAAATAATGCTTTCTACAAATTTAAGATGACCAGTCACCACTATTGGCTTTGCCAATGACAGTGCATTTTAAAAGCAAAGGACATTGAGTGGCAAAGCCAATAGCAGCGACCTCAAAGCATTGTCAAAGTGAGACCAATTAGCTTTGCCTGGCACAGACTACATCAATAACACAGCTTGTGTACTATCTTAAATATCAGTTTAGACTTCTTCTATAAGAAGCGATTATATTTTACAAAACCAACATAGATAGATTTGTGCCTCACCTGAATTAGGCTGCCCATGTTTTCCGGGACGAGCAGATTCCGAGCCATCTGTTGACTTTAATTCTAACAAGTAGGATCCCTTTATCTCTCTGTCAAAAACAGTGGTAGTATAAACTGAGCCAGTTTCAGGATCGATGCGGAAAAATGTGTTATCCCCATTTCGATCATGCAACAAAGAGTAGGTTATCTGAAGAAAGAGAAACAACAACATTGATGAAACCTGTTACAACTGTCCATCTGTACTCAAATAACACAACGAGGAATGTTCTCGATGCTATGACTTGACAGATCCTAGCTAGCTGCAGGAGCTCCCTGTTGTTGCCCCACCAGGTCTCTTTTAAGCAGTAAAGGCTTTCAGCTGGGGAAGGTGTCTACTGTGGACTAGATCACAAGTGACCACGTGACACGTAGAAACAATGCTGAATTCCCACAACTCACCATGCATTGGTCTGCCAATGCTTACCAATTTACAAACAATTTAGAGGGAAGTCAAAAAACGGTAAGAAGGAACTCATAAAACCTTTCATAAGACTAAATCCCAGTAAGACTTGATATTAATATAAAATGAGGTTATTTATACCTTATTTTTATGCTCCCGGGCAAACCATGTTTTAAAGCTACATAACAAACAAGCCTGCATCTTGGGTTTATGTAGGAGATGTCATTATGATCCAACTCAGTAGTAATTATTCTTAAGCTGGTAGAAGACGGACACAGGTCTCGGACAGGGACACTCATTCCTCTGGCTTACCCCACCACATGCATGAGAAGTGCTGGGCAGGGGAGTATGAGGGGTCAGGGGGGAATGAATACATCTGGAAAATATATTCCATGCTCTTTTTCCATTCATTGACTTCAGTTGCTTTGAAAAAAACTCCAATTGCCTCTGAAGTTATCTCAAATCACGTATTTCCTATACAAAATATGATGCATATTTTACATTTAATTCAGAATGTGAGCAATTATGTTATGCCTCATCAGGCGATAAAGTACATAAATGGTCTGCTAGGAGCTCACCTTTCCATTTAGATCAAGATCTAGGTCTGTTGCAGACACCTGAAGAACGAATGTGCCGGCTGGAGTCCCCTCTGTGACTGCGGCTTCATAGATTGAAGAGGTAAAGAAAGGAACGTTGTCGTTCACATCTTGAAAGAGTAAGAAAAAGGTGTGTCATTGACCATCAAGGCAAGCAGCCATCTTCACCGTCCATATATCTTTGGCAACACGTCGGTGATCATCAATATAAGCATCAATGCTGCACACCTTTATCCATAAGAACATCACTGAGAACCAATGGAAGCAGCTATCAGTGCTGGACGGCCCAGTGCAGTAGTACACCACTGAGAAACAAGCACAGCAGCTAAGAGTGCTGCAGGCCTCAGAGCAACATTACGTCACTAAGAATCAAGGCAAGCAGATTACAGTAGTACATACCTCTATGCAGCAGTATCTCAATGATTCAAGGAAAGCAGCTATCAGTGCTGAATACCTCTGTGCAGTAGAGTCTCACTAATGATCAAGGCAAACAGCTATCAGTGGTACACTAAGAATGAAGGAAAGCAGCTACCCGTGGTACACTCCTCTATCAACCAGTACGTCACTAAGAATGAAGGCAATCACCTATCAGTGCTGCGTACCTCTGCAGCAGTACGTCACTGAGATGTAAGGCAAGAAGCTATGAGTGCTGGACACCTCTGCAGCAGTACGTCACTAGGAATCAAGACAAGCAGCTATCAGTGCTGCACACCTCTGAAGCAGTAAGTCACTAGGAATCAAGACCAGAAACTATCAGTCCTGCATGGCTCTGTGCAGTAGTAAGTCACTAAGAATTAAGGTAAGTAGCTATCAGTGCTGCACACCTCTGCAGCCGTACATCATTAAGAATCAAGGCAAGCAGCTATCAGTACTCCACACCTCTGTGCAGCAGTACCTCACTCAGAATGAAGGCAAGCAGCTATCAGTGCTGCATTGCTCTGCAGCAGTACCTCACTAAGAATCAAAGCAAGCAGCTATCAGTGCTGCACACCTTTATGCAACAATACGTCACTAAGAATCAAGGCAAGCAGCTATCAGTGCTGCACACCTCTGCAGCAGTACGTCAGTAAGAATGAAGGCAAACAGCTATCGGTGAAGCAAGCCTAGGAAGCAATGCATCACTAAGAATGAAGGCAAGAAGCTATCAGTGCTGCACACCTCTGCAGCACTACGTCACTAAAAATGAAGGCAAGCAGCTATCAGTGCTGCATGGCTCTGTGCAGTAGTACGTCACTAAGAATCAAGGTAAGTAGCTATCAGTGGTGCACACCTCTGCAGCAGTCCATCACTAAGAATCAAGACAAGCAGCTATCAGTGCTGCACATTTCTGAAGCAGTACGACACTTAGAATGAAGGCAACTAGCTATCAGTGCTGCACACCTCTGCAGCAGTACATCATTAAGAATCAAGGTAAGTAGGTATCAGTGCTGCACACCACTGTGCAGCAGTATGTCACTAAGAATCAAGGCAAGAAGCTATCAGTGCTGCACAGCTCTGCAGCAGTACGTCACTGAGAATCAAAGCAATCAGCAATCAGTGCTGCACACCTCTTCGGCAGTACATCACTGAGAATCAAGGCAATCACCTATCAGTGGTACACACCTTTGTGCAGTAGTACCTCACTAACAATCAAGACAAGCAGCCATCAGTACTGCACATGTC
Source organism: Triturus cristatus (assembly GCF_964204655.1). Classification (NCBI taxonomy): domain Eukaryota; kingdom Metazoa; phylum Chordata; class Amphibia; order Caudata; family Salamandridae; genus Triturus; species Triturus cristatus. Next base: position 577,579,160 of record NC_140595.1, on the reverse strand, counting down.
GGTGCAGAAGTACCTCATTAAGAATGAAGGCAAGTAGCTATCCATGCTGAACACCTCTGCAGCAGTACATCACTGAGAATCAAGGCAAGCAGCTTACAGTGGGACATACCTCTATGCAGCAGTATCTCACTAAAATTCACGGAAAGTGTAGGAGAGTAGGATCTGCTTCACATGGGTTCCCTCACTTTTTGCTGGTGTTTCAAAGTTTTTCGACCTTAGTCTGGCTGTGCCCCTACTAATCAGGACCCCAGCCTAGCTGCTTCCTCTCTAAAATAGTTTCCATGTACATTAGGTACATATCTAATTGGATTCTGGAGTGCCTTATAAGCCCCTAGTATATGGTATACTATGTACCTAGGGCATAGGTACCTCAGAGGCCTACCAGGGGCTGAAGCATGTATTATGCCACCCCTGGGAAGCACTCCAAAATGCTACCACAGGTCTGCTACTGCAGCCTGGGTAAGGGTGTGCTTGCGCCCCTTACAGTGGTATAGGCTTTACAGTATTTGCATATGCAGATGATATAGCCATAGTGACTACTGATCCCAGGGAGGCAATAGTGGAGATCGAATCATTGGCCAAAGATTTTGGAAGTATGTCAGGATACAAATTAAACGCGGAAAAAACCCAAATTCTTTGTACAAAGAATATACAATTTAATGATTGTCGGGTCACTAACGAAGTAACCTATTTAGGTATTCAAATTAAAACCCAAATGCAAGAAATTGTCGAGAGTAATTGGGAAGCGAGTATAGCCCAGATTAAACACTCATTAGATAAATGGAGCAGACTTCAATTATCCATAATCGGAAGGGGGAATATAATCAAGATGAATATTTTAGCCAAAATATTGTATTTATTTCGTAGTATACCTTTGGAATTTCCACTTAAACATATACAGTATTTACAAAACATCTGTGGGAAATTTGTTTGGGCCCCCGGTAAACCGCGTAGATCCATGAAATGGCTTACATTGCCGGAAGAAAGAGGAGGACGTGGTATACCTGATTTTCTTTTTTATTATTATATCTGTTTTTTACAAAAAATGGGATATATACTGACAGGGGAACCTCCAAAGAATGAGGCGGATAGCCCATCTATTTTCTTTTTACTTTTAGGAGCACAAGCAAAAGGTTGCTTATTAAAAGAACTAGAGGGCAATTATTACAAACATACACGATTTAAGACACTTGCCTCAGCATTTAAAGTGTGGAGAAATGTCAAGAGAATAATTAAACTTGGTAAAATTACATATTACACTCCTTTTGAAGCCTACAAATTACTCCCCTCGGTGTTTTGGGATGATATCGCTAAGATATGGTTTAAAAAAGGGATTTCAAGAATTGGGGACTTATATCGTAAAAATGCTATATTTGCAACATATGCAGAATTATCAGACAAATTCCGGCTCTCACCGGTGTTTTTTTTTAAATATCTTCAAGTCCGCGATTTTTGTTTAAAAAATCACATTGAGGCTCTTCCTAATGACTTAATTGAGGGAATCCGGCTTCAGAAAAGGATTGGTCCATTATATGCGATTTTAAACGAGTACAAAAATGATGACATGCAAAAATACAACCAGTACTGGACTATACAATTGGAAGACCCTCAAATTGACATAGGGGAATCGTTATGTCTCGCTAAGAAAATCTGTTTGGCAGCTAATTTAAAAGCCCAAGTCTATAAAACTATTTTTAGGTTATACTATACTCCTAAACGCATGGCGACTTGGGGCGAAAAATATGATGGTAAATGCTTTCGGTGTGGAGAACAAGAAGCAGACATGGTACATATCTTTTATAATTGTACAAAACTGGCGCATTTTACTGCTGAGGTTGAAAGATTTATTTCATTGGTACTTGGTTGTCCGTTAAAGATTTCTCCATCACTGATGATTTTGGGAAGATGTCAAAGTATATACAGCCATCAGGTTTTAAAAGAACATTCTTATTTTCTTTTTCTTGCAATGACTGTTGCCCGGTGATGTATTGCAACAGAGTGGTTATCACCTGAGGCTCCGACGTTTGAATTTTGGAGAGCTAAGTTGTATCGTATGTATGAAATTGAAATGCATTTATATGCTCTAAAAGGAATCAGGAAGAAACGTTTAGGTATTCTAATTTGGGGAACCCTCATGAATTTTTTGTCCGACGATATGGGTATATTGTAGTATGTGTGATTTGTTCTTTTTTCTTCGCTCTGTTTCTTTATTTTTTTTGCCGCTCTCTGCTACATCAATTTATGTATGTTTACTTTGTGAATCCGTCTTGGAAACAATAAAAAAAAAAAAAAAAAAAGAGAATCAAGGCAAGCAGCTATCAGTGCTGCGCACCTCTGCAGCAGTACACCACTAAGAATCAAGACAAGAAGCTATCAGTGGTACACAACTTTGTACAGCAGTATGTCACTAAGTAACATGGCAAACAGCTATTGGTGTTGCACACCTCCACAGCAGTACGTCACAAAAACGTAAGGCAACCAGCTATCCGTGGTACACACCTCTGTCAAGCAGTACGTCACTAAGAATGAAGGAAAGCAGCTATCAGTGCTGCACACCTCTGCAGCAGTACATCACTAGGAATCAAGGCAAGCAGCTTTCAGTACTGCAAAGCTTATGCAGCAGTACGTCACTAAGAATCCAGGCAAGCAGCTATCATTGCTGCACACTTCTGTGCAAGAGTATGTCACTGAGAATCAAGGCAAGCAGCTATCAGTGCTGAATACCTGTGTGCAGTAGTACCTCACTAATGATCAAGGCAAGCAGGTATCATTGCTGAATACCTGTGAGCAGTAGTACCTCACTAGTGATCAAGGCAAGCAGCTACCAGTGGTACACAACTCTGTGCAGCAGTATGTCACTAAGTAACATGGCAAACAGCTATTGGTGCTGCACACCTCCGCAGCAGTACATTACAAAAAATGAAGGCAACCAGCTATCCGTGGTACACACCTCTGTCAAGCAGTACGTCACTGAGAATCAAGGCAAGCAGCTATCTGTTCTACACGCCTCTGCAGCAGTATGTCACTAAGAATGAAGGCGAGAAGCTATCAGAGCTGCACACTTCTGCAGCAGTACGTCACTAAGAATCAAGGCAAGCAGCTATCAGTGCTGTACACCTTTCTTTATTTGTACTTAACTAACAATCAAGACAAGCAGCTATCAGTACTGCACACCTGTGTGCAGTACTACCTCATTACGAATTAAGGTGCTTAGCTATCAGAGCTGCACACCTCTGCAGCAAAACGTCACTCAGAATGAAGGCAAGCAGCTATCAGTGCTACACACCTCTGCAGCAGTACATTAGTAAGAACCAAGGCAAGCAGCTATCAGTGCTGAATACCTGTGAGCAGTAGTACCTCACTAGTGATCAAGGCAAGCAGCTATCAGTGGTACACAACTCTGTGCAGCAGTATGTCACTAAGTAACATGGCAAACAGCTATTGGTGCTGCACACCTCCGCAGCAGTACATTACAAAAAATGAAGGCAACCAGCTATCCATGATACACACCTCTGTCAAGCAGTACGTCACTGAGAATCAAGGCAAGCAGCTATCTGTTCTACACGCCTCTGCAGCAGTATGTCACTAAGAATGAAGGCGAGAAGCTATCAGAGCTGCACACTTCTGCAGCAGTACATCACTGAGAATCAAGGTAAGCAGCTATCGGTGCTGCACACCTCTGTGCAGCAGTACATTACTAAGAACCAAGGCAAGCAGCTATCAGTGCTGCACACCTCTGTGCAGCAGTACATTACTAAGAACCAAGGCAAGCAGCTATCAGTGCTGCACACCTCTGTGCAGCAGTACATTACTAAGAACCAAGGCAAGCAGCAATCAGTGCTGCACATCTCTGTGCAGCAGTACATTACTAAGAACCAAGGCAAGCAGCAATCAGTGCTGCACATCTCTGTTCAGTATAAGTCACTAAGAATCAAGGCAAGCAGCTATCAGTACTGCACACCTCTATGTAGTAGTAGTACCTCATTACGTATGAAGGCACTTAGCTATCAGAGCTGCACACCTCTGCAGCAGTACATTACTGAGAATCAAGGCAAGCAGCTTACAGTGGAACACACCTCTGTGCAGCAGTACCTCACTGAGAATCAAGGAAAGCAGCTATCAGTGCTACACACCTCTGCAGCAGTACACCACTAAGAATCAAGGCAAGCAGCTATCTGTGGAACATACCTCTATGCAGTAGTACCTCACTAATGATCACGGCAAGCAGGTATCAGTACTGCACACCTTTGTGCAGCAGTACGTCACTGAAAATCAAGAAATCAGCTATCAATGGTAAACAATTCTGTGAAGCAGTACGTCACTAAGAATGAAAGAAAGCAACAATCAGTGCTGCACACCTTTGTGCAGCAGTACATCACTGATAATCAAGGCAAGCAGCTATCAGCGCTGCACCCCTCTGCAGCAGTACTTTACTAAAAATGAAGGCAAGCAGCTATCAGTGCTGCATGGCTCTGTGCAGTACATCACTAAGGATCAAGGTAAGTAGGTATCAGTGCTGCACACTTCTGTAGCAGTACATCATTAAGAATCAAGGTAAGTAGGTATCAGTGCTGCACACCTCTGTGTAGCAGTATGTCACTAAGAATCAAGGTAAGTAGGTATCAATGCTGCATACTTTTGTGCAGCAGTATGTCAGTAAGAATCAAGGCAAGCAGCTTTCAGTGCTGCACATCTCTGCAGCAGCACATCACTGAGAATCAAGGCAAGCAGCTATCAATCAGTACTGCACACCTCTGTGCAGTAGTACCACATTATGAAGGCAAGTAGCTATCAGTGCTGCACACCTCTGCAGCAGTACATCACTAAGAATAAAGGCAAGCAGCTATCCATGTTTAACTGTTCTGCAGAAGTATGTCAGTAAGAATTAACGCAAGCAGCTATCAGTGCAGCACACCTCTGTACCAGTACATCAATAAGAATCAAGGTAAGTTGGTATCAGTGCTGCACACCTCTGTGCAGCAGTATGTCACTAAGAATCAAGGCAAGCAGATATCAGTGCTGCATACCTCTGCAGCAATCCGTCACTGAGAATCAAGGCTAGTCAAGACCCTGGAACCTACTTACTATAAGAAAACTAGATTCAAAATAATCAAATCTGCATATGCTGTATGGCAGAGAATTCGGAAGCTTTTTAATATCCCTAATCTTAACCTGTATACTCCTTTTTCAGCTCATGGCCTATTACCCTTAACATTCCAAGATAAGATTACGTTTAGATGGGCGGATATAGGTATTCAGGTTATTGGGGATATTTGCCAAAACGGCAGCTTGAAATCATTCATACTTTTACAGAAGGAATTTGGCCTCCCTAAATGTGATTTTTTAAAATTTTTACAAATTCGCAGTTTTCTTAGTGCTAAATTAAAAACGGGCCAGGGGAATTTGGATCCTATCAATATAGTTGAAGTGCTTCCACGACAACTACGCATTGGGGCACTATATCAGATAATGTTGGCTGAACTTTTCGATGATTTAATAATGCAATGTGCTCGCTGGGAACAGAAATTAGATAAAATATGTATTAATTTGGTCAAATCATTAGAGTTGTCAAATTCAGTGGTTATGTCTGGTAGTCTTAAATCGCAACATTTTATGTCTGTCTTTGATCTGTACTACTCCCATGCCAAAATTTCGAAGTGGACCCAATCTATGGGGAACTCTGGTCATTCGTGTAACCGCTGAGGATTGTATGGGGCTGACTCTATACATATGTTTTTCTTATGCCCATGTTTAAACAATTTGTTTCAGGATATAACGGGCTTCTTAAATTTAATTTTATTAATTCCTGTTATATTAACCCCTGAGCTGGTTATTTTTGGTGTTGAAAGTGAAGATGAAATAATATCTCGGGAAAATGACGAAATTAGTTTTCTTTTTATTTCTATGTCTATTGTGAGATTATGTATAACCACTAATTGGATCAATTCTGATGCTCCTACTTTTTGTAATTGGAGAGCAAGGTTACTCTCATTATATAATCTAGAATTATCTGTCTATAAAAAACGAGGCCCCAAGAAACAAAGTTGGGGGCAAAAAATGTGGTCCCCGATTACTAAATGGCTCGATGCTACTGTATAGTTTTGCTTTATATTTTTCATTTTTCATTTTTATATAATTGAACATTCAATTCTTGTAGACTGTATTTTCTTTCCTGTTTTTATTTCTTTTGATCTGTATGAGATGCACAAACTCTGAAATTCTTGGTTACGTGTCAAGTAAATCAATAAAATCATTTAAAAACCAAAAAAAAAAAAAAAAAAAAGAGAATCAAGGCAATCACCTATCAGTGGTACACACCTCTGTGCAGCAGTACCTCACTAAAAATGAAGACAAGCAACAATCGGTGCTGCACACCTCTGCTGCAGTACGTCACAAAGAATGAAGGCAAGCAGCTATCAGTGCTACACACCTCTGCAGCAGTTTGTCGCTGAGAATCAAGGCAAGCTGCTATCAGTGCTGCACAGCTCTGCAGCAGTACGTCACTAAGAATCAAGGCAAGCAGCTATCAGTGCTGCACACCACTGTTTATTGGTACCTCACTAACAATCAAGGCAAGCAGCTATCAGTATTGCACACCTCTGCAGCAGTACGTCAATAGGAATCAAGACAAGCAACTATCAGTCCTGCATAGCTCTGTGCAGTAGTAAGTCACTAAGAATTGAGGTAATTAGCTATCAGTGCTGCACATCTCTGTAGCTGTACATCATTAAGAATCAAGGCAAGCAGATATCAGTGCTCCACACCTCTGTGCAGCAGTACCTCACTCAGAATGAAGGCAAGCAGCTATCAGTGCGGCACAGCTCTGCAGAAGTACCTCACTAAGAATCAAAGCAAGCAGCTATCAGTGCTGCACACCACTATGCAGCAATACGTCACTAAGAATCAAGGTAACCAGCTATCAGTGCTGCACACCTCTGCAGCACCACGTCACTAAAAATGAAGGCAAGCAGCTATCTCTCCAGTATCACCCCCCACATCTCCACTGATACTGAGGTCTGTATCAACAGCCCGCGGCTGTCCTCCTTTAGAGCAACCTCCCTCATTGAGGTCTCCGCCACGTTAGCCAAAATGAAAAGCGGCTCCCCTCTTGACCCAGCCCCGGCCAGACTATTAAAAGCTGCCGTCCCCAGCATAGCTTCCACCATCAGGGATCTCATTAACATCTCCTTGCGCCAAGGCACAGTGCCGCCCAATTGGAAAAATGCGGTTGTCAAAGCCCTGCTAAAGAAACCCCATCTGAATCCTGACGATATGTCTAACTATAGACCCATATCACTCCTTCCCTGCATCAGCAAGATGGCGGAGAAACTAGTTAATTCCCAACTCTCCCAATTCCTTGAGACCAACAAAATCCTGCGCCCATCTCAAACTGGCTTTAGGCCCGGCCAGGGCACGGACACAGCCCTCCTCTCCGTCATTGAGGAAACAAGGCGCATTCTGGATTCAGGAGGATCAGTGGCAGTGATCCTCCTGGACCTCAGTGCCGCCTTTGACACGGTGGATCACCGTGTCCTTCTACATCGCCTGGCCAGGGCAGGAATTGTGGGCTCAGCACACGCCTGGATTAACTCCTTCCTATCAGGCCGTTCATTTCAGGTGTGGGACGGCAACTCTCGCTCAGACCCCCTTCCACTCACATGTGGAGTCCCGCAGGGGTCCTCGCTTAGTCCCACCCTGTTTAATGTCTACATGGCCCCTCTGGAAGACGTCGTGACCCCCTATGGGATCAAAATTGTCAACTACGCTGACGACACCCAACTTGTCGTCTCCCTCTCCCAGCTGGACAAACACCCAGACAGCCTGCGGAACTGCCTCCAAGACATCTATTCCTGGATGTGCGAATCTTCCCTAAAATTGAACGGTTCTAAAACCGAAATTATGCTCTTGGGCAACAAATGGTCATCAATCCCCGCCTCGGTGTGGCCGGACACCTTTGGTGAGATACCCACTCCAAAGTCAGAAGTCAAAACGCTAGGCGTTTGGCTGGAACCTAGCCTCACCATGAAGACCCAGGCAACCAAGACCGCTGGATCATGCTTTGGTCTTCTGCGGTCAACCCGTAAAATTCTCCCTCTCCTTCCTCCTATATCCAGGAAACTGCTGGTTCAAGGGCTCATCCTAGCCAGACTCGACTACAGCAACGCCGTCTACCTCGGTGCACCGGAGTCTACCTTAGCCAAACTCCAACGGGCACAAAACGCTGCGGCACGGGTTATAATGGACCTCCCCCCCAGAGCCTCTGCCAAATCAGCCCTCAAGGCCCTGCACTGGCTCCCTGTCCGCCAACGAGTTGAGTTTAAGGCAATGTGCACCAGTCACAAACTCATCAATGGTGCCGGCCCTGCCGCCCTGAAAGACCTTGTCGCCCCCTACAAAGCCCCTAGGGCACTGCGCTCGGACGACGAGCATTTGGCCATCGTCCCTAAATTTAAGAAGGTTCGGACCGGTGGCCGTCGCTTTTCGGTTAAAGCCTCCTCAGGCTGGAACGCACTGCCTCGCCATTTGCGTATGGAACCCTGCCACGCTCTCTTCCGGAAAAAACTAAAAACTTTCCTATTCCCCAAATAATCATCCGGTCCTCCCTCCTCTTGGGTTATCATAGCTATATAGCGCGGGGATGCCTCCGGGTCACCAGGCGCTTTATAAATCTATAAATAAATAAATAAATAAATAAATCAGTGCTGCATGGCTCTGTGCAGTAGTACGTCACTAAGAATAAAGGTAAGTAGCTATCAGTGCTGCACACCTCTGCAGCAGTCCGTCACTAAGAATCAAGACAAGCAGCTATCAGTGCTGTACATGTCTGAAGCAGTACAACACGTAGAATGAAGGCAACTAGCTATCAGTGCTACACACCTCCGCAGCAGTACATCATTTAGAATCAAGGTAAGTAGGTATCAGTGCTGCACACCACTGTGAAGCCGTATGTCACTAAGAATCAAGGCAAGAAGCTATCAGTGCTGCACAGCTCTGCAGCCGTACGCCACTGAGAATCAAAGCAAGCAGCAATCAGTGCTGCACACCTCTTCAGCAGTACATCACTGAGAATCAAGGCAATCACCTATCAGTGGTACACACCTCTGTGTTAGTGAGGTACTACTGCAATCAAGACAAGCAGCTATCAGTACTGCACACCTCTGGAGCAGTACATCACTGAGAATCAAGGGAAGCAGCTATCAGTGCTGCACACCTCTGTGCAGCAGTACGTCACAAAAAATGAAGGCAACCAGCTATCCGTGGTACACACCTCTGTCAAGCAGTACGTCACTACGAATGAAGGCAACCAGCTATCAGTGCAGCACACCTCTGTTTATTTGTACGTCACTAACAATCAAGGCAAGCAGCTATCAGTACTGCACACCTGTGTGCAGTACTACCTCATTACGAATTAAGGCACTTAGCTATCAGAGCTGCACACCTCTGCAGCAGTACGTCACTGAGAATCAAGGCAAGCAGCTATCAGTGCTACCCGCCTCTGCAGCAGTATGTCACTAAGAATGAAGGCAAGAAGCTATCAGTGCTGCACACTTCTGCAGCAGTACGTCACTAAGAATCAAGGTAAGCAGCTATCGGTGCTGCACACCTCTCTGCAGCAGTACATTGCTAAGAACCAAGGCACGCAGCTATCAGTGCTCCACAACTCTGTGCAGCAGTACATCACTGAGAATCAAGGCAAGCAGCTATCAGTGCTACACACCTCTGCAGCAGTACACCACTATGAATCAAGGCAAGCAGCTATCTGTGGTACATACCTCTATGCAGCAAAATATCACTAAGAATCAAGGAAAGCAGCTATCAGTGCTTAATACCTCTGTGCAGTAGTACCTCACTAATAATCAAGGCAAACAGGTATCAGTGCTGCCCACCTCTGTGCAGCAGTACATCACTAAGAATCAAGGCAAGCAGCTATCAGTGCTGCATATTTCTGAAGCAGTATAACACTTAGAATGAAGGCAACTAGCTATCAGTGCTGCACACCTCTGCAGCAGTACATCATTGAGAATCAAGGTAAGTCGGTATCAGTGTTGCACACCATTGTGCAGCAGTATGTCACTAAGAATCAAGGCAAGAAGCTATCAGTGCTGCACAGCTCTGCAGCAGTACATCACTGAGAATCAAGGCAAGCAGCTATCAGTGCTACGGACCTCTGCAGCAGTACACCAGTAAGAATCAAGGCAAGCAGCTATCAGTGCTGAATACCTGTGAGCAGTAGTACCTCACTAGTGATCAAGGCAAGCAGCTACCAGTGGTACACAACTCTGTGCAGCAGTATGTCACTAAGTAACATGGCAAACAGCTATTGGTGCTGCACACCTCCGCAGCAGTACATTACAAAAAATGAAGGCAACCAGCTATCCGTGGTACACACCTCTGTCAAGCAGTGCGTCAATAAGAATGAAGGCAAGCAGCTATCAGTGCAGCACACCTCTGTTTATTTGTACCTCACTAACAATCAAGGCAAGCAGCTATCAGTACTGCACACCTGTTTGCAGTACTACCTCATTACGAATTAAGGCTCTTAGCTATCAGAGCCGCACACCTCTGCAGCAAAACGTCACTAAGAATTAAGGCAAGCAGCTATCATTGCTACACACCTCTGCAGCAGTACACCACTAAGAATCAAGGCAAGCAGCTATCTGTGGTACATACCTCTATGCAGCAAAATCTCACTAAGAATCAAGGAATGCAGCTATCAGTGCTTAATGCCTCTGTGTAGTAGTACCTCACTAATGATCAAGGCAAGCAGGTATCAGTGCTGCACACCTCTGTGCAACAGAACCTCACTAAGAATCAAGGCATGCAGCTATCAGTGCTGCACACCTCTGTGCAGCAGAATGTCACTAAGAATGAAGGCAAGCAGCTATCATTCCTGAAAACCTCTGTGCAAGAGCATGTCACTGAGAATCAAGACAAGCAGCTATCAGTGGAACACACTTCTGTGCAGCAGTACGTCACTAAGAATGAAAGAAAGCAGCTATCAGTGCTGCACACCACTGTTTATTGGTACCTCACTAACAAACAAGGCAAGCAGCTATCAGTACTGCACACCTCTGTGCAGTAGTACTTCATTAAGAATGAAGGCAAGTAACTATCAGTGCTGCACACGTCTGGTTATTTGTACCTCACTAACAATAAAGGCAAGCAGCTATCAGTTCTGCACACCTCTGTGCAGCAGTACATTACTAAGAACCAAGGCAAGCAGCTATCAGTGCTACACACCCCTCTGTGCAGCAGTACGTCACTAAGAATGAAGGCAAGCAGCTATCAGTGCTGTACACCCCTGTTTATTTGTACCTCACTAACAATCAAGGCAAGCAGCTATCAGTACAACACATCTCTGTGCAGTAGTACCTCATTACGAATGAAGGCACTTAGCTATCAGAGCTGCACACCTCTGCAGGAGTACGTCACTGAGAATCAAGGCAAGCAGCTATCAGTGCTACACACCTCTGCAGCAGTACACCACTAAGAATCAAGGAATGCGGCTATCAGTGCTTAATACCTCTGTGTAGTAGTACCTCACTAATGATCAAGGCAAGCAGGTATCAGTGCTGCACACCTCTGTGCAACAGTACCTCACTGAGAATCAAGGCAAGCAGCTATCAGTGCTGCACGTCTCTGTGCAACAGTACCTGAGAATCAAGGCGATCACCTATCAGTGGTACACACCTCTGTGCAGCAGTAACTCACTGAGAATCAAGGCAAGCAGATATCAGGACTGTACACCTCTGCAGCAGTATGTCAGTAAGAATGAACGCCAACACCTACCGGTGATGCACAACTCTGAAGCAGTACGTCACTAGCAATCAAAGCATACAGCTATCAGTGGTACACACCTCTGTGCAGCAGTACATCACTCAGAAACATGGCAAACAGCTATTATTGCTGCAAACCTCTGCAGCAGTACGTCACTAAGAATCAGGACAATCAGCTATCAGTGCTGCACACCTCTGCAGCCATATATCATTAAGAATCAAGGAAAGCAGCTATCAGTGCTGCACAACTCTGTGCAGCATTACGTCACTAAAAATCAAGGCTATCCAAGGTACATACCTCTGCCCAGCAGTAACTCACTGAGAATCAAGGCATGCAGCTATCAGTGCTGCACACCTCTGCAGCAATATGTCAGTAAGACTGAAGGCAAGCACATACCGGTGATGCACGACTCTGAAGATGTACGTCACTAAGAAAGACAACATGCAGCTATCAGTGCTGCACACCTCTGTGCAGCAATACATCACTAAGAATCAAGGCAACCAGCTATCATTGCTGCACACCTCTGTGCAGCAGTACATCACTAAAAATGAAAGAAAACAGCAATCAGTGCTGCACACCTCATCAGCAGTACATCACAGAGAATCAAGGCAAGCAGCTATCAGTGTGTGAGAGTTCCGACCCGTCAGGACCTCAGAACGCATGCGCGACAGAGAACGGCTTCCCGCCGGAAGGACGGAGCGGTCTAGTGTCCCAAGTCCTGCTTACACACAATCAAACGTCACCCGCGTCACAGAGACAGGATTGGTGCAGCGGTCAAATGAAGGAGGAGACAGAGGCAGTGCAGGACGGAAAAGGGGCGGAAAACGAGGGAGGAGGCGTCCACCAACAGAGAGAGACGGGACCGGAGGAGGCGAACGGCAAGAACGGAGAAGAACACGCGTCGGACAAGAAGCAAGTACCAGCTGAGAGACCAGAGAAAGGGGAGCCCAGCGGTATCAAGGAAGAGAAGAAGACGGGAAAGGAACACCTCGACAGACCCGAAAACACACCTGCATCCGAAGAGCTCCAAGGTCCCAACGCCGCGGCCCTATTCCGGGGTCGTGGCCCAAGGCAAGTGACCGCTCGGGGATCGTTGTGGTGGTGGGCGGGGCAGGGTTGCATGGGGCTATAAAACGGGGCACTAAGAGTGTTTGGGGTGAACATTGCCGCCACTGCCTTATGTTCCTAGCATTGAACAGCACCCTGTCCCCCTTATACCCCGCTAAGCATTAAACCCTTGTACAGTCACGCACCCTGGTGAAGGTAGCACAAGATCTAAAGCGCACGAACAAAGCAGTAACCCCGTTTATTTTGTTATTTTCATGTCCCGGGGACCGGAATCTTCTGCAAGCAACAAGAGAAGAGAGCAGCGGAAAGCGGGACCGAGTGTTGGACCTTACTTCCAGAGACTTTTTGCCTTACTGAACGTCACGGATTGTTTTTCCCTTCCCTTGTTTAGACTTCCATATTTACGTTACACCAGTTCTGGAAGAAAAGACATTAAAGAAGCAGATACTTCCTTAATCAAGCCTCTATTCTCCGTCATTCTTCCAACCATCCAACCACTTCCCCGAGGGGGAGGGTCATCGCGGTCAGGGGTCACAGCCCTACTGCCCACCGGGCTATTACAAGTGGTGTCAGAAGTGGGATTGTTTTCAAACACCGTGTCGCCTCATGACACAACCCGTGCCCATGGAGAACGTTATATCCCAATTGGCCGAAGGCCAACGACACCTACAGTTGGTGTTAGAACAACAGATCCAAGCCGCTCGAGTAGAGCGTGAATCCCTGCAGGGGGCTTTGAAAGAGCAGGCCACCCTTATCACCACAAATCAACAGGTCCAAGACACAGCCATCTTACGACTAACTGACGCCATAGTCAACACCCAGGTCCGTCCCCATGTCCCAGGGACGGTGCTACAAAAATATCAAACGGGAGAAGACCCGGATTTCTTCTTTTTGAACTTTGAGAGAGTGGCTACCACAGCGGCCTGGCCACAGGAAAGGTGGGGCCAATATATAGCACCCCTGCTATCCGGAGAACTACAGGCCGCGTACCAGTCCGCAAATCCCACCGGGGCAACCCCCTATGAGGAAGTAAAGAAGGCCATTCTCGAACGGATGGGATGCGATCAGGAGCACTATCGCAATAAGTTTCGGAGGGAAAAATGGGCCGCAGGAGACAACCCCCGAGCCCTGTACTTTCGGATCAGGGACTTGGGTCATAGGTGGTTAACACCACACACTTCCTCAGTGGAAGAGGTAGTAGAAAAAGTCTACCTGGAACAGTTTTTGGACGCATTACCACCGAGTACCCGGTCCTGGATCAAGCAACATCCGATGCTTACAACTACATCGGCTGTTGACCTCTGTGGAAATATGGATTTTTCTGGTCAGTTATGTCCCCTATCTTGGACCCCAACGGTTCTATGTGCATGTTACAAGTACATGTATGTTCCCTCCAGTTCCAGTTATGAAGACGCAAATACATGTGCGTCCACCGTTAACATGTCCTCTGTTGATCCGCCATGAATGGGCTGGATATTCCATTCCTAAGTACGAAAGGCCACCGCCTTTATATGGTTCACTTATGCCATTTTACAGTCCAGGCAAGTAGGCCCTGATTCTGTCATCAAGCTTTTCTTGCTTTCTGTCTCTGAAGCTCCAGTCCGAGCCTGCATCTGTGACCATGAACTTTGTCTCATCCTCTGCGCGGCTCACGATGCCCGACATCAGCTTGCTGCCTGCCAAGAACTGTATTTCACCTTCGGAAATTATCTGCTCCGCTCCCTGCCCAATGCATTCCTGTCTAGTAGTTTAAGTAAACATTCTTCCAGCTACCAAGCAAAGGCCCGACTTCTCTGTCTTCATACAAGTAATTCATAGCCCTGTTACTATGGAAGATTCCGCCCTCGCATCTGGTGTAGACACTTAGACGCTTGTACACGCACTAACCGTCAGTATAGTCAGTATAGAATAAGATTCTACTCTAAGAGACCTCTCTTTTGGATAACATAGTTCTTTAAACATAGGATGTTAGATATGATTTGGGATTAGGTTGACTTGACCCTCCAGACTTCTGTCGCCACATGTAGAGCTAAATATCAAGTCCCCTTCACCCCCTAGTTGCACGTCAATCACACGTCATACTGCTGCGCGCGCATCTCTGCCAAGTATTTCTGCTGATACTGCGAAATTATCTCATAGATCCACCCATTTGTGACATCACAACCAATGACGTTTCTCTGTTACGCCCTATTACGCCTCTTTTCATTACGTATGTGTATTCTTATCTGTATTATCAGCTGTTACGCCTCCTGCATCTGTCTTAATGTAAATGCTTTTCATATATATATTGTTACCTGTCAATAATGTATTGCCTTCACTTCCTGAACCTTCGTGGTGATGGAACCTGAAATCCCTGATTCGAATCAGTATTGGAATAAAGCCCATTCCGAACCTCTAATACCACGGATCCTGCCTCTTATTTACTGAGCTATTTTTATTACGTTTCCGTATCAAATTAAGTCCCGGTAATTAAATTATTTACCACATGAATGGCGCCCGAACAGGGACACTTTCTCATCTCACGCGCCGGCGGTGCGTTGCAGGCCCGGTCTCCTGCCACAGCTGGACGGACAATAACGCGTACCAGCAGGATTTCCTGTGTCTCCCTCCGGTCAAGCGGGGGCGACTGAGGCTGCGATCAACACCCAGACGAGGCGGTGAGAAGTGCGAAGTATCCCGACCAGAGCCTAGCTGAGAGAGCAAGATCCGAGGTATACAGAGGCCCACCAGTTTCCGAAGTCCCAAGTCGAGTCCAGTGTCCGAAGCGTTCGAGTCGAGTCCAGTCCGGTTCAAGTTCAGTCCAGTTTCTGAGGCCTTCCGTTTCCGAGCTACCCGGTGAGTACCATTACTGGGGAGGCGTTCTGGCGTGCACATAAGTTGTGCCGGTCCAGACGGGTTTGGGTACACAAATCCGGTCTGCACTGTTTCAGCAGTGTATCTGTACTGTTTAGCAGTGTATCTAGTATATCAAGTATATAAATTCAGAATAATTCAGTTCAAGTCGAGTATCATGTTTAATGATTAAGTTTTCCTTAGTTCGTCATCATCATTGTTGCTCAGTTAAATGTTAAATGTTAAATGTTTATAGTACGTTCTGCATATTGTGGTATGAATGACTGTTCATTATTGTGATTACTGTATTAAGTTTGTTCAAGATCAAGTATCAGATCAGTTCTCAATATGCCGCTCTTTTCGAAACTAAGACAGATCACAACTAGAAAAGGGGTACTCGAAGAAGCTGTTCCCATTCCTCCTAGGGACACTCCAGGGTACTTCATGTATCATAAACATGGCCTAGACGCCATATTATTTCTTGATCTATGGGTAGACTACACTAAGGAATTACCAGAAAGTCAGAGGTGGCCCGCAGTGGGGACCTGGGATGCAGAGTGCATCGTGAAAGTAGAGGAAGAATTATGGAAAAAGAAAGCTAGACAATCACAGAAAGACGCCATTGAATTATGGCGTAAAGAATCACATAGACGAACAGAAAAAGCACGTAGACAGGAAGAGAAGAGTAAAGAGAATTCTAATGAAGTCCGAGAAAATCTATTAATTAAAGAAGGTGCACGAGTGAAATCAGAACAAGTAGACAGACAAAGAAATGCCCTTATGAATGGTATGTATCCCCTTCTGGCTGAAGGATTACCTAAGGCTACTCCAGGGATACCAAAAGACTTGCCAACCCCATTATTTCCAATAAAGGTACATCCTAAGGGGCATCCTAGAACCGCAGAAGATGTTTTTCTTTCCTCATATTTAGATGACGCAGCTCCCGAGTATGCTCATCCCGCCCCACATAGACCGCCTGCCAGGGAGGTTCAACGCCGAGATCCAGTACCCGTATCGTTACAGCAACAAGTTCTGACACAAGTTCCGGCAAGCACATCTGTTTCTGCATCTGTTCCTACAGCTACTTCTATAGCTGTATCCACGCCTATAGTTGCTGTATCACGTTCAACGAATCCTTTCACACCCGATACCCCAGATGGGGCTACCGGAGGTGCTACCAATATCTTTTCTACGCCACCTAGAATAAATAAACTTACTTTTCAAGAGTCAGCACATTCACGTACCCCCAAACTCATAAATGCCCGTACGCTTAAGGAACTTCTTATAGATTGTAGATATGACCCTGTGCCCGGAAAAGAGGACGAAATGACCCTAGCATCATTACGTATCAGACGAGCCGCAGTGTATTTAGGGAAATTACCAGGAATGACTGCACATCTAGATAATATATATCATTTTGTCCAAACCGGGCGAGATTCTGAATGTATTAACAGAGCTATGGAATACCAGAAAGTGGAAATACAGGGGGAACTGTTGCGTTTCCTCATAAATTGTGTGATCAGAAATCAAGACCGACCGGGGGTAGACCCGGAAGCAATGCAGATTCTTACCAGATGGAGCCAGAATATATCAGAAGGGAGACATGATAAGCAAAACTGTATAATAGCCATGTGCCGAAAGATCCGTAAAGAAATAGAACGCCTACACGAAGAAAGATCAGCGGTAGACCAGTTTGAACAAAGCGAGGAAGAAGCATCAGGACTGCCCACAGGACAGTCAGAAACTATAGCCTATGTAGGTAGAAGAAGATCTTGTAATAGTACTAGATGTCTTACTGATCCGATACGTCCGATGTGTCTAGAAAATAACAGGAAATTTCAAACACCAATAATAAATATAAGGTCTAACGAGCATTCATTCCAAGCAGCAGATAAATTACTCCGAGAACGAAGGGGTTATCATTTTCTCGATTCTATGGATGAACAAGAATTAGCCAGGTCAGCTGTCCATTGGGTTGACAGTCCCGGGAAGTATAGTGATGACACAGTAGCTCACACATTTTTGAATCTCACCCCAGATGAACAGCGTTTAGCTGGGATTTATATGATTCAACAACTTCTTATACTATATAAAAGCCAACATTCAGATCCTGGTCCCTTACCTGATATATTGACCGAATTACTCACGAATAGATGGAGAGGTTCAGGTACTAAGCTAATTAAAGAAATACTAGAATCAAGAAAGCAGTACATTCTTTTTATATGCCCAGAACATGTCTCACTGCCCATCAAGGAAAGAACCATGTATTACATGGACAGACAGAATCCCTTACGAGAAGTGCACCCAATAAAGGGCGAGGACAATGAGTTTAAACGTGTATATGTGTATACGCCCATATCGAAAATAGAATTGTTGGAAATGAAGAAAGTGGTACCCAGTCATGACAAAGACCCAGCGGGTTTCCACCGAGAAATTAAAGACATGTTACTCATGGGAGAGTATACCTATCCCGACATTATGACAATATTAAAGGTATTGATGCCTGCTGGCATTTATGAAAAACTCAAGGAAAAAGAGTGGGAGGTAGGAGACCAAAAGATAGATTGGACAGCATTAGAAGCAGAAGAAAAGGCCCGAGGTCCAGGTTCGGGGCTTGGGGACAAAACTAAAGCACTACCAGGTCTACTAGTACAGGTACTGCCACGTTTATTAACCACGAAAAAGGAAGACTGGGGTGCAATTTCAGCCTGTAAACAAAAGCAAGATGAAGACACTAGTGATTTCTATGCACGATTTGAAAAATGTTTTGGTATAAATAGTGGTATAAAAGCGAGTAGCGAATCATACCCACATCTGTTTGTGACAAAATTAGTTGAAAATACCTTGCCCCAAGTGAAGAATAGAGTATTAAAATTCGAGAGTACCTGGCAAGGTAACACTCCATCACAAATGTTACAAATGTTACAGTATCATCACAATAGAATTAGAGAGGAACAAGATCATGAACAAAGACGCATGAAAGACACGAAAATGAAAATGCTAGTCTCCCAGACAGTTCCAGTTGAAGGACATAAAAAGGGTACGACACATTCTGGCGATTTAGCGGGACCTGTAAAGGGGACATGCAACTATTGTAAACAACTAGGTCATCATGTACACGATTGTCCAGTCCTGAAGCGTAATATCGCCACGGGCATTACAAAAGAAAGACCACGGCCACTTAGACAGGATCAGAATGAACAAGGAGCCTTGCAGCATGCACAGTCCATGCCAGCTCCACAACAGACTATACAGTTTGTGCCAGCTGCACCAGCGCTGCCTGTTGCTGCCACGCAAACCACGACACGACAACTGTACCAGACCGCACAGTATGACTATCCTGATTATCAACGATATGCATGAACCAGCCTAGAGAGGGAAGTTGACTTACCCCTTATCGAGATCCCTGTAGATCAAGAAGGACCTTATGTACATAGTGAATTATTAGGCCAAGACAGAAAATTTTTACTCGATACAGGGGCAAGTCGAACAACAATAAAACGTAGTGAAGTTCCAGGGGCACCCCTCTCAGGCTCACAGAATATTTCCCTTGGTTTTTCAGGAAAACCTATTGTTAATGAAGTGTCACAACCTCTTCCACTTACGATAGGACCTTTGACCCGAACTACAGATTTATTGCTTACTAAATCATGTCCAGAAAACCTGTTAGGAATAAAAACACTGAAGGCTCTAGGAGCTATAATATGTTGTTCTCCGGAAGGAGTAAGATTGTTTTTACGTGATTTTAAAGGTCATTATGTGTCTAGAGACATGGATCCCCGATTGCAGACTTTACCTACACATCTATGGGCACAAGGCCCTACTGATGTTGGTTGCATGAATATTACACCATATCGAGTCACACTAAAGGCAGGAGTGGTACTACCACGAATGCGACAATACAAGTTACCACCAGATGCTGTAGTGGCTTTACTACAAATCATTGACGAGCTCATTGCCCAAGGAGTGGTTGTAGAAACAGACTCCAATGTATGTAATTCACCGATAATTCCGATTCTCAAACGAACAGATCCGAAGGCCCCGCCAGTATATCGATTGGTTGTTGATCTGCGCGAATTAAATAAGTGTATTGTGCCGCAATTCCCTGTGGTCCCCGATATCTCATCATTACTGACAGCTATTGATTCCGAAGCAACATTCTTTACTGTAATTGATCTCAAAAATGCCTTTTTCAGCGTCCCAATAGATCCGGAAAGCCAATATTTGTTCGGATTTAGTTTAAATGGACGTAGCTTCAAATTCTCACGCGCACCTCAAGGATTTACAGAAAGCCCCAGCATCTATAGCCAAGCACTGAAACGAGAACTCGACAGCATCCACATGCCAGTTAACACTGCCTTGCTTCAATATGTCGATGATCTGCTGATCACCGCCCGAAGCGAACCTGAATGTGAAAAAGCATCACTGACAGTTTTACAATTTCTAGCCGAAAAGGGGCACAAGGTGTCCCCTTCTAAGCTGCAATTCTGTGTCCAGCGAGTTATTTACCTTGGTCACTCGCTGTCCAAGGAGGGAAGGCAGCTTACACCAGACCGCATTCAGTTAATAGCTAACATGCCAATACCCAAGACACAAAAGGAGGTGCGGGCTTTCATAGGCCTCACTTCATATTGTAGACAGTGGATCCCTCAGTATGCATTTTTAGCAAAACCACTCATTCAGTTGACAACACAGGAGGCAGCCACATCGACTGTTCTCCCTTGGACTCAGGAACATACACAAGTTTTTGAAAGCTTAAAGAAAGCTCTATGCCAAGCACCTGTTTTAGCAACACCATGTTACAGTAAACAGTTTACACTCTTTATTACAGAACGCGAAGGTACTGCCTTGTCAGTACTCACACAGGAACAAGCAGGAGCACACAAACCATGTGCTTATTTTTCTAGTACATTAGATCCCGTAGCTCAGGCTCTGCCTGCGTGCCTAAAATCAGTGGCAGCGACAGCTTTAGCAATCAGACAAAGCGATGCCATAGTGTTAGGACATCCATTGACAGTACAAGTACCACATGCAGTGGAGGTTCTTGTGAATCGAACGCAAACACAACATTTGACTATAGCAAGACTTACAGGGTATGAACTAACACTGTTTCAGCCACATATAGAAATCAGACGTTGTAACACATTGAATCCTGCCACACTTTTACCTGTAAATGGAACAGACCCACTAGCCCATGACTGTATTGATGTTATTACAATCACGACGAAACCCAGACAAGACTTGACAGACGTCCCATTGTCAGACCCAGACCTGACGTTGTATGTAGATGGTTCATGTATGAGAACAAGTACAGGAGAGCTAGTGGCCGCGTATGCAGTCACAACAGACACTGAAGTCGTTGAAACAAATCGTATTAATACCTTGTCAGCTCAAGCAGCAGAGCTCGTCGCTCTGACACAAGCCTGTATTCGAGCCACAAATAAAAAAGTCAACATATACACTGATTCACGTTATGCATTCGGAGTCGTACATGACTTCGGCGTGCTGTGGCGAGAGAGAGGTTATTTAACTTCTCACGGTGCCCACATTCAGCACGGACCCCTCATTCATGCCTTATTAGATGCAATACATTTACCCATTGCAATATCGATTATGAAATGCAAAGCACATACGAAAGTTACTGATATCATTTCTCAAGGCAATGATCTAGCTGATAGAACAGCTAAACAGACTGCTCAAACTCAAACATCCGAGATGACAAAGACAATAGTCCAGACGCCAACACATTGTATGACGGTTAAAGATCCTACTCTTGACGTAATTGATATACAGACACATGCTACACCAGAAGAAATAAAGAAATGGACGGAATTAGGAGGGATCCAAACGGATCAAGGATGGTTGATGAAGGAAAAGTCTGTGTGGTTCCTTCCTGATTCAATGGTCCAAGTCATTATTAACACTATCCATAGTCCAGCGCATCTAGGAGAGAAAGCTATGCTAGACAGCATTCAACATATTTGGTTCAACAAGCATTTACGAGCTGCAGCCAAACAAAAGGTTCGTACCTGTCTGATCTGTTGCCAGTTCAACCCAGGAAAAAGCGTTCCCGTAGAACAGGGTGGATTTCATCCTCCTGATCACCCTTTTGAAGTCCTCCAGATGGATTATATCCAGATGGAACGATGCAGAGGATTCAAATATGTTCTCGTAGTTGTGTGTGCTCTTTCCCGTTGGACGGAGGCATACCCGGTTTCAGATTACACTGCCCCGACTACTGCCAAACAGTTGGTTCGAGAATTCTTCCCACGATACGGTTTACCACGTGTGGTTCACTCAGATAACGGCCAGCCGTTCTCATCCGAATTAATGAAACACGTTTCACTTTTGTTAGGCTATCAGTGGAAATTCCACTGTGTCCGACACCCCGAAGCAGCGGGTCTCGTAGAAAGACATAATCAGACTCTGAAAATAAGATTATCCAAAATATGCAGAGAAAAAGGTGTCGACTGGGTAGTAGCATTACCAGTTGCACTCTTTTACACAAGAATGGTAGCACACTCTCGAACAGGGCTATCCCCGTATGAAGTGATCTTCGGCAGACCACCAAATATGTGGGGGACGCCTATACCACGCAAAATAACTGATATTGACTGTAACATGCTGACAGATTACTTGGCTTCCTTGATGTCTGCACTACAATCTTGTCGTTCACAGGTAGCTGCAGCTTTTCCTGACAACACTGAGGTGAAACCCCATGACGTGGTTCCGGGAGACTTAGTCCTCGTGAGGAACTTTGATCGAAAGACGCAGCTGGAACCTAGGTGGAGGTCACCTCAGCTGGTGTTGCTCACAACAAGAACAGCCGTGAAGATCGAAGGCAGAAAAGGATGGATTCATTCAAGTCATATCAAGAAATTTCATGGACTGAAATCAGATGTGAATACCACACCTTGTGTGTCTTCACCCATTGACTCAAAACTTCCTTTTGTGGAAAAAGTGACTCCGAACTTTATAAATTAAAGCTCAGGCCCAATCAGTCGAGCAATTTGATTGTTTAAGTCCTCTCCAAGGTGAAGCGGTTGAATTGTCTCTGACATGTATCCCTTGGACCTGAATAGAGAAAACACCCGAAAAATGTTGAAACGACAGGCGTACTGTAAATCACTGCGTAGTCATTGCATAGTGACGTTATTAATTTTGTTTTTCTCAAGTCTTTTAATAATTACTGCAAGTATATTGTTGCACATATATTATCCTATTTCTAGACATGTTTACAATGTTACTGCTGAACATTCTTTTAGTGAATTACCTCCGCTTGAATTGTCATACAGATTTGCGCTGCGCAATAACACTTTTATTAGTATGTTACATCATTCCCATCAGGTTAGCAATGCTACAAATTGTTGGATATGTGGCCGACTCCCTCCCTATCAGAATGATAAAGGAATTCTACCTCTTTTTCCATACCCGTTCACACACAACGGCTCCTGTGGAGCATGGTTTAGCCTAATTAATTCTCTGGATTCGAATTCTGCAGTTTATCAAGATAACTGGGTATGGGGACATTTGAATTTAGTTTTACTTAAGGTCTGCTATCCTAACAAGGAGGGACTTCCCAAAAGAACAGGAACTGATCTAGAAAATGAAGTATATGGATTAGGTAATTTTACGCTTAATCTTATGATCCTAAATGTCGAATCCGAAGCTACTCCAATTTTGCCCGCTATGTCAATATTTCCAGTAAAAGGTGAATTATGTGTAAGAAAGAATGGTTCCATACATATGGGCCATAGTAGATGCACCACTGTAGTAGAATTTAGTGATCAAGGCAAGTCTACATTTAGAGCTTCCCGCCATTCCTATTTTATATGTGGTCAGACGGCATATGTACGTTTGCCTCTAGATTGGGATGGTACCTGCTACATTGGATTCCTTTTGCCACCTGTTTTCCTAGCTCCTCCTGATTATCACAGAAATATTAATTTAGTATATAATAGAGTAAGGAGAGATCTCCCGATAGTCGACTACACTGAAACAGCATGGGAAAAATACACTGATTTCAATAAAGGTCTCTTTCCCTATATAGGTACCGTTACTAATAGTAAACTGATACGTAGATTGACTAGAACCCTTGAAGCAGTAGTGAACGAAACTATTTCCGCCTTAGGCAATTTAACAGAAGAGCAGTCTGCTATGCGGATTGTTGTGCTTCAAAATCGTCTTGTCCTTGACGTCATCCTGGCCGATAGGGGTGGAGCTTGTAGGGTCATCGGATCAAGCTGTTGCATATTCATACCAGAAAATTCGCCATCTGTATATAAGGCCATAACCCGCCTTCATAAGATTGTAAGCCAGATACACCAGAATCCAGGCACCTGGACTTGGTCCGGTTGGTTTTGGAGCGTGATATCAGCCTGGGGATGGAGAGTTCTATCCTTCCTAGGTATTGGCCTTCTCATACTATTCAGTTGCTGCTTATGCCTGCAATGTGGACCAGCGATTTGTGGTCTGTGTGCCACATCGTGCATTCCACATCAAGATTTTCATTCAAGATCCCGGAAGAAGAAAGAAGAACAAATGATGCTATATGAACAGATCAATGGATTAATGAAGATTGATATCTCTTGACGGGCAAGTAGGGGACAAGGAGGGAATGTGGAAATATGGATTTTTCTGGTCAGTTATGTCCCCTATCTTGGACCCCAACGGTTCTATGTGCATGTTACAAGTACATGTATGTTCCCTCCAGTTCCAGTTATGAAGACGCAAATACATGTGCGTCCACCGTTAACATGTCCTCTGTTGATCCGCCATGAATGGGCTGGATATTCCATTCCTAAGTACGAAAGGCCACCGCCTTTATATGGTTCACTTATGCCATTTTACAGTCCAGGCAAGTAGGCCCTGATTCTGTCATCAAGCTTTTCTTGCTTTCTGTCTCTGAAGCTCCAGTCCGAGCCTGCATCTGTGACCATGAACTTTGTCTCATCCTCTGCGCGGCTCACGATGCCCGACATCAGCTTGCTGCCTGCCAAGAACTGTATTTCACCTTCGGAAATTATCTGCTCCGCTCCCTGCCCAATGCATTCCTGTCTAGTAGTTTAAGTAAACATTCTTCCAGCTACCAAGCAAAGGCCCGACTTCTCTGTCTTCATACAAGTAATTCATAGCCCTGTTACTATGGAAGATTCCGCCCTCGCATCTGGTGTAGACACTTAGACGCTTGTACACGCACTAACCGTCAGTATAGTCAGTATAGAATAAGATTCTACTCTAAGAGACCTCTCTTTTGGATAACATAGTTCTTTAAACATAGGATGTTAGATATGATTTGGGATTAGGTTGACTTGACCCTCCAGACTTCTGTCGCCACATGTAGAGCTAAATATCAAGTCCCCTTCACCCCCTAGTTGCACGTCAATCACACGTCATACTGCTGCGCGCGCATCTCTGCCAAGTATTTCTGCTGATACTGCGAAATTATCTCATAGATCCACCCATTTGTGACATCACAACCAATGACG
This sequence comes from Triturus cristatus, assembly GCF_964204655.1. Lineage (NCBI taxonomy): Eukaryota > Metazoa > Chordata > Amphibia > Caudata > Salamandridae > Triturus > Triturus cristatus. The sequence goes on along the minus strand of NC_140595.1, from coordinate 577,553,994 downwards.
TTTCTCTGTTACGCCCTATTACGCCTCTTTTCATTACGTATGTGTATTCTTATCTGTATTATCAGCTGTTACGCCTCCTGCATCTGTCTTAATGTAAATGCTTTTCATATATATATTGTTACCTGTCAATAATGTATTGCCTTCACTTCCTGAACCTTCGTGGTGATGGAACCTGAAATCCCTGATTCGAATCAGTATTGGAATAAAGCCCATTCCGAACCTCTAATACCACGGATCCTGCCTCTTATTTACTGAGCTATTTTTATTATGTTTCCGTATCAAATTAAGTCCCGGTAATTAAATTATTTACCACACCTCGCCTGTGCGTTCCACAGGGCCCCTGATTTTAAAGCCAGTACAGCCCGCTACCAGAACCCTCCCAGTTTCATACGTCCTCAGATACCTACCCACCCGAAGGGCCCCAGTCGCTCGGACAGCCGACCTCCTATGCAATCCTCCTCTATTTCCCGACAGCCTCTCACCGTAGGGCCAGGTGGCCAGGGTCCACAGTGTTACAACTGTGCAGAGTGGGGACATATCGCTAGACAGTGTCCCCACCGTCAACCCTTACCCGAACCCATGGAGGTGGGTTACAGTCGCGGTAGAGTGTTAGTGGCCAACACAGACCCTGTTCGATATACAAAGGACGTATTCATTAACGGGAAAAAGAAGCCAGCCTTACTCGACACAGGGTGTCATGTGACAGTAGTAGACAGTTCTTTGATTTTTAAACCCCAATTACAAGCAAACGAACAAGTGATGGTGACATGTGTACATGGGGACACTAAAACATATCCAGTGGCAAAGGTCTTGACTTGATGTCGATAAAGATCCGCATTTGAGGAACGTAGGTGTTATTCCCTCCTTACCTGAGGCAGTTATAATAGGGACAGATCACCCTAAATTTCACCAGTATATGGAAGGCCTCAAATCACAAAACCAGGAATGGTTGCAGGAAGCCCCGTATAGAGAGGAAGAGATGGAGGTGCCACAAAGTAGGACCAAGAAAAGCAAGAGAGAAAAAAGGGCAGGGAAACGAGAATACACACAGAACGCAGTGTCACGTCACGCTTTTCCTCTCTCCCTCACAGATGCCAGTCCCTCCCAGTCATGCAGTTTTCGAACAGCCCAAAGAGAAGATAGCGCTCTCAAGTATGCTTGGGCACAAGCACAAGACACCATGCCAGGACAGGTAGGACCTTATTTCTTTATAAAACGCGGACTGCTATATAGAGGGGTGAAAGAGGGTTCCCTGACCAAGACCCAATTGCTTGTCCCAAACCCCTACCGTGAACATGTTCTCTTACTCGCACATAACAAGATGGGGGGGGGGTCATTGTGGTAGAGAAAAGACCTTGCAATACCTTCTAGAGCGTTTCTTCTGGCCTGGGGTGTACAGGGATGTTGCTAGACACTGCGCTGCCTGTGTTCGCTGTCAATATACTTGCCCCGACAACCCCGCGAAAGCCCCGTTGCATCCATTGCCCATTATTGATGTCCCCTTTAAGAGAGTGGGCATGGACCTGGTGGGCCCCTTAACTCCATCAGCCCGGGGACACCGATATATTCTGGTCATAGTCGACTATGCTAGCCGGTACCCTGAGGCATTCCCATTAACCACCATGACTACCCAGGCTGTGGCCCAAGCAATGATTACATTGTTCTCCCGGGTAGGGTTTCCGTCCGAAATCCTCACTGACCAGGGGACCCCCTTCATGTCCCGGTTAATGTCCCAAATATGTCACATACTGGGAATTAAGCAACTGCGTACATCGGTGTACCACCCCCAAACCGATGGCCTTGTGGAGAGGTATAACAAGACCATAAAACACCTCCTCCGCAAGGTCATCTCTGACACCGGAAGGGATTGGGACCGTCAGTTACCCCTCGTTTTGGCTGCTTTACGGTCCCATGAACAGGCATCCACTGGGTATTCTCCCTTTGAAATCCTTTTTGGACGAAAACCCAGGACCCTCCTGGACATGGCCGCCGAACAGTGGGAGGAGGAGGACGAGGAAGGGAAACCCCTGTTACAATATGCCACAGACCTTAGGACATCCTTATTTCAGATCTGGGGAACCGTGCACGACAATATGAAAAGGGCGCAGGACGTCCAAAAGAAACACCACGACTTGCGAAGCAAGTTACGAGAGTTTCAACCCGGGGATAAGGTATTGTTGCTGCTTCCGACTACCGAGGATAAACTCTTAATGAAGTGGCAAGGTCCTTACGAGATTGACCACCAAGTGACTCCCGTGACATACAGCGTAAAACTTCCCCATCGCGCTAGCGGTAAACAAATATACCACGTTAATCTACTAAAAAAGTGGGAAGAAGATCCACTCACCAAACCGGCATATCTGGTGTGTTCGGACAGACAGGCGGATATAGCAGTTCCCGCAAGACCAGAGAACGCACCCGACATAGTACCAAAAGGGGAGGTCTTGTCCTCTCCTCAAAAAACCCAGTTAGAAAGCCTGACCAACCACTATCCGGGCCTGTTTTCCTCCAAACCTGGTTTAACCACTGTAGTCCAACATGAGATTGTCTCCTTAGAAAAACAAATAGTGAAACAAAAACCATACCGCATCCCAGCCGCCCGTAGAGAAGCTGTGGAAAAGGAGGTAGTAGACATGTTAAACGCAGGAATCATTGAACCCTCCCTGAGTAACTGGTGCTCCCCGATTGTCATTGTGCCGAAACCTGACGGAAGTCTACGTTTCTGTATCGACTTTCGCCAAGTAAATGCCCTCACAAAATTCGATACCTACCCTATGCCTAGGGTCGACGAATTAATCGAGAGACTCGGGAAAGCCCGGTACATGTCCACTTTAGACCTAACCAAAGGTTACTGGCAAATACCCTTGTCCCCTCAGTCAAGAGAAAAGACCGCATTTGCCACTCCCTCTGGGCTGTATCAGTTCAAGGTCCTACCGTTTGGCTTACATGGAGCGCCTGCCACATTCCAAAGACTAATAGACACCATTCTAAAACCCCACACGGCTTATGCCGCAGCCTACTTAGATGATATAGTCATTTACAGTCAGACATGGGAAGACCACCTGTATCATCTGGGGCAGGTGTTTACTGCCATTCAGGCCGCCGGCCTCACGATTAACCCTAAGAAATCCCTGTTGGGCACAAATGAAATCCAATATCTGGGATATACCATCTCGGAAGGATGCATAAAACCCCAAATTAACAAAGTAGAAGCCGTCAAAAACATCCCACAACCAACCACGAAAAAGGACATCCGCTCCTTCTTAGGTTTTATCGGATATTACCGAAGGTTCATCCCTGCATTCTCTTCAATAGCCAGTCCCCTTACTGCTCTTTTAACAAAAGACCACCCGACCCGTATACAGAACTGGACTCAGGAACTAGAGGATAGTTTTCGGGCCCTGAAGGAAGCCATATGTACTGCCCCTGTCCTTAGCTGTCCCGATTTTGATTTGCCTTTTGTTCTCCAAACAGACGCTTCTGGACTCGGCCTTGGGGCGGTGTTGTGCCAGCCGGACCCTAATGGTGACTTACGACCAATCCTATATATAAGCCATAAACTATTTCCCCGGGAAACCAGGTATTCGACCATCGAGCTAGAATGTCTGGCTATCAAATGGGCTGTGGAGGCATTACAATATTACTTGTTGGGACGACACTTCACAATTTTAACTGATCATGCCCCCCTCACCTGGTTATCACGTAACAAAGACACGAATGCACGTATCCTTCGTTGGTTTCTGGCATTACAACCTTTTTCGTTTCGGACGATCCATGTACCAGGGACACAGAACGTCGGCCCGGACTATCTCTCCCGCCACCCGTCTTCGGAATGGCCCCTACGTCCATTCCCTAGGGGGAAGATATGTGAGAGTTCCGACCCGTCAGAACCTCAGAACGCATGCGCGACAGAGAACGGCTTCCCGCCGGAAGGACGGAGCGGTCTAGTGTCCCAAGTCCTGCTTACACACAATCAAACGTCACCCGCGTCACAGAGACAGGATTGGTGCAGCGGTCAAATGAAGGAGGAGACAGAGGCAGTGCAGGACGGAAAAGGGGCGGAAAACGAGGGAGGAGGCGTCCACCAACAGAGAGAGACGGGACCGGAGGAGGCGAACGGCGAGAACGGAGAAGAACACGCGTCGGACAAGAAGCAAGTACCAGCTGAGAGACCAGAGAAAGGGGAGCCCAGCGGTATCAAGGAAGAGAAGAAGACGGGAAAGGAACACCTCGACAGACCCGAAAACACACCTGCATCCGAAGAGCTCCAAGGTCCCAACGCCGCGGCCCTATTCCGGGGTCGTGGCCCAAGGCAAGTGACCGCTCGGGGATCGTTGTGGTGGTGGGCGGGGCAGGGTTGCATGGGGCTATAAAACGGGGCACTAAGAGTGTTTGGGGTGAACATTGCCGCCACTGCCTTATGTTCCTAGCATTGAACAGCACCCTGTCCCCCTTATACCCCGCTAAGCATTAAACCCTTGTACAGTCACGCACCCTGGTGAAGGTAGCACAAGATCTAAAGCGCACGAACAAAGCAGTAACCCCGTTTATTTTGTTATTTTCATGTCCCGGGGACCGGAATCTTCTGCAAGCAACAAGAGAAGAGAGCAGCGGAAAGCGGGACCGAGTGTTGGACCTTACTTCCAGAGACTTTTTGCCTTACTGAACGTCACGGATTGTTTTTCCCTTCCCTTGTTTAGACTTCCATATTTACGTTACACCAGTTCTGGAAGAAAAGACATTAAAGAAGCAGATACTTCCTTAATCAAGCCTCTATTCTCCGTCATTCTTCCAACCATCCAACCACTTCCCCGAGGGGGAGGGTCATCGCGGTCAGGGGTCACAGCCCTACTGCCCACCGGGCTATTACACAGTGCTGCACACCTCTGTGCAGCAGTATCTCACTAAGAATCAACGAAAGCAGCTATCAGTGCTGAATACCTGTGAGCAGTAGTACCTCACTAGTGATCAAGGCAAGCAGCTACCAGTGGTACACAACTCTGTGCAGCAGTATGTCACTAAGTAACATGGCAAACAGCTATTGGTGCTGCACACCTCCACAGCAGTACATCACAAAAAATGAAGGGAACCAGCTATCCGTGGTACACACCTCTGTTAAGCAGTACGTCACTAGGAATCAAGGCAAGCAGCTATCAGTACTGCAAAGCTTCTCCAGCAGTACCTCACTAAGAATGAAGGCAAGAAGCTATCAGTGCTGCGCACCCAAGTGCTGCACTACATGACAAAGAATCAAGGCAAGCAGCTATCATTGCTGCACACCTCTGGGCAAGAGTATGTCACTGAGAATCAAGGCAAGCAGCTATCAGTGCTGCACTCCTCTGTGCAGCAGTACATCACTAAGAATCGAGGCAAGCAGCTATCAGTGCTGCACACCTCTGTGCAGTAGTACATCACTAAGAATCAAGGCAAGCAGCTATCAGTGCTGCACTCCTCTATGCAGCAGTACATCACTAAGAATCAAGGCAAGCAGCTATCAGTGCTACACACCTCTGTGCAGCATTACGTCAGTAAGAATAAAGGCAAGCAGCTATCAGTGCTGCACACCTCTGTGCAGCAGTACATCACGAATAATCAAGGCAAGCAGCTATCAGTGCTGCACTCCTCTGTGCAGCAGTACATCACTGAGAATCAAGGCAAGCAGCTTACAGTGGTACACATCTCTGCAGCAGTATGTCACTAAGAATGAAGGCAAGGAGCTATCAGTGCTGCACATCTGTTTATTTGTACCTTAATAACTATCAAGGCAAGCAGCTATCAGTACTGCACACCTCTGTGTAGTAGTACCTCCTTACGAATGAAGGCACTTAGTTATCAGAGCTGCACACCTCTGTAGCAGTACGTCACTAGGAATAAAGTCAAGCAGCTACCAGTGCGGCACACCTTTGTGCAGCAGTACGTCACTAAGAATGAAGGCAGGCAGCAATCAGTGCTGCACATCTCTGTTCAGTAGTACATCACTAAGAAGCAAGGCAAGCAGCTAGCAGTGCCGAACACCTCAGTTTATTTGTACCTCACTAACAATCAAGGCAAGCAGCTATCAGTACTGCACACCTCTGTGCAGTAGTACCTCATTACGAATGAAGGCACTTGGCTATCAGAGATGCACACCTCTGCAGCAGTACGTCACTGAGAATTAAGGCAAGCAGCTATCAGTGCTGCACACCTCTGCAGCAGTACACCACTAATACTCAAGGCAAGCAGCTATCAGTGCTTAATACCTCTGTTCAGTAGTACCTCACTAATGATCAAGGCAAGCAGGTATCAGTGCTGCACACCGTTGTGCAGCAGTACGTCACTGAGAATCAAGAAATCAGCTATCAATGGTAAACACTTCTGTGCAGCAGTACGTCACTAAGAATGAAAGAAAGCAGCAATCAGTACTGCACACCTTTGTGCAGGAGTACATCACTGAGAAACAGCTATCAGCACTGCACCCCTCTGCAGCAGTACTTTACTGAAAATGAAGGCAAGCAGCTATCAGTGCTGCATGGCTCTGTGCAGTAGTACGCCACTATAAATCAAGGTAAGTAGGTATCAGTGCTGCACACCTCTGCAGCAGTACATCATTAAGAATCAAGTTAAGTAGGTATCAGTGCTGCATACCTCTGTGCAGCAGTATGTCAGTAAGAATCAAGGCAAGCAGCTTTCAGTGCTGCACACCTGTGTGCAACAGAACCTCACTGAAAATAAAGGCAAGCAGCTATCGGTGCTTAACAGTTCTGCAGAAGTACATCAGTAAGAATGAATGCAAGCAGCTATCAGTGCAGCACACCTCAATACCAGTACATCACAAAGAATCAAGGCAAGCAACTATCAGTGCTGCACACCTCTGCATCAGTGCCTCACTGAGAATCAAGGCAAGCAACTATCAGTGCTGCATACCTCTGCAGCAGTGCCTCACTGAGAATCAAGGCAAGCAACTATCAGTGCTGCATACCTCTGCAGCAATACGTCACTGAGAATCAAGGCTATCACCTATCAGTGGTACACACCTGTGTGCAGCAGTACCTCACTAAGAATGAAGACAAGCAACAATCAGGGCTGCACACCTCTGTGCAGTAGTACCTCACTAAGAAACATGGCAAACAGCTATCGGTGCTGCACACCTCTGTTGCAGTACATCACAAAGAATGAAGGCAAGCAGCTATCAGTGGTACACACTTCTGTACAGCAGTACGTCACTAAGAATGAAACAAAGCAGCAATCAGTGCTGTACACCTCTGTTTATTTGTACCTCACTAATAATCAAAACACACAAGATGATGGACCGAATGTTGCACATTGGCAAAACATTCACCCCAGTCACAGATCTGGGTATAATCCATCGTGATTTTGCTCACCACGCCACCCCAGTTCAGACATGGCCATATGCAAATCAGTCTTGACCCTGTGCCTCATGGGAACAGTCCAGCCCGAACTGCCAAGCCATGTCTTCCCTGGACTGGAATCAAGCATCCTAGGACAGGTTTCGGGGTTTCACCCCTCTTCAGCCAGGATAGCTTGACTCCAGTGGCGTAGTGAGCACGGGACCCACATCTGGGCATACCCTTCCCACATAGGGCGAACAGCAAAACACACAAGATGATGGACGGAATGTTGCACATTGGCAAAACATTCACCCCCAGTCACAGATCTGGATTTAATCCATCGTTATTTTGCTCACCACGCCACCCCAGTTCAGATATGGTCATATGCAAATCAGTCTTGACCCTGTGCCTCATGGGAACAGTCCAGCCCGAACTGCCAAGCCATGTCTTCCCTGGACCGGAATCAAGCATCCTAGGACCGGTTTCGGGGTTTCACCCATCTTCAGCCAGGATAGCTTGACTCCAGTGGCCTAGTGAGCACGGGACCCACGTCTGGGCATACCCTTCCTACATAGGGCGAACAGCAAAACACACAAGATGATGGACGGAATGATGCACATTGACAAAACATTCACCCCCAGTCACAGATCTGGGTTTAATCCATCGTTATTTTGCTCACCACGCTACCCCAGTTCAGACATGGCCATATACAAATCAGTCTTGACCCTGTGCCTCATGGGAACAGTCCAACCCGAACTGCCAAGCCATGTCTTCCCTGGACCGGAAGCAAGCATCCTAGGACCGGTTTCGGGGTTTCACCCCTCTTCAGCCAGGATAGCTTGACTCCAGTGGCGTAGTGAGCATGGGACCCATGTCTGGGCATACCCTTCCCACATAGGGCAAACAGCAAAACACACAAGAAGATGGACGGAATGTTGCACATTGGCAAAACATTCACCCTCAGTCACAGATCTGGGTTTAATCACTAGAATCAAGCTATCCTGGCTGAAGAGGGGTGAAACCCCGAAACCGGTCCTAGGATGCTTGGTCCCAGTCCAGGGAGGACCTGGCTTGGCAGTTCGGGCTGGACTGTTCCCATGAGGCACAGGGTCAAGACTGATTTGCATATGGCTGGGTTCAAACTGGAATGGCAAGCAAAAAACGATGGATTTAGGCCCAGATCTCTGTACTGGGGTGAATGTATGACATTGTTCTGCATTCTGTCCATCAACTGTTGTTTTTGCATTTGTTTTTGCATTTATCACTAACAATGAAGGCAAGCAGCTATCAGTACTGCACACCTCTGTGCAGTAGTACCTCATTACAAATGAAGGCACTTAGCTATCAGAGCTTCAAACCTCTGCAGCAGTACATCACTGAGAATCAAGGCAAGCAGCTTACAGTGGAACACACCTCTGTGCAGCAGTACCTCACTGAGAATCAAGGAAAGCAGCTATCAGTGTTGAATACCTCTGTTCAGTAGTACCTCACTAATGATCAAGGCAAGCAGCTATCAGTGGTACACTACTCTGTGCAGCAGTACGCCACTAAGAAACAAGACAAGCAGCTGTCAGTGCTGCACAACTCTGCAGCAGTACATCACTAAGACTGAAGGCAAAAAGCTATCACTGCTGCACACCTCTGCAGCAGTACATTACTAAGACTCAAGATAAGTTGGTATCAGTGCTGCACACCTCCCTCTGTGCAGCAGTATGTCACTAAGAATCAAGGTAAGTAGATATCAGTGCTGCACACCACTGCAGCAGTACGTCACTAAGAATGAAGGCAAGAAGCTGTCAGTGGTGCACACTTCTGCAGCAGCACGTCACTAGGAATCAAGACAAGCCACTATCAGTCCTGCATGGCTCTGTGCAGTAGTAAGTCACAAAGAATTGAGGTAAGTAGCTATCAGTGCTGCACACCTCTGCAGCCGTACATCATTAAGAATCAATTAAAGCAGCTATCAGTGCTCCACACCTCTGTGCAGCAGTACCTCACTCAGAATGAAGGCAAGCAGCGATCAGTGCTGCAAAACTCTGGTCAGAACTCTGTGCAGCATTACGTCACTAAAAATCAAGGCATGCAGCGATCCGTGGTACATACCTCTGTCCAGCAGTAACTCACTGAGAATCAAGGCATGCATGCTGCACACCTCTGCAGCAGTATGTCAGTAAGAATGAAGGCAAACACTGATCGGTGATGCAAGACTCTGAAGCAGTACGTCACTAAGAAAGAAGGCATGCAGCTAACAGTGCTGCACACCTCTGTGCGGCAGTACATAATTAAAAATCAAGGCAAGCAGTAATCAGTGGTGCAAACCTCTGTGCCGCAGTATAGCGCTAAGAATGAAGGCAAGCAGCTATCAGTGCTGCATACCTCTGTTTATTTGTACCCCACTAACAATCAAGACAAGTAGCTATCAGTGCTGCACACCTCTGCAGCAGTACGTCACTGAGGATAAAGGCAAGCAGATATCAGTGCTGCACACCTCTGTGCAGCTGTACGTAACTAAGAAACATGGCAAACAGCTATCGGTGCTGCACACCTCTACAGCAGTATGTCACAAAGAATGATGGCAAGTAGCTACACGTGGTACACACCTCTGTTTAGCAGTATGTCAAGAAGAATCAAGACAAGCAGCTATCAGTGCTGCACACCTCTATGCAGCAGTAACTTACTCAGAATGAAGGCAAGCAGCGATCAGTGCTGCACATCTCTGTGCAGCATTACGTCCCTAACAATCAAGGCATGCAGCTATCCATGGTACATACCTCTGCCCAGCAGTAACTCACTGAGAATCAAGGCATGCAGCTATCAGTGCTGCACACCTCTATGCAGCAGTAACTTACTCAGAATGAAGGCAAGCAGCGATCAGTGCTGCACATTTATGTGCAGCATTACGTCAATAACAATCAAGGCATGCAGCTATCAGTGGTACATACCTCTGTCCAGCAGTAACTCACTGAGAATCAAGGAATGCAGCTATCAGTGCTGCACACCTCTGCAGCAGTATGTCAGTAAGAATGATGGCAAGCACCTACTGGTGATGCACGACTCAGTGCTGCACACCTCTGTGCAGCAGTATGTCACTAAGAATCAAGGCAGCAAGCTATCAGTGCTGCACACCTCTGCAGCAGTACGTCACTAAGAGTCAAGGCAAGCAGCTATCATTGCTGCACACCTCTGTGCAAGAGTATGTCACTGAGAATCAAGACAAGTAGTTTTCAGTGGTACACACTCCTGAGCAGCAATCAGTCCTGCACACCTCTGTGCCGCAGTATATCACTAAGAATGAAGGCAACCAGCTATCGGTGCTGCACACCTCTACAGAAGTACGTCACTGAGAATCAAGGCTATCAGTGCTGCATACCACTATGCAGCAGTATCTCACTAAGAATCAAGGACAGCAGCTATCAGTGGGACACACCTCTGTCAAGCAGTACGTCACTAAGAATGAAGGCAAGCAACGATCAGCGCTGCACACCTTTGTGCAGCATTACAACACTAAGAATCAAGCTAGGTAGATATCAGTGCTACACACCTCTGTGCAGTAGTACATCACTAAGAATCAAGGCAATCAGCTATCAGTGCTGCACACCTCTATGCAGCAGTACGTCACTAAGAATCAAGGCAATCAGCTATCAGTACTGCACACCTCTATGCAGCAGTACGTCACTAAGAATCAAGGCAATCAGCTATCAGTGCTGCACACCTCTGCAGCAGTACGTCACTGAGAATCAAGACAAGCAGCTATCAGTGGTACACACCTCTGTGCAGCAGTACATCAGTAAGAATGAAGGCAAACTGCTATCGATGATGCACGCCTATGAAGCAATGCATCACTAAGAATGAAGACAAGAAGCTATCAGTGCTGCACACCTCTATGCAGCAGTACATTACTAAGAATCAAGGGAAGCAGCTATCAGTGCTGCACACCTCTGTGCAGCAGTACATCACTAATAATCAAGGCAAGCAGCAATCAGTGCTGCACATCTCTGTTCAAGAGTATGTCACTGAGAATCAAGGAAAGCAGCTATGAGTGCTACGCACCCCTGCTGCAGTACGTCACTAAGAATCAAGGCAAGCAGCTGTTAGTGCGGCACACCTCTGAAGCAGTACGTCACTGAGAATCAAGGCAAGCAGCTAACAGTGCTACACACCTCTGCAACAGTTCGTCACTGAGAATCAAGGCAAGCAGCTATCAGTGCTGAATACCTCTATGTAATAGTACCCCACTAATGATCAAGGCAAGCAGCTATCAGTGGTACACAACTCTGTGCATCAGTACGTTACTAAGAAACATGGCAAACAGCTATCGGTGCTGCACACATCTGCAGCAGTACGTCACAAAGAATGAAGGCAAGCAGCTATTAGTGCGGCACACCTCTGCAGCAGTACATCACTAAGAACCAAGGCAAGCAGCAACCAGTGCTTCATGTCAGGAATTCCTGTCATGCGAGGGGAGGAAAACGGTAACCAGCGAAAACGGACTACATCTCCCAGGATGCTTAGCGGTTGAGAGGTTATGTAAACAGGAGAGCTGTTACAGAACTCAAGGAAAACACGCCCTTCTGTAAACAGGAGAGCTGTTACAGAACTCAAGGAAAACACGCCCTTATGTAAACAGGAGAGCTGTTACATAACTCAAGGAAAACACGCCCTTATGTAAACAGGAGAGCTGTTACATAACTCAAGGAAAACACGCCCTATAAAGGGAGGAACCGGGAGGTACAACGCTGTCGGATATTGTGTTTACACCGACGTACCTGCTTAGTGAAGAGCAGTGTTCCGGAGTGGTGCTCCAGTAAGGCAAGAACGGAGGTAGGTCGAGTCGTTACTCCCTGGGCCGTGTCTTGCCCCATCGTCACCTGTGAAGGACCCGGAAGCTCTACCGGATAACCATTGAGCTTCGCTTTTTGACTCGGCTGAGTCAAAGCGCAGTGGCGCTTTTGCTGGTTGGAGTCGTAACTCCCAGCCCGACCAGAGATACAGGGACTGCCAGCTGTAACGCACACCAGGAGGTGTTTGCCGCGTTACAGACTCGGAAGTCCACGGGATCGATCGAGCGGCTGCTCTCGGTTCAGTCTTCTTTGCTTGTGATTGGGGTATCGGTGACGCATCACCAGGAGGTGACTCCGCGTCCCGGTGCAGTCTGAGGAAGAGGTTGAGCGGCTGCTCCCTTCAGGTAGAGACCCCGGCTGGGTGTTTCCCTGACTCCTCGATTCTCCCCAACACTCTTCGTGCCCCTCACAGCCTACCGATTGGCATTGTCGGCCATTTCATTTCTGCCCTCTGTTGGCATACGCCGGGATCGGCGTATATGCAGAGGACGGATAGGACCATCCGTGCTGTGGGCTGGTAACGTACTTAGCCTGGAGGATTCCAGTGACTATAACCTTTGTTTATTCCTTGTATTATTTTTGCCTTCATTAAACTAACTAAACCTTCACAAGTGGTTGCGTTCTCATTATCGTGTCTGTTAAACGATCCTGAGACGTTCAGGGCGTTACAAAATATCCGACCTTAATAAACACTAACTGTCTCCCGGTCGATAACAGACATGGCAACACTTGATGATGTGCTGGCTGCTTTAGCGACCGTGCAAATTGAATTGGCTGTCTCCAGGCAAGAAACAGCCGATGTAAAAGCCAGACTGGATGCTATCCAATTGGACCCGCTCACGCCCAGCACCTCCCTCACGAACCAGACCCCTGCGGTAGTAGTGGAAATGCCGGTAGCCGTCCCCTTGGCAACACCAGAGAGGTACAGTGGGGATCCTAACACAGTGCATGTATTCCTCACACAAGTGGCGCTACATTTATCGTGCAAACCAAGGGCGTTCCCCACGAGTCAGGCTCGTGTGGCTTTCCTTATATCCTATTTGGCTGGAAACGCGGCACAATGGGCCGTACCTCTGGTGAGCAGGGACGACCCCATCTTATGTGATTGGGGTGCTTTTCGCGAGGAATTCCTAAAGGTCTTCGACAGAAGGGCTGACTCGTACACGGCGGACCGTGAAATGCTTGAGTTGAGACAGGGATCCAACGACCTGGTGCAGTATCTCAACGCGTTCCGAAGGCTGGTTGCGGAAACCAAGTGGCCTGTTGCTAAACAGACGGCGCTCTTCCATCACGGGCTGTGCGAGGAGCTCAAGGACGCCGTGGCTCATATAGACCCACAACCCAAGACATGTGAGGGCCTTATCAACCTGGTATTACGGCTGGAACATAGGCTAAGTGAAAGAAAGGGGGATCATGGGAGAAAAGGAAAATCCCTTCCATCCTATGTGACAGTGGGAAGTCCTGAAACTGCCACCGCATCCAAGGGAGAACCCATGGACATCGGCGCAATACGAGCGAGCCTCACAGCCACGGAGAAAGGGTCACGCCGTAAACAAGGATTGTGCCTATATTGTGGCAAAAAAGGCCACTACGTACGTGAATGCCCTGCCAAACCGAAGACGTCACGTTATCGGGCCAACCGGTCGGTAACAGCCGTGGTGGACGTACCGGCGGAAAACTAGAGGACTCCCAGACCAAAGAAGGGGCATCTCGGAGTCACTCATCCATCCCTTCACTTTCCAACTCGGTCACTAAGGGACAACGACACCTGTTTCTCACGGTGCACGTGGGAGTGCATGACCAGTGGATACCTGTTGTGGCCATGGTGGATTCAGGGGCCACTGGCATGTTTATGGACCACAACGAGGCATGCAGGCTAGGGCTAGTGCTTCTTCCCAAAGCTGTACCCGAAGAAGTCTATGCTGTAGACGGAAGGCGATTGGTGACGGGGCCCATCGGGCAGCACACGGGGGTCCTTCCGATGAGATGTGGGAGGAACCATTTGGAACAAATCGATTTTAACATCATCCGAGCGCCCCAATATGGCGTCATATTGGGATTGCCGTGGCTACAGAAACACAACCCCTCTGTGGATTGGCCAACACATCGCATCGAACTGACGTCACCGTATTGCATCCTGCATTGTGGAATAAAAACGGAATCCCTTGACGCAGATGAGAGCGGGAGTCAGACGGTGGCTACAGCGGCAGAAAAAGATGTGGCTCTCCCCCAGGCTTATCACAGTTTTGAGGATGTATTTGATGAGGTGAAGGCGGAAGTGCTACCACCACATAGACAGTTTGACTGCCAGATCGACCTGGTGCCAGGGGCCAGCGTTCCCAGCGGCAGGCTGTATGCCCTGACGGAGCCTGAAAACGTGCATCTCCGGGGGTACCTGGATAAACTCCTCAAGCTAGGATTCATCCGCCCGTCCAAGTCTCCGGCCGCCTCGCCACTCTTCTTCATCCCGAAGGCTAATGGGGAGCTGAGAGCCTGTGTGGACTTTAGGGCATTGAATGCGATAACCGTAAAGAATCGGTACCCCTTGCCTCTCATCAGTGTACTTCTGGAACAGGTCAAGAAAGCTCGTATCTACACCAAGTTGGATTTGAAAGGGGCATACCATCTGGTGCGCGTGAGGGACGGAGACGAGTGGAAGACCGCCTTTAAGACCAGGTTCGGCCTTTTTGAGTACCTCGTCATGCCGTTCGGTCTGTGCAACGCCCCGGCAGCCTTTCAGTACTTTTTGAATGAGGTATTCAGAGAGGAGTTGGATATCTACGTGGTCGTATATATCGACGACATCCTCATCTATTCGTCCAGTGTGGAGGAGCACGTACACCACGTCAAAGCTGTGCTCCAAAAGCTGAGGGAAAACATGCTGTTTTGTAAACTCAGCAAGTGTGACTTCCACGTCACATCCGTGGAATTCCTCGGAGTGATGCTGAGTCCAGAGGGACAGGAGATGGCAGAACGAAAGATCAAGGCGGTGAAAGAATGGCCGGTGCCCCAAAGCGTGAAGGACGTCCAAAGTTTCATTGGCTTCGCCAACTTTTACAGGCGGTTTATAGATGGATTTTCAGGATTGGTGGCCCCAATCACACAGCTACTGAGGAAGTCCAAGGAGTTTGTCTGGTCCCCTGAAGCGAACACAGCCTTTGAGGCCCTGAAAAGCGCCTTTGGTAAGGCGCCGGTGTTGGCTCACCCCGATCCGGATCTCCCCTACGTGGTGGAAGCGGACGCATCGGATGTGGCGCTGGGGGCTATCTTGTCCCAACGCAACCACGACACAGGGGTGCTTCATCCCGTTGCGTACATGTCCCGCAAACTCAACGACGCCGAACGCAACTACCATATTGCGGAGAAGGAGCTTCTTGCAATCAAGGACGCCTTCACCGAATGGAGGCATTGGTTGATGGGGGCAAGACATGTGGTATCGGTGTACACGGACCATCGGAACCTACAGTTCATGACGGCCACAAGACACCTTTCTCCCAGACAGCTGCGGTGGATGATCTTCTTTGCGGGGTTCAACTTCCGCATCACATATCGGCCGGGGACGGAAAACCGGAAGGCGGACGCCCTATCCCGTCAATCTGCAGTTAAGGAACCATTGCCTGCGACCGAGCATTCCATCATTTCCCCGAGGATGGTATTGGGGGTTATCCAACCGGATACTTTCCTGAGGGGAATAAAGAGAGGGATCAGGTCATTCACATGGCGGAGGTGGCTCCTCAGTCACAGAGAATGGCAGCTGAAGGACGGGATACCCCTGAAGGGCAGGTGCCTATTGATACCCACGCCTAGGCTAAGGAAACAAGCATTCATCTGGTGCCATGACTCTCCATGCGCAGGTCATTTGGGCTTTGAAAAAACGGTGGCTAGCATGGGACGGCATTTCTGGTGGCCAACCATGAGAGTGGATGTCAGGAGGTGGGGACAGGAGTGTCCTACGTGTGCTACCATGAAGGCCGACCATGGCCGAACCCAAGGGCTCTTACATCCACTTCCGACCCCAGACAGACCATGGGATAGCATATCTCTGGACTTCGTGGTGGGCCTACCGGTAGACCAGGGGTTGACGGCAATACTGGTGGTGGTGGATTACTTGACGAAAATGGGGCACTTCATCCCCTGCAAGAGAGTCCCTACGGCCGGGGAATTGGCGTCACTACTCCTAAAGAATGTGGTACGACTGCATGGATTACCTGGGGTGATCGTGTCGGACCGGGGGTCGCAGTTTACTGCGCAATTCTGGAAGACTTGGTGCACTGCGCTGCATGTTAAGACCGCCCTGTCCACCAGCTACCACCCTCAAACGGACGGCCAAACCGAGCGCCTGAACCAAACGCTCAAACAGTATCTGCGATGTTTTGTGGACCAGGGCAGGGAAGAATGGGTCGACTTGCTATGGGTTGCAGAGATAGCCTATAACAACGCCACTCACAGCTCCACACAGTCATCTCCGTTCTATAGCAACTATGGCCAACATCCCAGGTTCTTGCCATTTCTACATCCGTTCAGAGAGGACAGGATTCCCGCCACAGCGGACAGGGTGGCACACATAAAAGACACGTTGATGCGCTCAAGGGCTGTCCTAATAGAGGCCAAGAGAAGATACAAGGCTGCGGCAGACAGGAAGAGAAGGCCCGGGCCACTGTACCGCACTGGAGACTACGTCTGGATATCCACAAGAAACATGAGGTTTCGAAAGAACAGTGTGTTCCATCCCAAGTACATGGGCCCCTATCGAATTACCAAGTGTATGGGTCCCGTGAACGTGAAGGTGTGCTTGCCCCAGTCATTGCGGATACACCCTGTCTTTCATGTATCATTGCTCAAACCAGCACCCTCCAAGCCGTCTGGGACACCCAGGCCGGTATGCGTGGAGTCGGAGGTGGAGTATGAAGTGTCGGGCATACGGGCGTCCAAATGGCGCAGGGGGAAGCTGTGGTACCTGGTTGCGTGGAAAGGCTATGGCCCGGAGGAGCAGTCATGGGAACCGGCTGAAGGGGTTCATGCTCCGCGCTTGGTCTCCTTGTTCCATCGGCGTTATCCTGCCAGCGCTGGACCCGTGGGGAGCCGCTGAGAGGGAGGATGTACTGTCAGGAATTCCTGTCATGCAAGGGGAGGAAAACGGTAACCAGCGAAAACGGACTACATCTCCCAGGATGCTTAGCGGTTGAGAGGTTATGTAAACAGGAGAGCTGTTACAGAACTCAAGGAAAACACGCCCTTATGTAAACAGGAGAGCTGTTACATAACTCAAGGAAAACACGCCCTTATGTAAACAGGAGAGCTGTTACATAACTCAAGGAAAACACGCCCTATAAAGGGAGGAACCGGGAGGTACAACGCTGTCGGATATTGTGTTTACACCGACGTACCTGCTTAGTGAAGAGCAGTGTTCCGGAGTGGTGCTCCAGTAAGGCAAGAACGGAGGTAGGTCGAGTCGTTACTCCCTGGGCCGTGTCTTGCCCCATCTTCACCTGTGAAGGACCCGGAAGCTCTACCGGATAACCATTGAGCTTCGCTTTTTGACTCGGCTGAGTCAAAGCGCAGTGGCGCTTTTGCTGGTTGGAGTCGTAACTCCCAGCCCGACCAGAGATACAGGGACTGCCAGCTGTAACGCACACCAGGAGGTGTTTGCCGCGTTACAGACTCGGAAGTCCACGGGATCGATCGAGCGGCTGCTCTCGGTTCAGTCTTCTTTGCTTGTGATTGGGGTATCGGTGACGCATCACCAGGAGGTGACTCCGCGTCCCGGTGCAGTCTGAGGAAGAGGTTGAGCGGCTGCTCCCTTCAGGAAGAGACCCCGGCTGGGTGTTTCCCTGACTCCTCGATTCTCCCCAACACTCTTCGTGCCCCTCACAGCCTACCGATTGGCATTGTCGGCCATTTCATTTCTGCCCTCTGTTGGCATACGCCGGGATCGGCGTATATGCAGAGGACGGTTAGGACCATCCGTGCTGTGGGCTGGTAACGTACTTAGCCTGGAGGATTCCAGTGACTATAACCTTTGTTTATTCCTTGTATTATTTTTTCCTTCATTAAACTAACTAAACCTTCACAAGTGGTTGCGTTCTCATTATCGTGTCTGTTAAACGATCCTGAGACGTTCAGGGCATTACACTTCACACCTCTGTGCAGTAGTACCTCATTAAGAATGAAGGCAAGTGGGGGGCGTGGCCAGCCGCCTAGCAAGATGGCCGCGTAGCAGAGCGCCTCTGGTCAAATGCGTGCGTTCGAGACAAAATCTGTGTATTTATCCACAAGGAGAACCATTATAATTATCAAAAATTGCATCAGAGCCTGCATGGAATGACCCAATCGAGAAACTAAGGCAATCAGGCAAAAGGGAGTGGAGATCGGGCCAACTACATTCGGCATCGGCCACACTGCGTAGTCTGCGAAGAGAAGGAGGGGCATCACGGCAATCGACATAGTGGGGAGCGCCGGAAGGCCGCGATCATTGGGGCGAACATCCTGAAACTAGCCCCGACTGAGATCTGCTTCAGGGTACTCCGACCGTCCATGGGCTGACCCGGCACCCACGCATAGGTTTTTGCAAGTGCGCAAGTGATCCGAAGGTAACAGAAGCAACGCGCAAAGAACACCGGGGCGCGGCTGCGACAAGGTATCGTACTTCGGTGGTCACCTCCCTAACTCATATGCGGAGAACAAGCCCGGGTGCACGAAGCACTCACATGCATCGTTATGTACTGATGCCCCTTGGAGGAACCTCGCGCTGAGAAAGAGCATCGGCGGGCATTTCAAGCTACGGCCTAAAGCGTCTGACATAGTAGCCGGATTCTGTCAGCCACCCCTGGCCAAACACCTGCAAATACCCCGAGTGCCTCAATTGAATGACAGTGCACTGCTTCACCAGTTGAACAACAACTTTATTTTTATAGCCGCTGCGGTCTCTCCACATCCAACAGAATAACATCTGAATAATATTTTGGCGCGTAGCCATTGGGGAACCAGGACAAGAGGTTTCTTAGCCGCCGAAGGTGCACCCTGAACCATGACATATCTATGTTAGCTTGAGACAAACTCCCAAGGCACTGGGCAGTTGAAGGCGGCCTAGTAATTGTGGGGGCAGGACCGGGAGACTGCAGACATCGTAACTCTGGCAAAAGACATGATCTAAGCGCATTAACCACAGCGATACAGAGGAGCTGTGAGAAGGACCCGCTGGAGTGTCAGCGGAGGGGGTTGGAAGCATCCCAGGGACAGAGAAGAGTTATATATTTCATATAACGGTGAAGTGTAGTGCGCTGTGCCTTCCCCTATTGACAATGCCAAAATCTACCATGGTCCAAGATGACTGGAGGGAGAAGCGGTAAAGCAGACATGCAAACCAAATTAGACAAATATGCCTGGCAAAAGAGATTGGGCCCTAAAGAGAAGGACGAGGAGGAACTAACAGAAAAGCAACAAGTGACGGATGACTCGTCAGAACTGACCCTCCAAGACATAATGACGGCTATCACAACGGTGAGAACATCGCTTGAAACTAGAATTGACACTGTCTCCACTGAGGTTTCTCTAATACGGGCTGATATGCGGAATACGAACACTAGAATTAAAGAAGTGGAATCTACCACCTGCTCCCTAGTCAAAGACACTTCGATGCTAAAAAAACAAGTGTCTGACCTGCAGGCCTGTAATGAAAAGATGGCTGAACTACTTGATGAATATGAAGGGAGGTCTAGACTAAATAATATACGAATTCTCGGAGTGCCGGAATGTGCAGAAGGGCAAGCGACGGACCTGTTTGTTGAGGAGCTGGTCACATTTCCCATTTGCAGCCTACCAGGCTATCAAAGTTCTTCAGGGTCGAACAGGCACACAGAGTGCCGGGAGGCAGACCCAAACCCGGAGCACCACAAAGATCAATCGTGGCAAGGATTTTCAACTATAGAGACAGAGATGTCATATTACAGATGGCCCGAACTGCGCCACCTGTTGCATTTGAGAACAGTAATGTGACCTTTTTTCCTGATTTCACGCTCAGAGTCCTGCGCCAGCGACGTAGCCTTCTCTAGATAAAGAAGTCCATGCGTGAAAGGGGAGTTAAATACACATTGCTCTTCCCAGCCAAACTGTGTGTGGAAGCAGAAGGCAAAGTCTGGTTCTTTGCTACCCCTAATGAAGCTTGGGTCTGGTTTGAAGGATGGCGAACTGTGAGGAAGAGGAATCATCAACGTCAACGGGATGGACTGGGTAAATCTCGTGCTGAGCAAGACGCAGGTACTGAAATCGATGACACCCCACTAGCAGACGACATCCCAAGGTAGCTACACTGCACTTTATGCTGTCATAAGTTGAAGATGAGATGCACTCTGCCTTTTCGGCCTCAGTGAAATTCACCTGCCACATTTGACATACAAGTAAGGTATCGAACAGTACATGGTCTATTTCCTCGCAGAGACTGGGGAGCAGAAATATTAAAAGACAGACCAGGTCTCCAAGGAAGTGCTAATATTGACGAGGTTTTCTTAATACCATTTGATGCCGAACTGGTGGGCGGCTGGTCCACGCACCAATAGTTTCAGGGGTGGGCGATAGGCGCTCTGCAGATTTGGGGAAGCAGGAGGTTCTAATACCACCATGCAGGCATGCAGGGAGGGGGATGGAGGTATGGGATGTTGGGGGGTGGGATTTCTGTCAGCAAGTAAATCCGATGCTGTCGAGGAAAAACATAACAAGTTGCATTCAGAGACATGTGCTAACAGGAATGGGGTAAGGAGATGTTTGTTGTTTTTTTTGTTTAGTTTAAATGCTGATGACTTGATACGACAGAAACGGGCCAGCAAGGCTCTCACACTTTGCACTGTGAAGGGGGAGACATGGAGTGCTCGATGTTTGGATGCGATATTTCTGGATTGTGGGAGACCTGAATGGATCCAATTGATGAAACACACTGTTATTGTAATTGGAAATGGGACCACTTTTGAAGCAGGGACTTAAATTGTTGTCTTAGAATGTAACTGGCCTGGGCGCTAAACTAAAGAGAGGTATGGAGTTGCAATATGTGAAACGACATTCGCCTGACGTAATTTTACTCCAGGAGACACATTTGTTGGGGAATGCCTGCAAGGCATTGACCAGATGGGGCTTTCGGCTTTTGGCACACTCTGCATTCGGTACTGGTTCTCGAGCAGTGGGCATAATGATGAGTAGAAGTTTCCAGTTGACTATTTACAGCACATGTACAGATAACCTGGGTAGCTTCGTAGCAGTCTCGGGACGTTGGGAGGGTCGCATATTGAACCCAGTGTCAGTGTATATACCGCCCGGCCTCCATACGTCAGCCTTTAGAGACCTGGGAGATCTCCTGCTTGCTCTGCCGGAGGGGAGACTCCTTGTTGGGGGACATTTCAATTAAATTGTTTCGGATAGTCTCGATCGCTGGCCCCCCAAAAGCTTGCTGCCTTCCCGTACACAGATCCACAATTTCATGGAAGCAATGGGACTCCTTGATATTTGGAGGGCGCGGCATCCCTTAGAGCAGCAATACACATTTTACTCAGGTGCCCACCACAGCATGTCAAAAATAGATATTATAATCACGCCAGCAGACCAGCTAGAGCAGGTCACTAAAGTAAGACACCTAGCTAGGGGAACATCGGATCATTCCCCTATCTGGGCCCTGATAGAAGTAGGACAGCCACAGATTGGAAGGGTGGCCCCTATAAATCCTTGGTATCTCAAGGTTCCCTTAAAAATAGAAAAAGAGGGGAGGAGCCAAGATGGCGACCGGAGCAGACGCTTGAGCGCCCGGCTCCGTCGGCCCTTGGCCCCGGACTATTATCCTGATTCCTATCCTTGCCGATTCTCGAGGTGAAACGTGTACGACGACGCGCTGTCCACGCCGCCACTTCCCCGAAGTCTCAGCCCGCCCGGATGCCGGAGTTCTTGGTGCTTTTGTTCTCCGCCCTGGACCCCTGCTCCATTGTGGCCTTTGCCGGCCCACCGGGACGCTCCGCAGTCCCCGGACCCGCTAGCGTAAATCCGAGCCCCGCGGTCCCGACCTCACCTAACACCACGGACTGTCGCCAGATGAGCCTGGGGAGGGACGGCCAGACACCTCCTCCACCCTGCGCCTGAAGGGCTGGGGCTGTAAGGTAAGCCCCGGTGAGGCGGGTCTCCTGCCCCGATCTGTGGACCGCGCTGTGGGAGGCTGCCGACCCCCTTTTTCTATTGCCTAGTCGGCTGCAAAGAGAACACGAGGGAAGGGAGGCGACTGTTGGCTTTCCCAGTTGCGGCGCAGACCTGAGGGGAACTGACTCCTTGCTACGACCCCCCCCCCTGGCCATTGTACCGTCCGGCGGTAAAACATTGTTTGCCTGCTCGCGGCCGGGGGGTGATACTCCGGTCTTGCCCGCTGCCCGCTTCGCCCTCCCTCCACCAGACACCAGCTCCACAGTGCCGTCCCGGATTGCTGCCGATGTGGGGGTGCAGCTTCCGCTGACATGCGGCTCCGTACTGGCCGTCCTGCGGGACTTTCGTTTACAAATGTTTGCTCGCTTTCAGGCGCTGAGTGAGCAGTTTGACTCCCTGTGGTCGGCTGCGGGCCGTGAGCGCTCCGTCTGTCATCAACACGGCGTGGGTCTGCCAGTGCTTTTGTCCTCTTGCGGGGACGCAACGGCTGTGTGTGATCGTGCTACACTGGTGCCTGCATCTGGCTTTCCCGGCACCCAGGATCAATTGCTCTCCAGCTTAACAGCGGATACTTTGTTTCCCCGTTCATTGCTGCCTGCTTCATTGTTGCCTGCCTCACCGCGTCTGCAAGAGTATCCAGCTGAGCAACACCTAACATCCTCGAGGAATCGTTCACGGTGGCCTACTGCTTCTTTTCTGTGGAACTCCTGTACTCTACATGCCATGTCTGAACTTTCTGTGGTGCACAAAGGGACCTCTACAGATGGTCGGCGGCCATTTTGGGATTCTACTTCACCATCTTCTCCCAAACGGCCATATTGTCTTTGTCTGCACGGGATGCGGGGCCTTCATGTAGGGGCTGGCTTAATCTCAAGCCCGCGATCGGGCCAGGGCTAGACTGATTAATATCGCCATGGTTTCACGGAGGGGCTGGACTGGGACTGGAACTGTATGTGTACTTTGTGCGCATTCGTCGCGATTTGTCTTCCTTCATCTAATTTGTTGTGACAATTCATTTTCACACGACCGCTTTTGGGGTAGTGGGTTCTCAGTGTGTGGAAGCCAAAGATGGCCGATGGTTTAGGGCGCTCTGATGATACGTAGGCTCCTCCCCACTTTCTTCTTTTCGGGAGTTTAGATTAGAATAGTCCTATTCTTTTCTCACCCCCTTTAACATAGGTGTACTGTTTTCTTATCTTTCTTTACTTTATTCTTACTCTCTTTCTTGTCTATATTTCGGGTTTATTGGGCGACAGGCACTATGCTGGGGGGGGGGAAGGCCGTAGCCTCCGCATTGGTGTAGGGTGGGGGGGTAACTTACTGTTTCCAATTAGTTCTATGGGCCTTTTTTCTCTTTATGTTTCTGCGCTATACTTGTTTCGATTCTGGGTCCGGGTGGGGGGTTGACTGAGTGGGGGCGGCACTGGAGGGGTGCGTAATTGCTCATGCGACTATCCTGTTATATAACTGCATTGCCTCACTGCCTGCGATTTTACTTCCATTGCTGTTTTAATGATGCTGCTGCTCTCCCATGTGGTGAAGATATCGTGCGGACTCGAATCTCCTTGGTTCTTATTCTTCACTGACTATTTCCCTGATAAACTTATTTTGAAAACTTTAAAATTAACCTTCACTTCTCCTTTCCCTGGGGTCAAGGATCTCTCCAGTGTATGTTTCATAAATCGTTGCTAACCTTGACCGTTGAAGCACAGGGGCCGTAATGTTTGTATCAGTGCTTAACCGTATCGTGGCCGGCCTGAAGGTTGTAGGCCCGTATTTGTTCTTTTAATATGCACGAATAAAGGTTTAAAAAAAAAAAAAAAAAAAAATAGAAAAAATAGTGAGCGGAACCGATCTTTACTTCAGTGAAAATGAAGACTCGGTAGAGTCTTCACATACACTGTGGGAGGCCTTTAAAACTGTAATCAGGGGCTATGCTGTCTCCCTGATCGCAGGAAGTAAGAAAGAAAAGCAGGCAGCACTGGCATTTATTGAAGCAGAGATATAGTAATTGGAAAGTAAATTATGAGAAACTAACACAGATGAAGTTAGGCATTCCCTGAAATTAAAGACAAAAGAATATGTGGCTTGAGCCACAGACGCTGCCAAAGCACAACACAGGGCAACACTCAATTACGATTTACGAGGTAGGGGACAAGTCTGGGAAACTATTGGCCTGGTTAGACCGCAGAGAACAAGCTAATAGAGTGGTGGTGGAATTTAGGGATGAACTTAACATAACATATACTGAGCCGCAAGAAATTGCGACTGCATTTGGCAACTACTACGACCAGAACTATAGATCCCAAACGACTTATACGGGAGAGGGCGCAGATGCATTCCTGAAAGACATCTCCTAGGCAGTGCTCTCTGATGACAATCGTGATGAATTAGAATAGGAGTTAGCCACTACAGAGGTCGAAAAAGCTATACAAGATTTGAGGACGGGCAAGGCAATGGGCCCAAATGGCTTAGCTATTGAACTGTACAAACTTATCTGGATGCAATGTTTAAGGAGAGCCGAGAGGTGGGAATACTCCCAGTAGATCAGAGGTTAGCAACCATGGTGGTTATCCACAAAAACGGAAAACCCAGCAATAAATGCTCAATATCACTGCTTAATGCAAAAGCTAAAATCCTAGCGAAAATACTGTCCACCCACCTGCTACAAGTGATTACCAAATTGGTTCACATAGATCAGTCTGGCTTTATGCCAGCCAGAAATACGTCTCTTAACTTACGACGACTGCACGGAATTATAGATCGAGCTAATACAATACGTGAAGACACGGTGGTGGTATCTCTCGATGCCACCATGACGTTCGATACGATTGAATGGCCCTACATGTTTTCAGTATTAGAGAAATTGGGATTTGGCCCGAGTTTTCTGAGCTGGGTTCAGCTACTGTATAAAAACCCACTGGCCCAAGTAGTGGTTAACAACCAAAGGTCCCCAGTGTTCGCCCTCGGGAGGGGAACCATGCAGGGTTGCCCCCTTTCCCCATTGCTCTTTGCCCTGGCGTTAGAGCCGTTAGCAATGTAGATAATAAAAGATCCTATTATCAGGGGACTAAAATGGGCTGAGGAATGGGATGATTGTATTTCGCTATATGCTGACGACATACTGTTGTATCTGGCGTCACCCCGTACTTCCCTGAATAGAGCAATGCATTTCTTTATAGCATTTGGGAAATGCTCCGGCTATAGTATAAATTGGTCAAAATCAGTCATCTACTTTCTGTGTGGTAAAGAACCTGCACTGCTACTGGGTATCAATATTAGTGAAGCCAAAGTAGGGTTTAAGTATCTGGGGATCTATGTTTCCAAGGATCCTACCCTTTTTTACGAGCAAAATCTCTTGCCCCCGCTACAAAGACTAAGATCTGATGTCAAACATTGGAAATCTCTCCCGCTGTTCCTGTTGGGGCGTGCGGCCTTATTCAAGATGATGGCCCTACCACGTTTTTTATACGTATTGCAAAACTCACCTCGTCCGGTTGGGGCAGACTATTTCAAATCCATAGAAGGCGCCCAGAGAGCTCCTGTGGGGAGGGAAACCACCCAGGATATCCATTCAAAAACTCACACGTGGGTGGTATGATGGGGGATTGCGCTCTCTGATTTCAAAAGATATTACTGGGCTGCACAGCTAACGGCAATTAATCAGTGCATTTAAAGGCCCCAGGGGGACCCCGGATATCCAATGGACAGGTGGCTGATTCCAGGGGGCGATTTTATAAGGGTGTTATACACCAATCCCACTAAATTAAACATGACAGGCCCCACAATGCATGCGGTACAGATATGGCGTGTGGCTATGAAAAGCTTGGCTTGGGAGGGTAAAATAACACGTGCTACTCCTCTCTGGGACGCGGATGTCTTTGACAACCTCAGAAAAACCAAGGGCTTCGACCAATGGTATTCAATTGGCACATCCAAGGTTGCAGATCTGTGGAAGGCGGGAGACATAATCACCTTTTCCCAATTACAAGGGGAGTATGACCATGCCAACACCGAATATTTCAGACACATGCAGATTACACACACACTACAGAAGGCAATAGTTAGGGGAGGGACGCCACCAGAATCCTTCCCGCTACAAGACAGAATCCTAGACAAATACATGCCAGAGAAAGCAATTACTTTGACTTACAGGAAACTAATCAATAATCTGTCTGATCCCCTTCTCCGGCTTCGAGCTCAGTGGGAGCACAATGTGGCGGGGCTAGAGGTTGAGGAATGGCTTGAGGCACTGGCTTCCCCCAAGGAGGTGGCTATCTCATCTAGGTTGAGAATGATACAACTGACGGCGCTTCACAGAATTTATCTTGCTGGCCCTGCGATGATAAAGATGGGCTGTAGAATGGAACCTGGATGCATGAAAAGGGGTGGACAGGAGGGAACCTTCGTTCATATACTCTGGGAATGTGCATATATACAGACGTACTGGTCTGAGGATACAAAACGTATGGCAGAGGTGATGGGATGTGAGATTGACTACAATATAAAGCTATGCCTCCTGAATATATGGGGCAATACTGACCTAAACACCAAAGAAAGAATATGGGTGACTCTCGGTATGATAATAGCAAAACGTAATGTTGCAAGATTGTCGAGGGTGCAGGATCCACCGTCCTAAACAGCGTGGGAGACAGATATGGATTGGTGTATGCTGACAGAGAGGACAGTGTATGAATCGATAGGTTGTCCGAACAAATGGTCACAGATTTGGGAAAAGTGGAATAATTATAGAGGAGAAATATGCGAGCCCCCACAGCAGAGCCAAGGGCAAGATCAAGTGTAGACCAACAGGACAACATGTTGAATGTATTATCTCCAGAATATTGACAGGCCCTGTAATCCATTAAAATTTTTCAAACAATTGGTGCACTCTTGATCGCAATGTTTGCAAAGTGTCAGCTCTATGTAAACTGGTCATCAATAAAAAGAAATATAAAAAAAAGAATGAAGGAAAGTAGCTATCAGTGCTGCACACCTCTGCAGCAGTTTGTCACTGAGAATCAAGGCAAGCAGCTATCAGTGCTGCACAGCTCTGCAGCAGTACGTCACTAAGAATCAAGGTGAGTAGGAATCAGCGCTGCACACCACTGGGCAGCAGTATGTCAGTATGAATCAAGGCAAGCAGCTATCAGTGCTGCATACCTCTGCAGCAGTACGTCACTGAGAATCAAGGTAATCACCTATCAGTGGTACACACCTCTGTGCAGCAGTACCTCACTGCGAATTAAGGCAAGCAGCTATCAGTGCTGCATACCTCTGCAGCAGTACGTCACTGAGAATCAAGGCAATCACCTATCAGTGGTACACACCTCTGTGCAGTAGTACGTCACTAAGAAACATGGCAAACCGCTATCGGTGCTGCAAACCACTGCAGCAGTATGTCAAAAGAGTGAAGGCAAGCAGCTATCAGTGCTGCACACCTCTGCAGCAGTGCCTCACTGAGAATCAAGGCAAGCAGCTATCAGTGCTGCATACCTCTGCGCAGTACATCACTGAGAAGCAAGGCAATCACCTATCAGTGGTACACCCCTCTGTGCAGCAGTACCTCACTAAGAATGAATGTAAGAGAGTAGGATCTGTGTCACATGGGTACCCCCACTTTTTGCTGGTGTTTCACTATTTTTCGACCTTAGTCTGGCTGTGGCCCTGCTAATCAGGACCCCAGCCTAGCTGCTTCTTCTCTAAAATGGTTTCCATGTACATTAGGTACATCTCTAATTGGATTCTGGAGTGCCTTATAAGTCCCTAGTATAGGGTATACTATATACCCAGGGCATAGGTACCTCAGAGGCCTACCAGGGGCTGCAGCATGTATTATGCCACCCCTGGGAAGCACTCCAAAATGACACCACAGGTCTGCTACTGCAGCCTGGGTAAGGTGGTGCATGCACCCCTTACTGTGGTATAGGCTACCTATATCACTACCATTGCACACACATATAAAACCTATAAGTCACTCCTATGGCAGGGCTTAACAATCCTGAAGGCAGAGTGCTTGGTTTTTATGTGAGAGGGTGCCCCTGCATGAGCACAGCCCCTCTGCAGCGTTCGGAGTTCCTCCTCTGATGCTGTTTGTGGTGCAGCCTGACCATATACATTAAGTGCATTATTACCTCGCAGTAAATGCTAACTTTGGACTGGCTGCACGGAAACATGTTGTGTTTGGTGTCAAACACTTTGGAATACTACCCCCCCCCCCCGCCAGTCCTGGCAGCGGGGGTAGCATTCCACCCTTCTAGAGGGAGAGACATGTACCCACTGGTCTAACCGGTAAAGACTTTCTAGAGCCCTGGCATCACAAAATGGATGCCACTGCCACAGACACTGGTCTGGCCTCCTGCTGCTGACCAAAACTCTGGCAGGGGAGGCCTGGACAATAGGTTTCCTGTCACAGGGAGGTGTAACCACCTCCCCAGACAGGCAGATGTGTATTGGGGCTGGGCGGGAGCACTCTCTGGTGCTTTGAAGTCCTCCACTGAGGGCACACTTGGTGTCCCTGTGCATAGTCCAGTTCAAACCGGTTGCAGGAGCTACCTGCCCCTGCTCTGGCGCGAAACTGGACAAAGGAAATGGGTGTAACCACCCCTCTTTCCAAACCCTCCCATAGGTGGGTCCCCAGAGTATGTCCAACCCTCTATCTTAGTATAAGTATAGGAACCCAGTCCTTGAGACTTTGGATTACCCTGGACGAAACTCTGCAACATATATCCTGGACCTTCGACTTTCTATTTCAACTAGAAGATGGAAGAAATCTCCCTTGGGGTCAAGGAGTGACTCCCCTGCTTGGCAGGCACCAAAGAAGCAACTGTCCGGTCTGCAACTCTGAAGTTCCCGCCGGACGCCGAAGTCTTTGCATCACCAGAGGTGGATTTCCAGACTTCCCAGAGGCTACCCTGAGCCCACAGCAAAGCTGAGGCCCGTGGCTATCGTGGGTGACATGGAACCGTGACCCCTGGACACCGTGAACTTTTGCCGGTACATCATCTTCTTGGTCTTTCTC
Organism: Triturus cristatus; assembly: GCF_964204655.1. NCBI lineage: Eukaryota > Metazoa > Chordata > Amphibia > Caudata > Salamandridae > Triturus > Triturus cristatus. The sequence continues at coordinate 577,524,634 of NC_140595.1, read as the reverse complement.
GAAGTTGTGCTTTGGGCTCTGAGTAGCCCCAGCCTTGGGAACCTACTGCACCAAAGATCGCTGGCTTCCTGAGTGACCCGTGGGCCAGTTTCCAGTGCGACTGCTCGAGGCTCCTTGGCGATCACTAGCCCGTTGGCTAGTGGGTCCCCACGAAGGCAACTCCTTTTCTGCTTGGGTTTTCCTGGTTGCTCCAGATGTGCCCTGACTTACCCTTGATGGGTGAGTCCCCCAGACCTTGCTGGTCTTCACCAACGTCTTTCTTCTATTTCCACTTGACTTGCCGTTGCCAAGACTTGTTGGGTCCATTCTGGTTGCTGACACCGCAGCACTCGACAGACTTTGTGGGACAGCTCGACTCCAGCTCCTGGTCATCGTCGATGCCTCCTGGACCTCATGGTCAAAGAGTCAAGACACCCGTCAACTCACCTGAAGCACCCAACATCTGTGGGCATTGGACTATCGTGCCCCTGGTCACAGGTAAGTGACCCAGACTCTGTCCCCTCTGCTTTCAGGTTCCTTCCATCCTCGATCCAGGCTTGGATCTCTCCGGACACTTCTCTTCACGGCAGCAGCACTTCTTTGCCAGCTTCCATTGAAAACAATGCCGCGACCCGACACCAAAAGACACCTATGCACCCAGCTTCCCTGGGTAAGGTAACCCGAGTACTCCGGTGCTCCCGTGGGTGTTGGCCCTAGACACCTCTATGTCCAAAAGGGTTTGCCTGTAGTCGTCCTCTAAGTGTCCTTAACTTGTAATTTTCTAATCACGACTTTCCCCATAGAAGTTAATGGCAATTTGCGCCTGTGTTCCAACACTTTACACGTCCCCCGTGGATACCCTACGTCACTACCTTGGGTGGTTCCTTGGGGCCCAAGCGCTTCTAAAGGCTCTAGGCCTTGTGTCTAGTTCAGTCGTGGTTCTTATTCCACTTTATTGGTATATGTGTTGAAAACTAAAACAGCGATCTGATTAAGCATTCACTAAAGACATGAATTCCCCTTCCTTAGAACATGTTTTCTGTCTTATGTTGCCTAATGTCCGGACTCCATTTTGTATTGTCGTGTCTCCACGTGCTCTGCACAAGAAGAGTCCTATCTTCGTGTTAGTTGCTCTTGTCGTCTGCCTAGTAACAGTCTATAAATAGCTCCTTTGTCCGTCTGGCGCATGCCCAGACTTGACCACATCTGTTATCAGTTAGACCTTGCTTGACCATGTTTTCGCGGGCTCAGGAAATTGGTTACTCCGCCCACATATTGATTCTGTATCGAAAATGTCCATAAAAGGTAATGCTTTTTGCCTCATGTTGTATCCACCCACTTATGAGCCCCTCTGTTGTGTATAAAAGGGGACTGTGTATGCAAGTTCTTTGTGCTACTCTATGCAATACTGAAGAGTGTTGTATAGGTTGTAGGACCACCCTTAAGGGTTAATAAACTTTGTCTTTGGATTTGCAGTTTCCGTGCCAACTTCCTTCTAGTTTTCATTACAGAAGAGCGAACCCTTATATTCTGCGGGCCTAGCTGGGGCCTGTACTCATCATATGGTTTGGTATGCCCCTAGGGCGCAAACGTGTATTTGTGCTTTTACTGTAGAATACTGACTTGTAACTTACGTACTTCGAACTCCAGCCTCATAAAGAGACTAGAGGGGTGTGTTTTATCTTAAATACATATATTTTGAATATATACCTGGTGTGGTTGTCCTTTCATTTGGTCATTCAAGAGATTATAGACTGGTAAAACAAGCTGCTTTACATTCCTTCAAGACTTAGCCTGAAGGATGCTCTCCATAGCTACCACTAGGATAGCTTTCAATAAAGGTTGTCTTTAACCTATCACCATAAGGGGTTGTTTGGACTGGTACAGGGTGCCCACTTTAATTAGTGGACAGCATATACCAGGCCAACTTCTCACATTGGTGGCAGCGGTGGGATTCCAGCTTGCAATTGTTTTACCAGATAATCTCAATTGAATTGATCAACTGAAAACCACTAAAGGTACCTTAGGTACATATAATATCAAGCTTAGTATACAGTAAGTTCTACTGAACTTAGAGTTGTGTGTCAAGGGCTTAGCACACCCTTTCAACAACTCAAGAGAGTTTAGTAGGCCACACTAGTGAAGGTAGTGCAATACACCACACCACACTATTAATGTCTAATCAGGCAGGAACCAGTGGGTCCCTGCCAGAAGCCAGTGGGCTTCTCCCCTATAAGTATGAGGATCTCACTTTTGCTCAGCTTAGGGCCTTATGTTCTATTAGGAAGCTGAAGACAGGCAAAAGCCCAACCACCCAGAATCTCTTGGAGATGCTCAGACTGGATGACTCAGGGCCTAGTGGGCCTGAAGGGGTAGGCAGAGTGGGTGGGGCAGCAGTTGAGGGTGGACCTAGGGGTGGAACTCCCCCTGGCCCAACCTCTGCTGCTGACCAGACTGATGACAATGATCAGGATCTGGACAACCCAGCTCCACTGGAAGAGGATGATGAGAAAGAGCACAATGCTCCCTTCTTTGTCCCTCCAGGAAGAGTTGAAGGTAGGGTTAGAAGGGCTAGATCTCTCTCAAGGGAGTCTGTCCATTCTACCTCATCTGTAGGGACCTCTATTTCTTCTCACAGAGGGAGGGAAACCTCCCAGGAGAGGAGAGAGAGACTGCTGAAGTATGAGCAAGCTCAGCTTCACCTCAGAAAACAGCAGATGGCCCTAGATAAGGAAGCCCTAGAGCTCTACAGAGCTAGAAAAAAGGAGGGACTAGAGTCCCTTGGTGGCAGCAACTTCCCTAGAGATAGGGAGAGATCTTATGACCATAGAAACCTAAGTAAGATTGTCCCTCCCTACCAGAGTGGGGATGACATCCACAAACGGATAACTGCCTTGGAGAGGGCCTGTAATGTACAGAGGGTCTCCCAAGGGCAGTGGGCAGCAATCTTATGGCTCTCCTTTGCAGACAAAGGACGAGATAAGCTCCTCACTGTAAGAGAAGAGGATGCTGATGATTACCAGGTCTTGAAAAGTGTACTGATAGATGGGTTTGGCCTAACCACTGAACAATACAGGTTAAAGTTCAGGGATACCCAAAAGGCACAAAATCAAGACTGGGTGGACTTTGTTGACTGTTCTGCTAAGGCTCTGGAAGGTTGGTTATTGGGCAGTAAGGTGTGTGACTTCACAGGATTGTACAATCTGATAATAAGGGAGCAGATTCTTAATAACTGTCAAAATCAGCTGTTGCACCAGTACCTGGTAGACTCTGATCTGACCTCTCCCCAAGAATTGGGAAAGAAGTCAGACAAATGGGTCAGAACCTGGGTGAGGCAGAAGGTACAGAACCAAGGTGGTGACCCTAAGAAGCAAGATTCTAAGAACTCTGACAAGGGTGGGGAGAAGGGTAAAGACCAGAAGTCTTCACAAGGGCCCCAAAAATCTTCTTCGGGTGGGGATTCACAGTCTAACAAAGGGAAAGGCCAAATGAAACCCTGATGCAAAATCTGTAAGCAAAAGACACACTGGACCAGTGATTGCACCAAGTCCAAAGAGAATACTCCAGCTCCCACCAATGCCCCTAAGGCACCTGCTCCCCCTAGTGCAGTTACAATTGGTGGTGGGAGTACACAAGCCAAGGGTTTAGTAGGGTTGACCCTGGGTACTGTGTTGGGCTCTGGCCTAGTCAGAGAAACTACTCAGGCTGTTCTTGTCTGTGATGGGGGCATGGATATGACCCCCTCTGTGAGTCCCAGTAACTTGGGCAAGTACAGGCAACAGCCTTTAATCAATGGAGTACAGGCTTTGGCATTCAGGGACACAGGAGCAAGTGTCACTATGGTGACAAAAGATCTTGTGGATCCTGGGCAGATTATACTTGGTGAAATGTACCAAGTGACCAATGCTACCAACGTCACAACAGACCATTCTCTGGCAGTTGTTAACTTCTCCTGGGGAGGGGTAACTGGCCATAAGAAGGTTGTGGTGAGTGCAGACCTACCAGTCGAATGCTTGCTTGGCAATGATCTAGAGGCTTCAGGTGGGCAGAAGTAGAGCTCAGGACTCCTGCAGAAATGCTGGGCATCCCTGCAGATGTGTTTGCTGTGTCCAGGTCACAGGCCAAAATGTCTGAAACTGAACAGGCCTTGGATTCTGGAACAATGGACCAAGTGCCATACAAGAGGAGGAGCAGAAGGGTTAAGGCAGAGCCTTCCCCCCTGACTCAGAAGGAGGATCAGTCTTTCGAGAGAGATCACAGTCCTGAAGATGGAACTGTCCCAGAGGAGCTTGAGCCTGATCAGGTTGAGTTCTTGGGGACAGGGGGCCCTTCCAGGGCATATCTGAGCCAGGAGCAGCAGAGCTGCCCCTCTTTTGAACCCCTCAGACAGCAAGCTGCTGCTGAGGCTGTTGGGAATGCTAGTGGTCCCCATAAGGTGCATTGGGATGATGGACTCCTGTATTCAGAGTGTAGAGACCCCAAGCCTGGTGCCACCAGGAGGTTGGTTATACCTCTGAAATTCAGGGGCTTCCTATTGACCCTAGCCCATGATATTCCTTTAGCAGGACACCTGGGCCAGAACAAGACTTGGGACAGACTTGTCCCTCACTTTCAATGGCCTCACATGTCTGAAGACACAAAGGAGTTTTGTCGCTCCTGTGTAACCTGCCAAGCCGGTGGCAAAGCAGGTGGCACTACAAAGGCCCCCTGATACCACTACCTGTGGTGGGGGTGCCCTTTGAAATGGTGGAGATTGACATTGTTGGTCCCATGGATCCCCAGACAGCATCTGGGCACAGATGTATCCTGGTGGTAGTGGATCATGCTACCAGGTACCCAGAAGCTATTCCCCTTAGGACCACTACAGCACCTGTGGTGTTAAGAGCCCTGTTGGGAATTTTCTCAAGAGTGGGTTTTCCTAAGGAGGTAGTATCAGACAGAGGCCCAAACTTTATGTCTGGTTACTTAAGAGCAATGTGGAAGGCATGTGGAGTGACTTACACATTCACCACACCCTATCACCCACAATGCAATGGTTTGGTTGAAAGGTTTAACAAAACCTTAAAGGGCATGATCAAAGGGCTCCCAGAAAAGCTCAGGCAAAGATGGGACATTCTCTTGCCCTGCCTTTTGTTCGCATACAGGGAGGTGCCACAAAAGGAGGTTGGCTATAGCCTCTTTGAACTTTTGTTTGGTCACCCTGTCAGGGGTCCATTGTGTTTGGTGAAGGAAGGATGGGAGTTACCTCTCAAGCCCCCAAAGCAAGACATAGTGGACTACGTACTTGGTCTCTGCTCCAGGATTGCTGAGTACATGAAAAAGGCAACTAAAAACCTTGAGGCTAGCCAGGAACTGCAAAAAGCCTGGCGTGACCAAAAGGCTGTACTGACTGTTTACCAGCCAGGACAGAAAGTGTGGGTGTTGGAGCCTATGGCCCCAGCAGCTCTCCAGACAAATGGAGTAGACCCCGCACTATTGTTGAACAGAAGGGAGAGGTTACTTACTTAGTAGACCTAGGAACTCCCAGGAGTCCCCACAGGGTTCTCCATGTCAACAGGCTAAAGCCATATGTAGACAGGGCTGACATGGACTTGCTCATGGCTACTGATGAGGGACAGGAGGAAGAGAGTGACCCACTCCCTGACCTCCTCTCACAGAACCCAGATTATGGGTCAGTTGATGGTGTGGCCTTGGCAGGCAGCCTCACTGCCCAGCAGCAAACTGATTGCAGACAGGTGCTCAATCAGTTCAGAAACATGTTTTCTCTGACTCCAAGTCAGACTACCTGGTGCACTCATGAAGTGGACACTGGGGACAGTCTGCCTATTAAAAATAAGATTTATATGCAACCTGACCATGTCAGGGACTGTATCCGGACAGAAGTCCAGAAAATGTTGGGTTTGGGAGTGATTGAACCCTCAGATAGCCCTTGGGCTAGTCCAGTGGTCCTTGTGCCAAAACCTCACACCAGTGGTGGGAAAAGAGATGAGTTTTTGTGTGGACTACAGGGGTCTCAATGCAGTCACTAGGACTGATGCCCATCCAATTCCAAGGGCAGATGAGCTTATAGATACTTTGGCCTCAGCCAAGTACCTTAGCACATTTGACTTGACAGCTGCTTCTGGCAGATCAGACTAGCTGATGATGCAAGGCCAAAAACAGCATTTTTGACCCCAAGTGGGCATTACCAATTTGTGGTGATGCCCTTTGGTTTGAAGAATGCACCTGTCACTTTCCAAAGGTTGGTGAATACAGTTCTCACAGGTCTGGAAGCCTACAGTGCAGCTTATCTAGATGATAATGCTGTCTTTAGCTCCACCTGGGAGGATCACCTGGTCCACCTAAGGAATGTTTTGGAGGCCCTGCAAAAGGCAGGCCTCACTATCAAGGCCACCAAGTGCCAGGTAGGGCAGAGTCAGGTTGTGTACCTGGGCCACCTTGTAGGTGGAGGCCAGGTTCAACCACTGCAGAGCAAAATCCAGCCCATCATGGACTGGGTTGCTCCAACCTCCCAGACTCAGGTGAGAACCTTCTTAGGCCTGGCTGGGTACTATAGGAGATTTGTCAAGGGGTATGGATCAATAGTGACACCCCTGAATGAATTAACTTCTAAGAAAATGCCCAAAAAGGTTCAGTGGACAGCTAGCTGTCAAAAGGTATTTGATGACCTGAAGCCGGCCATGTGCACTGCTCCCATTCTACAGAGTCCTGATTACTCTAAGAAGTTCATTGTCCAAACAGATGCATCTGAGTTGGGGGTAGGGGCTGTACTGTCACAATTGAATGATGAAGGTCAGGATCAGCCAGTAGCTTTCATAAGCAGAAGGCTGACCCCTAGAGAGAAACGTTTGTCAGCCATTGAGAGGGAGGCATTTGCTGTGGTTTGGGCCCTGAAGAAGTTGAGGCCATACTTGTTTGGTACTCACTTCCTTGTTCAGACAGATCATAAGCCCCTCTTATGGTTAAAACAAATGAAGGGTGAAAACCCCAAACTGCTTAGGTGGTCCATTTCCCTACAGGGGATGGACTTTACAGTGGAACATAGACCTGGGAGTAACCATGCCAATGCAGATGGACTCTCTAGGTATTTCCACTTAGAACATGAAGACTCAACTGGTCAAAGTTAGTTTAATGTCCTTGCATTTGGGGGGAGGGGGGTTGTGTAGGAGAGTAGGATCTGCTTCACATGGGTACCCCCACTGGTGTTTCACTGTTTTTCGACCTTAGTCTGGCTGTGGCCCTACTAATCAGGACCCCAGCCTAGCTGCTTCTTCTCTAAAAGGGTTTCCATGTACATTAGGTACATCTCTAATTGGATTCTGGAGTGCCTTATAAGTCCCTAGTATAGGGTATACTATATACCCAGGGCATAGGTACCTCAGAGGCCTACCAGGGGCTGCAGCATATATTATGCCACCCCTGGGAAGCACTCCAAAATGACACCACAGATCTGCTACTGCAGCCTGGGTAAGGTGGGGCATGCACCCCTTACTGTGGTATAGGTTACCTATATCACTACCATTGCACACACATATAAAACCTATAAGTCACCCCTATGGCAGGTCTTAACAATCCTGAAGGCAGAGTGCTTGGTTTTTATGTGAGAGGGTGCCCCTGCATGAGCAGAGCCCCTCTGCAGCGTTCAGAGTACCTCCTCTGATGCTGTTTGTGGTGCAGCCTGACCATATACTCTTAAGTGCATTATAACCTCGCGGTAAATGCTAACTTTGGACTGGCTGCACGGAAACATGTTGTGTTTGATGTGAAACACTGTGGAATACTAACCCCCACACCAGTCCTGGTCGCGGGGGTAGCATTCCACCCTTCTAGAGGGAGAGACATGTACCCACTGGTCTAACCGGTAAAGACTTTCTAGAGCCCTGGCATCACAAAATGGATGCCACTGCCACAGACACGGGTCTGGCCTCCTGCTGCAGACCAAAACTCCGGCAGGGGAGGCCTGGACAATAGGTTTCCTGTCACAGAGAGGTGTAACCACCTCCCCAGACAGGCAGATGTGTATTGGGGCTGGGCGGGAGCACTCTCTGGTGCTTTGAAGTCCTCCACTGAGGGCACACTTGGTGTCCCTGTGCATAGTCCAGTTCAAACCGGTTGCAGGAGCTACCTGCCCCTGCTCTGGTGCGAAACTGGACAAAGGAAATGGGTGTAACCACCCCTCTTTCCAAACCCTCCCATAGGTGGGTCCCCAGAGTATGTCCAATCCCCTATCTTAGTATAAGTATAGGAACCCAGTCCTTGAGACTTTGGATTACCCTGGACGAAACTCTGCAACATATATCCTGGACCTTCGACTTTCTGTTTCAACTATAAGACGGAAGAAATCTCCCTTGGGGTCCAGGAGTGACTCCCCTGCTTGGCAGGCACCAAAGAAGCTACTGTCCAGTCTGCAACTCTGAAGCTACCGCCGGACGCCGAAGTCTTTGCATCACCAGAGGAGGATTTCCAGACTTCCCCGAGGCTATCCTGAGTCCACAGCAAAGCTGAGGCCTGTGGCTATCGTGGGTGACATGGAACCGTGACCCCTGGACACCGTGCATTTTTGCCGGTACATCATCTTCTTGGTCTTCCTCAAAGTTGTGCTTTGGGATCCCAGTAGCCCAAGCCTTGGGCACCTACTGCACCGAAGATCTCTGGCCTCCACTCCACGAGTGACCCGTGGGCCAGTTTCCAGTGCGACTGCTCGAGGCTCCTTCACGATCGCTAGCCCATTGGCTAATGGGTCCCCACGAAGGCAACTCCTTTTCTGCTTGGGCTTTTCTGGTTGCTCCAGATGTGCCCTGACTTACCCTCGCTGGGTGAGTCCCCCAGACCTTGCTGGTCTGCACCAACGCCTTTCTTCTATTTCCACTTGATTTGCCATTGCCAAGGCTTGTCGGGTCCATTCTGGTCACCGACACCGCGCCACTTGACAGACTTTGTGGGACAGCTCGAATCCAGCTCCTGGTTGTCGTCAACGCCTCCTGGACCACGTGGCTGAAGAGTCAAGACACCCATCAACTCACCTGAAGCACCCGACATCTGTGGGCATTGGACTATCGTGCCCCTTGTCACTGGTAAGTGACCCAGACTCTGTCCCCTCTGCTTTCATGTTCCTTCCATCCTCGATCCGGGCTTGGATCTCTTCAGACACTTCTCCTCTTCACGGCAGCAGCACTACTTTGCCAGCTTCCATTGAAAACAACGCTGCGACCCGACACCAAAAGACACCTATGCACCCGGCTACCATGGGTGAGGTAACTAGAGTACTCCGGTGCTCCCATGGGTGGTGGCCCTAGACACCTCTAAGTCCAAAAGGGTTTGCTTGTAGTCGTCCTCTGAGTGTCCTTAACTTGTAATTTTCCAACCGCGACTTTCCCCATAGAAGTTAACGGTGATCCGTGCCTGTGTTCTAACACTCCACGCGTCCCCCGTGGGTCCCCTACGTCACTACCTTGGGTGGTTCCCTGGGGTCCAAGCGCTTCTAAAGGCTCTAAGCCTTGTGTCTAGTTCAGTCGTGGTTCTTATACCACTTTATTGGTATGTGGTTTGGTACGCCCCTAGGGCCCAAACTTGTATTTGTGCTTTTACTGTTGAATACTGACTTGTAACTTAAGTACTTCGAACTCCAGCCTCATAAAGAGACTAGAGAGGTGTGTTTTATCTTAAATACATATATTTTTAATCTATACCTGGTGTGGTTGTCCTTTCATTTGAACTGGTAAAACAAGCTGCTTTACATTCCTTCAAGACTTAGCCTGAAGGCTGCTCTCCATAGCTACCACTAGGATAGCTTTCAATAAAGGTTGTCTTTAACCTATCACCATAAAGGGTTGTTTGGACTGGTACAGGGTGCCCACTTTAATTAGTGGACAGCATATACCAGGCCAACTTCTCACAATGAAGGCAAGCAGCAATCAATGCTGCACACCTCTGTGCAGCAGTAGGTCACTAAGAAACATGGCAAAAAGCTATCGATGCTGCACACCTCTGCAGCAGTACGTCAAAAAGAATGAAGGCAAGAAGCTATCAGTGCTGCACACCTCTGTGCAGCAGAACTTCACCAAGAATCAAGGCAAACAGCTATCGGTGCTGCACACCTCTGCAGCAGTACGTCACAAAGAATGAAGGCCAGAAGTTATCACTGCTGTACACCTCTGTGCAGCAGTATATCACTAAGAATCAAGGCAAGTAGCTATCAGTGCTGCACACCTCTGCAGTAGTTGGTCACTGAGATTCAAGGCAAACAGCTATCAGTGCTGCACAGCTCTGCAGCAGTACGTCACTACGAATCCAGGCAAGCAGCTATCAGTGCTGCACACCTCTGTACAGCAGAACGTCACAAAGAAACATGGCAAACAGCTATTGGTGCTGCACACCTCTGCAGCCGTACGTCACTAAGAATCAAGGTAACCAGCTATCAGTGCTGCACATCTCTGCAGCAGTACATCACAGGGAATCAATGCAAGCAGCTATCAGTGCTGCATCCCTCTGAAGCAGTACGGCACTAAGAATCAAGTCAAGCAGCTATCAGTGATGCACACCTCTGCAGCAGTACGTCACTAAGAATCAAGGTAAGTAGTTATTAGTGCTGCACACCTCTGTGCAACAGCACCATACTGAGAATCAAGGCAAGCAGCTGTCAGTGCTGTATACCTCTGTGCAACAGTACCTCACTGAGAATCAAGGCAAGCAGCTATCAGTGCTGCACACCTCTGTGCAACAGTACCGCACTGAGAATCAAGGCAAGCAGCTATCAGTGCTGCACACCTCTATGCAGTGGTACCTCACTAAGAATCAAGGCAAGCAGCTATCAGTGCTGCACACCTCTGTGCAGTAGTACGTCACTAAGAATCAAGGCAAGCAGCTATCAGTGCTGCACACCTCTATGCAGTGGTACCTCACTAAGAATCAAGGCAAGCAGCTATCAGTGCTGCACACCTCTGTGCTGCAGTATCGCAATAAGAATCAAGGAAAGCAGCACTGGAGTAGTACCTCACTAAAGATCAAGGCAAGCAGCTATCAGTGCTGCACACCTCTGTGCAGCAGTACCTCACTGAGAATCAAGGCAAGCTGCAATCAGTGCAGCATACCTCTGCAGCAGTACCTCACTGAGAATCAAGGCAAGCAGCTAGCTATCAGTGCTGCACACCTCTGCAGCAGTACCTCACTGAGAATCAAGGCAAGCAGCTATCAGTGCTGCACACCTCTGCAGCAGTACATCATTAAGAATCAAGGTAAGTAGGTATCAGTGCTGCACACCTCTGTGTAGCAGTATGTCACTAAGAATCAAGGTAAGTAGGTATCAGTGCTGCACACCTCTGTGCAGCAGTACCTCACTGAGAATCATGGCAAGCAGCTATCAGTGATGCATACCTCTGCAGCAGTACATCACTAAGAATCAAGGTAAGTAGTTATTAGTGCTGCACACCTCTGTGCAGCAGTATGTCACTAAGAATCAAGGTAAGTAGGTATCAGTGCTGTACACCTCTGTGCAACAGCACCTCACTGAGAATCAAGGCAAGCAGCTGTCAGTGCTGTATACCTCTGTGAAACAGTACCTCACTGAGAATCAAGGCAAGCATCTATCAGTGCTGTATACCTCTGTGCAACAGTACCTCACTGAGAATCAAGGAAAGCAGCTATCAGTGGTACACACCCCTGTGCAGTAGTACGTCACTAAAAATCAAGGCAAGCAGCTATCAGTGCTGCACACCTTTGTGCAGTAGTACATCACTAAGAAACATGACAAATAGCTATCGGTGCTGCACACCTCTGCAGTAGTACGTCACAAGGAATGAAGGCAAGAAGCTTTCAGTGCTGCACATCTCTGTGCAGTAGTACATCACTAAGATTCAAGGCAAGCAGCAATCAGTGCTGCACACATCTATGCAGTAGTAAGTCACTAAGAATCAAGACAAGCAGCTATCAGTGCTGCACTCCTCTGCAGCAGTTTCTGACTGAGAATCAAGGCAAGAAGCTATCACTTCTGCACAGCTCAGCAGCAGTACGTCTATAAGAATAAAGGTAAGCAGGTATCAGTGCTGCACACCTCTGTGCAGAAGTTTGTCACTAAGAATCAAGGTAAGTAGGTATCAGTGCTGCACACCTCTGTGCAGCAGTACCTCACTGAGAATCATGGCAAGCAACTATCAGTGATGCATACCTCTGCAGCAGTACATCACTAAGAATCAAGGTAAGTAGTTATTAGTGCTGCACACCTCTGTGCAGCAGTATGTCACTAAGAATCAAGGTAAGTAGGTATCAGTGCTGCACACCTCTGTGCAACAGCACCTCACTGAGAATCAAGGCAAGCAGCTGTCAGTGCTGTATACCTCTGTGAAACAGTACCTCACTGAGAATCAAGGCAAGCATCTATCAGTGCTGTATACCTCTGTGCAACAGTACCTCACTGAGAATCAAGGAAAGCAGCTATCAGTGGTACAGACCCCTGTGCAGTAGTACGTCACTAAAAATCAAGGCAAGCAGCTATCAGTGCTGCACACCTTTGTGCAGTAGTACATCACTAAGAAACATGACAAATAGCTATCGGTGCTGCACACCTCTGCAGTAGTACGTAACAAGGAATGAAGGCAAGAAGCTTTCAGTGCTGCACATCTCTGTGCAGTAGTACATCACTAAGATTCAAGGCAAGCAGCAATCAGTGCTGCACACATCTATGCAGTAGTAAGTCACTAAGAATCAAGACAAGCAGCTATCAGTGCTGCACTCCTCTGCAGCAGTTCCTGACTGAGAATCAAGGCAAGAAGCTATCACTTCTGCACAGCTCAGCAGCAGTACGTCTATAAGAATAAAGGTAAGCAGGTATCAGTGCTGCACACCTCTGTGCAGAAGTTTGTCACTAAGAATCAAGGCAAGCAGCTATCAGTGCTGCATATTTCTGAAGCAGTATAACACTTAGAATGAAGGCAATAGTACCTCACCGAGAATCGAGGCAAGCAGCTATCAGTGCTGCATACCTCCGCAGCAGTACGTCACTGAGAATCAAGGCAATCACCTATCAGTGGTACATACATCTGTGCAGCAGCACCTCACTAAGAATTAAGGCAAGCATCAATCAGTGCACACCTCTGCAGCAGTACATCATTAAGAATCAAGGTAAGTAGGTATCAGTGCTGCACACCTCTGTGCAGTAGGTCGTCACTAAGAATCAAGGCAAGCAGCTATCAGTGCTGCACACCTCTGTGCAGTAATACCTCATTAAGAATGAAGGCAAGTAGCTATCAGTGCTGCACACCTCTGTGCAGCAGTATCACACTAAGAATCAAGGGAAGCAGCACTGGAGTAGTACCTCACTAAAGATCAAGGCAAGCAGCTATCAGTGCTGCATACCTCTATGCAGCAGTACATCACTGAGAATCAAGGCAAGCAGCTATCAGTGCTGCATACCTCTGCAGCAGTACGTCACTAGGAATCCAGGTAAGTAGGTATCAGTGCTGCACACCTCTGTGCAAGAATATGTCACTGAGAATCAAGACAAGCAGCTATCAGCGCTGCTCACCTCTGCAGCAGTATGTCACTAAGTATGAAGGGAAGCAGCTATCAGTGCTCATACCTCTTTCCAGCAGTACGTCACTAGGAATCAAGGCAAGCAGACCTCAGTGCTGCACACCTCTGTGCAAAAGTACATCACTGAGAATCATGGCAAGCAGCTATCAGTGCAGCATACCTCTGCAGCAGTACACCACTAAGAATCAAAGCAAGCAGCTATCAGTGCTGCACACCTCACTGAGAATCAAGGCAAGCAGCTATCAGTGCTGCACACCTCTGCAGCAGTACATCATTAAGAATCAAGGTAAGTAGGTATCATTGCTGCACACCTCTGTGTAGCAGTATGTCACTAAGAATAAAGGTAAGTAGGTATCAGTGCTGCACACCTCTGTGTAGCAGTATGTCACTAAGAATCATGGTAAGTAGGTATCAGTGCTGCACACCTCTCTGCAGCAGTACATCATTAAGAATCAAGGTAAGTAGGTATCATTGCTGCACACCTCTGTGTAGCAGTATGTCACTAAGAATCAAGGTAAGTAGGTATCAGTGCTGCACACCTCTGTGTAGCAGTATGTCACTAAGAATCATGGTAAGTAGGTATCAGTGCTGCACACCTCTCTGCAGCAGTACCTCACTGAGAATCAAGGCAAGCATCTATCAGTGCTGCACACCTCTGCAGCAGTACATCACTAAGAATCAGGGCAAGCAGCTATCAGTGGTATCTCACTAAGAATCAAGGTAAGTCACTATCAGCAGTATCTCATTAAGAATCAAGGTAAGTAAATGGTGGAAAGCTCTGTTCAGCAGCACGTCACTAGGAATCAAGGCAAGCAGCTCTCAGTGCTGCCCACCTCTGCAGAAATACGTCACTAAGAATCAAGGTAAGCAGCTATCAGTGCTGCACATCTCTGTGCGGTATTACATCACTACGAATCAAAGTAAGTAAATGGTGCAAAGCTCTGGGCAGCAGTACTTCAATAGGAATCAAGGCAAGTAGCTGTGAATGCTACTCACCTCTGGATAGACAGCTGTGCACCAAGGAGAATCAAGAGAAGCAGCTATCAGTGCTTCACCCCTTTATGCAGCAGTACGTGACTGATAAACAAGGCAAGCGATTATCAGTACTGCCCTCCTTTATACACCAATTATAATCAAGGTGAACTTATATAAGAGTGCTCAACAATTAATGTCATTCTCTGCCCAATCATGTTTTTTGGTGGGAGTAGTCTATCAGCCTAGAGGCTCAAATTGGGCCACAAACTAAATGTGCCTTTTATGAAATAATTAGACCTTAAGCTGGTACTCCTTTTTATCCTCCTTCACCAAGGCTATTTTGGCTTTGAACAACTCTAAATGAGACTATGGGATCATACTCTATTCTAGTCTCCAACAATATTAACCGAGCCAACTTCATCTGGACCAGAAGCAGCTTCTCCTCTAGTTTGTACTCTTTCTAAATGCTATTCTAGTTTCAGGACTGAGACTACTGCTTCACTGGCTACCTGTGCAACTGAGAATTGTATTCAAGATTCTGGTCCAGGTTTACCAAGATTTTGCCTCCGGGTTGCACCACTTTTGTAGCTAAGCCCGGAGGCAAAATCGATGTTGGGATTTACCAATACTAAGCCGCACAAATCAAGAGCTGCTTGCCTTTGCAGAGGATTTGATCTCAAAAGTAAAGCAATGCAGAGCATAATGCTACCTTGAATTACCTTGCATTCAGGATGCATTACATGGGTAGATCATGAGCGTTCCCATGCAGCCACCCATGTATTTGGATGCCAACCCATATTCCCTAAAGTCAGTAAACATGGGTTTGAGCCAAAATCATGAGCCTTGTCAAAGCTCACATAAGGGGGAGAAATAGCTTTATTTCTCCTCGTTACTTCCTCTTTAAAGAGGAATAAGCCTCTAAGAATAGTCTTCCTGCAGGAAAGTATCCCCTCATGCACAAAAACTATTCTGACCACAATGCAGGCATCCTTGTGTCGTGGTGCAACCGTGCCTGCGTTGGTGCTAGGCTGCCCAGAAGTGTGCCAGTGCTACGAGAGAGCAGAAACGTGCCATATCTTAATGGCATGTTTCAGCTCTTGCCTATTGACACAACGCAGTGCAGCAAATCCCCTTGCTGCGTTGCGTAAACGTTTAGTAAACCTGGGCTTTTATGTTTAATCTACAAGTGCCTAAATGGTCCCTAACTGTGGCACAAGTTTACCTGAAGCAGTTTGATACTGCTCCTCATGCACCATCTTGAGAAAGAATTAAGGGTCCGATTCACAAAAGAAATCCTAAATCCGGACTCACAGAAGTTCTGTTCATCATGGGGCAGATTTACAATTGTCTCCCATTCACAAAACTCTGTAATACTATACCTCAAAAATTGCTCATGTCGCGACTTTCCTGCCATACTACTTACTAAGTCAGGTGAGTTTTAAAGACTATTTCCACATTGAAGAAATGTACAGAGGGTACGAATATGATCTATGAACAAGCTGCCAAATGTGAGAATGCACATTTTTTTCTTTCTGCTTTTCTCCATGTTGAAAACAGTTTCATTTTTGTTGAAGCCTGTCCCCCTATTTACAGACCATTTTCTCTGATCTTTTCCAAGATGGCACATAATGGATGTCTTTTCCAAGATGGCAAAGTGTTGAAGTATTTTTCAAGCTGCCAAAGGGTGGGAAAGGAGTTTGTGAAGGTCCACAAATTAACAAGTTTATGGATGTTTACAAAGTTACATGGGAGACTACACCTTGATGCACCCAAACCTTGCTTGGACTTACTCTGAATATTTGTACACACTTGTGGCATACAGCTACGCAGTAGTAAATTAATTTATACAGTTAGATCAACGACTGAATGCCTTGGCAGTCGTAATTCGGGCCCTAAATCACTACTATTCTAATTATCTACCCTGTAGTCAACTGTGAATCCTTCAACCATTTCTCTTCCATAGTTTCTAGAGATACTATTTGGTTCTCCTTGTTCAGACATGCTTGCTGCTCTCAAAAGATATTGAAATCAAATCAATTCCATGGTGTCCATCCTTCTGCAGCAGTGTGTGAATGACCATCTAAACAAAGGCCCATCAGCACTGCCCACCCTTTCTGCCGTAGCCCATCTACGGCCACCAAGAGAGGCTACCATCAGAGCAGGACCCTAGTTGGCATGTTACATGGCTCCCAGCATGTTGCACGTTTCTGAAGAGGATGTCCACGCATCATTTGATCCACCTACCTGTTAAGTTGATGCGGATGGTCGCAAACGCGGCCAATGGCACGGTGGCGACATTCTGCGCCCGGACCTTCAGCAGGAAATTCTTCGTGCTCTCGTAATCCAAAGGCTCAGCCACCAGCACAGAAGCAGACCCGTCCTCTCTGTTTGGGGTCAGGTAGAAGTGGATAGGCATGTTTGTTTCCGGAACAAGCCCCTCCTCCAGAATATAGGTCACACGAGGGTCGCCCAGAGGAGAGTTTGCTTTAATGGTCTGTCCAACGAAAAATAATAAGCAGATATTTAGGAACTCCTTTTCTTACAGACATAGGCTAATAAAATAAGAAATCACACGCAAATATGCAAATGTAAAAGTAAAGCATGCTTTGATTACATCACATATTGAACCCATGGAACGCTGAGTAGTAAATCCACTTTCTAATACAAATTTTTCATGAAGGAATCAATAATATATGGGATAAAGTAACCTCTGTAATGATATTCTAAGTCACCAACGATTTGCTTTCACCTTTTACAGAAAGGATGCCAAAGACCAAGCTTCTTTATAAAGAGATGGAACTCCGAAGAGACGTATAATCGCCTCATAATGAATGGCAGAGGGTATCATAATCAAGGTTCCCTGTTTTCCGTTTTTACTGATTTTTACAGATAAATACAGACAGAAAAACAGTTATTTTCTTGTGTGTAATTATTTTTCGATGTGGAGAAAAATAGAAATTGGGTTGCTTTTGAGTGATTCTAAATACTGCCTGCCATAACGGCCAGATCAATAGCTGTGTGGATTGATAGATAAGGGGGTTAAAAAAGAAAGGAATTTTAGAAAAGAGGCTTAAACAGCAGTAGATAAGCACAAGGTTGATACTGAAATTTGCATATTTTTATATAAGTGCATTGATTTATCTTCTGCGGGTGTTCATATCACTGAAACGTGGCAGACATTCAAGCATCAGTGTATATTTATCGGTTAAATAAATGTGGAAATAATCCTGTTACAGCTTAATTTTTTCATAAAACCCAAAATAAATATGGATAAATACAGATAAAATTAGCAAAAAATAAATATGGATAAATACCATAAAACCGGGAGCCCTAATCATGATCTATATGATAAAGGGTCACAGCATTACCCTTCCCGAAAAGAAACTTACCTTCTTGGTCTCTTGCTGCTTAATATGCAAGAGTATGATTGCAGCTATTATAAATAGTTTACTATATCAGTATAACATGCTGTAGTTCAGAATGTATACTAACTTATGGAGAGATTGCTGCTTTCTGTAATGAACGATAGTGGGCAAGAAATGAATATCATCTTTCTGCTGATGGCTCTTCGTTTTCATGAAAACAGATCAGAAGAGCTTAAATGCTAGTTTTCCTTTTTTTCATTGTTTAAACAGCAGGTGAAACTCTGTTCGAAGACCTGCAGGTCACTGTCTGCTGCTTTTGGCAGAAGAGATAGTGACGTCACAACACACCTTTAATAAGTTATTACCATTAGCTACACCATTTTCTTTTACAGGTTATCGCAATGATCTTACAGCAAAACTGTAATAAGAGAATTAGAGACCGGTTTTTATAAAAGGATTGCAGGCTTCCATGTATAACAATTTGCTATGAGTAAATGAATAGCACTGTACCCCAGGTTAGCCTCAAGTCGCCTCTTTTTTGTGTGGCCCATTTTTAGATCAAATATTATAGCATGCACTAAAGCGTACAATACTTACAGTGGCGGCAAACACGGATTATGGAGGATAACAAATTTTCTGACATTACTTTAGGGAAAGCCGCACTCAATTTACGGAACAACCATTCAAGCACAAAAGAGTGTTGCTTTGAAGGGTGTTAGAAAAGGAAGGGAAGGAATATGGTGAGGGATATCTGAAGCTTCTGAGTGGGGCTAAAACCAGAAGAGTGATCCAGTGAATGTATTTGTCAAAAATCAAATAATGTAAATTCATGTTGTCATTTGCTATCAGTCAATTTAATATTATACCATTTCATTGGAACTCAGTAGGATAGCTCAAGTTCAAGAGTGTTCTAGACTGGAAAAAACAACAATACACTCTTGTGGGAACAACACAAAACATAATTGTAGAATACAACATTTTTCTCAGAGGTGCTAAAATAAACTAAAAAAAACAGGCCCAATCAGACAACATAAAAGGCAGAATGAAGTTAATCTAAAAATGCTACATTCCTACCATGTGGTCAATAAACGAGCCCAATGAGCTTTCAGGAGTCATTATATGACCTCTGTGTGACACCATTCAAAGCAGGCTTCATTGTTTAAGTGTACAAGAATGCGAGTGATGAGCATAGAGCGTAGGCGTAGAAAGGTGACCCAAAGTTCTTACCACAATGGCAGTGTCTCTCATGGTGTTCTCCGGGATGACTAGCTCGTAACTGTCCTTCTCCCACACCGGGGGCTGGTTCTTGGCATTGGTAATGGTCACCGCCAGCTCCACCTGACTGCTCCTATTACCTCCATCCGTGGCAATAATCTCCTGAGTTATGAAGGACCTCTGAAAAAGAAGAGCAAACGCAGCTTTAGGTTCTGTTTGAGTCGCATGTTGAAGGCGCGAAGAAGAGGGAGGCATGATCAGCCCAAAGCACTATGAGTTAATCAATGAAGGGGACGTGGAAGGGCAGGAGGGCACTTCTTGTCCTGTCCTCAGAAGGGATGCCCGTATACTTGTAAAAACAGACAAAATATCTACCCTTTAAATGGAAACACCACTCAAGTTTTTGCCTGGTGTTGCCACATTTCTCATACTTCCCTAGGTTTTTGTGGGGTCCGCGTGGACGGGGAGAGATACTTACAGCTTTCTTGAAGCTTTGCCGCGGGAGCTTTATCACACCAGAACTATCCCTGACTGAGAGCCCCTTAGGAGAGCACTGCGAGAAGGTAAAAGGAAACAGGGGACTTGGTGGTTTCAGGAGAAGCTCTATTCTCGAGATTATGGGCACCGGTGAGGAAGGAATGGAGAGGGAATCTATGCTGGTAGGATGGATCCAGATGAATGTGAGGAGGACCGGAAATGCACTCTGTTATGGGTGTGAGGCAGTGGATGAAACAGTCTAAAACAGTCTCATTCATTCTCTACCCTTCGAAAAAAGGTTTTTACAAATTTTAAGTGAAAGGTAACCCCAAACATTTTATTATCAACAGTGCTCTTTTACGATGTTGTTTAGTATTGGCAATTAAAGGGGGGATGTCATAGTTGTGTCATTCTATAGGCATGCGTCTTTACGCAAGCATGCACCTACAGACTGACGTGGGTGCCATTTTCTTTTATTTTTTTGACTGATCTAAGATGGTGGGTGCCACTTAAATTGAGCAATAAAATATTTAGCATGTGCGAAAGAACTTCGTGGAGGACGGCAGCAATTTGTTGCATGGCACTCCAAATAAAATATATTTTAGGAAAAATAATGGAGATGGGGGGCTACCTGGGAACGGGTGGGGAGAGCAGATTGAAGAATAGCTACGATGAGTGGCGGGGTACGCGTTTGAGAGCAACACATTGGTTCGGGAGAAGCACATGAGGAAGACAGACATGTAGGCAAATAGGTGGAGAAGCACGCAAAGGAGACAACAGCACAGAGGATGGCGGAGTGAGGGGGTGAGACGTACATGGGAAGGAGAAGAGAAGTCTCAAGAGAGAAAGTAAACACAGAGCACACAGATATTTGGAGGGAGGAAGAAACACAAGAGGGAGAGAGCAGGAAATACATGCAGTCTGATGAGGTGCTTAACCAAAAAGAAAAAG
The DNA here is from genome assembly GCF_964204655.1 of Triturus cristatus. Taxonomy (NCBI): domain Eukaryota; kingdom Metazoa; phylum Chordata; class Amphibia; order Caudata; family Salamandridae; genus Triturus; species Triturus cristatus. The sequence goes on along the minus strand of NC_140595.1, from coordinate 577,504,145 downwards.
ATAGTTCACTAAAAGGGAGCAGTGTAACGACCGCGGTTTAAAGGCATGCAATCAAATCGCATGCGTTGTAACATACTATATTGGTCACAACTATACCTTAATCAGTTCACCACCTTATCCTGTTCTTAACTCGTAGTTTCATTACATTCCAGAGTTCAGACTTGAAACCAAGCACCATGTAAGCAGTGGTTGAGACCCTAGAGCAAATGTTAAAGCTCCAATCTTGGCCCATGCAGGAGAATAAAATAAAGAACATCCTGCTTCCTCACTCTCTCACTGGTCACGCTCTACCTGTGGAACACTTAAATGAAGTTATGACCTCTCTTTTGATATAGTATCAAAAGAGTGTAAAACACTATACGATAAATCCTTCATTTGGAAAGGATTTGCCCCCACGATTCAGGCAGAAAAAGCTATTCTAAACCACTTGTAACGCTGCTAGAGGAAATCCTATGTCGTAGATGCTAAATCGTTGTATATACGTCTTCTGTGCAACTACTGTCATCTAGTCAGGCCAGCAGAGAGGAGATATTATTCTTCTGAGATCAACTCAGCCACTTCATCTGTAAAATCTTTATTTAGAACAGTTCAAGATCTGACCTTGGTAGCCATGGAATCCATAACAGTGATCCTGGCGCAGCTTTTAGCTGATTTGGTGCTTGGTCTCTTGCATCTATTAGGTGAGATTTACCAGAGAGGAAATTCAATCAAATACCTGGGATCTGAATAATCTGAGGCTGCCATTAACGCCACTAAGGGGAATCACCCCTTTGCTGCCTTTGTTTCACTTCGCGTCATTACATTATTTCCTCGACAAAAGGAAGCAATCCACTGGGTCACCATTAGACCTATCTATGCCTGTGGAGGATTCTGAAATATACTCCTGAGGTCTTTGCTCATAGTATCTGTGTCATAGTCAACACTACTATGACTTAAGGCATTACGCCTGCTTTTTTTCTAAACAGCAGTTAAACCTTGATTTTAAAAAAACGGATTAGATCCCATTGACACAATACATTTTACGCCTATTTAATCGCTGCCCAATACCAGAAAAAGTACTGATAGTTTAGTGTCTGGTCAAAATTTCATTGAATGTAATCACATATTACAACCTTTTCAATTCAGGTTTTGCCCAGGTTACAGTTTCGAGATGGCCATCGTCTCAATTTTAAATTAGATATGTTTCATTGTAGGCAATGGTATTGTTGCGGCCCTCAACACCGTTGATCACAATGTTCTCCTCACCTGTCTTTCAGAATTGCATAATGGGGGTACTGAACTGTCCTGAGCTAAATCTTTTTTATAAGAGTGCCTGGTGCCAGTAAGGATTGGGCACTATTCGTTGAACTTGAAGTCTGTCTCCAGGGGGTTGCCCCATGGAACAGCTCTATGGTCTTTCCTTTTTGATGCACACATGTGCCCTTGAGTGCTTGTTTTATCAGAATTAGGAGTGCCATTTGCAATGTATAAAGATAAGACACAGATCCTTCTGGAGAGCAGACAAGGCATTACATACATTACTTTTTAACTCCTGCAAGCCCTGAAACTCAAATGATGGATGTGTCACGACTATATCAAACCGAATCCATCTAAAACAGGTTATAGTAACCAATAATCCAACCAATCTGGCGAAGGCTATTTTATAGCCTCCCAACCTAAGCCCTGCCCTGAGCTAGTCTCAGTGGTAAAAAAGAATTGGGTATTCTCATTGTTTGAAAAAATCCTTGGATCATCAGCTAAAATTATTTCTTCTCCCTTTAAATCTGACCTTGTGTACCTAGTCTCACACCAGTTATACAGATTGACAATTTGGGATTTTAAATATACTCTGAACTCTTGTCCTCAGCACAAAGTTAGGCAGTAGTACAAAGCTTCTTCTTTCTGCTACACACCTTGCAAAGGCTTCTGCCATACTTTATAATTCCCCCAGAGTTTCTGTGAGAAAGTCATTTCTATCATCTAAGCCATAACACTGTAACCAATCGAATCTGGTACTTCCTCGGACTGCAGTCACATGACTTCTGAGACTTCAGAAGGGCTCATTCTGAAGTTTCTGAAGTCATGTGCTGAAGTCCAACTTCTGCTAAATTTGAAGCGCTTGAAAAGCATCAGAAGAGCAGTACTCCACTCATACTCAGGTTCCTGTGGGGCGGTGAATAATCTTTATATCATTGTGCTTTGCCTGCAACACTCTTTAAAAAGAAGGGATTTCTTCATGGCCAACATTTTTGGCTGCCGCCCCTGCTTCCTGATGCGATCAGCCGGTAGACGTCTTTCCAGAGCAGCTGCATTTTCTCATTCATTTGTGCTATATTATATAAATGGTTGCCTTCCATTATTACCCCAGACTGAGGGAATATTTCACATTTCAACAGGGCATAAAGGCCTGGTTGTTCCCTGCACAATAACTTAACTTTAAGAGACACTGGGTTTGGGAGGTAGTCAGATGTCTAGCTAACGTGCAAATGTACCAATCGCCCAGGAGGTTAGGTGTGGTGCCCAGCTCCAATAATGCCCCTGCTGCATTAGCTATGAGACTTATATCTTCTAGTTGCTGCGGAAGTACTGAAACATGCACAAAGCCTCAGAGGTATGGTGGTCGCTGCTGGGGGGTTTTCCATGCAGGTCTCCACAGGTAGGGTGCACATAGCAAGGACTGCGAGAGTTTGGAGATGTTGGATCTCAGCGGTGGAAAGCATATAAACAAGAGGGGCCAGCCTCGCTGAGCCAGGTTGGAGGTCCGAAGAACTGGATGCACCATTATCTGCAAATGCATCTCAGAACCTGTCTCAAAGGTTTTCTGAGAGTCACAGTCCGTATCGGTTGAGAGAAAATCCTGCCCCATCCACCAGACTGTGGGACATAGTTACCTAAAACTAGGGTGATTGGTTACTTCTGCTGGGATAGTGATTTTGTGTTGTAGAAACATCAGACCCATGAAGTGGACACATTCAGAAGTACAGTATACCGAAAAGCATGCGCTGATCAAGGGCTGTATTATGAAAAGTGTCCTAGAGGTGCAACGCAAGTGTGCTCCTGCTTTCTCTTCCCTGCTGCACTTTGGTATTACAGAAGGAACTGCAGATGCTCGAGAGGCTCGCACTGGTGGTATCCAAAAGGGACATTCCCTCATTTGCATGGGCATTGTGGCTCTGCACTGGTGCTGTATCATTGATGCGGGTGCAGAGGCAAAGAGGCTGTCAGGGTGTGCGCTCAATGTGCACCACAAAGAGGAGGCGCCCTATCAGTGCAAGACTTACAGTGGGATAAGGGGTCTCATGGACTCCCCCACACAACACCCTGCAGACAGGAACAGTCACTCACTGCACCTGCATGCAGGGGATTATCTGTTCGCCCTTAAACTGCAGACTGGGTGCCGCCTAAACTGTGAGAGAAGGGCAGCTGCTTCAAAGAGCCTCTCTGCCTTTCACCAGTACCTGCCTCCAGAGCAGCCGTGAATTCAAGGCTACCCTGGGGGTAGTGCATTATCGTAAATACGGCACACTGTATGTTTGCACCAGACGCAACCTGATAAAGGTGTGCTACAGCGCAAGCAGGCATAGTGTGCCTTATCTATAAAAATACGGCCCCTGGTACATAGCTATTAATAGTGCAACAGGCGCGGCATTACAGCCAGGGGTTTAGAGTGCACCCTAAAATTCCAGGTACATTTGTATTTCATTACCCAACCAGTGGGTGGAGCATGTCCTTTGCTTACACCAGAGCCAATGGCACACTTACTGTGGCACTGGCACCAATAACCTGAGACATCAGGCAAGGTTCTCAGCCTCAATAATAGTAGTTTCTTCCACCCAGGAGCCAGTCTCCCTAAGGTTGCACCGAGCTGTCAGATGGCTCATTGCTGCGCTCCATGACAGTCTCTTTTCCTAGACCCTGTTGAGAATTCCCAGCCCTTTCAATCAAGTTGGCACCCCTAAAATAGAACATAGCTCTTTGTTGCAAAGCAAGGAACCAAGACCAGATGAGTGACAGGTTTCAGGGCTTGTGATCTACCTTTGATGTGGATCAGTGAAGAGGGATGTCCATCAGCTAATTCTCCAGTCCTCAATGCCATAAACTAACCTCAATGCCGAATGTGGGATCAACTCCAGGCAGTAGAAACAATATATCCAGCCAGCCCAGTAACCCAGAAGCAACTTTAAGCCAGCTTCCCACTAGACAACCTCAAAATTCTATATTCCAAATCCTGGAGTACAAGCTTACCTTTGATATAGGGCGGGCCACATAGACCCAGCCTGTGGTGGGATTAATTTGGAAATACTTCGGCTCTTCACCTGCCATGGAGTATGTAATCGCAGCATTTGTTCCATAATCATCGTCATGGGCAGCAATGCGGAGAAAACTGGTCCCAACTGCAGTATCTTCATGTAAGAAATCTGAAAGAGGGAACGACAACTTAAAATCAAGGATGCTAGTGTGTGATACTGGAACCAGTTTGAAAACCCTGACTAGGATAGTAACTGAAAAGAACAAAAAGAAACTAAACTTTTCAAAACAGCCGAAGTTGATTTGTTTTGCTCTCATAATTGTCAGGTCTATCCTACACATCACTTGATGTTAAAACATTAGGGAAAAAGCCTTCTTTCTAACTAAAAAGAGAGGACCTATTGAGAGCAATAAGTCATGAAAGATTATGCACACCTGCTAAGAACCAACTAAGTTCACCCTGAGGTTGTGCAAGGGCAGTGCTACTGCACTCGGATCCTGATTGGCAAAGGGCGCGTGCCTGCGTGCAGGAGGAGGGCCGGGCCAGCAGCGGAGCGTATCAAAGCCCAGCCCTCCATGACTACTTAAGCAGCACGCATGATCCCACTTCTTTTGTATTCATTGGCTGCGTGAATAGCGGGACAAGGGTCTACTCAGTTCAGCAAGCCCCAGTCCCAACGTCCTTCTGGTTCAGGGAGGAAATTGACCTGGATGGACAACAAAGAGATTACCCCTAATTAACAAGATTACAAATGCAATCCTTGCATGAGCGTTGGTACATGCTCCTGCAGTGCAGACATTGGCATACATATCTTCAGTCTGCAATGCACCTTATCCTGTGCGAATGCTGCAATAGGTCAGGATTCTTACAGGAAAAGGAAGGAGAGCGCAGAGCCGCGCAACCCTCAGTGAATGAGAGATGGACCTAGTCCGCTCTGCTTGCACGCAAATCATTTTACGCAGAAGCACAAATTTCCGTTTTAATAATCTGGACAAAATACCCCTTTTTAAAATCTACCCATGACTATCAACAAGATTTATAAATCTAGGCGTTTGTACTATGCCCCTTTTTTACCCTCGAGGAGTTTAAGTGACAGGATAAACTTTGAGTGCGCGATTAGTGTTTTTGCATTACATTTATATTGTTAAAATCGCGTTGTAACTTTTTCAATGCATTACCACTGACTACATAACCAATTAGCCCATAACTACATTTGGTATTTTTCACATTTCACAGCTGTTAGTATATTTACTTATTTAATGTTCAGGTTAGTTGAAAAAACACACACTTCATGGATATTACATGGCATCTGTGAAATAACTGCTGTAGTTCACAGGTGGAGAGACACAAGTGGTCCTGGCGGAGACCATAAACGTTTCAAAGAACACATTTTTCAACGAACAAATTTTTGCATACCCAAGAATGAACACACTATATACAAACAAACCAAAACAACAGTCCCTTGCACACGCCAACAGTATATATTATGTATCATTGACAATAATAAAAAAACACTCTTGTTCCTCTGTTGAAACAGTCACTTCAGTTTAATCTCGAGATCCGTAGCCAACACGTGTTTCGTCTCGCTTAATTATTGTGAGCAGCAACTTCTTCAGGGCTCTAATCTCTTTGTATGGATCCTCAGTTCCGGCTGTATTTCCGACCTGGAATGGCTTCTAGTACTCCAGTGATATTTGCACAGTATAGGACAACAGTGATTACTGTGTCCAAGATTTAGTGTATTTCAGAATTCTTTTCTTAAGTGCAGATCTTGTGTGTATAAGTCATAAATCCATCATGAAGAATGACGACGTGGTATAGTAAAACCACTCTTTGGGGGCTAAGTGAGCCCCTCTTGCTAGCAACCAAGTCTTTGCTGGCGTAAACACAAACCCTCTGTTAACTAGCAGGGCTGCCTCCGGCGTGTCCGCAGAAGCTCACAAGATCTGCACTTAAGAAAAGAATTCTGGAATACACTAAATCTTGGACACAGTAATCACTGTTGCCCTATACTGTGCAAATATCACTGCACACCAGTATCTACTCACTGCGTATTTCCCAGGAGCGCCATTACCCTGCACAATCCACCACCCAAGAAGTCCCACTATATACAAATAAGGACTGATTGCATGTGTTCTTTTATATTGAAGATTGCTAATCAGACAATCTGATTAACAATCTTCAATATGAAAGAAAAAATGCCATCTAAACGGCAATCAGATAATCTGATTAACAATCATCAATATAAAAGAAAAAATGCAACCAATCCTTATTTGTATATCGTATGTTTATTCTTGGGTATGCAAAAATGTGTTCTTTGAAAAATGTGTTCGTTGAAATGTTTATGGTCTCCGCCAGGACCACTTGTGTCTTTTAACATATATTACCCAAGTCCTACGGATTGTTTTTGGGTGTCCCCATTTTTGTGCAATGGTAGTTCACAGGTGTGGCATAACTCCTGGGAACTGGGGGGCGTAAACCAGTAGGAAACAGGAAATAAGTCACAGGAGTAATGTATTATTTTCATGGATTTAGAACTGGGCTTCTCATTCCCCAGGACAGTTAAATCCAGTCAGGTTTTCATCGATAAATTTACATATACTGAATTACAGTGGAGTCCATTTTGCATAATTAGTTGATCATTCCCAAATCTGACGCGATTTTGCTTTTTCGTTAGTTCCCTAGTCCAGTTTTATTTAGATTTGATTTATTTTGGCATTTAGAAGCACAGGTGACTTGAAGAATGAATAATGATAATTTAAGTGCTTTAGACTGATAATTGATTCAGGTGGTTACGAATTTCAAGGATCAAAGTAGGCAACTCTCTAGTCAACTGAATTAGTTACGTTCATAGCGGATGTTTTCAAATCTTGGGTCATTGTCGTTTTGGTCCAGGATGATGATGTTTATCTGGCAGATCCCGATGAGCGGCTCAGTGGCTTGGTCTGTAGCGGTCAGGGTGATGGCGTACTCCCTTTGTTGCTCACGATTAAACCTCTCTAGTGTTGTCAAAATCCCTGAAAAGAGAAGTAAATCAATGTTCACGGAGAAGATTCTGGCAATGGAGGCATCTGCAACTGTATTGTATCTAAATTCTGAGTCAGGCACCCCATGCTAAATATACCCTACACAGGCTACTAAAGAGGGTCAGAGGCATGCTGCGAACACAGGCCATATAGGAGAGCACTTCCATAGCAGGAGAGGCATAACAAACTATGACCACATTGCACTTGCTACAGAGATATGACTGCAGCATGGGGTTAAGAGTACAATTTCCAGTCAACAGAATACTCTTAAAAGGTGAATTTCCCTTAGAAACGGACCAATGTACTTCTACGGTTCAGTTAAGTAAATGTTTTGGCTTGTGTGCTCAGCTGGCATCTTTACATGTCCATTTCTTTGATTGGAAGTTGTGAATCACTCTGTAGGATTAGCAAGACGTCGTTTGCATCCAGCCTTGTCCCTGAGTAACTTACGAGAAATCTAGTTTTGCCCCTCATTAAAAGTCCTCACTTGACCTCAAGAACTCTGCTTCTTGTAGGCCAGTCTACAACTCGCCATACGCCATAAAACTCTCAGAAAGGCCAGTGGCCTTTACAATTCAGTCTATCAACGAACAGCATAATATCGTTGATTATTTTTCGGCTGGTTTCTGGGCCGAGGAATCGGTTCTATGTTTTGCACTCAGTCTCTGCAATGAGGTGAACCAAGGATTTACTTTAGCTCTACCCCATTTCGGCATCTCTGACATTTGACACAATGAATCACTAGCCGACATTTGACACAATAGATCACTATCCGACATTTGACACAATGGATCACTATCCGACATTTGACACAATGGATCACTATCCGACATTTGACACAATGGACCACTATCCAACATTTGACACAATGGATCACTATCCTTGGCCGTGTTTCTGAAGTAGGGATAACAAATTGGTAATCCAATGAGTGAAATGTTTCTTAAGCATTAGAATTGAACCTGTCAATATTCCTCCTCATTAACCACTGCCCTAATCACCATACTCTAGTGGAGTGACTCACAGCTTTTACCTCCCCCCTCTCCTATGTGACACATATTCTGTCCCTAAATCGTCTCCTTTTTACAATTATGCAAACAAGATTCAGATTCTGCTCCAACTCATAACAACATCTGGTTGTTCTGCAAATGCCGTGCAAGGCAAATGCCTTCTCAAGTGCAGGGAATATTGAATTATGGAAAAAGCAGAGCTTTGCATAACTTTATGTCTAAATGAGGCTTACAATGACAGTATCATCCAATGACACAATATTTGAGATGCAATGGTTTTTCCTTTACCTGTGTCCGGGTGGATGCTAAACGCCGGGACTGTGCCATCTCTGTGCATGATCCCATACTTCACTCTGCCATTTGGCCCTTCATCAGCATCTGTTGCCTCCACTTGCAACACAACGGTCCCAGGTGCCTGGTTTTCCATGACAGAGGCATGGTCTCTGTAATGCTGACACTAGACAAAGAGTAAAAGCAAATTACTTGCATGCGTTCATATGTTAACATTTGAAGTAGTACTAAAAGATAATGTATCAACCTTTTATTTTTTCATGGAATTTGTAAGATGCTAATTTTGTGCATGAAGCTAGGAGTAAAGGGTTTCCCCATCCAGCACAATCCCTGACAATGGTTTTTCCGCTATCTGGACCCCCCTTTCACCCATGCAATATTCTAGCATCAAAGGTTTTGAATGAGACATTTAGTTCTCCAAAATGTTTTGTTCTTAATCTGAAAGGAATAGTTGGGAAAGTAGAAAACATTTCAAAAGAGCTGTGGTTGGGAGCAGTTGTCCTTCCTGAAAGAAGTGGCAGGGTGTGGTCTGATCAGGAGTAGGGTCCAGAAGATGTTATGTAGGTGGATACGAGTGGAAGACAAAGGAATAAGGAGAGGTCTGTAGGCAGTGAAGCACCAAATAGGGACACTTACCAAGAGGGAGATGGGCAAAGACTAGGAGACCAGTCAGGGGAGCATGAGTTGCCCTGCAACTACGTATATTCACGATATTGCACTACTTTTAATATTAAATGCCAGAATGTCTTCCCTTAGTGCAAAATTAAAGTTTTTAGACAATGAACAATAAATGTTTTTTTTAAATCTTAATATTTTATTTTCTCCATTCCTTAGCTCTAAAATTAGAAGATAAACAAATGCTTTTGATCTCCTCAAAGTGTTTACCATTCCTCTGTTCCTTATTTCTGAGCGGTGCTGGATTTATTTTAACACAAGACATCTAAAGTGCTCGGTGAGGGTGTTGTATCACTGAACCCAGGCAGGTGCGGTGTACCGCATAATGTAGTATCTTAGTATAAACTTGTATTGGCAGGAGGATACATGCAGACTACGAAATTAGGATTTGGTATAGTGTTTGAACTACACCAAGGGACACTACAAAGATGGGGTAGGAATGGACTTTATATCCACTCCGTACTGCTACACAAGGCCATTAGGGCCTTATTTACATGCTAAATTTAGCTCTCTTCCAAAACGTGTGGGGATTTTTCTCCAAAACTGCTTCTACTGATATTGCGGGAGTAGGTGTGCTGAGCTTGTGCAATGCCAGCTGGCCCACCTCATTAGAGCTACCAGCCAGCATTTTGGTTTTCAGAATCTAAGCCCCAAAGCAAGAGGTTATTTCTGAAAAACAATAAAATAAATGCCAGAAGTAATTTTTCACAGTGTCTGGGAAACACTGTAGTTTTGTTCCTGCCAAGAACACCATGCTAAAGAACAAAACACCTAGTCCTCCCTGGATTTAGTTTAAATGACACAATTTTTTATATACCCTTTCATGAATTGAAACACAAAAGATGGGGCTTTATAAATTGCCTATTATTCAAAAAGTTTTTTATTTATTACACATTCTTTTATTGTGTGATGGAGACAAACGTAACAAATACAAACATCTATATACAATATAAATGACAATACAATACAATGAACAGCACCCTAGGCAATTTAAACATCCAATCATCTACCATACTTGGCCAAACCATTCATACCAATAGGCTGACTCATACTCTACTAAACTAGAAGGCCCTTCAACAACTACTCCCTTTTGGGACACAGATAATTTATCCGTGTCAAACTTTTTAAGACAATTATTTTCTTATTAAACACTTAGAACCCGGGGATCCCCGGTTGAGGTATACGGCTCCGTAGAATGGCGAGAAGAAGCAATCACCAGTCTTTGATGGCAGCGGAATAATAGGCAATTTATAAAGCCCCATCTTTTGTGTTTCAATTCATGAAAGGGTATATAAAAAATTGTGTCATTTAAACTAAATCCAGGGAGGACTAGGTGTTTTGTTCTTTAGTATTTCCGGCTCAGTTCTGCTGGTTTTTTGAGCCAAAGCCCAGTTTTGGTTTAAGAACACCATGCTAGGCATGACCCTACCAGGCAGGAGAAATCACTGTTGAAATCCCTCCTTGGACATGCCTTCTGCCACCAAAGACTGGTGTTCCTGCGGTCGCTGGCCTCCAGCAAAGGTGCTCCTGTTGGTGGGATGATTGAGGATCTGCCACCAGAAAGACAGTGGTTACCACATCTCTAAATCAGGTATGAACACCAAAAGGTGGGCTGCTCATTGTTTGCTGATGCTTTGTTACCACCCACTTCTAAATGACCCTTTTAAATTCTTCTTGATGTTATGATGATAGTGATGCTTTACCTAAAGATTTGCCCTTCCTATGGATTTTACCAATTAAAATATAGAAAATGAAATATTTACAAGTACCTTAAACAAGAAAACGGTATTAGACAGAATGAGGTACACCTGTTTTTACTGAGAAATCTTAACAGATTGAATCCATGATAAATCTTGACAGATTAAATCCATGAGAAATCTTAACAGATTAAATCCATGAGAAATCTTAACAGACTGAATCCATGAAGTGAGTCCATGGAAATTCTTCATACATTTAAAGATGACCTACACACAAATCTACTTTCCTGAATTTCTAAACTTCCAACCATTGGCTCAAACCAGCATGGCATGCAATGGCATCTAATATGATCAAACTATCAGTAAAATGATCTTTGGAAAAAAAAATCGCAATTCTAAAAATTACATGTAGAAATCTAGCAAACATTCAGATTATAAAGCACACATGACATTTATACCAAAACAAACCACCATCAAATCCACTTGCTATGATCATATGACCAAACAGCGTACCATTAAATGCCCTACCAAATATGGGACTCGGGGCACCATAATGATAACATATAGTCCAGCCAAGCCACCCTAAAGAACAGACTTCCTTGAACATACCACACTACGCAGGAACCCCCCGAACATCAACAAAACAACTCAATCAAATGAGAGACAAAACAGTGGATCTCAGTGGTGAAGAGTTCACATACATTAAACAGATCAACTCTTGTTCGAGCCACAGAGGCCTATTCTAAAAGGCAAATCCAATGTTTGCAACCAAACTTACCTTTACACCTGCTAGGAATTACAAAGGGATTCCTGATAGGCAGAAAGCCTTTTCATAGGGTGGAGATCTCTGCATTGGTAAATCCGACACAAGGGGTTGGGAAGAAGGCACTGCATGGTGTGGTTTGCCTTTGAAGTTTAAGAACACCCACGAACAAGAATGTTTTGTTGGCATTCCCATACTCCAATCCCTCCACTTTCCAACCTGGAAAATGTTGTAGACCAAGTCTGGCACAGGGATAGCATAATGCCCCTTCCAGGATGGGAAGGGAAATGGATCACCCCAAGAATTGCTGGGTACGTAGGAGGAGGATTTTCTCCACAGGGAAAACTATTTTTCACACAAAGAAAAACGTGCGCATTCACACAGTGGGTCCCATTCCGCTGTGCCGCGTTCTCTGCTATGGAGATCTCCGCACAAAGCTGGCATTAACCTTCATGGTGCACTGTGCAACAATTCTTGTGGCGGCTCATGCCATGACCATTCTCTTCACGGATTCCCTCGCTAAAACTCTCCAATGGTGTCTCTCATGTCTCCTTGACACCTCTCTCCCAATTATTTATTTTGCAGTGCTACTCATCCCAATGTAGAGTGTCAGAGCACTTTACATCAAAAACAGTATGCAGAGACAATGAGTTATACAAGTGTTAAATCAATATATAGGAAATATTACTTAAGACAACGAGGATAACAATGTATAAGAGTTACATGTCATCCATGCTGTTAGGCATTAGATGTTAAGACACCTTGGTCCGGAGAAACGAAGGGGCAGATTTATCAAGTTTTCATACAGTACAGTAACCGAAGTGGCATTGCTGCATTTCTTGAAAAGGAGAGACCACAACTGCACCATATCTACTACAATATGGCGCTGCTGAGCACCATATCATTTAGATATGGTGCTGTTTCCCGCCAGTGGTGTAACATAGGCCCCAGTAGCCCCCGCGGTGTGGGTGAGGCGACCTCCAGGGGGCCCCCTCAGCATAGTACCCTGGCCTGCGAGCTCCTGTTTGAGTCTGGAGGGGGCCCCCTCCATGTACCTTGTATGGGGACCCCCTCGAGTTTTGTTACACCACTGTTGCCCGCTCCTCTAGTGCTGGTGTACCTTAGGCTGGCTTGCACTAATGCCAACACCCGTGACCATAGTGCAAGTGATTGCGTGATATCAATCATTAGCTTCACACAGGAAGAGAACCCTTCCAGCACAAAATTCCATGCTTTGCCAAAGTTTACCACTTTACCACTTTGTAGGTGTGCTAAACGGTACAGCACACAAAGAGTTAGAAAGGTTTGGAGAAATCTAATCTTTTCTCCAACTTTACACCTGCTTCGAGGAGGCATCATTTGTGAAACACTACCATAAGTGTTATATAACTTAACGGGAGAAGCTGCAGCTCTATGCTAATACACTATGCCTCAAAATGTAGGACTTATAACTGTAACATACCTACATACTGCCACCTCACCAAGAGTGACCCGGCCACCGCCAGTATCTTTGCCTTAAAGGAGGCATCGGATTTTCCAATATTTACGGGATAGTAGTGCGCGTATCATTATACTACAGGAGACGCATTTAACTGAGTCAGAACTATCTGTTTTTGTTAAGAGGTTGGGCTGGTTGGACTTTATAGTTTGTACCACTCAATCTGTTAATACCAGGGGTATAGCTATCTATACTGGTTAAAAAATCGGCCCAAGCAACACTTCTTTCTAAAGTCGTGGATTCAGGGGGGAGATGGGCCATAGCAGAGTGTCAAGTTAAGAATGTGAGAATAATAATTGCTGGTTACTATGGTCCAAATCAGGACGACCCTTTATCTCTCAATGGCATGACATCTGCTTTAATAGCGTTTTCTAGCCCAGTCATCTTGGCAGGTGATTTTAACCGGATATTGAATCCCCTGTTAGACAAGACCTCACAGTACAGGCCGTCTACATCTCACAAAACTAGAACATGCCTTATTGACTGTATGAAACAATTGGGTTTCTTGGATATATGGAGGATAAAGGCAGGGACTAAAAGAGAGTACTCTTTCTGCAACTATAAATACGGGCATAAGTCTAGGATTGACTTTATTTTAGTGAGTCAATCAATAAAAAGCTGGGTAGAGGATATTTTCTATCTTCCGTCTCACCTCTCTGATCATTCTGCGGTCAGTCTAGTCATCAATAAACCGACACCCCCAGTGGAGAGGACATGGTCAATGGACCGTACTCTACTTATGCAGGAAGAGATATTAGCGGACCTTCAGGTAGAAACTGAATTATTCTTAGCTAGAAATGCCCTGACTGCGTCAACCACTACTATATGGGAGACTCTTAAGGCCTATTTGAGGGGGCATATTATAAGTATTTCCTCCCATAGGTCAAAGAGGTACAAGGCGGACATCGCGGATATTGAAAGTAAAATCAAAGCAACCCAAGTAGTTATTGATCTGGGCAACCGAGAGAGTATTGAGGCTGCACAAGAGACTCTACGGTCCCTGAAGGGGGACCTGGAGTCTGTCCTTAATTCCAGAACGGTCCCTGAAGGGGGACCTGGAGTCTGTCCTTAATTCCAGACTATCACAAAGATGGGAAGCTAGCAAGATCGCCCATTTTGAGTATGGGGAGGGCGCCGGGAAACTTCTTGCCTGGAAAATTAGATCAGACCGGGCAAGGAATTATATTAGCTCAGTTTCTAAATCTGGGGTATCGTACACCTCTGACGAGGATATCAAAACACAATTTTATTCCTTTTTTTCGGATTTATATAAGGAAGAGGGAAACCATGACCCCGCTAAAGCTCAGTCCTTGTTAAATAATATAAATCTTCCGGGGTTAAATTCAGACCAACAAACGAAAATAGATGCACCAATTACATATGATGAGGTATATAGGGCTATAATGAGCTCAAAAAAAGGGAAAGCAGTTGGGCCGGATGGCTTACCTTCGGAAATATATATATGCTTGGCTAAAGAGATCGCCCCCTTTTTAACTACCTTGTTTAATGAAATCTTACAAGACGGTACTCCTCTTCCTCCCTCGTGGAATAAAGCGACAATATCACTAATATTGAAGCCTGGGAAATCGGCTTCAAGTTGTGAATCTTACAGGCCAATCTCTATTTTAAACACCGATTACAAGATCTTCATTTCCATCATGGCCAGTAGATTGGGAGGAGTCGCAGGTGCTCTATTACATCCAGACCAAAAGGGTTTTGTTAAGGGCCGTCACCTGTCTGATTTAACCTATGATTTCATTGGAGCTATTGATATGGCTTCAGTATGGTCTCTTCCTTTGGCGGGAATGACACTGGACGCGGAGAAGGCCTTCGACAGGGTCAATTGGCTGTTTATGTCAGAGGTCTTGGCCAAATTCAAGCTAGGCGATACATTTAGACGAGTCATCTCTCTTATATACTGCAATCCATCGGCTAATATCCTGGTTAACGGTTCCCTCACAAAATCTCTTGCGATAACAAGGGGTACGCATCAGGGATGCCCTCTTTCCCCTTTATTATTTAATTTATATATTGAACCCTTTGCGCAGATGTTGCGAGATGACATTAGGGTGTCTCCATTTAAATATGGAGAGTGGGAAAGGAAAGTGGCACTATATGCCGATGACATCCTTATTTTGACAGACAACTTAAATATGGCGTTCCCAGCTGTTATCTAACTAGCCCAGAAATTTGGAGTCGTTTCAGGCTATAAGATTAACACCTCGAAGACGGAAATTATGGCCTGGAATATGTATGTAGACTCCCATCTTCCTTCCTTAAAAAATGATATGAGATATCTGGGTGTCCATGTTCTTCATGAAATCGATAAGATCCCCTCTCACAATTTATTATTAATTATAAAAGAAACCAGAAAACTATTGAAAAATTGGGCCAATTTACCTCCGTCTATGTTGGGTCGGGTTAATTTGATTAAAATGTCAATTTTACCAAGGTTTACTTTTCTTTTTGATTGTATCCCCTTATTTTTTGAGAGTGCTCCTCTAGCAAAAATACAGAGTGAACTTAACACCTTTATTTGGGCTTCTAGAGGGTCCAGGATCGCCTGGAAGAAAATTAGAAGACGTAGAGTGAAGGGCGGCCTGGCAGCCCCAGACCTGCAAATATATGCTTGGGCCTTCCAATTCGCCCATTCACGGATGCTACTAAAGGTTCCAACAAGTAGCGGTATGGGTTTGATGTTCTTGTCCATGCTAAGAGTGAGTGGTTTTTCCGAAGATGGTTTTCTATTTAAATATGGAGATCCCAAGTTTTAAAAAAAAGTTAGACTAAAGGTTCTATGGGGTTTGTTAAAAACTTGGGTTAAAATGCGAACCGCAATGAAGATGGGGTACTTCTCGAACCTAGCTCCAATCTGGGACTCGCCTGGGACACCTGAGTTCCTAAAGGATAGTTTGTCCTTACCACTGAGGGTGGCCGGTATAGCGAGGTGGGGTGAACTTTTCGTGGAGGGCTCACTGATCCCTTGGGAGGCCCTCCGGGAAAATACTGGCTTTTCTATCTCTAGGTTCAAATTTCTCCAGCTCTCTAGCTGGGCCACCACAAATCATGCTATTAGAAGCAACTACATCTTAGGTAGGGATACACAATTGGAGACACAGGCTATGCAGAAACCTCCATTTAGAAAAGAGGTTGGTTTTTGGTATCGCACTATTCTTGAAGAGATCGACGGAGACTTTAAACTTCCAACTTCACTGTGGAATAGCTGCATCCCACAGGTTGACCTTGAGCTGCTGTGGCTTAATTCGTGCAAGACACTATGGGATATTGTAAAACCTGCTTGGTTAAGAAGGAATCACATCTTTACGATCCATAGAGCATATTTTTCACCACAGAGGCTAACTAAATTTGCAGCAGATCTTCCTGTGTGTTGTGCTAGATGCGGTGAAGAAGCGGCATCAGACGTCCACATGTTTCTGACTTGCCCTCTTCTATCGAGCTTTTGGAACCAAGTGGGGAAAGTTTTGTCTAGCTCTTTAGGGATATCTATTACCCTTGACTTTCCTCTGATTTTCTTTGGATTAATACCCAATCTGGCTGGTCCACCCAAGCATCTGCTATTTTATGCCATCTTAATAGCAAGAAGAGAGATCTGTATTAAATGGAAAGACCCTAAGCCTCCGGAATTTTTAGACTGGCAGGCTTCTCTCTTAAGGATATCCAGGATGGACCTTATAAGACCAGGAAGTAAGAAGAAGCAGGAATTCCGGAAACTTATGAAGTGGTGACGGGGATTTTTTTTTTTTTTTCTCCCCCTGTCCAATGATTTCATTGCCCTTCCTGCCTAGACAGATTTCCTCTTTCCCAAATATAGGGGATGGATGAGTTGCTATTGCCTCTCTGGCCTAGCAATTGGGTCCCTCAGTGGATATCGCCCTCGGCTAGTGTTTGAGAAGGAGATGCACCGGTAAGCTTGTCTGTTGATAAAGCTTACAAATCCAGTGCACTGAGGCGGTGTTACTCTTCTCTTCTCGCTCCAATGCCTGGGTGGCTCCAAATGGGCTGAATATGAGGACAAAAAAAAAAAAAAAAAAAAAAAAGTATCTTTGCCTTAAAATTAAAGTACCAACCATGGCAACAGCATCGTTCGAATGAGCCAAAAAACTTGCAGCACAATCAAAACAACATAATCGCAGTATACAACATAGAGTCCCCAATAGAGAAGAAAACATATTCCAAATACGATGCCGGTGACTATCCATCCAGCATAGAGGAGGTTCCCAATTTATAAAATTAAAAATAGTGCAATGGTGCAGTTTTTCTTAGGAGCACACAGTAGCGCTGCCAAATGCCGGGGTTGTCCAATACCAAACCTTGAATCCAGCAAAGGTCTCTATTCCATGACCTTACACTTCGTGTCGCTTTCCTTACTTTTTGCAGGTTCTTTTTCATCCTTGGTTCTTCTTTTGTCATCGTTTCCCTAACTTCTGATTCCCCCCTTCTTTTTCCTTCCTTCTTCTTGCTCTGGCCCAAAGTGTGAAAATTAAAAATAAGCCCCTATTTTTAAAAACGAGGTGCTGATGCCCACCGCCTACATTCACCAGCACAAATTAAGCACGGGATGCTATTAGATGTGACTGCAATCAGCCCATAGGCAACACTCTGCTATCATGCCTGCATAAACATGCCCCCGCATGCTGGATTAAACATCTGAATAAAACATATCATGCGCTTGGGAAACACTGGCAGTCTCTCTACGTCAAGGACAACCAATGCACCCCATCCTAACCAACTGGCAGCCTGTTCAAATTAAACACCTCCACCAATCACAATAAATTCATGTTCACCAGTTCCATTGCTTCTAAATGAACAGCAGACCAGGTACATAATGCTGAATTCAGGCCAAATGCACCAGTGGGAAGCACCCTAAAGAAAAGAACTCTCAGCAGAAATTGGACACAAGCAGCACAAACAGACAGACAACGGAAAAGGCTACTGATGGAAACACCAACCAGTATGCCCCAATGCCACGCATCAGAAGCTAAGTGGGTGCCACAACACAGAATTCAACGATCCACCAGAAGTTGCTTTAATTGACAAAGTAGGCAGCAACAGTGATACATACCAGAGACCAAGCAGCAACCAACAACTGGGTGTATTCAGGGATGAAAGTTTAAAGAGGAAGATGGAAACTGGAAAAATGCCTTATTTCTTTAAAGCCCGACTCATCACTGGAACTGAAATACAACCACTCCTGAAATTACCAGAGAACTCTTTAAAAGTTCAAAGGGGCGGGCCTTTGTATGCGATTCAGTAGCCACACACTACTAAGCCATACAATGATGAAGTTCGAGATCAAATGCCTCCAGCCAAGGAACGGCAAGTACTAAGATGTGCTTGGTTGACTGTGATTGGCATTGCACCCACATGTGAGATGGAATAACCTTCTCATGGTCGAGAGGGATAGGAAAAGGGAAATGGAAAGGTAGCTAGAGAGAGCTTACGATTACGTCATCAAGCAGCACCTTAACCCAATGTAACCTTTCTGGATGCTCTGTGCCCTCTAGAGAGATCCTCCTACTTGTAAGACCCCATTCCTTCTGTACCCACTTGTGAATAAACTCCTTTTGTCCTTTCTGTACACTGCTTGGAAACACTCTCCTCACCACTCCTTCTGATCTGCCTGATCACCCCCATACTATGGATGATGCTTCGAAGCTAGTCTGCACTATATAATTACGCCACATACATACGTACATTCACGTAGGTGTCTCATGGTTCCTGAATGTAAACTGCTTTGGGAGTGTTGATTTTGGGTGGGTTCGGCAACAGGGGTTTTAATCGTTTGCTTTGTCTATGCCTGTACCTGTGATTTAAATGTGTATGCATTCTGAACTATTATTTTTGCTGTTTGGCTGGGGTGTTTGTTTGTGTGAGTTTTTGTGCTCGTGGGAGAGTTGACCCTTACCTGCCATTTCACTTGGAGAAGACACGGTCACTCAATGTGTTGTCAGAATGATTCTGTGATCACATTTCTACATGACTATGGTTTTGCTAGACCAAACCAACAACACATTCACCTTCTATAGACATTTACAATTCCCTTTGAAGACTTCTGCAGCCCTCTAAGCTGTGCAATAAACAGAACTTCGGATGAATACACTTTTAAAGAGTCTTTTTTGACTCTAGAATTATGAAGCTCTATTTATTATCAAGCAAACAGTGTGTTAAAGTAGAAACCACAAAGCCATGGAAGTAGCCTGAAGTACAGGGTGGGGTGGTAAACTGGCTAGTCAAGTGTGGGAATGGAGAATAGGGATGAGTACAATGTATCAAAAAATGGGGCTAGGAGGATTTAGGGGCAAGAAACTAGACAAGACTAAAGAGGAGGACAAAGGGAAGCAGTGTTGGGGAAGCTGTCATAAAATTAGACCCCGACAGGAGCCGCAAGTCTGATATATCAGACCTAGAAGGTGACAAATATTCGAACATGTGCAGCAGAAGAAGAAAATCAGGCATGCTGGAGAGATTAAATGAAATATTTTCCCTAGTGACATTTGGAGTGTGGTGTGGCAGAATTTCTACTCTAGTGTGTGTCTCCAATGCAACACCACTGCTAACACAGTGGATGATATTAGGACACAACATACCTTCCATACAGACGCCCACCTAAAAACATGACATTGCCTTATGTCACTGTTCCCTGATGTGGTGTCCACCAACTGGCTGTTAGACCAAATACGAAGCGCTTCCCCACATTCCGTCCATCATCTGTGTGTCTTTTGCTCCCAATACACACCCAACGGGTCCACCCCCCTTACTTATATCAATAGGCTCTTTTTCCATGAACCATTTTAACTATACCTTTTGGAACAGCGGCTTATTATTATTGACATCATTGATTCGCACAATGACCAGGGCGCCGCTGGATAAGGAGCCAGGGCCACCAGACGCATTGTCATCAGTAGCAGTCACATTAAGCACATACTCCGTGCCATGGAATCTGGGAACCACATTTGATCGAAGACGAATCAATCCTGGAAAGTAAATTCAAAAGATGATCATACAGCAAACACAGCAAATGCAGTCCATTTCAATGCCTGCTCAAACACCATAGACCACACGTAGTCTCCAGTTATGTCTTGGGATTCTAGGAGTGAAGGCAATTACTGGGGATACATCCACACCATGCCTAACTTCAGAGCAGAAGTTGTAATCGTGCTAAACATAATTCAGTTAGGTCACTTCATAGACTTCCTTTCCCCAGAAACAAGAAAATTCAGATATTTCTAGATATACTAGTCCCCTTCTGGCCCTGATTATAAATGTCTGATCCATAGATAGTAGTAGAGTCTCATAGGCGTCTGCATTACAACATCTAAGAGTTTAGGAGTGCAAAATCTTAGGGGTTTTGCACAAATGCAATGAATAAATCTTGCGTAGTTCAGCTACTCAACTCCTGCTTCTAACTTAGATTTTGAATCTCATACTATGAGCCTTGGCTTATAAAAACAGCTTGGCAATACCAAGTGGCTGTTGAGTTGACACCCATTTGACCACAATTACGTAAGGTTCATTTTTATCTTCACATTGCAATTAATAATTATTTCATGCCGCCTTTGCATACATTTAATAAGGTCCCAGCATTTAGCCAAATGTTTATGTTTGAGGTTAGTGGCGTTTTTGTTCTAGGTGCTCAAAATGCGCCATTCTACCCTCAAGTGTTTTTTTCTTCTAAAACTATGGCTTGAACTGGCACTCAGTGGCATTATTAACACCCTTCTTGGTGCCTAATAAGACACCCCTGCTACTTTGCATCTTGACAGTCAGACACACAAGCAATAATCAGGGCTGGACTGGAAACCAAAATCACTCCTTGTAAAAAGGTTCCCATCAGCGCCACACTGCAATTGAGCATGACTAGAATAAGGTCATGGGGGCTTAGTTTGGTGATGGCTGGCAATCCACCTCTGAAAGCGGCTCCCTAGCCTGCAGCCCACTGGTAAATGCTAGAGTCGCAGAAGTACCGGTCCGGTTCTGGCAATGACTGGAGTCACTTGGGAAGTTTTAGTGTTTTAAGTAGCATAGATGGACACATGATCACATGTTCTCTCTCTTTGTTAATGTCTCTGTATTGAAACTTAAACAGAAAATAACCTTTTATAGCCTTAGAGCCCACTGTAGCGGCTCTACTGGCCATTAAAGGCCTGCTCCAGCATTAAAGGCCCGAACCGAAGGCAAGAGCCTTTAACAAGGGAGCGGGCCTTTAATGGCCGGTAGAGCCCGCTACTGAGAGCTCTAAGGCTATTAGAATATGCTGCCCCTAGAGGGCAGAATGTTCTAATTTGTAAAACAAAGGCCTCATGGAGCCCGAGGGGGTTGAAATCCACTGGAATTTTGATGCTCCGGGCTTCTACCGGCTATTAGAAGCCCGGAGCACTCCATAGTTTTCAATGGAGCACTCAACATTCCAATGTTCTAATATATCGGAAGATTATGCAACAGTACTGCAGTGCATTGCAAGGAAAATCCCAATAGATGTCAGAGTATTTACATGAATTTGAGCTCCTATGAGCTTGATCAAGAGACAAAGCAGTAAATTACTAGAAGCGAACTTGGTACAAACTATTTTCCCTCAAGTGCCTGCAGCTTAAAAATCTCCCTGATGGGTAGGCAATGTATTGAAGAGGACTGAGTACCATCTGCCATTTTCAAGCTTTCCTTCTAGCCTGCTTCACAAGAGATGTCAGGGCATTAATATGTATAGTCTGGGTTTCGAGGGCTGGGAAAATTCAATGAAGGCACAGTTTGCATAGCTCCCAGTTCTAGTCATTTAAACTAATATAATTCCTGTGTTTCACCAAATCTGGCCAACGCAGGTTCCCACAAATACTAATGATTGGCCCATTGTTGCAATATTGTGTGGTTATTGTTTTGATGGTGCATTCCCCAGGATATGAGCCTTATGTATTATTTATTACCTTTTTGTGGATCAATAACAAAGTTTCCCTCTTTGTTCCCTCCAGTTATTTCATAGATGATCCCATCTCCATCAGGGTCAGACGCATGCACGGTGGCCACCAAGGTGCTGGGCCCTGCATCTTCAGACACAAAGGACTTGTAACTGCAGGAAAAGTACCAGATCAGAAACAATCCAAAAAGAAAAAACATCAAATGTAAATTAATGCCTTTAGATTTATCAAGACCAAGCTAAGTTGTTTAAAAACACAAAAAAATAAAGATTTGAAATAGCTAACTGATGCACGTAAAAACATTATTCATTGTGGCATCTCAGCTCAAAAGTCTGCAGAGAACACATTTTTTAGGACCACATTGAAATATTGTTTCTTTTTCATTTGCATAGATTGTGTGAACACCCAGTAAAGAACTCACGGTCTCTTACAGTTGTGATAACTAGACACTCTCTGTCTTACTGTCCTTTCCAATAAGTAACTATTAATGACTCCTTACATTTAATTATAGAAAGCAGAATATGGGCTTTTAGGTATTTCACCCTGACCCCACAGATCTGAATGTTAGCTCTAGCTCTTGTCCACAAAACAAAATGTCCATCACCTGTAAGCAATGTTTTGTTCTGTCAACTTCGTAAACAATGTATCTTCAGGGTGTAAATACAGTATGTAGGTCTTGTTGAGCTCTATGAATAGCAGCTCAGTCAAATCCTGCTTTATGGAGCCAAGCTTCCGCTGCCAGATCACACCTGTTACCTGGTCATTTCTGTGTCACATTATTCCATTCTGCTCTCTCCTAATTTCCTTTTCCTAGCCACAATATAGAGAATTATAGATGAGTAACAGTGAATAAAGGGGATGTTTTTCATCAAGGGATTCTGAGTGACAGACAACAGACAACAAGAGCGTAAAGACTATAATGTCTGACTACATTTTGAGAAGGCAGAGACTACATTTTCTTGAATTTTTGCAGAATCATCAAGATGTCTGCTTTAACGCAGGTGTGGCCTGTACTTATCTTTCCTAGAACCGTGAAAGTGTCAAGTCACTCTGACAATGACATTGATTAGACACCTCATACAACATTGGTTTGTGCCTTGCTATGTTTATTTCAAGGTCAGACTAGAACAGTAGCCAGAAAATGTGGAGCCTAAATTGTTGTATTTTTACCTTATTTGTTAATAAGAATATGTCTTAGACTAGCATCTTGATGCACATTGGCTGTGCCGGACATCCCTAAGGTGATGTAGGAATCTTCCATCTTAGAGAAGTATGAAATAAAAGGCCCGGCCATTGACCACTTGTCATGAGAGGTTCTTCGCCCCAGATTATTGCACAAGATACTGACAGAGACAATACTGACTGCCAGAGATGATGCTGTATCGCACTTTCTCCTGAAAGCTGATTGCTAGCCCAAGTCCAGGAGGAGCTGATGCAACGTGTGTTTACCTTTCACAAGGAATACGACCTCTCTGACTTTTGACAACTACTGCACTTTGCTGTAAACTGGTATGTAGTTCACTGATTCGCCCTAAAAAAATCTAGATGCAAGTTATACTACTCCATGCTCTCCTAGTGTACCACATATAAGGGTGTTAGATTTTTAGATTACATTTTAACTATGGTGGAAATGTGTATTTTATTCTTGTTGTGTGCAACATTCACATGTGTTATGATATTGTGTGCAGTTATTTTAAATGTGCTAAGCAACAGATTGAAACTGTTGAAATAAAACACTTTAATTAAAAGTTAGGTTCTTTTTAGTACAGTTTGAGTGTGTGAAAGAGAGAAAAAGTAGATTTGGTTCCTACCACCACGGTGTCCGTGGATCCCTGATTAGGGACAGTTAGTAACCAAAAAGCATCAGTGCCACTTCAACTATGTATTGGGTGGGGTTCTCCAGGGCTATAAAAAACGGTCTTTCACATCCCAGCATTGGTGCATTGAACTATGTTCACTCGTGTCACCCATGGGTGTGAATACAGAAACTGTAGAGCTGAGCCAAACAGTTAACACAACAGAGTTGTTTAGGATGTCCTTGCAGAACCCCAACTTGGCACTTGTGATCAACCAGTGAAATGGGATCATTCTTTAACGATTGGGTTGAATTGTTACTCATTGGTATTGGTCATTAGTCGAAAGGCCTTCTAAAAGATCCTTCAAGCTGGATTATGGCAGCATGAAGAATTGACCAGAAAACAGAGAGGGTCTGATTTGTACTAGCATTATTGTCAATGAGGAATCACCAGTTGATCCCTATGATTTTGGAAACAGTTTCAGTGAGGGTTGATCCAGTGCCCGAGAATAGAGTATCTTGAGGTGGGGAAAGGAAACCATTTTCTCAGTATCTTATGGAGACCAAACTTGAAGATTTCAAGAAATAGTTGATCTGCTGCTCAATATAACCATGAACAATATGAAGCAAGCGAGGATAAAATGTAAAAACAGAATTCGAAGTGTGAAGAAACAGCTCTGCATGGCAACTTGTCAAACAAAACTTGGGATGTCAAATTTTGTGACTGTGCATAGGACTTTTTGTGCGTTCATAAAAATTGACAATCAGTGGGTGGTTTCCAATGAAAGTATAGTCTTTGCATTTAAGTATCATGGTGCGTTGCATCTGCCAAGTTGAACCAAGCATGCTGAGACTTCTATGGACTCCCTCTGTGACCAGCCCCTGGTTCATAAACCCTTAATTTGAGGAAATGACTATCTACCAAGATTAATATACCCAACGGGCTCAACGTTAAATCCTAAGGCCATTCATACTGAGTAATTTTCTTGATCATTTTTCTCCTGCAATAGATTTTAATAGGGCCCTTAACAATGATTTATTCTAAGACTTTGACCCTGCTTTAAGATTGAATAGACGCTCTTACATTAGCTGTGTGGGTATTACTGGAATCTTTTGTCTCTAGGTAGTTTGTAGTAAATACATTCTGGATATGTTTCAAACGAACCTTGTCTGGACATCACATTTTTTTTTATTATGAAAGCTATTTGAAATTTGTTTACTCATTGTCACATTCCCCGTCACCATAGATGTAGCCTAATTGTCAAAGCTGCTGACTTTGGAAGTGGGGATCCAGGTTCAAGTCTTGGCATGGGCTCCACATCTTGTGATTCTGGGCAGATCACTTAAATTCCCTGTACTCCAAACAAATCTAACCATGTGTTGTGTAACATGTTGCTCCTGCAAAGTGCTCTAATGCCCTTGTGCCAAATTTGTGCTATATAAAACTGCATACAATTAACAAATAAAATAAATTAAGTATCACTCAGTCAAGCTATCAAATGGTGAGCTATGGAACTATTAGGAAGACATTAGTTAATCTTTGCCCACAGAAACGTGTGTCTGGGTGCTTTGAAAGCTCAGCTACGGTGTGCTAGGCTTTTACACCTCTCACCTTTACGTCTCTATCAAGACAGTGATGTACCCAACATAAGCACTACCCAGGCAGTTGCCAGTTGCTTCCGTAGGTCTTAAAGAAAAGCACCCACATCTGGTGCTAGAAGGTCGGCTTTAAATGAACGGGCATTTCTTACTGTCATGGCACACTCTCAATAGCAATGTGCATTGCAAAGCATTCAAGTGTGCACAACATTGGGAATGAAAAAAGAGCAGATATGCAAATGATCCTTCCCCTGTGTCTCCAGTGATCCCGATGCATCGCCCATCTCAAACTGCTCCCTAAATAAATTTGCTTTTGAAGAGTTAAAGCTAATGCCGGATCCACTAATGAAACAGATGAAGATTAGAAATGCCACATTACTATGTGCACCCTAACCTGTTTCGGCTGCAGCTGCCTGTCCCTCCCAGCTACCTCCTCTGATGACCCGAGCTCAGCAGTCACATTCTGTGAAACAATTATCTCAATGCTCAGATCTTCAATTACAACAATGCGGCTTCATGACATCCTGGTAACACCGCTAGACTAACACGAACTAACACAGCCTCACGTTTATCACAATCACGTCTAAAAACCGTTCATGTGTCTTTTTTAGCGTAGCCAGCAAGAATGTTAAGCACAGGCATGCAAGTTAACAAAAAAAACCAAAGAAACGCGACAGAATACATGTCAAACCGTCAAGTGTAAGAGTGGGCCTAACTGGAGGAAAGCCTGGATGATTCTGACCTATATGCTCTGCTGGAGTGGAAAGTTCTCAGCGGGTTTGGTAAAAAGGACCAAAAGTGACAGGCATGGAAAGCCAGTGGAGTATGACACTGTGCGCGCGGCACGCTTCTAGGGACACGTCTCATTGGTAAAAATGATACATCTGTAGGGATAGGGATTCGATGAGCGGCTTCCTGATAAGACTAAATCACAGGCAGCTAAATAGAGGAGATGCATGCTCAAATTGAGTTCAACCATCCAGCAGCAATGTCTAGCCCGAAGGCACAACCTTCACAACATGGAATCCAGAGGTCAATGATCAACATCGACGATTATTAGGGCACAGAGAGGGACGCGAGCGAGTTAGAACCTTTGCAGTGAGGTCTCTGGAAGGTTGGAAGGAAAGAAAGAAGTTGTATCAGCAGCAAGATTGTATTGAGATTGCAAATGCAGACCCGGCTCTAAAGGTGTTTTGTCACCTTGTCAGCGCCCTGGAACAATGCCATAAATGGTTGTCATTGTTATTGTTCCCTACTTGGCTTCAAGACTGGTAATTTACTAAATAATTGAAAACTAAAGGGAAAAAAACTAGAATAAAAGTTTAATACTCAAAAGTAACTTGTCCTTTTCGCTCATTTCTTATGACAGAGACTGTTAATGGTGGTAGAAAACATATTTTAGATACATCTAAAATTAATAGCTAATCTCTAGAGAAATATTCAAGGCTCTTCCATGACCCAGTGGTGCGGGACCCCCCGAGCTCCAGGGGGCCCCCTCCGGCACTGTGCACGGGCAGTGGGCCCCCGGCCTAAGAGCTCCTGACTTGGTATTGGGCGTGTGGGGACCCCTCTCCATGCACTATGCAAAGAGGGCCCTCAAATTTAGTTACGTCACTGCCATGACCCTTTTAAAAGAAACTCTTTCAAATGTAGAGGCGAGTCAGAAAAAACTGGGCAACTGTAACAACAGCGACTCTACTAAGGGGTCCTTCACCAGTACCTGTAAACAAAGAACATTTCTAAAAAATAAAAAAAAGACCAGTGTCCTGTGTTGGAAGATATATATTAAGTTTAAACTTTGTCTTAATGAAAGAAAAGTGTTCTTAAGCCTCATTGGAAAAAACAATAATTATCTTTTGATTTTCTTGTTTCACGAAATGCCCAATAATTGTTGCCTCACTTTAATGAAAATATGACTACGCTCAAATGTACAGACTATCCCTCATTTATTCACAAGATCTCCCCAGCCGAAGGAGAGTGCAAATTAATCTTGTCTAGGGTTAGTGAAAATTTGCTTGTGTTTCATAATGCTCATAGAGGACTCGCGAGTGACAATTTCCAAGATGGCAGTGATCGCACAGTTTGTGTAAACCATCTCTGTAAAGAAACTTGAGGCTGTGACATGTTCACAAATTGGCAGGCTTATTTACTAAGGGTCGCATGGGCGCGTGCGCAGTGCTGCACAATTTTGCTCTGTGCCCGAAGGGGTTTAAAATGGTAAGTAAATGAAAACAATGATTTGTGTTGCTTTAAGTCACACACAGAATAAACCCTTAGTAAACAACTCCCGGTGTTTGCTACAAGGTACACATAATTTATACAACTAGAGACAGACAAAGGCATAGTCCCTTTTAAAAGATCAGCGGTCAGCTTGGTTTAATAATAAGGGTGGACTGATACAAAATGACATACTGGTGGAACTGTAAGTGAAAACACTCCCTAGGGCAAAATAAACACAATTCTTGATTTTATGTGTCAGGAACAGGAAATTGCCATAGTAAATACTACTATTTGAAGACTTAAATCAGATTTCTGAAGATGATATAGCGCCCGCAGGGTTAAGATGTTGGGGTGGGGGTATTTAAAGTTTGGCGGGTGCAGGGTGTCCGAAAAAAACCCCTGCAGATCACAGTGTAGGGTTTTGCTACCTTGAAAATGCTAAATATTGGTGAATTTTACTAAACTTAAACCTGGACCACTCAACCGTGAGCACAGAGGTCCACATAAGTGTGGGAAATTCTTTACACATATTTGTGAATATTTGCAAAGTAACAACTGTGTAGGGGACCACCTCCTCCACATTGCAATTTCCGGACTTGGCCTTTGACGCTCCCATAAGAGCGTTCAACTCTAGTCATGGTGAACATTGCATTATTTACACAAACTTTGGACATATTCCACAAATGTAGCTAGAACCAGCATTCTCAAGTGTATGTTCCAGACTTTGGAATCACCTCTATGTGTTGCAGGTGAAGGTGCAACATTTTCCATGCAAGTCTCTTAGGATAGACCTGCAACTGACCGAACTTCAGCAATGCACAATGTCATATTGCCCATTGGCTACATCTCCATTGCTATCGAACAAGGGAAAAAGAGATGGTTAGCGGGTGCCACACCTCAACTCTTTTCACACTCCAGATGAAAAGCTGCGAGTCCTTGCTTCATTGCAGAACTCTGAAACAGAATTCAGAGAAGGTTCTGATTCACGCTGTGCTTGGTAATGCATCTGACAGTCCTTACCACATGGCAAAGTGAGACAAGTGAAAGACAAGCAAATACAAAAGAAAATGTTACGTCATTATCACTGAGAGGTAATACATTTGATCATAGAGTTAGGAGGCAGCCTCATATTTTTAGAACTAAAAGGTAAAAGCATGCTTCACATTTGCAAAGGAAGAACAGATGTGGAGCAATTCAATGTGTATGGGGCAGCCCTATTCTACAAAGAGTCTCCAAATATACATTTCATTTATAAGCTATGAAATTTACTAGGTAGACGCTTTCAAGGTTTCAGCATGTTACAGAATTATGCATTTAGGTATCTGACTCACTGGTTGATAGAGTGAGTGAATTTCTAGGTATTTCACTGAGGTCAGTTTCCCATCAGTCAGATGTGTGGGCTGGATTCTAGAGCCTGGTACATTTTCTCTAGACCAATAAGACTAAAAGCTGTGACAGTGAAATGGTATATGCGTCTCAAAGCAGAAAGAAAATGAAAGTTTTGAGTCATACTTACATTGGCTGAGAAAACTCCGGTGGCTCATCATTCACGTTTGACATGCGGATCCTGACTGTGGTTGTCCCGGTCTTCGGATCTAGGCCCTTGTCAGTTGCCATGACCACAAACTCATAGAGGTGGTTGGCTCGCTCGTAGTCAAGAGGTCTGGCTGGTGAAATCGTGCCATTGGCAGAGATGCTGAAGTCAGGGCTCAGGGTGTGGTACAGCACCTCTGAGTTTGGTCCTGAATCACAGTCTTTGGCTGCCACTAAAAACAAGAAGAATTACAGAGAATCATTCCACAAAGTTAAGTCATGTTAATGAGCACCAGAAACAGGAAAAAATTAACAGAGTAGAAGGTTATGAAGAGTGTCTCTATACTTGGTTCTTTCAATAGTCAAACTTTCAAAACTCCACAGACCTTGCGTTTGATGATGGTATTAATCATAGAGGCAGCAGATACAAGTGAGAGTTACTCTATCAAAGAAGCTTGCAAGCAACATCATTCAGTGAGGTAGAGAGAGATAAAACACCCTGCTCAATGCCTCAATGCTCATGCAGTTAAGTAGGTAAGCTATGCCAGCTCTCCACTAACAAATAATAAGACAGTTTGACCAACCAATTAGTCAATTTCTGGTTCATGAGTGCAGAGCTTTTTCCAAATGCTGGAATGAATAGTCCTAAACACTCTGTTAAAGGTTCACAATATAACATGCAATAGGGTTGACACTCACACTTGACCAGTGACAAAAGCAACAAAAATGGCTGCTGCTGTACAAAACAATTCAAACACAATATTGGATAAGCATGAGATTTTGGCATTAAGGGCCAGATCTACTATGGCCTTTTGTGTTCACTAAGGGTTCCAGTCCCAAAATCAGGCAGTTTGTGATTGCAGAAAGCCTTTTGGTATGTAGCAAACACAAATTGCGATTCGTAAACATGTTACCGGATATCAATTTTGGTTTGCAACTACATACCGAATCGGTAATTGGAAGGGGCGTGTTTAGTGCGCCTCATCCAAATATTAATTCGGATGGGATGTATTAATGTTTTGCGACCGAAATATGGTCTCAAAACATTAATATAGTACTGGCTACACAAGGGACCCCTTTGCGAATTTTTCAAAAATATTATTTTAGGAGTAGGCAGTGGTCCTATAGACCACAGCCTACTCTTAAAAAAGTTTGTCAAGGCTTTCATTTAAAAACTATTTAAAACACATTCCATTTTCCTTAACGGAATTAAAGACGTTGTGGTCTGCTTCGCCTAGCATGCCGCCATTCCTGTGATAGGCAGGGCACAAGTCCTAAAAAAAGAAGTGGGGGGACGCTTCAAGTTAGGTGGTGTCACCGGAAGTGACCTCACAGCCGGAAGTGACGTCATGAGATGGAGTCCCCACTAATTAACAAAGGTTAGAAGGCGATGGGGGCAGGTTCAAAGGGCAAAGGAGAATGTTTACGTTGGAATTAGTCACCGTATTGACACTCAAAGGAGCGGGGAAATTAAAGATGCGCTTGTTCGATGCGTATTTATTGCCCACAGTAAATTTGCCGGTCTCCGTCTGAAATGCATAAACACATACTGACCTTTTCTAATATGCGGCCACGAGCGCCCGTCTGTCATACTGAACGGCTCCATCAACGTGAAACAACTTAAAGAGCTCTGTTCGCCCTCTCTCGACAATAGAAGGTGGGGTTTGGTGAGTGCTGAGCGCGCGCGCAGGTGCAGGCTCGGGTACCGGCTCCATCTTTTGGGCAGGGTGGACAGCGTCCACCCGGTAAAACCCCGGTAAAATAAGTGGGGGAACGCCGTCCACCCGCGTGGTACCCCGACTCGAGCCCTGGTGATAGGTGCAAATTGTGGTAGGTCGCAATTGTCAACCTACCTCATTAATATTCATGAGGTAGCTCAAATTGCGACCCACTAGGATTAGGTGCTTTGCAAAATGGCCCATAAGTATATAGATCGGTTGGTAAAATACTACACTGGTCTGTTTTGTGACCAGTTCTCAGCACATCTGGCCCTAAATGTATAACAGTGTACTTCTTAGATGTAAAATAGTCCCTCATACACTCCAATAGAAGGGGAAGGATACACCCAAATAGCCATGAGGGTTGAACTAAGGTAAGGCTCATCCAAGACTTGATTAACAGTGTCTCCAGCTAATGGCTAAAGGTTCCTGATTCAAAGAAGTCAATGCCTAAAGAGCCTTAACTGAAGCACCCTCACAGTATTTATAGAATACAGCATTTCTGTCATGAATGACACAAGCACCATTAAACTTCAAGCTTACCAGGGTCAGTGAGCCAGAGGCTTCACAATTAGGAAGAAATCCCCCCAGTCATACGCTTTATTTACACTGTGACCAAGCTTAATCTTCAACAATTTGCATCAAATGATTACAACATGAAGCAAATGACACCACAAACATTCACGCACAAACAAGCCCACAAACCCCCCTCCCGAATATAGTCAATAAAACGTACCTTGCAGAAGCGAGACAGCAACAGCGGCTGTTTCTGGGACATTGTCTTTACTATAGATTGACTGCTGAAATTCCGGAATGCAATCGTTTACGTCTGTGATGACGACCAAAACCTGCAGAGAAGAGAGCAGTGATTAGTTTCTTTTATGGAACCCGTCTTTTTATTGAGAGGTCCAAGAAATGAACACAGCAACACGCCTACAACCCTGGGGCCGGCTGCATATCAACTTTGACTGCAGTTCACAGCTTTAATGCCAACAACCCAGTGGGCAGGCTGCGAGCGTAATTCACAAAGGACCAAAATGACAAGCAGGAGAAGCAAACTCAGGGAAACCCCCATCAGGTGGGGATAAAGAACGGAGAAAGAAAAGAAAAAGGAAATAACACCCTCCCTAGGCCCCCCCCATCATCCCTTCCTCTTCACCTATCCTATGTACGTCAGTGGAGTGCTAGTCCTGCAGTAAGTTTATCTGCTACCCGCCGCCTGTGGAGGCATGCCTCCCAAGTGAATGACTGATTATCGAATCAGTAGGCCCAATTAGTCTCGGATAAGTCTAAAAATCTTTAGATATTGAGGACAGGTAACCTCCCACATTTCAACTGAGAGTATCTGAATAAATGGGGCCCGTAGTTCGCTGTAGGTTTCTGCCTTGTGGTCCGCCACCAATGACAGGCGCTCCATCGCTAAGGTTAGCCATAATTTATGTAGCCAGTGCGTGTGGTCCGGTACGCGCGCAGTTCCTCATCTAGTCAAGAGTACCTGACGCGTCGCTAATAACGCTGGGGCAATTTGGCGCCCTCTCAGGGAGCGTAGAGGAAATGTAAGTGGATTCGGCAGTCCTAAGAGCGTGTAATCTGGAAAGCGTGGTATGGGGGTGCTGAAGGCTCTGTTGATATCGTCTAGAACTGTCGTCCAAAAGCGTTCCGGCTTAGGGCAGTGCCAGAGCAAGCGGACGAGTGAGCCCGTCTGGCCACAGCCTCGCCAGCATTTCTCGGACCTGCTCTTGTCCCAGCTGTGTATGGCGCTGGTGTGAGGTACCAATATGAGTACTTTGTATGCAGATTCGGCTCCTGTTGTGCTGTGCGCTGAATGGGTGGCTCTACAGTGGATATCGTCCCATTCCTTGTCTGAGAGAGCTCGCCCAAGTTCCTCCTCCCACCTCTGCTGGTCTTTTAGTTCGTCCCCCTCCCACCCGTTTTGTTAACATCGAGTAAAGTTCCGAAATAAGGTGCTTGTCGACTGTTTCACAGATCAGCCATAAACGTCCAACACTTTTCGGAAAGGGGTCTATTCCATTCGAGTATATACCCAAGGTGAGATGCCTGGAGGTATCTATGAACCAGAGTGAGACCCACTCCTCCTTCCCTTTTGTGTTGTGTCAGCTGTGCATTGGAGAGACGCGCTTTCTTACCGTCCCACACAAAATGGTTGATGGCTAGCTGTAGTGAGTGGATAACTTTAGGGGGAGGCGCCGTCGGGATGGTCTGGAAGATGTATAGGATGCACGGCAAGATTGTCATCTCAACCGCAGCCACCCTACCAAAGCAGGAGAGGCCCAATCGGCTCCAGTTGTTCAGTGCCTGCGACGTTTACGCCGCAAGAGCTGAGTAATTCAATTGCGAAGTCTTAGGAACAGTGGTAGCAAGTGAGATACCCAGGTAAGTGATAGACTAGTCTGTCCAGGTAAGAGGGAACGTTCTCTCAAGGAGGTCTCTCAGGGCAGGGGCCACTGAAAGGTTTAAGATCTGAGATTTGCTCAGGTTAACTTTGAATCCCGAGACCTCGCCAAAGTGGTAAATTTCCGTAAGCAGGGCCGGTAGTGAAGTTTGAAGCTGCGTCAGCGAGAGGATCACATCATCCGCGTATAAGCTGATGGTATGTGTGTCCACCCCATATTTAATGCCACTAATCTGAGGGTTGTCACGCACCTTCTGCACAAAATGCTCCATGTAGAGCGCAAAGGAGTGGGGACAAGGGACAAAGTTGTTAGGTGCCTCTGGCTATGGGGAAGCGGGTGGATGACTCCCCATTCACCCTCACAAAAGCTCTGGGGGCACTATAAATGCAGGAGATCCATTTGATAACCCCCCCCCCCCTCCCCCGAAACCAAAATGATGCAGCGCAGCGAACAGATAGGACCACCTCACCCGGTCAAACGCTTTTTCAGCATCGATGGCAAGGAAGGCCACCTCCTTGCCCGATCTATGGATAACATCCGTAAGGTGAAGCAACCTTCCCGTGTTGTCTCCGCTCTGTCGGGTGGGTATGAATCCCGATTGGTCCGGTTCGATTAACACTGCCATCAACGGGTTGAGTCGGGCCGCTAGTAGTCCAGGGAAAATCTTCGCATCGATGTTTAGTAAGGAAATTGGGCGGTAGGAGGCACACTCTCTCGGGTCTTTCATTGGTTTCAGGATAACTGATATTGAAGCTTCCAGCATCAAATCTGTCAGAGATCCCTTTTCCCGAAAAGAGTTAAAAACTCGGGTCAGCAGTGGAGCCAGTTCTGGGCAGAATAATTTATAAAATTGGGCCGTGAACCCGCCCGGGCCCGGCGCCTTGTTCCTCTGTAGGTGTGCAATGGCTGTTATCACCTCATCCGGACAAATAGGTTGGTCCAGTTGTTCAGCAATGGTTTCAGTCAGTCTAGTGACCGGAACGTCCCGCAGAAATAAGTGAGGGGACACTTGGGATGTGTCTTCCTCCACGTATAGCGATTGGTAGAAGGATTGAAAATTTCTGGCTATATCTCGATCTACCTGTACCGACGCCCCGGATGCTGTTCTGATGAAGCGGATTGTGGTCTACATGGTTTTGGCTCAGCTGTGTGTGCCGATCGTATTCATTACCAGGTTAAGGTCACCACCCACTAAGATTTCTGCGTCAGCGGACACCAAGACCTCGCCCAGGGCTTTGCGAATGAATTGTTCCTTTTGTGTATTCGGGGTGTAAATGTTGGCAGCGTAAATTGCAGGGTCTCCCACTGAATCCGGGCCGCTAAGAGTATCCCCTTTATTTCTACAGTAGTGGCCAACAGTTTGCCGCTAAATTTCGCACTGAAGAGAATTGAAACCCCATTGGTCTTTTGGCCTGTGTTGGACGACCAGACTTGGAGGGGGAAACGCCGGGAGCGCATGCGGCGTGTATCGCGCTGCAAAAGGTGATTTTCCTGCAGGAGCTTTCCAGAAGGGACAGAATAGCGGATCTTTTCACTGGGTGGTTCAGTCCCCGGGCATTTAGGCTTACTATTTTCAGAGCTTTACCCATCATTAGGTGTGTGGGGGGCCTATCAATGTGCATGCATATACAGGTGCACCTAAGCCGCCCTACCCACAGGCAAATCTGCTCAGTTAGGACAGTGACTTTGTCAGATAGTGGTGAGGTGAAGGGATATACTGATAGGGTCAACCAAACTAATAATAAAACCCCAAACTGTGCCCTAAAAATTCCCTCCCCATAAGAGTGAAGAAGAGTCAAATCCATCTCAACAGGAGACAACAGTTCATCTGAAGAAAAGCATGGGAAGCGTGGGCCGGTCGCTCCGGGTGAATTTTCAGTTGTAGATGAGGTGGAGTCCCTCGAATGAGACTCGGGAAGGAGTAGTCCAGTGGTCTGGTATTCTCCGGCGCCATCTGAAAGCAAGCCGCTTGAAGCCCAAGGCACAATTCAAGAGGAGACAGTGCGTTCAGGTGAGTTGGACAGGGCACTGATCACAGCCTTTCTTTCACTGGCAATCGTCTCTGAGTCAGGTTTGTTGATCACGGGGGGCCCCCCACCCGCCCCCATCAGGATGCTGGAGTGTTTGTGGTCTTCCTGTACCTGGAAGTATCTGCCTGTGGAGGTTCCTAGGGCAGGCCCAGCACTTCAGTGGCTTCTTTCAGAGATTTGATTTGCCATAACTTGTTCTCGAGTCGAAAGATGATGCGGAAAGGGTGACCCCAGGAGTACGCTATTCCCTTTTCTTTTAAGTGTGTTGATAGCTCGGAAATTCCTTTTTTTGCGAGTGTAGTCAGGGAAAGGTCCTGAAAGAAAGTCAACATGTGGCCCCTGTACTGGACCGGATGAGCCTTCCGGGCTTGAAGAGGTATAAGCTCTTTGAGTTGAAAATCGTGTACACACACGAGGATATCCAGTGGAGG
The DNA here is from genome assembly GCF_964204655.1 of Triturus cristatus. NCBI lineage: Eukaryota > Metazoa > Chordata > Amphibia > Caudata > Salamandridae > Triturus > Triturus cristatus. The sequence continues at coordinate 577,468,290 of NC_140595.1, read as the reverse complement.
AGCTTTGGCGCCTTTGGGCAGACCCACTCGGTGTACTCTGTCTCTCTGGATTTCCGAGGGACATTTGTCGCCCAAGACTTATTTGCGGATGTCATCATCTTCTGCTCGGGAAGGGGCCCCTCTGATGCGCACATTGTTGCGGCGTGAACGATTTTCCAAATCCTCGGCAGCCGCTTGCAGTTCGATGTGCTGCTCGCGGAGGCACAGCAGCTCTTGCTGCATCATTTCCAGCTCTTCATCCCTATTAGTTTCACGTTCTTCCAGAGAAGCAACATGGTCCCCCACCTCATCCAGATCCTTTCTAACATCCTTCAGGTCTGCTGATAGTTGAGTTTGCATGGTGAGCAGCTCCTCACGGAGGGACGAGAAGAGTTTGGACATAAAAGCTTGAGTTGCAGGGGCATCCTGGGCTTCTAGATCTCCCTTCGGCCCTTCATCATCCACTGGTGCACTCGCTGTTGAGGATGCGGTGGGTTGTTTCAGCAGCATTTCTTTAACGAACCTGTCTTTCTTAATCCCGCGGAGGCCATTGTGTCCCCAGAGGGCAGCAGTTGTGTGAAAGGCGGGAATCGGCAATGGCGGTTTATGCTGTATGCCCTGGTTGGGGTAACCTCTCCCAGCTTCTCTATGTGTTGCCGACAGGCAAGATGTCTCAGTCATATCTAAGGCTCCCGGAATCTGATTTTGTTCACTCATGTAGGTAGTATGTATGGCTAAGGTGTCCCGCCGCGATGCCAACTGCAGGGAAGAGCCGCTCCAGGGGTCCCACCCCCCCCTCGCCGTTCCGGGCCCTGCGTGTTCACTCTGGGGGCACGACCAAGGCCAGCCAGCGGGGAAGGGAGGGAGATTGCAAGGGCGGCTTGCGCAGCATGCGCTGATCGACGTTCCATTTCCCCGCTTCTCAAAGTGCTGGCGGTGCGCAGTATGCTTCAAGCAGATCCAGGCCTTCTAGAATCCGGCCTTGCCCAATCCTGTGGGTAGTACAAGCAGACTGTGAGATGAAGGCTTCCACTCCGGTGCCAACTGTATGATAGAGACGCCTCCAGGGGCCCCTCCCAGCATTGACTGGGGCTCTGAAAGTAAAATCATGGAGGGTCACCAAGCGCCGCAAGCGGGCTCGCAGATAGTGTCCTCCTCTGGAAAGGACTCAACGGCCCAAGTGACCTGCGCTATTATCAAAATCTCGCCGCAGCCTTAGGTCCAAGGTCCTGTGGTGTGACTGAGGCCTTTCACCCAGAGGGGCTTGGGTTTTTTCAATTATTGCTGGCTCCCACAAGTGCACCTCTCCAGCCTGGGTGTTTGCAGCAGGGCACACAGTAGTCTTCACTGTTGGGGCGTCCGGCGGTCTCCCACCTCGCCGAGCCTCTACACCAAGGGGGTCCCACCCGGCGCTACGCTCGCTTTGGGATCACTATTTCTCAAGGGCCGCACAGCCTGGCGTCCGTCTATCCCTGCAGGTTTCCGAACTGCAGCAACGGCCCTTCCTCAGTTCCATGCCGAACGCACGGCTATTCTATATGCCAGGCGAGGCCGCTAGCTCCGTCGGGCCTTCACTGCATGCCGGCCTCACTGTCTCTGAGCGGTGCCGGCAGCTAGGCCGCAGCTTGACCCCCACTCTCTATTCGGCTGCCGGGGGTCCCGGTGGGGGATTTCACTAGGCCGCCTTACCCCGCAGGTCCACTCCTCACCCTCAGGGTCCAGGCCCACCACGCTGCTCCGGGTCCAGTCTCTTCACCATGCGTCTGCCCTCAGCAGCGGCCCTCGCTCCACTCTGGGCCAGTCGCGCACCCGCGCCGTGCACGAGGCCGGGCCGCCGACTTTGTCGGGCCTCCGCTACACGCCCATCTCACCTTCTTACAGGGGATCAACATTCGCCAGGCAGCAGCCCGATTCCTCTTTCTTCCACTGTCACCCGGGACCCACGCGGTGGATCGCTCACAAGGCCAACCTGCTAGGTGAGTTCGCTTCTCTCCGTCAGGCCCCGGGGCCGCAAAACATCTTCAGCGACAATCGCTCTGCATCCGCCGCAGCTGACCCGCGAATCACGCTACAAACTCTTGGGATTGTACCCTTACGCATACAGCTCATCTCCTACCGCAGCAGGTGCCGGCATTGAGCTGCTAATTGTAAGCTCTGTGTCGATGGCGCCGGAGAGATTCACTAAAGCGTCTCACTCGGCCACCATCTTGGCCACGCCCCCGATTAGTTCCTTTTAAAAGGCAAGGTGGTACTAAAAGCGAAGTGAACAACATTGATTTTAATTGAGAGAAAATGGAGCAGTGCACTACCATAATGTTCCGTTTAAGTCACACCAAGTGGTCAATTTTCTTCAATGGAAATGTTCTTTATTATAATAATCCAACAGAAATATGAAGACAGTCTCAGCCAACGCGTTTCGTTCAAGAAATGAACTTCGTCAAGGCATGCGCGACGATGAGTGATAACTCCACAGTGAGACAACTCTCTGTATTGATGAAGAAAAGTGGTCTCAGAAAAAGCTAATGTCCATATCATATGGTGGGTCCGAGGAAAAGACAAATGCCTCCTTGATAAGGGCACAGTTGTGGATTCTGGAACCGTCACGAGTCCATACTCCTTCCTCACATCGCAACCGGAAGTAGGTAAAGTCTGGCTGAGACTGTCTTCATATTTCTGTTGGATTATTATAATAAAGAGCATTTCCATTGAAGAAAATTGACCACTTGGTGTGACTTAAACGGAACATTATGGTAGTGCACTACTCCATTTTCTCTCAATTCTTGTTTATCTGCTTGGCAGTTTGCATCATTTAACGGCGGATGCAGGAGCAGTCTGTGCACACCAACTGTAATCATATAACCAACTAAACCTAACGGGAACAAAAAAAAAGAGGTGCAGCCTTTGGGGTCCGCCGTTAGTCCTTGTTTTCCACAGAACATTGATTTTAATGGCTTTGTCGCTAGCCCTATGAAGGCCTGCCACAATTTACTAATGCTGTCTATATGACCTTTGAAGACCCCAAGACCTTACATTTATCCCACATGAACATCTCAGGGCGAGGCATGGGATTTCGATTTTCAGGGTGTGCAATTTAAATGTACATTTTTGCCACTGCTGTTATCATTGAGATGGTTATGACTGTGTGCTTAAATCAAATTGTGCATTATTAATAATGTTCAGAGTACCTAATCTATATTTTAATTTATGTATACTATCATGGAGCTATCACAACTTAAACAAATTTGCTATGACATATTAAAGCGTATTTTTTCGGGCTTATGCTAAATAAAACTCTAATAGGCCATAATGCCATCTTGTTCAAAATGAATGTTATATCATACAATTCTCTGATTATATATCTGCATGACATAACGTGCAGAAAGATGTGGGTTTGTTTATTCTTGAATGACACTGTTCTCGAAGGGAGCCTGCTAGAGATAGCTTCAGTAACAAATTCCAAGGATCTTCCGCTTGCATGCGGAATTGCATTCATTCACAATGGTTCACTGTTGTTTATGAAACGAATTTGTTCTGACACTTCCGGGTGAAATTAGGCCAGAAGGGCTGAATCAATATTCATGTAGTGGGCTAGTGCTAAGGTGATAGGGCTGTGTGACGTTTTTAATTGTAAAGCTGTGATTTGCTGGAGCAATGATCATACCATGCTAACTTTGCAGTTCTGTGTAATTTCTATGCAGTAAAGCTGTATATAAACCTTGTATTTGAGGGTGAGCCAGAAAACTCTTTCTGACCACTAGGTATGCTGCCTGATTTCTTACTGATTTTGCTGCACAGTTGGGACTTTGGCCATTATGTTCTTACAATGCATTCAGTAACAGTGGTTGCAACTCGCGCACTTACTTTTACTGAAAACACCGCGTTTTTCCAAACCAACATATGTTCAAACATATTGGTTTGCAAAATTCGATTTGTAGGGGTTGCAGTTTGACTTATCTCATTAATATGCATGAGGTAGGTTGTAAATTGCGATCCACTACGAATCCACCATGTCTTAGATTGCTTTAAATAAGGCCATCTCTCTTTTTTTTTTTTTCAAAGCAGCCTGTTTTCCTTATAGGAAAATGGGATGTGTTTAAAAAAAAATACAAGTTTCCAACAACTTTTGTTGGGGGTAAGCAGTGGTCTCAGGGACCAATGCCTACTCCCCAAAAAGTTTTTACAATATCGACAAGGGACCCCTTCCCATTTGCGAGTGAGTTACCACCTCCTTTGAGGGGTCGATAACCTATTAATGATTTGCGACCGCAAAACCATTAATACATGCCAAAAGAAACAGTGAATTGGAAGGGACGCTCTAAACACGCCTCGCTCAATTTGTCATTTAGTATGTAGTCGTAAATTTAGTAGCAAGTTACCGAATTGCAATTTGGGTTTTGATCATATTTAAAAGCTATTTTGCGATTAAAAAGGCTCCGATTTTGACAATCAGAGTCTCCGCGACCACAAAATAGCTTTGAACATAGGGCCCTAGGGCTGTTTTCTGATTATGCATTTTATTTGTATTAAGCTATTTACTATGAGCCTTAATGGCATATGTTTTTCCTGTATTGTGTTACTGAAATTCAGTAATAAACCTTCACTGTTTTTCCAAATTCCACTCTAGAACCGATTTTTTGAGTCAGTCCTCCATTTTATTGGCTGTATTTTAAAATACGGGCATTTATCCACCTCCAACTACAGAGCTGTTTAATTAGGCGCTGCAGTGCAGGCGGTGAAATGTCCATTGGCAAAATAAACACAGCACAAAGTCTGCACACCTGAAAAAACAAGGGAGAGTACACAACCTTTAAAAGAAGGTCATATTGAAAAAAATGAAGAGTACGCCATATTTTTATAATAACATCATTTTGGACAAGTGGAAACACCTTCAAAAGAAGATATTTTAAAAGGCACAAACCCAGAGTAAGTACCCATATTGTTTGAAGAGGCCCCTCTAAGACACTCACAAAGCTCTGGGAGAATACCCTGCGTCTTAGAAGGGAGCCAAGGACAACTCCAAAAGCAGGTTTAGTACATGTATTCTTACAAAAAAGATCATATTCGGCAACAGAAGCACTACCCAACGTTTTTGTTTTTAAAAAGTGCCTTTAGAACAAGAACAAAAACCATAGTGATTACCCCATGTCTTTCACAGAAGACCATATGGACATCTATGAACCTCAGTGTACATAACCCCAATCATTAAACAAGTATTGCCAAAACCAATAGGTCTCACGTTGGGTGCTGACCTGCCTTGCCAATGCTTGTTTTTTTGTGAAGAGTTTTTGTAAAACTTTATTACTAATCCCATTGAAATTTTGTTGCCTGTGTATGCATATGCTTGAGCGGTAATGCATAAGCAATGGCGGCCATCATGAAATGGTTGTTGTAATAAAGTTTCACAAAAGCTATTGATAGATGGGTGTGTAGGCATGCAAACATGCATGTATGGCTGCCCCCCTTCCAATAGTTATTAATCTTGTAAAAAAAAAAAAATTAAAGATGGCTGCTTAGGCATGTGCAGAGGTGCGCATGCAGGGGCGATCAATCCAGAATGTTTTTTTTTATAAAAATGACAAACATTGAAAGGTTGGCAGCTGTGCATGCAGATGCACGCCTGTGCTTGCATGGGCGGCTTTTTTAAATTGTTTTTTTGTGCAAAAACATTGACTCATGCGAGAGATGCATGAATATGACATGTAAAACACAAGCGGGCCAGTAACAGTATTAGGACAACTAACCAGCCCTGGCCAAAGTAAACTAAGCATTATGTAAAATATGCATTGTCTAAAAGGAAAAATATTCTTATATGCGAAATCACACACTGGGTCAGTAGTCCCTGGCACTGAAGGGGACTACTTAGGGTGAGGATGTACACATTGTGCAACAGCAGGATGCCTCCCTCACAATCAGGTTAGCCAATGGCTGAAGGAGGCTGACCCCATGATGGTATGTGTAAGATGAGTATCACTCTGGAATAGCTGAAGCAAGTGATCGCTCATGCTAGCACTGAAAAACCTTCAAACCGGACTTCTGATTGTGCTAGGAATACAAAGCTGCAGTGCCACTGAAATTGCATTATTTGTTGACGAACACTCTACCGCTTTTATATTCACGTTACACTGTACTAATTGTACTTTCTCTCCTCATCAGCAGGACTACTTTGCTGCACTAGTATTTGGCCATATACACATTTTATTGAGTAATTTGCATTTTTAGGCAAAGAATAAAATGCTATAACTTGTAACATGACCCAACAGTACTACTAGTTCCTTAAAAGAAAGCACCATACAAGTCGTTATCCTTTCTGGAGACATCTGTGGCTATAAAATGCCTCGTTCACAAAAAAACTTACAACAGGTTTCCAACAACACATACCTCTGCTGTGCTCGTGAGCTGCTCCGGGTTCTCCGTCACTTTCACGAGCAGCAGGTACCGATGCGGGCGGCTCTCATAATCGACACTGCGCGTTAAACTGATCTCCCCAGTGACCTGGTGGATGTGAAATACGCTGCTGGGGTTCAGCAGCAAACTGTAGCTAAGGGGCTGCTTCTGGAAGGAGGAGGCAGATACAGCGATGATCCTAGGGAGAGGCAGGCAGGGTGAAAGAACAAACAAAAAGAGGAGATCGTCAGAGACACATTTAGCAGACACCAATGTTATATCATCAGCATTTCCACCATTTGAATGACATTGGAACACTTTCGTATTTTGGGTCTCCTTTCCATTTGATTCTTGGAGTATTTTCAATTGGTTGTGTTTGTATCGTGAAGATTGGATTTCCCACGTATTACTTATTCAAAACCAGACAGCCGTGCTCAACCAAAATGCTGCATTTAGATTGGATCCTAGCCAGTTGATATCTACACAAGAAATGCATACGTAGTACCCAAGACATATCCTACATATTTCTATACCCACTTCTCCTAACATCTGCTTGTCAAAATCCCAGTTCTACTACGGAACTAGAGTGCTGACCTAGCGCACAGACTGTCCCGTGCAGGGAGACATGCTGCTGCCGAAGATGCAACTTTAGAACCATTCACGCTGCTGTTCAGAAGGCTAAATTCAGATATAAAAATGGTTCTTATCTTAGTTCCTGAATCTGCCTTCCCTTGCATTTATCCGCACTGTATATTTAAAACGTTCCAAGTTGTTGAAACCTCTGCAGTTCCTGGCAGTTTGTGTTTAAAATAGTGCCTCATTGTTCGACCCAAATTAAAACGCTACTTATTTAAACATATGTTTTAATTAATTACATGAAAATGTAGTCCTTTAGACTAAGAAAATACATTTTGAAACATGTTTATTATTTCTTTATGTTTAACTCACAATAAAAATATATTTTGAAGCCAGTGCATGCATGACCAAGGGACTTGGGATTTTTTTGTTTTTTATTTAAATGTACAAACAAAAGCTTTTTTGAAGGGCTTTTCTACCCATGCGAGCACACATCCACCCATTTTAAATAGGATATTAGTCTAGTCTGCAAATATGTTACTGCACCTCTAAAAAAAGGTCTACTCCAATACATTTTAATGGACAATTAAAGAAAAACATTTATGTCTACCAAAAGGTAACTATTTTAAAATTAAGGAGGCAATATTCAACAAAGAGGATGGATAATCTGAGAGGGTAAGGGGAAGTGGACTTAGCTAGGGATCTCTTTCAACAATTCATTCCATCCTGTTCCACAGGAAAGGCTATAAATGCCACAGCTCCCACTACAGCAAAGCGGCATTCAGGACCGCCTCACTTTTGCCATAAATACAGAAAGATAGCGCTCTACTGGTTCATTAGCACTCCACTGAGCAGCTAGTGTAGCACACTGAGGACCAACTGACTGACTGCTGATGCTGCTGCTGAAAGTAAGTTCCACTCAGCATGCTCAACTTTTTTTCTGACATGAGCGGGGAGGGTACTTGAAAACGTATGCAAAATGTGTCCTCATTTTAGCTTTCAAGAGCATTAACCAAAATTTCTGTAGCAAAAGATCATCCCTCATTTAGTTAATTTACTATAGTCTCCTCCATGGAAATGATTTCAATTCTACAGCTCCAAGTCAAGCATATGGTAGTCAGATGCGTTCACGATTACCAGATCACAGAAAGGTAGCGACTGGGATGAAACTGTGAAAGAACTCTGGGAAGTCAAGTGACAAGCCGCTGATGCTGTTGGGAGTGTGTGTTTTACGCCGCATGCCAGACTTATTTTATCGCAGGATAGAGGAAGATGTATTTTGATTTATAGAGCATACATGTCCTCCTTCTGTCTTCTAGAGCACTTACCATTATTTCCAAGACAAAATAATGGAACAAAATCCTTTTTGATCAAATTCCAACAGTAGATCAGCATGTTTCACAGAAGTAAATCATCCTGTAACTCATCATAATTTCTAAAACGAGTATGGCTTTACCGTCAATTATTTATATTGTAACTAAAATCTGTTATCCTTTCTATATGTTTCTTTTTGTGACCCTCAAAACCAAGCGTCCACCATAGTGTATTTTAATGTGACAATAATGGTGGAGCCTTACCTCCAAAAACAAACAGCTAAAGGCATGCTCTTTGCAACTGTAAGGAATTGGGTCATTAGTTGGGAGGGGCGAGAGCCGGGCTCAAGTGATAAGCACACTCCTTGCCAAGGTAAAACTTCACTAATAAACCCTGTGCCCAGCACTCTGGTAGCTGGGCACAAAAGCATTCAGGGTTAACTAAGAGGCAATCCGTAAGTATTTATGTTGCACTCAAACAGTAATAAAGTGAAAACACAACACAATAAAAATCCCAAACTAGTGTGCAAAAATAAGAGTACATTCAAATACATAAAATGACCCCTAAATCACAAAAATCCAACAAGTAGATATGAAGTTTTCAGTAAGTATAGTGCCAAAAAACACAAAACACTAATCTTGGTTATCTGGACGCGCTAGACCAGGCCAAAGTCAAATGTTAAGACTGACTGTGATGGAGTGCAGGTCCGATACGGGGATCAGGTTCATCCTAGTGGAAAGTTTACCTTTTGTTTAATCCAGTTCCAAAATAGCAGCCTCAATCGGAGCTTCATGTTGGTCCCCCAAGAGGCCGTTGATGCTGTTAAGAGCTGGCTGCCCATCAAGGTTTGACCGTGACGAGATTGGGTGTGCCACAAAGAGCTGGCTATCGGTCAGACGCAGGACAGTTGTTGCTGACGCAAAGAGCACCATGTGTGGTGAAGTCTGGAGTCTGTAACCGGGAAGGTTGCATTGGCAGTCGTAATGTAAGTCCTGTGTTGGCTATGGTGAAGTTTGCTCCTGGTTGCGAGAAGATAGAGGACGGTTCTTTTCTACGCAAACAGCCCAGAGCTTCTGGATTCTCACCTGCAGTCCAAATCATTCTGTTTTGCGGTAGGAAGGTAGGAAGGGTAAACTCTGGCAACAGCCAAGGGCCCAGGACCTGGGGAGAGACCTCTTGTGGATCAGGGCTCACTCCAGCACAGACCAGCAGCAGGGTCCATGCAGGTCCAAGTTTGTGCTGGTCAGCTGGGCAGTTGCAGGGAAGTCCTGTGAAAGCTCCTGTGTCTTTGAAGCTCAAACGGAAGCCAGCCAACTGACCCTTTAAATCACTTCTGGGTCCTGGGTTCAAGACAAGCAGGCCCAGTCTTTCTTCAGGCTTCAGACAGCAAGGCAGTGCCTCTTCTGAGTCTCCACAGGCCCAGAAGTGCTCTGATGAGAGGCTCTGAGGATTGCACTTGTATACCCAGTGCCAGTCTGTGTGTGGGTGTCTACCCCTGTCTCTAACACTAACTGGTTAAGGTCATTTCTTCTCCATCTCCTGGGTCTGGCTCCAATCTGTCTAGGGTAACAAAGGGCAGGCAGGCACAGGTATGGGCTGCATTTGCCAGTGACAGGGCAGGTAGCTGCAGAAGTCAGGAAGAGTGTGGGCACAGCCCTCAGGCTAGCCGTTGAAGACCAAGAAGGCTGAGAACAATCCCACAAGCCACCCTATTCAGTGGACGATCAGCCTTCCCACACCCAAGGCCCTTTTGTCCCCTGTCTGGAAGAAATATACATCAACCCGCAGGAAAGCCATTAACAGTCATGTGACCCTGGACACTGGCAGAAAGGCACATTTGAATTTGGCAGAAAAAAACTACTTTCAAAAAGTGGTATTTTCAGAATAGATTCACAAAATTCGAGTATATCGAAAAAAACACTAACCTCTGGGGGAACTAGGATTCAACAAAAGTTTGTTGCAATCACCTTCCTAGAAAAAAGACTCTTTTTCTAGAGACCCCTCACCCACCAGGGTTTCCCCTAGGTGGCATGCTTCATCATTGGGGTTTCACTCAGTCATCTACGGATTGAGGCATGCTGCGACTTGCGAACTACGTAGGAGTATTTAGTTATGAACTATGGGTGGTGCAGTGATGTGGAGTGGAAGGAAAATAAGTTTTAAAAATACCCAAATAGTGAGCTACTATTTTATTCCCGCCCCTAGCTGGTATGGTTAAAATCAGGGGTTGATACCAGGCAGGAACCTGACCATAATGAGTTAGGTTCTCCTAGTATTACGCCTGTGTCAACATGTTTCGAGCTGTCCCCTACAAGCTCTTTATCGGGACTACACGGGGTCCAGCCCCGTGTGTACCACTCCTAATAAATCCTATAATAGGGATACAGTGAAGTGCACACCTAATGTGTATACACAAAATACATACGGTTATTTAATGATACTCCGTATTTCTTGTTAGGCAATACTATTGCCTCATGGTAAACGACAGGGGTAGAGGGGCTTGTAGTCACACCTTCATCAAAGCACGCCTCCCGGTAAGGTAGAGCCACCGGACGTTTATTCCATGTTTGAGCCCCCAGGAGCCTAAAGGATTTACCGCCCCGGAATGTCAGGCGTACCTTAGGGACACATGCATACACCGCGGAGGATGATCTGAGTACTCTTGTAGGTGCGTAATGGCAGACCTGTTTCCTAAGGTAACTAGCCCCCTTACCGTGGAGGGCTTTAAAAAAAATTACCTTCGCCTTAAATTTTATCTGCTCCCTCACCCGGAGTCAATGAAGGGCCTTGAGATGAAGGGCCATGTGGGGCCTACGTTTTAGATGGAGAATCACCCTAGCTGCTGAATTTTGCACCAGCTGAAGGCGCTGCAGGAGGAAATCTGGTAGGCCCAGGTAGAGGATGTTCGCATAGTCCAATCGGGACGTGATCAATGCCTGGACTACTATCTCCTGTAGTCCAGTGGGAGGAACGGAAGGAATTTTCTCAACATCCGAAGTAGGCCAAAGTAGGACCCCACTAGGGCATGAACTTGGGAGCGCAGAGAGAGGGCATTGTCAATGTAGATTTCCAGATTCTTCACTGTGGATTGGGCAACGCTGGGAGGAGAGAATACCTCCGGCCACCATTGGCTCCAGTCATGCACTGAGGGCAGGCCAGAAAAAACAACTTTCGATTTGTCAGAATTGCACTTAAGCTGGTTCTCTTCCAGCCACCTTTAGACCTCTGTGAGACAAGATCTAATCGCACACCCGTCAAACTCTGTGCCTTTGTTGCAAGAGAAAATCAACTGAGTATCGTCAGCGTATGAAATTATCTTGGCCCCATTGGCCTCCACTAGCGGTGCTAAGGGGGACATGTTCAAGTTGAAAAGTGTTGGGCTAGGAGAAGAGCCCTGAGGGACTCCCACCTCTATACTGGGCATGGGAGATGAGAAAGGAAGAGTCCAAATTACCTGTTCTCTGTCCTCCAGATAGGATGTTATCCAGGCTAGAACCCCAACTCAAATACCCATGTTCTTCAGTCTATCGAGGAGACTCATATGCGGCACAGTGTCGAACGCTGCTGACAGGTCCAGCAATATGAGGATCGCTCTACCCCCCTGATCCAGCTTCTCCTTGAGATGTTCCGTCACTTCCAACAGGGCTGTTTTAGTGCTATAATTGGCCCTGAAACCCGATTGTGTGGGGTGCAAGAGTTTATGATTCTCCTTATACTCCATGATCACTTTATTGACGTGCTTCTCCAATACTTTGGAGAAGGCTGGAAGGAGAGAAATAGGCCTGCAATTTGTGGGTATATTTGGATCAGCACTCGAGTGGCGGCACTATGCCAGCTGCCAGAGATGAATTCAACACTTTATTAATTGGTTGGTTTATGGTGGGTGCAAGGGCAGGTAAACGTTTTGCTGGGGACGCATCTGCTGGTGATCCAGATTTAAGGCTCATCATGTAAGTAAGTGAGTTCACAATTTCAATTGCCAGAAACTGTAATAGTTGCAGGCCTTGTGAGAGTCCCACGAAGGACGGAGGCCTAGTTGTTTCCACTTCCATACTAAGTTAAGGCCTAGCCTCTCTGGACGTCACAGAGGAGGACTGCTGGATTGTCACTATTTCATCATGGAAGGACTGGGCCACCTGGTTAGTCCAGTCTGCTGCCAGCGGGGCTACTTTACTGATTGCCTTAGGGGCTGTAAAGGACTTCCCTATACCAAAGATCTCCTTGCCCTTATTATTAGTGAACGCAATTTTAGTCTGCAAATAGCTTATCTTAGCCTCCTTCACCATTTTATAATATGCCTTTAAAGCTGCCCTGTAAATGTTCCTATCCTTCGAGAGATAATGGTGACGCCACTTCCTTTCGAGATTTTTACATTTCTTTTTGCGGACTCTCAGGGATTCATTGAACCGGGGGTAGAGTGGCAAACTCCTTTGGAGGTGCGAACGGTCAGGGGCATGACCTGTGTTCATAGAGGTAGTGCTACCACTTGCTGGAGGGTGGAGGAGGAATAACAATTACATAGACTGATGCAATCTAGACCCCCAATGAAATGTCCAACCAGGCCAATAGCATCTTCCTGTACTTCTAGAGCTCCTGCAAGCATCCTCCTAGTTCCAGCTGATGCCAAGCAGAGCAGGAAGCACCAAGGCTGTCTTTGTGAAAAGCTGTTTTAGCTTCTGTATTTCCAAATCTGGGTTGTATATGTCTTAGGTCACTGAAAAGGGTTTAGTGGCAGCTCTTGTTGGGTTTAGGCGCATCAGCGATGAAGGTTTTTTGTATAAAAACCCCTTAGAATGCCGAATAAGAAGTGTAAAAAAGAAAAAACAAGACTGCAGGCCTTTTCCATCTTTGCACGCGGCATCTGGGACTACATCACTGAATCCATCAGGACTGCCTCAATGCTGCTTCAGTTTGGGAAAGAGCTGCTGATGCGCATCTTTAAAAGACACTACACCACACTGCGTTAACCATCAAACTAACCAGCTCTCTCTGCTATCATCCATTGACTTTATACTATTCTTTGACCCTCCATAGCGCTCCTCTGCCTTTGGTTAGATTTGCACTAGAGAAATACCACATATATACATACATACGTACATATATACATACATACAAATATACATGGAAGCTCTTATTCAGGTGGGTTTCTGCCTTTTAGCAGAGGGGATAAAACGCAATACCCAATCAGCTTGGAATCGGAGACGAACCTTAAAACAATACAGTTTTTGGTTACACACTATATTATGGGAAGGACTTTGTTTAAGAAGTCATCTTTCATACTACCAGCCGCGGTCCGTGCCGGTAACTGCGGTGGGGCTGTGTAAGGGGGGATTTCGAGGGACGATGCCAAGGGAAAATTAATTATTTATTTAATTTTCCCTCGGCATACTTGCACGGGCCAACATTTTAATTTAACTCATCCCTGATATCTACCTTAGAGATTCATTTAAATGCCTCCGGTTTTAGAATATATTGCCTTGTAAAACAGCCAGGGAGTGAGTGACCAGTGATGTCAGGGTATCAGATGCTCCCTTCTTGATGTTTCAAAGTCCCCTATATTTGAAACCCTCTGCCAAAATTCCCCTATGTGAAAAGAAACTTTGCTCACAGGCCTAAACCAATCTCCCCTTGCCCCTCCATAAACCTTAGTCACATAGGTTAGGTTTTGACAGCAGAGGTGACAGACAGACCTACTGCTTCAAATCTACAAGGAATGGGCCATGGGTCCGCCTCTTTTTACCACCTTCATAGACCAGCCTCTTTCATTGGCTTGAGACTTTGCCAACCAGTATTGACTCAACACAGTGGCACGTGGATCTCTCCCCTGATGCTATTGCTTGCCTGGGCGCACCCACCCTTGGGGTGCTTGCATTGAATAGCATTAAGGAAAACATACAACTATAGAACTTTCTCTTCACTCCTGTTGGCTCCCTCCCACGTGCATCACAGCTTCTCTTCTGTTCGCCCTCTCTAATCCTCGTCATGCCTCCCTCTTTCTTCTGTGTTCCTCGTCCCTCCTGCCCTCCAACCTCTCATGTCGGGCTCTTTCCCCTGTGCACTCCTCGTTCCCCCTCCCAGCTATCCTTTTGTACCTTCCTCACACCCCACCCTCCTTCCCACGCGCACACCTCATTCCTTGCACTGGACACCTCCTCACTCCAACCCTCCCTCCTCTAGGTGCTGGTGCTTCTGTTCAACCCACCCGCCTTTCCCTGCCAGAGGCTTCTGGGAGAGAAAGGCAAGAGGCACTGGGTATTTATAGTTAAAGTGCTTAATTTGAGCCAGTGCTTTCCGGTGCTCGGCACCTAATTGTCAGCACCAAACTTAGAACAGTCTACCACATGGTGGCACTGCTCATCTAATTTAGAGATGAGCAGAACAACGGTTGTTTAGGAATATAATATACATTAAAATTGCTAATACCTGCCATTCCTTTTGCTTTGAGGACCTGGAATAATCTGAACTGTGGCATTTACATGCGAGAGAGATGGTTAGTAGTTGTTTTGGCAGCGTTGACAAGGTCGAAGGGTGGTGCAAGCTGCAGTGGCCTCCTGGTCGGAGCCCTGGCACTTAATATTTTACAAATTAAGCACTGTATAGTTATTTATATATTTCTACATAGACACAAAAAGGTGTCTTGAATACCCTCCTCTTTTTGTTTGTATGTCAAAATAAGGCCGGCTTGAAAAGAAGACTTCATATTGCCCTTCCTTTTTTCTAGCCAAAAGAATTAAAGGATCTCTATAATAAACTCTTCTTTGACATCTGACCTCAAATAGAAACAAAGATAGGACTCTACCTAAGGCAAAGGAGCCCTCAATCCAGTCGGGCTTTCATTTCATGCCTGCCTTTAATGTCCTTACTCTGCACTTGTTGACACTGTAAACCCAGACCTACTGTCTTTGTCAATGCTCGTTTGGTACGCCATTGCCCACAAGCATGTGAAGAGACAATTATTCTCCTCAAACGGTATTAACTTGCAATAACACCTAATGCATGGAATAGTAGTGATACACAGATATTTTTAGTTCACTTAGTAATAAATGCTAAACCTGGTAGGTTACAGGCACTCCACCAACACTTAGCAACAGACTGGCCCTTTCTTTGTCCTGGCTTTCAATAAAGGTTGGTTTGTAGAAGGCTACAGACGATTCCAGACCTGCAGTGTTCTGCCCTCTAAAACTGCCCCCCTGGTTTCAGTCCATCAACAACACGTGTTGGATTCCCAGTGCTGCTTGCTGCCGCTGTAAAGCAGCTTTAGAACTCCGCAACAGATGTTAGCGGTACCCACCTCGGTGGAAAAGTCTGGAATTCAAACATGTGATGTGCAACTTAGGAAGACAGAAATGAATGAGGAACTGAATTTAGGAAAGCAAACGTATGTTGCATAAGATAACCGGTGTAAAAAAATGCAGACATTCTGAAGAATTGTCTCTTAGGTTTTGGACCCCGACAGCTTGTTGGCAGACAGTGTCTTCAGTGCATATCTAGAGTGAGCTTTGGAGCAGCCCCTTGCTCATGGTTGGACGTTTTTGTGGTCTACTCTAGAGTCTGCTCTTTATGTAATGGCGTCCCTCACTATTCTTGCGCTTATCTCACAGAGGAGCTGTTTGGCCTCACAGTGCTCTAATTGGGTACATTAAATCCTTCCACTGCATACTTGGGAGAACTCTTTTCTGTTTTTGCAATCAGTTCTCACTGGGGTTCATGTGTTTCCTTCCTCTTTCCCCCTATGTTTTCCTTTACCCAATGCTTCTTTCCATTATTTCCCTTCTCTGATGCTCCCGTCCTGCCCCTACGTTATGATTTTTGTATTTTACTTATTTATTTTATGTGGGCCAGGCAGCTGCTGGGCTGATTACTTTTTTTTCTGCTCCTTACACACACTTCCCTTTTCTTGTTTTGTAGCAGTTTTAATATACTGCTCTAACACACCTATCTGCCACGGGGGAATGGTACATTTAAAATGTCCGCCATGCATCAAGATGCATGCAGGCCTCAAGATGCATTTATCATGGCACACGTGAATGTGCATCACGGTGCATCGGTGGCCATCATGAAATAGGTTATAATATAATATAGAAAGCCCATTGCAAGAGCGGCTGCCAATCGTGCACATGTGTCTTGATGCATGCGTCCGCATGCTACTAGTAAAAAGCATTGGCAACGTTAACAGCTGAGACTTTTGGAGCGGAGACCTACTGGTTTTGTCAGTATTTGTTTTTTGGTGGCAATTAATCTTTTTCTAATTTTCAGCGTGGACCATTTGCGACCCTTCTTTTTAAGATGACAGGTAATTAAGGGTGGTTATACTGTACTTGTTATTACTGATTTCATCCATTATCACAACCCCAGTTATTGGCGAACATGAGTTTTTGGTCTGGAATTGGAGATATTATGGGAGCTCCAGAATGACCAGGCCATTACCATTAGCAAGTGCAATTCTCGGATTTTGGTGCCTTTTCCTCTTGCTTTCAGCACAGGGACCAGGAACTAATTGATCAGCACCCCTTCTTTGGACTTTGACTTTTAGGGACCAGTGAGGTCGATCACTCAGGGCTTAGCCTCAGAGGGCGGTGTGGGGTTAGAGCACTTTGTTCAACTAGAGCATGTAAGCCCTGTTACTCTTTTTTTGCCAGTGATATAAGACATGATTTACATAAAGAAATATGCCGATCGAGCTTCAGTTCTCCGGGGTAAGGGAGGTTGCACAGTCAAGGACTAATCCTGAAGGTTGGCTGTGCTCCAGATTGTTTTCTTCAATGTGCATGCACACTGAATCAGCATCCAAGCAGGTTATCTTCTTAAGACAAAAAAAAGACTTTATTTCTATAAAATATACTTAGAATAGTGATATGTCTATCAAATATGTCATCAGATTTGAATATGGGTCAATAGATACTTTGTATTATCTTCTGTCAAATGGACCATGCATAATCATACTGTGTCTCCGCGAGGTTTACCATCTGAAAAGTACACAAAACACAGTGTTTGGGGTAAGAAAGATCAGAAAGTGTCAGCAGCATGAACGTCTGGCTCAGTGTTTGGTTGCGTGCTTGGAATAATTAAATTCTTCTTAGCCAGGAGACTGTGGTGTTTGAGCATTGTTCTGTCACCATTCAGCTGTTTGTTGAGGACATGACGCGAAGTGCTGCTTCGTCCTCACAGTTCAGTTCCTCCAGTGGGTGGTGGGTACAGGTCCTCTGCTCTCTGAAGTGACCAAGGTGGATCTCATGGGCCTCAAGATGAAGTCAGCATCTAGCATGCCTTGATCTCAAACAGGTGTAGGTGTATGGAGGCATGCAGCTCTCACTGTGATACTGGCACTTCAGGTTAATTGCAACACCAGCGAGTCCCCGCAAAATAAAAATCTGAAAACATATCCAGCCAATGGGGTATCAGGACCCTCTAACACTCTCCGGGAGGGGCAGCACAGTTCAAGGTGATGGAGGGAACAGAGGGAGATCTCTGACAAGCTGCACTCCATTTGCAGGCAGCCGAGATGGCATCTCTACTCTCTCTCCTTGTTCATAGCACTGCAGCCACAATCTTGGTTGAGCTGGAGAGCACTCGCAAGCCATCAATATTTAGCCTCTAGCACACAAAACTCCTTCAGGCAGCATTCTGGAGCTGGCGTCTGGCTCTGCACTGCACCCAGAAAGATTCTCTACATGCCAAGCAGTCTATCTCCTTCTCTGTTCCAAGTTGCAAAACAACACTCAATCCTCGAGCATGAGCCCCACTCCTTTAGGTAAGAAAGCCAAAGGTGTCTGTCTTTGGACACAGCCTTTTTCTGCATAAGCGTTCATAAGCCAAAACGGATACATATTCAGGAACAGTGATAGTTTGTCTGAAGTCAACTGGCCTATTAGATGATTTGAAGTTGGCCCCATATTTCTGGAGAAAACCAATCATTCAAAGATGGATTTCCTTCAGGCCCAAACCGGCCTCCCAGGTGAACTATCACTAAGTTTTTGTAGGTTGGAACATATCTCTGGAAAACAATGCAGAATATGGGAATTACATGTGAAAACTGATGCATAAAAGCCAATTTCTGCAGTAAATTCCCATTCTTCATGGAATAACTCAGAATAGGATAGGAATGCTACACCAAGAAATGACCTCACTTGTGTTGTTGAATTGTTTGGGTGCAGTATTACCACACTGAAAGTCATTCAGCAATGTAAATTAAGGCCTCAGTTATCAGGAAGCTAATGTTCTGACGAGTACAGTGCTAATGACTTAACCATAAAAACACCACACGGATCCTAGGCACCAACATAGAAGATTATTTGACCATAAAATGGTCAATGGAAGTAGAGGGGCAATGGGCGAGCTACATAAATGCTCAAGTGAAGTGGAAATAGTGTACTTGAAGGCTACCCAGTACCTCTTGCCAACAGTGATTCAGCTCCTCAGGTAGGCAGGCCTCTGCGGTAGCCCACTGGACCCCATTGGCAACTGCAGCACAGTGAAGAGGCAAATAGGACAGATCTACCCAAGGTAGCTGGGATTCAAGCAATAATTTATTTTAAAAAAATCAGATCAGGAGGAATTTACTAAGCAGATATGGTCCAGACTAGAAAGGAACTGTAAACCAGAAAACTGGTCGCGAAATAAAGATGCCATTAAAAACAAAGTCAAAACTGAGCTGGCAGTACAGGTGAAAGTCCAAAGTAAAGTTGTGGCATTATAAATGTCTTATTATTATTTTTATTGTAGTTTTCTCTTTCTCCACAAAGGGCATCAGCATCTCCACATTGTCTGGTGCCATTTAATTGAAAGAAATGCTAGGCTCCTTCCTGGATAGTGGAAGGAACGTATACATGATGGGAAGACACCTTGCTTTCTGTTTTGTGTAGATCCCATTCTGCAAAACCCTTAATCCATCTACAGTAACCCCAAATGCACAGAGATCCCGCCATGTTTCACATTCTCTCACACACTTCTATCTATCTTTCTGTGCTTGAGGTCTCATAACAGGAAGTACGGTTATTTCAGTTTTCCAACAAATAAGGGGATCTCGGAGAAGAAAAGTCTGCATCAACATAGAAGTTACCAGTGCAACCATGTGATTGGAACAAGGACCTCTTCACATGGGAGGATGATAATTAAACTTAAGTAAAGGTGGGTTTGTGGTTGGGAAGAAGAAATGGATTCACTTGGGAAAAGTTGGTGTGGTGCGGTTTGGGTAGTCGATTGTTTGAGTGCACATCTTCAGCAGTAAAATGTAAGGCACAGCAGTTGCCCGGGACTCCCCTACATTACTACCTCACCCCGAGCCGTCTGCCTCACATTTTCTACAAGGGATACAATCAAGAGGAGTATGTGGACCCACTCCAGGGCCCCTCAGCAACAGTGGATGCGGTGGCAGCCGGGGGCCCACACCACCGCGGCCCCAGCATCATGCTCACACAGAGACCAGCTGGAGCGAGCAATTGCCGTGTAGAGAGCTGGGTGGAAGACTGGGGGCCTGCCCTGGGACTGTCCTGAGGTGTCCCCCCCCCCCCCCCAGTTGGAGCGGTGGACAAGACCGCGTGAGCTGTGCCTGATCATCATCCCTGGGGCCTGGAGGATCGAAGCGCTGCTCGGGAGTGGAGCCTGGCTGCCGGCTGGGGTTCGGGGCAGGGGAGGACCATTGGACCATAAGTAGCGAGGGCGGCCAAATCGCCAAACCCGACGGCTCCTTTACACAATGTGGCATGCCCGCATAAGCTTGTAGGCCGCCGTCCAAACTCCTGTTTTGCCCGCTACAGCCTGCTACCCTAGGGGGACGACCCACCCACATGGCTAAGCTGCTTGGTGATTGGGGGGCTTGAAGAACGGACGACCTGCTGTGCCTCTGGCAGGAGACTGCGTTAGGCCCCCGGCAGAGAGGCGGGAGTGCCTGGGAGATGCCGGGTCGCATGCGCTGACCCCTGGGGAGGTGCCCTGATCCCGAGGCTCCACTGCCAGAGACACGCAACTTGGGGTGCGGACCAGCTGAAGACGACGAGCGGTAGCCATGTCGGGCCCCAAAGGCGCAAAAGTGACCCAACAAACCCGACGTGACAAATTCACCATGCCTAAACCTGTGGCCACTGAGCCCCACCCGAGAGGCGGTACAGTCACCGGACCTGATGCTGAGCGTGGTGAACTGACCCTGCAGGATGTAATTGAGGCGATATCGGGTGTGCGTACATCTCTTGAACAACGCATGGATACAATCTCCACTGATGTCACTCTCATCAGGGCGGACATTGCAAAAATTAGTGGAAAGGTAAAACAAATGGAGATCATCACATCCAGCCTCCAGGGCAACACAGTGCAACTGCAGCACGACATAAAGGAACTCCAGGAGTTCCGTAAGTACCCCGAGGATAAGCTTGACGACTATGAAGGTTGCTCCAGGAGAAAAAATGTCTGCATAATTGGAGTACCCGAGAAGGCGGAGGGGCCGACGGCTGACCTCTTCGTAGAGGACCTCATTCTCAACCACTTGCAGCCCAAGGGCCTGTAAAAGTTATTTGTGGTGGAAAGGGCACACAGAGTGCCGGGAGGTCGGCAGTGGCCGGGAGCGTCGCCGCGTCCCATCCTGCCCAGATTGCTTAACTTTAGGGACAGGGACATCATATTTCAAACTGCCAGGTTGGCTCCACCTCTCCGCTATCAGAATGCAGAAATTTCCCTCTTTCCTGACTTTACCCTGAGAGTTCAAAAACAGCTGGGATCATTCCGCGAGGTGACGAGAGAGCTACTCGACAGAGTTGTAAAATACGCCATGCTTTTCCCAGCCAGGTAGAGGATAAGGTGTGGTTTTTTGAACGTCCTGAAGAAGCGGCAGTCTGGTTGGAGGGCTGGCGAGGTGCAAGGGAACACAATGTAAGATGAGCGGTGTCAGGGACTATGTTTCTCACCTGTCTGTCTTTGGGAGGCGGGGGTCTCCTGTCGGGCTTATTAAATTTAATTGTCTGTGTATTATGGTTGGGGGCGTTGTAGGGGGGAGCTCTTCCCACTAGGGCACCTGGCCGCAGCACAGACTGTCCGTTAGTGTCCCTTTTTCGATGGTATTTCCCCTCTCCGGGAGGCTACGATTACTTGACTACCGGGAGAGCGAGGTAGCGGAACCTTAATTCCCACAGTTTACTTCTTTTAGTTAATGCATGGGCGACAGGCACTCTGCATTGTTTGTTTGCTGGGCAGTTTGAGGCCCAGAGTGCAGGGAAGCAGGGAGGAGGGCTTTTGGGTTGAGGGGTGTTAGTTGTTGTTCAACGTTCAGAAATGGCGGCATTGTCTCTTAATAGACAGGGTAGGGAACTCCTAGTACACAGATATGCAACAGCCCACAAACTGGGATAAGGGCCTTAAGCTCCTCAACTGGAATGTTAATGGTCTGGGGGATAAAGTGAAGCGATGTATTGTCTTACATCACATCAAATGGCACTCCCCGGACATAGCGTTCCTCCAAGAGACACATCTTGTTGGTAATTCCTGCCAGGCCATGAACAGGTGGGGGTACAAACTTGTGGCATACTCAGGGTTCACTTCGGGTTTCAGAGGGAAGGGAATCATGCTCAAAAAGTCTTTCCCACTATCGATACAACACAAATGGACGGACGGCTTGGGGAGATATGCGGCTTTCTCCGGGCAGTAGGAGGGCAAGGTACTGTCGCTGATGACTGTATATGTCTCGACTATCTTCCTGTAACGGCTCCCCAGATCAGCAATGTTAGGGAGGTGTAACACTTAGCGAGGGATATATCAGACCACTCCCCCATCTGGGTTGAATTAGTCTTGAATGACAAATGGGTGGGCAAGATCGAGCATAATAAACCTTGGTATCTGCGAAACCCGGCGGTCTGATGGGCTCTCCTTCGAGTTATAGATCACTATTATTCGGAAAATACAGGATCGGTCGCATTGCATCAGACTCTCTGGGAGGCCTTTAAGATGGTACTAAGGGGACAGGCCCTCTCACTAATAGCAGGTGTTCGGAAGGAAAAGGTGAAAGTCCAAGTGAAAACAGATATCCTCTGACTGAAGGGTGAGCTGGACAAAGAGGCCGCAGATGATATACAGCACAAACTCAAACTCAAGATGGAGAAATACAGGGCCATTGCCACAGACATGGCCAAAACCCTAGGCATAGAAAAGGAGGGCAGGGTCTATGATTTGGGCGATAAAGCTGGCAAGCTCCTTGCCTTTCTTGATAGAAGGGACCTGGCTAGCCACCTGGTTCCAGAATTAGTAGACGAACAGGGGGAAGTCATAACAGACCCGCAGGCAATTGGGAAAAAAAAAAGAAGAGTATGTGGTTTGTCAGCAGGGCTCACCAGATATATGATTCGCTCTTCCCTCTCTCCTATGTTCAGAGGCATTGGTCTCCCAATTTCTCATGAAGCCAGTCTACATTGGCCCAAGGCACTCTAATGATCACTTAAGCTTCAAGAAAATACAACAGATTCTGACTCCAAAAGCCCAGAGATTGGCCTCTGCACCTTCCTCGAAGCACCTTGGAAGGTCAGAGATGACAGTACCAAACACATCCATCAGTCTCTCAACCACACACCTAAGTCCCATCAATACCTGCAAGCAACAAAGTCCTGGTTTACAATGCCTAGTATTGGGAACATTTCTTCCTCCCTGCTAAGGTCAAGTATTCATTCATGTCACATAGAAAATTAAGAAGATTTCAATGATGTTTATCCTATGCATTGACTTGTGTCTGGTTATAATTCTTTTTCAAGTAAGCTAAACACTCTTCCCTTCACTTCATGCCTATCCTTCGTGACTCATATTTACATTTACCAGTAAGCCTTTTGTGGGTGATGTAGTGACTTCACCACCAGGTAAGTTGTGTACATCGTAAGGCGGAGGCACCCTAGAACTACTTACGTTTCTCCCTGTGGTGTGTTTTCAGGTACGTGGACAGTATATGTGGCATTTCTGAACTGAGGTGGCCGAAGTCCAGCGATGACAGATACAGAGGCTGGTGGTCCTTTTTTGCCAAGCTTATCAGAAGCTTGCGCCGTTAACAAGTATTCCTTATTCTTCTCCAATGACAGAACCGTTGTATGGATCCAGCCAGTATTTCTATCAACTTCAAATCTCCCTTCTCCACCTGATGAGAAATCGACCAAAAGAAAACCTTACAGTCAACATTAATTCTGTCGACCGGCCATGAGATGAAGTAATTTGCATCCAAACCTATCACAAATGGTACATATTAAGTACACTAAAGTAACACTGAAATACTTAAGAACAACACTTAATAATGTGAAGGCAGAACAACAGGATATAAAGCAAGATAGCGTGTAGCCATGGAAAAAGGTAACTTACAACAGTAAATGTATGTCAGAACACGGTTGGGCAACCAATGTGTCCTCTATATACATTTACTCAACTCTACTAAGCATATCTCTCGCTTATGCACGAATGACAACCATAACCACTGGCAATTGATTTAACAGAAAGGCTAACCTTTCTACCCATTGGGTCCCTCTTAAAGGTATGGTGGCAGAAACAGATAAGATTGAGTGCATGAGTCATTCGGCAGAGGCATAGGATGTGCTCCAACAAGGTGGTGGCAATGGTTTATGACAAAGTATAAGTGACCAGCACTATGATCTATGCAATAGTTCTAAGTAGTGGTTTAAAAATAGGGGTTTCAAGCAGAGGGGGTAACTTCACAGATACATCATTCCAGTGAAATATGAATTTCTCTCATTGGAAGCCTGCTCTCAGTCTGATTCACTTCCCTTCTGCTAACTAGTCTCTAAGAATGACAGTACAATTAAGTAATGAGAGCCCCAAAACACTAGGTTAAGATTTTCCATTGTCCTTCAATAGTAACCATTCTCTTAAAAACGAAAAAGGATGACAAAACCTGAACAGTCTAATTGAAATCAGGGCCATTGTTAGCTTAAACATTCGCAAAAAGCCCGAATTGCAAAAATCGGGCCATTTGCGATGGCAAAAATGCTTTTCCTGGTGTACAAGCACCCAAACTGCGATTCTCTCGCTATCTGAAAGGGGCTTGTTAGAGCGTCCGTGTTATGTATCAAGATTTTGTGACCTAAATGCAACTCAAAGTTGGTGGTAATGTATTCGCAAATTGGAAGGGACCCCTTCCCCTTTGTGAATGTTGAAAAAATATTTTTTACGTACCTCTGCCTGCTCTTAAACAATTAAAACAAAACGTTTAATTTTGTATTGTTGAAACACATCCCGTTTTCCTTTAAGGAAAGTGGGTTGCATTTCAACAACAAAAAACACCTTTATTCAAAGGCAATCACAGACATGCTGGTCTGCGGACCTCCTCAGGCCACCTTCCTTGTGATGGCAGGCATTCCCAATGGGTCGCAAACTGAAACCTTCCTCATTAATATTCATGAGGTAGGTCGATTTGCAAACCCACTAGGAATAGCAAGTATGAAACAAAAAGTTTCATACATAAGGAATAGCGATTCAGATAAAATTGCTATTCAGAAGTCGCTAATCCTACTCTTTGTACCTTTGGCCCGTAGAGAGCAGCTTCATAAATCTCTAACTTCTACAGGCAAAGCAGGTTTTAACTGAGCTAAAGGTGTTTTTACAATCCTGTAAACAACTGGACCCCATAATTTCTTTTTTTTACCATAAATAAGCAATCAGTCCAGTATTTAATTTACTGTTTCAATAAACAGTTACTAGTTTGTAAGAAAACATATTTGCCATGCTAACTGAATCATAGTACAGAACAAGTAACATATAATATGCTCAAGTAATGCCATCTCGAGGATTAGATGTAATTTACAAAGCACTTGGCCTTTGACCTCTTGGTTTATTGTCACCAGAGATCTTAAAGTACAGTATAGTGCCATATTGCATGCTTACCCATTATATAACCCATTATATATCAAATATATGTGTATATATGTGTGTGCGTGTAAACATATACCTCCAACGTTATATGGCACTATACACAACCTACTCACTCCGCCTAAACCCTCCATATTCCAAGGCGACAGTAGCAGGAGCTTACCTTCCAAGAGAAAGTACTCAACTTGTCCATGCTCCCCTTCATCCGCATCTTGGGCTAGAAGCTGGTAGACCTTGGAGCCACCAGCAGCCCCTGGGGACACCACGGCCAAGTACGGGAAGGGCGCCATGGTCCATTCCGGCGCATTGTCGTTCACATCCAGCACCGTAAGTTGTAAACGAATTAAGAACCAGTTCATACCTGAGAGGAGAAAGGAAACTTTGAGAAAAAACACTAACCAGGCGAGCTAACAAAATTTAAAATAAAGTTTAAAGACATTCAAATACTTTAACCAGAATAACCACTGTCCCAAAAGCATGACTAAACACACTCAGAAATGATATCTTGTAGTCCAATGCACAAATGATACCTCGACAAAGTAATCTATGAAATTTAGCTACAGGTAACTTTTATACTTTGAGATTGTCATATTAACCGAATATTGAACCACATTTGCAACCCATCCTGCCATCAGAGGTGTTTCAACTTGTGTCACAGCAGACATATTCTACATTTATTTAGTAGAAGTGATAGCTGCATACCTTTTTTCATGTTTGTACTACAGAATATATGTATAGACTCAATACACATCCATTAAGCTCTTCTTTTCCTCTAGTAGGAAGTTAAAAATAACACATTTCTCATTAGTACACTAGGCAGTCAACCCCACCTCAGATGTTTCTATATACACCTGTATCGAAAGGAAATCTTTATATCATCAAAAGCTGAAGAGCTCACATTTTAATTGTGGCTTGTTTAAATGTAGGTCCTGTGCAAATTTTTACAGAAGTTTAAGATGAGTTTTGGCATGCTAACGTCACAGGAGTAGTTTATCTTCTCATACATGGTGTGATGGTTACCAAACACTAACTTCACGTTTCTGAATCACTGACCACTTTTATCGAACCCACTTATCAAGCCAGGATTTCTTTTTAAGTTTAAGCAGAAAAATCACAAGGGAATAAACACCGAAATCGCATAAGATACGTTTGGCAGAAAACACTGCTTAGAGTCATTTTTCAATCGATAAACAGAACACTAGTTAAAAAAAAAAAATTTTCCTCTGGAGTCTTGGACACACCAAATGGGTGCTTTTCCTTTAACTATTTTCACATCAGTTCGCATAAAAACCTCACAAGCGAGCTGACATATATTCAGGGCGGGGCTGGCCAGAGCAGGGGGAGGAGTGGTTTCCACTCGCAAAGTGCACATGACTGTTTGGCCAGCCAAACAGTCATGCGCACTTTGCATCTTCCCCACCAGGCTGCATTACACAGCCTGATGAGAAACATGCAAAGCCTCCCAGTCCCCGTCTGAGCGCCGAACCACAGCACTCAGGCCAATCACAACGTGGCATTGCAGCATTGTGATTGGCTCAGGGGAGCCTGGGAGCCCGGGTGCTTCCTGCTGCCCAGGGAGACAGGAAGAAAGAAGAGGACAGAGGAGAGATAGCGGCCGGCCAGCACAGGTAAGTTATTATTTTCAATCCCCCGCCAACACCCCACCACCCCTGTCCGGTGTCAAATGATGGCCATGCCTCCTGGGTGCCCTTGAGCTCATCCTGGGCACCCGGTGTGCAGCATAGGGACCGCACGGGGCCTTAAGGCCTCTGCAGTCCCAGCCGGCTTGTCTGCAGTTAGGGAAAGAGATGAAACCTCCGCTTCCAGTGGGGGAGGGCACTTTGACAGCTCCTACCTGCTGAAACTGGAATGTTTGCCTTTGATTGGCTGGAGCTGTGAGCTCGGCCAAACAAAAGCAAACAAGCTATGTCCCGGGGGGGGGGGGGGGGGCACCTCGCCACATAGCATGAGCCATCCCAGGGGGGTGGTGGTCCGCAGGGCCATAATTGACTCCAGGATGGAGGCCAGTTGGACGCCCTCTTTAATGTTAATTGTACCTCCCGGGAGGTGGTAGTCCGCGAGGCTTGGAGGAGTCTGTGCACACCCCCTATTCATTTAAGGCCCCGGCGAGGTGCTGGTCTCAGGGGCCTGGGGGGATCCGTGAGGCTTGGTCACATTTTGAATTAACCTAAGCTCTGGTGAGGTGGTGGCCCGCAGGGTCAGGGTGTCACATAACCCCCCGCCATAATTTTAACATAAGCTCCAGCGAGGTGGTGGTACCCGGGGACTAAAAATACACATGGATGGTAGCCACATGCCAACCCTCCTTTAATTTAATTAAGGAGGCATGCCCCTGGGACCTGGTAAACCCAGGGCTTTATTAAAAGCAAGCACAGGTGCAAAACCTGCACCCACCAGGCAGGAGCAAAGTCAGATCCCGCTGCACCCAGGATGGGTACATGTTGGGGGGCCCTTTGGCTTGCCCCACAGTAAGTCTTCCAAGGTCATTAAATCCATGACTCTAGGAGAACTTACTATATTTTTTTAAGCACTCCTTGCTGGAGCTCTATGCTTTTCAGCTAGAGAGCAGAGCCCCCTTGAGGTCAGTTTTATGACTGCACTTTGTAGCTTGAAAATGTTAAAAAAGACATGTTTCTTAAATAAAGCTTTATGAGATGTATAAATGACAATCGCTTTAATTACACATTGATCTGTGTGAATTCATTAAATATACATTTTTATTATAATTATTGGTCACTTTTTGACCGAGACAATAGGTCCATTTTTTATATGTTGATGTTTTGAACCTTTGACAAAGTCAGTAGCTCTGCCTTACTTAAAATGACACCGCTTTTATTGAGCCATGAGCACCAGGGGAGGTTTGGGCGCCAGGATGCGCACCCCACCACCACTCTGCTTGGCTTGTGTGCAGCGGGGGGGTTATACAACGTCGGGTGTGGGCGCCATGCTAGCCCCCCCCCCACGCTGCACATGGCCAAAGGCTATGCGTAGTGTGGGGTTGGATGACTACGAGGGGTTGGACGGCCCCGCATCCAACCCCACGCACCGCATGGTAGAACACCATGAGCAGTGTGGGGGTGGCTGCCTGCCAAGATGACTATAACTAGTGAACTTCAGTGGTTATGATAGTTTAAAACAACATGTTTAAAATGCCATTTTCCCCTAACTACAACATCCCTTTAACCTTTGTTTTTTTTCCAGTGAATGTATATATAATACAATAATACTGCAAGACTGAAGACGGAGCTGGACACTGCCTAGAGCCGACAATATTTTAGATACGTTATATATGTAATGTAATCATGCTGTGGAAGCAGACAGCATTGGAGACTAAATAGAGTGGACAATATTAAGCATATGTGAGATCTCTAGTGCAGTCATAGTGCGAGTGCAAATATAGACCTTGAGACTGATTAGCATGGACAATATTGCTGGCACTCTATCTAATGAAACTGCAAGAGCAAATACAGAGCTGGAAACTCAGAAGAGTGACATTACATGAGATGAGACGTTACTGCAAGCGAAGACAGAGCAGGAGATAAAGAGTGCACAGTGTTGTAAAAAAGGGTTTCCCAAAATATGGGTAAGGACCAATTTTTGGAGGGTCGCAAAAGTCCCAGCAACAAATAAAGCTGCCCTTAAATTCTGTATTCATCATGTCATGTTTGCTGTGCTTCAAAGACAGAGGTCAAATGTCAGGCTATGTCTTCTGGCAAATTGCTGCTTGTTTTAACATGGGGATCATGTTTACAAACTCCTCTCACTTTGCAGTCAGAGTAAAGTGAAATATGTGACAATCTTGCTGGGGTACATGCAGTGTGAAAGGAGAGACGGCGGGATGTAATTTTAATGAAACCCAAAACAAAATGTAAATACCTATAAATGAACTGTACACATTCAGAAGTTAGGTAAGCAAAACATGAAGTACATTTTGTTTTGTAATTCTGAAGTGGGATGGAAACAGATTTTAATAGGATTAAAACAAATCAAGACACTTTAATTGGTGATGCACAAATAATAAATATTAACTGAAACCCAACTTCCACACATTATCATTTATGTGCAATATAGTTATATCAATAAAACTGTATGTAAGTGTAATGGCCATTCCAATGGAAAATGTGGTGTCTGTAAATGACAGCGCACTACCACACAATGCTTTAGTTACATTAAAACAAATTGCCTGCCTCATGTCCATCGAAGCTAGGTGGGTCACAAAAGTTTTCTGTTCTAAAAAGTCTGGGAGGCACTGATCTAGAGTATATTGTGTTGCATACGCTATACATAAAAGAATCATACTGCAAGAGCAAAGTTAGAATTATCTTCTCGCCTTTGCATTTAAGATTAAGTGCGGCTTTAAGCCATCAAACCCTGAGACGTGCAGCTTCTTGCAAATGTTTTATAGTTCTACTGTGTGAGAAAACAAGCTTTTTGGGGGTTTCACCCCCATTGTCTGCTCGATTTCGACTCGTCTGCACTGGTGTAATGGCTCTGAAATGCCCTGGGACCTGCTAATCAGGACTCAGAGCATGTGCTCTGACCTTTAAAAAGGTGCATGGTGGATTGGCTTATACCCACATGGCATAGTCTAGCTTACTTGTAAGTCCCTAGTATATGGCACCTGGTGTACCCAGGGCCTGTAAGTTAGAGTACCCTCAGAACCTGTAGCACTTGTGCCACCCTGAGTAGGATAAGGGAAAACATGGCTCCCACTCTGCTACTGCAGACGGGGAACAACCTTTACAACGCAACTTTTACAACGCACTGCCATTACAACGAAACTGTTACAACGCAAATGCATTGACAATGCATGCCATTACAACGCAAGTCTTTACATCGACTTGCACTAGATGGCGTGCTAACATTAAAAATAGTGTAGTTTACTATCCAAACACCTTCCCTACTGTTACGTGGACTGGAGTTAGAATAGTAAATTACACTTTTTTAATGTTAGCACGCCATCTAGTGCAAGTCGATGTAAAGACTTGCGTTGTAAAGACTTGCGTTGTCACTGCATTTGCGTTGTAAAAATTTCGTTGTAACAGCATGCGCTGTAAAAGCATGCGTTGTAACATCATACATCCCTGCAGACTGGATGGGCAGTTAAAAAAACTGCTCACTCGCATTTGACATTCAAGATAATGACATATCCAAGTCTCCCCTTTTTAATATATATATATATATATATATGTATATATATATATATATATATATATATATATATATATATATATATACTGGCGGTCGCCAGTAGATAGTTATAGTTACAACCTAGTTTCCATAGGAAATCTCAAAATTCTATTTTGAATAACTTTGGCGCCGGTTGACGAATCCTCACGAAATTTTCAAAACTAATGGGGCGCTCCGTTCAGCTCCTACCCTGAAAGTCTCGGGGTGATTCGTCAAGCGGGCGCCGAGAAAAAGGGGGGTCCCAAAACACGTTTTCCCCATGCATTTTTCCATAGGACCTTTAGACGCAGCTACAGCCCGAACGGCTGAACAGAATTACGTGGAATTTGGCAGAGAGGTAGCCATAAGGTCAAGGAAGTGCCTTTTGCAGGTCTGGTGTAAATCTGTTCAGTAGTTCCTGTGAAAATCAAAAGTAAAATCATATACATATCTGGGCGGAGCCTAACCACACATCTCATTGTGAGATCTGATTGGCTGTCAGCACTTCATCCAAGAAGTGTTGGCAGCCATCTTGGGACCAATATACATGATAACACCTCATTAAAAAGCATTGCAGTTAATAGAAGGTTTTAAGACTTTAGTTACATTATAAATCATTTGTTGATTGTACCATACTCATTTTAGGAATTGTGGTATGTTCTAAGGTGATTTTACCATGTGAAAAAGCCTTCTGCTGGGATATCATGAATCATGTTTGAGAGAAAACTATTTTCACATGCTTTTCCCACAGAGGTTTGGAAGGTGATCTATAAGCTAAACTGAGAGTATATTTTCTGTAAATTCACATTATCTTTCTCAGTCATGTGAGAATGAAGTCTGACATTCTCAGTAAAACATGTACATCCAACAAGGGCAGAGACTGTCAGTTGATTCCTTTGTGTTCTACTGCAGCTTCCCAGAGTGTTCCAAAGAACAACTAGAGCGCTAACAGTCTTACTTATGACAAAGGTATGGCACACCTGAAGCCATCTTGATTGGAATTAAGTGGTAACATTTAAAACATTTAATTTAAAAAGGAACAAAATGAGAGGGTTCCTTTTGCCATAGAATGTATGATTAGTGCTGCAGAAAGAAAAATTAGGGCACATTTTGAGTGACTTCACAAATCCTATTCTATTTCATTAAAGAATTCTGACATGCAGACTGAAACATGCACTTTCAATACCAGCAGCAGACTTCCCTGGTGAGCAGTAGCTTTACTACAGTGATCTAATGAGCGACTAGAGTGCTAACATTCTGAATTTATGGCAAATGTGTGACACATCTGAATGCCTTCTTCATTGAATCAAAGTAAAAAACTGACAGTATGCCTACTGAGGAGACTGCAGTAAATGAGGAAATTAGGAATCTTCATAACAAGGTTCCCAAGATGGCCACCAGAGACAAAAGAGCCCAAATGTAGCACAAATATCACCGAGATGTAGCCCAAGTATAGCCCAATGACAGAAATCCCAGAGTGTTTTAAAGAACAACTAGAGCGCTAACAGTCTTACTTATGACAAAGGTATGGCACACCTGAAGCCATCTTGATTGGAATAAACTGGTAACATTTAAAACATTTAATTTGCAAAGGAACAAAATGAGGGGGTTCATTTTGCCATAGAAATTATGATTAGTGCTGCAGAAAGAAAACTTAGGGCACATTTTGACTTCTCAAATCCTCTTTTATTTCATTAAAAAGTTCTGACATGCAGACTGAAACATGCACTTTGAATACCAGCAGCAGACTTCCATGGTGAGCAGTAGCTTTGCTACAGTGATCTAATGAGGAACTAGAGTGCTACCATTCAGAATTTATGGCAAATGTGTCACATCTGAATGCCTTCTTGATGGAACCAAAGTAAACAAGCATTGAAAATGCAATAGGTCTCGCCCTCGTTTAAGTTAAAGCAATTCTGTTGATAATTAGGTGGCTTTTTAGCTTTGCTTTTATTAGTGTTTTTCAAAATTTCATATACATACCATGCATATGTATGCATATATGTATATGTTTGCATGAATTTATATTTATATAGATATGCAGATTATATGTTTATATATGTATATCTATATATATATACACATACATATATAAATGCATATGCATATATATGCATATATATATGTGCATATGTGTGCATGTACAGAGAGGTAGAGGTGTATAGGTAGAGAGGTAGAGGTAGGAGTAGAGAGAGAGGTAGAGAGGTAGAGAGTAGAGAGCGAGTAATAGAGAGTAGAGAGTGAGTAGTAGGGAGTAGTAGAGAGTAGTAGAGAAAGTATCAGAGAGTGAGTAGTAGAGAGTAGTAGAGTGAGTAGTAGAGAGTGAGTAGTAGAGAGTGAGTATTAGAGAGTGAGTAGTAGAGAGTGAGTAGTAGAGTGAGTAGTAGAGAGTAGTAGAGAGTGAGTAGTAGAGAGTAGTAGAGAGTGAGTAGCAGAGAGTGAGTAGTAGAGAGTAGTAGAGAGTGAGTAGCAGAGTGAGTAGTAGAGAGTAGTAGAGAGAGAGTAGTAGAGAGTGAGTAGTAGAGAGTAGTAGAGAGTGAGTAGTAGAGAGTAGTAGAGAGTGAGTAGTAGAGAGTGAGTAGAGAGTGAGTAGTAGAGAGTGAGTAGTAGAGAGAGAGTAGTAGAGAGTGAGTAGTAGAGAGTAGTAGAGAGTGAGTAGCAGAGAGTGAGTAGTAGAGAGTAGTAGAGAGTGAGTAGCAGAGTGAGTAGTAGAGAGTAGTAGAGAGAGAGTAGTAGAGAGTGAGTAGTAGAGAGTAGTAGAGAGTGAGTAGTAGAGAGTGAGTAGTAGAGAGTGAGTAGAGAGTGAGTAGTAGAGAGTGAGTAGTAGAGAGAGAGTAGTAGAGAGTAGTGGAGTAGTAGAGAGTGAGTAGTAGAGAGTAGTAGAGAGTGAGTATTAGAGTGAGTACTAGAGAGTAGTAGAGAGCGAGTAGCAGAGAGC
Source organism: Triturus cristatus (assembly GCF_964204655.1). Taxonomy (NCBI): domain Eukaryota; kingdom Metazoa; phylum Chordata; class Amphibia; order Caudata; family Salamandridae; genus Triturus; species Triturus cristatus. The sequence continues at coordinate 577,435,070 of NC_140595.1, read as the reverse complement.
AAGTAGTAGAGAGTGTGTAGTAGAGAGTGAGTAGTAGAGAGTGAGTAGTAGAGAGAGTAGTAGAGAGAGTAGTAGAGAGTGAGAAGTAGAGAGAGTAGTAGAGAGTGAGTAGTAGAGAGTAGTTGAGAGCGAGTGGTAGAGAATCAGTAGTGGAGAGTGAGAAGTAGAGAGTAGTAGAGAGTGAGTAGTAGAGAGTGAGTAGTACAGAGTGAGTAGTACAGAGTGAGTAGTAGAGAGTAGCACAGAGTGAGTAGTATAGAGTAGTAGAGTGAGTAGTAGAGAGTGAGTAGTAGAGATAGAGTAGTAGAGAGTGAGTAGTTGAGTAGCAGAGAGTGAGTGGTGGAGAGTAGGAGAGAGTAGTAGAGTGAGTAGTAGAGAATAGTAGAGAGTGAGTAGTAGAGCGAGTAGTAGAGAGTAGTAGAGTAGGAGAGAGTGAGTAGTAGAGAGTGAGTAGCAGAGAGAGTAGAAGAGAGTAGTAGGGAGTGAGTAGTAGAGAGTGAGTAGTAGAGAGTAGTAGAGAGCGAGTAGTAGAGAGCGAGTAGTGGAGAGTGAGTAGTAGAGAGTGAGTAGTAGAGAGTGAGTAGTAGAGAGTGAATAGTAGAGAGTGAGTAGTAGAGAGAGAGTAGTAGAGAGTGAGTAGTAGAGAGTAGTAGAGTGAGTAGTAGAGAGTAGTAGAGAGAGAGTAGTAGAGAGAGAGTAGTAGACCGTGAGTAGTAGAGAGAGAGTAGTAGAGTGCGAGTGCTAGAGAGCAGCAGAGAGTAGTAGAGGGAGTAGTAGAGAGTAGTAGAGATTGAATATTAGTAAAGAGCGAGTAGTAGAGAGTAGTAGAGAGAGAGTAGTACAGAGTGAGTAGTATAGAGTAGTAGAGTGAGTAGTAGAGAGTGAGTAGTAGAGAGAGAGTAGCAGAGAGTGAGTAGTAGAGTAGTAGAGAGTGAGTGGTAGAGAGTAGGAGAGAGTAGTAGAGTGAGTAGTAGAGAATAGTAGAGAGTGAGTAGTAGAGCGAGTAGTAGAGAGTGAGTAGTAGAGAGTGAGTAGCAGAGAGAGTAGTAGAGAGTAGTAGAGAGTGAGTAGTAGAGTAGTAGAGAGTGAGTGGTAGAGAGTAGCAGAGAGTGAGTAGTAGAGTAGTAGAGAGTGAGTGGTAGAGAGTAGGAGAGAGTAGTAGAGTGAGTAGTAGAGAATAGTAGAGAGTGAGTAGTAGAGCGAGTAGTAGAGAGTGAGTAGTAGAGAGTGAGTAGCAGAGAGAGTAGTAGAGAGTAGTAGAGAGTGAGTAGTAGAGAGCGAGTAGTAGAGAGTGAGTAGTGGAGAGCGAGTAGTAGAGAGCGAGTAGTAGAGAGTGAGTAGTAGAGAGTGAATAGTAGAGAGTGAATAGTAGAGAGAGAGTAGTAGAGAGTGAGTAGTAGAGAGTGAGTAGTAGAGAGAGAGTAGTAGAGAGTAGTAGAGTGAGTAGTAGAGAGTGAGTAGTGGAGAGTAGTAGAGAGTAGTAGAGAGTGAGTAGTAGAGAGTGAGTAGTAGAGAGAGAGAGTAGTAGAGTAGTAGAGAGTGAGTGCTAGAAAGCAGCAGAGAGTAGTAGAGTGAGTAGTAGAGAGAAGTAGAGAGTGAGTAGTAGAGAGTGAATAGTAGAGAGTAGTAGTAGAGAGTAGTAGAGAGAGAGAGTAGTAGAGAGTGTAGTAGAGAGTGAGTAGTAGAGAGTAGTAGCGAGTGAGTAGTGGAGAGTGGTAGAGAGTGAGTAGTAGAGTAGTAGAGAGTGAGTGGTAGTGAGTAGTAGAAAGTAGTAGAGTGAGTAGTAGAGAGTGAATAGCAGAGAGTAGTAGAGAGTGAGTAGTAGAGCATGAGTAGTAGCGAGTGAGTAGTAGAGAGTAGTAGCGAGTGAGTAGTAGAGAGTGAGTAGTAGAGAGTGAGTAGTAGAGAGTGAGTAGTAGAGAGAGAGTAGTAGAGAGTCAGTAGTAGAGTAGTAGAGAGTAGTCAGTCAGTGTCAGTCAATGTCAGTCAATGTCAGTCAGTCAGTGTCAGTCAGTCAGTCAGTGTCAGCCAATCAGTGTCAGTCAGTCAGTTCAGTTCAAAAGCTTTATTCGGTATGTAAAAATACAACCATATAAGCAGAACAAACATTTAAAAATACATATTAGACTAGAATGTCTTATACACAAGGCATAACAGAAAACCATATTTAGCACATTGTTAAAGTGCATAGTGCTTCCTTGAATGATACACAATTAAACTTAATCTTCCAACAAGGCATCCACATTATATTTATAACGAGGTGCAGATTCCAGGTAAATTATCCAATATGTGCAAATATACAAAAGATGCTAAATATGGTAACAATCCCATATTACACAATTCATCATAATTTTACTTCAAGCTACAAAGTTCATATCGAAGTCTGAACGGTATCTATATATACAAAGTACGTGACCAGATAAAATTAATCGGCGCAGACTATAGACTTCCTAATATTCATGCATTTAAGCACATAGGATGCCACAAAAAAACAGGTGTCAGGGCTTTCTAGAGTTGTTAGGAACTTCATTGCTGATTTAGTGGAGCGTATCTTATTTTTTAAAAGGATAGGTTTTAAGTAAAATTTCCTAAAATGACAATAAAATTTACAAAACAATAAAAAGTGACAGCAGCTTTGTTTTGACATATTGTCACAAGGACACAGCATATTAGATTTGATCTTACTATCTGGGAAAGAGACTAGATGGTGCACGATCCCAAGCCTAAAACGGGTTAGGACAAATCTATGTGAGTTATGAGTCACGATCGCAAGGTATGTCTGGAAACCTACCCTTAAATTCAAATCGAGGTAAGAAGCAACTGTTGTTAGATTTTTGGACTGATTTTCTCTAGCCAGATTCTTAAATGCTAGGAACTTAGATTTTATGTCTTTCTTTGGTATCAGTGCAGCTGCTTCGGGGTTCAGACGAATATTACACTCAAACAGAAGAATAAACCAGTGGTAAATATAACTCAACCAAGGTATACGAGATAGATTATCAAGTTTCAAGCAATCCTTGATGATTGTTTGTGTGAATACAGTCTCGGATTTGGACCAGATAGAACGCCAAAGAAGCAATGGGCGTAATGCGGCTAAGTCCGCGATAAAGTCAATACCGGCCTCCATATGAGTTAAGATGTTGGGAGCCGAGGATGGGGCACATAGCAGTTTCTTCAGGAACTTATTTTCGTCATTCTGTAAACCATTAACAGAATGATGGCCCCAAACTCCTGCCCCATACAAAGCAGATGAAATACACCTAGCTTTGTAAATAGCCAGCATGTCTTTCACACTCCTTTGCCCTAGCTTAGCTGCAAATCTGAAAATACTACTGGTGTTTCTGTTCATCTTTAACCTCACGTTCTCGTCCTCGTTCGTCCATTTCCCGTTGCCTGCGAATGTTATCCCCAAATAACAAAAACTATTAACCGGTTGAATCTTCACTTTATCAATGAAGAAGGAGGAATTGGATTTCACCCTCTTTCCACAGGTCATAACAAAAGTCTTACTTTTATTAATGATCAGTTTCCTCTCTTTGGTAAATAGCACAAATCTATCTATGAGGCGTTGCAAACCATTCTGTGTTCGTGATAAAAGAACTGCATCATCTGCGTATAATAAAATAGGGGTAACGCTGCCGTTGATCAGGGGGGCGTCTGAGGATAGTTTGCTTAAAATCGAATCAATTTCATTTATAAATAATGAGAATAAAAACGGGGCCAAAACGCACCCTTGACGAATCCCTCTTGCAACTTTAAAAAAAGGTGTACATTCTCCCATAGGACCATAGCGTACTTTACATGAAAGGCCGGAGTATAACCGGGCCAGAAAGAAAACACACTCTTTGGGGGCTCCGAGATCTAACAAGGTGTCCCAAAGGATGTTGTGGTCTACAAGGTCAAAGGCGCTGCTTAGGTCTGCGAAGCAAAGGAAAAGATTCCCATCCTTTGCAACGGTATATTTATGTATTAGGAGGTCTAAATTAATACACTGTTCCAACGTCCCCAGACCTTTCCTAAATCCATATTGCGCCTTTGAAATTATCGTGTTATCCTCAGCCCAAGTCTCAAGTCTCTTTAAAATTATTCTACTCAATATTTTTATCGATGCGTCTAATAGAGAAATGGGACGGTAATTACTTGCCTCAGACCTGGATCCCTTCTTAAAAAGAGGAATAATTATTGACTGGCCCCAGGAAGTTGGCATCTGACCCTCCGCTATTGCATTAAAGAACCTGGTCAGGATGGGTGCCCACAGATCTAACTCGGATTTATACAAATCCAGCGGGACTCCATCCGGGCCAGGTGCCTTTCCGCCCTTGCTATTGCGTAGGCCTTCGTAAACCTCATCAAGACCAATATCTAAAGGCAATCTAGGCCAAGTATACTCGTTGTCCATTTGGGGGTCTAAAATTAACCTATCCGGATTAAAAATATTTAAAAAGTGGTGCATCCATGATTGACAGTCGACATGAGAGGTTATTTCAGGCACTGAGTCATTTTTTAAGAAAGGACTATTTATGGTCTGCCAGTATAACTTACTATCATTTGTTTCAGCCGCACAGCTGAGATTGTACCAAGCCTCTTCTTGGAGAGCTTTTTTCCTTTTGGTAAGCGATGTTTTATAGACAGAACGACAAGTTTTAATTGCTGTACAATCACGTGGTTTAATGCTCATCGCCTGTTTTAGGGCGTGAAGAGCATGTGTACAACTTTTATCAAACCAACCAGTGTTGATTACTCTTTTCCCCTTATACGATTTTGTGAGTAAATTATCAATTGTTTCATTAATAGTACATAGGTGGTTTAATATAACTTGCGGATGTACCTCGTCGCTAATACAATAGGTTATCTCCATAGTACACTTTCTTAAAACCTCCTCCAACAACTCATGTGGGACAACCTTTGTCCATTTAATCCTAAACCCATTGGGTCTTACAGCCTCGATAAAGTTAATACGATTGTTAACATCCATGTTTTTGGGACCCCGACAATGCAATGATAAGGAGATGCTGTTATGATCACTTAAAATTTGCTCATTAACACACAAGTTGGAGTATGCACAATCGTTGGACAGTAAAATGTGGTCAATATATGAATTAGCTCCTCTTCCAGTAAATGTTGGACAGTTAACGTTGTTACTATTCTTCGTGCAACTTAACATATCCAAATCAAACTTTGCTAACATCATGTTAAGGGTAGTGCCATACATACAGTGTGGGAAGTGTAAACAATCATTTCCCTCCATGTTACCACTTTCCCTTGTTAGGCCACATGAATTACTCGAGGCACGAGGACAAGGACTTATATTAAAGTCACCCAACCAAAGAACTATAGATTGGTGACCTGTAACTGCCTGTGTCCTCTCAATTTCTTTTTCAAGCTGAGTCAGGATTTTACCTCTGTCGGCAGTGAATACATTATTATAAAAGTTTATCAGCAACAAATCTTTCCCTTTGTCAAACTCTAGACATAGGACCTGAGAATGGACATCCACTGAGACACAACTTTTGACTTTGCAGGATTTTAATTTAGTGGATATTAAAAGCAAGAGACCACCTTTAGCTCTTCCTGCAATTGAACTCACTGCATTCAAGCTGTGTGCTAAATATCCCTCAATAAAAATGGGTTCCTCACACCACGTTTCCTGAAGACATATTATATCGTACCCTATATTAATAAAATCCTTCCACAAAGGGGAGTCTAACTTCCTCTTCAGACCAGCAATATTCCACGTAACAACGCGGTAACCTGTATCAAGATCACACTTAGCCCCTATATGATCATTTACTGGGTCTACCAAGGAAAAGTCTGGATTTAAAGAAGGATCTACAATGGTACAACAATTCTGAGTCTTATTGATTCCTGTGTTCTCCAAAACAGCTTCCACCCTATTAGGTTCAGATTGAGGTGAAGGGGGAACATTCACTACTTTATCAGAGCGGACACCACTAACTGATTTCTCATTCGTGTTCTTAGTGTTATCGGACAGTCAGTCATTTTCCTCCAATGAGGACAGGGCAGAGTAACGGTTGAAGAGGGGGATGGTATAGTCCCTTTGCCTACTGAATTCCTCATTAAACTGTATATTCCCTCTATTAAAATACTGCGGGGCTCTTGGTGGCAAAAAGGGAGGATAACTAACCCCACCCCTAGTTAAACCGGGTTCATACAGCTCAATCTGTTGGGGCCTTGGCAATTGTGGGCCATCTAAATAGCTATAAAAATAGCCTAAAGGCCTAGCAGAGACCAAGTTAACTTGGTTGGGTAGGGAGGCGGCTCTTAAGAGGACAGTTGCCACGTGTTGTGGGTATTTAAAGTTAACAAGTATACAGTCCCCTGTGGTAGTTTTCCTGCCTTCTCCTATCCAGCCGACTCTGCGGGTAGATAAAATATCTTGCGACAATGCCAACGGAAATCCACAATTTTTGTTAAGCCAGGCAAGTGATTTGTTTTTTAAAGAATCATGAGATTCCTGGCTAGAGTTAGGCATGCTAGAGTCTACCTCCGGGACATTAATCAATACCACTGTATAAGGAGCACACTGTGGTGGGAGGTTAACGATATGGTTTCTCTTGTGTTTAATATGCCCAACATCTCCCCTGGCTACAGGCTTCTGAATATTACTTGAGCATGTATGTGCAGAGATTACTTTTCCTGCTGAAGTGGCTGTTGTAGGTGGCGCAAAAACTGATATCACAGTGGATGGCGCATCCATAGGTCGACTTAACGGACCGCTGACCCCCAATCCCAGAGGAGCTCCCGTGTTATGGGTACCAGACGGATGCAAAATAGGTTCCATGGCACCCTCTGTGGGCTTATGGACGGTAGGGGCCGAAGCGGCAAAAACGGGGGTTAACGCGGGGGAGGATCGTTTTTCATAAGAAGCCAAAAGGCCCTTTAAATTATCTACTTCTGCTGAGACTACGTCTAATTTTGCCAACAAAGGACTAATTATAGACTCTAATTTGGTCTCAAAAATTGAAACCAAATGTCCTATTGTGGCTGCATGCAGAAAGACCCCCTCAGTATTATCATTAGTCCCTGATATTTCTTTGGACGACTCCGGTAAAACCCCCCTTCCTTGTTGAGCTGGTGCTTTCCTACACGCCCGTGTTTTCCTCTGCATCGGGGAGGGGGTTAGGGTAGTTTTAGAACAGGATGCTGTAGTCGGTGTGATAGAAGAGTTCAACTGGGAAGTGGGCTCATCAATACTTCCAACAATATCCGTAACAGAGAGTACATCAGCAATCCCATCAGCACTGTCTGTATTAACCGTACTGCTATCAACGGGTATTTCAGTATTAGGTGCTAATGTGTCCATTAGGGAAGTTTCTAGGTTAGATCTGCCCAATGAAAGTCTCCGATCATTATTAATCTTATTTACAACTTTTACCAGATAATTGTCCATTGTCCTCTTATCCCCTGCACCAGATTGATTGGACGACTTGGATTTCGACATGAGTGTAGACATATACAGTGACTTTTAAAACTGGTATTTTTATAGGACTGTTCACTTACAAATTAAGCGAAGATCACAGGTCCGTGGCCCTGCCCTGCCTCCTCCTGCCCCGGACGGCCACAGACGGCCCGCCCTCTGCCCGGGCTCAGCCCGGCGCCGCCCGCGCGCGTCCCGCGACGCGGAGGAAGCAGCGGGCTTTTAGTGCGCCTCCGGGCGCGTGGATGGCGTCAGGCGGGCGCTGGGGCGCCTGGGAAATGTAGTCTCGAGGGAGACCCGGTATGCAGAGAGCGCAGGAGCCCGGGAGCAGCTGCAGCAGGGCAGGTGAGTAAAAGCGCCAGCAGGGACCCAGCTACCAAGTTCGCAGGTCTCCGTTGCCGAGTTTCGAAGTTTCAGTCAGTCAGTGTCAGTCAATCAGTGTCAGTCAGTGTCAATCAGTGTCAGTCAGTGTCAGTCAGTCAGTGTCAGTCAGTCAGTGTCAGTCAGACAGTGTCAGCTAGAGCAGCTCTGCTGACCTGGTTCTCTGGCTCTAAAGCAGCTCTGCTGACCTGGTTCTCTGGCTCTACAGCAGCTCTGCTGACCTGGTTTTCTGCACTCATGATGCACGCACCCGACTTTGCGAAAATATATTTAAAAATATTATAAGTTTCTTATAAGTACAAATATATTATTTTGATGAATATCTTACATAATCTCTTGCCTTAATATGTATATTAAAGACACATACATATCATTTTGGAACATACATTTTTTTTGCGGGAGTCGCGCACCCAGCGCGCCCCAGCACGTATATGATGTCACGCGGGACCCGCAAGCGCGCAAACATCTTGTACCATAATGCGCATGTGTCGCGAATGCGCGGGAGCAGGAGTCACAGACTGGTCGCATACCAATCGCGCATATCACGTGATATTAAATGTATATGATGTAACTGAAAAACACGCAGCCGTCGCACACCATACGCGGATCCTTCATGACTTTTCTAAAATGGCGGCTAGAATGCGCGCACCCACCGTGAAGTGTACACTTTGAGTGCGCGACTGCGAAAAAAATTGGAATTATTTTTTTAAAGAAAATGATATAAATATATTAAAATAAAAAATGAAAACAAGAAAATTAATCAATATTTCAGTTTTAATTAAAAAATGTTTTTTTGCAATTTTCAGAAAAATATATGTTATTTAATGAATACAATATTTATAAATAAACAGTTAAACTGTAGAAAATCAGTACAAAAAATAGATATAACTACTATCACACTTAAAAGTTAGCATTTAAAAAACCTTTGAAATTCACTGAAAAAACCATAGGTTTCACACACGTTATAGTTACGAATTAGCATTTAGAAAACCTTGCAAATTCACTTAAAAAACCATAGGTTTCACACATGTTATAGTTAGCTGGACATTTCACTCGTAAAAAACCAATGAAATTCCCCCGTTATAGTTAGTGCAGGCAACTATAACTCACGCGACCGCAATCCTCTGCTGATGACGTCAGATATAACATCACTGATGACATATGTCTTTCTGAAAAATAAATATTTGTAATATATGTATAGCGAAAGATTAATGGAAGAAGACATGGGTAAATAAGTGTCTAAATACAGTGACGTCATCAGCAGAGGATTGCGGTCGCGTGAGTTATAGTTGCCTGCACTAACTATAACGGGGGAATTTCATTGGTTTTTTACGAGTGAAATGTCCAGCTAACTATAACATGTGTGAAACCTATGGTTTTTTAAGTGAATTTGCAAGGTTTTCTAAATGCTAATTCGTAACTATAACGTGTGTCAAACCTATGGATTTTTCAGTGAATATATATATATATATATATAAAGTCACCCCTAAGGTAGGCCTGTTGATCCTGATAGCAGGGTGCTGTATATTAAAAGGTGTAACATGTAGATTAACATGTTCTAACACTAAAAACCCCAAATTATTGTTTTTACTGTGGAAAAAGCAATGAGCCCTTATTGGTGAGTGTAGAGTTACAGGTTGACCCCCTCAGTACTGCTAACGTCTGACTGGGACTACTAAATTTTGTACAGTAAGGTTTCAAAAAACATCAGTGCAGTAAATCTGATTTAATGGTTAAATTGAATTTGATGTCACTGGTGGGCAAAGTGCAACTTTAGAAGTTGCCATTTTAGTGGTCCAAGGTATCCAGTGCCTGATTACCGTTGCACACAAGGACTGCCCTCACAGATGGCCTTCTGCCCTCCTGGGGAGACATGTGAATGACTCCCAGGAGAGGACACAATGGAAGCCTGCGTGGGGAAGAGTGGTTACCTCTCCCTGGTAAGAGGACAAACGGGTGTTGGCCCAAAAGGCTAGCTTCAAAGGTAAAGCCACATTTGAAGGGCAAATGGCAAACACTTGGGAGAAGGGCTGCTCTATTGTTTAGGCAGACAGGATGGCACTAGCGACAGAGAGGGGAAGCCAGTTTTGAAACTGTTTTTTCCGGGGAGTGTAGACCCCTGGTAACCACACCTCTCGGTTATGGGTAGGAAGCTCTGCACACCAAGAGAAGGCTTCTGCCATGTTGGGAGTGGGCAGAACAGAGAATTTTGAGATAGCTAGAGGCAACACTTCAGAGGAAGTAGTCATCAGGAGGGAGGGAACCTGGTAGCCCATTGGCTAGTAACCGCAACCTCACCTGAGGGCATTTTTGTGGGCATAAAAGGACACCCATGGCACCCATAACTCACAACTTATTGGACTGGATAAGTCAACCAAAGAAGGACTGCCCTGCTGCACCAAGGACCCGGTGAAGAGAGGCTGCACCAAAGTCAACTGCACCTGGTGGCTAGCAAAGGAAAGGGACTATGCCTGTAGCGTCCTGCTCATTTAGATTTCTGAGTCCAGCCGAAGTGAGAGACTCCAGGTGTCAGTTGGCTGAACTTCTGTTCCCAGCAGAGGCCCACAACAGCTGATGAAGGCCTGCTGGGGCAAGTTGGTAGACTAGAACATTGTATCACCAGCCCTCGCCACTGTGCAGCTTCAAGGACCAGGACCCAATGTTCAAAAGTTGGCCCCCAGTCTGCTGGACCTGGTAGAGCCATCAGAGTGCAGTTTGGCTGCCCAGAAGGCAATATAATACCAGAAGAAGGGAACCACTAAAACCATTACACCCGGAGACTTGTAGCCCAGTGGTGACTGGACTTCTGTCAAGCTCAAGGGGACTTCGAGGGATGTCAACCTCCGTGACCAGGATCACCTCATCAAGCCACGGTCTGAGGAAGATCCCCGCCGACCGCTCAGCATCTTCAGGATCCCGTATGCCTTGCATCAGGACCACTCCATAGAAGTCAATGGCAAGGAGCCACTAACACTGGAACTAGTATGGAGGCTGCTTCTTTCATCAATGTAACTGTTTCTGTGCACTTTTGCTGGTCCTCCTAACTAACTCTAAGTAAGTGCATTGATAAATACCCACATTTGTCTTTGAAAATTGGCAAATTTGTTGATTTTGCCAATGCTTGTATGTGGTTAAGTAAAAAGTGTTGATTTGCTATACCTTGTAAAGTCTGTCTCTCCAGAATGATCCAGCGGATCTTTTTCATTTTCCAGTGGATCCAGTGGATCTTTTTCATTTTGGTGTCAACAATAATATACCAATCTACTTTTTAATATTTAGTGTTGAATTACTTGAGAGTCTCTTGATCTCTTCTTCAACTGTTTTGGTGCTGTTTAAATGCTTTACAGTTCTTTTGTGCAGCCTGACTGCTCAGGGCAACAGCTACCCAGGGTTGAGCTAAATGTTTAACCAACTAAACCTACTGGTCCTAAAGGGGCCGGTAAGGGTTGGTATGTATATTACATGGTGAGGTCTCACAACCCCATCATATAATACACCCCATTTCCTCACATCTACCATATGCATTTTTATGTACATGGCTTTCCACATGCGCATAGTTCTAGTTATTTAAGACTAATGATTAACAATGTGTGCTTTTATGAACATCACTGTCCTTTGGCATCTGTGTAAATATGTTGTGAAGCAGGAATATGCTTTGTGTTAACTTACATGAAATATGTATAGTTTGTTGTGTTTAGTAATTCGTCCCTGGATGGGTGACTGCGCACCAGCTTCAGAACAGTAGGTGGCAATTCTTTGTGGCTGGGCATTGTGAGGCTGTGATAACTGCACTTCTGAGGGTGTCTCACATAGTGCTGTTATTCAAGGAGGGTGTCGCATAGCACTGCACTTGTGAAAGCATTCCACTTAGCATTGAACTTCATGGAGTATTCCACATAGACCTGCACCCCCTAGAAATGTTACATATAGAGCTCCTCGCCCATAGACGTTCTCCATATCACTGCACTCCTAGGAGCACTCCACATGGGGCTGCACTTCTAAGCACACAAAAAATCAATGAACTGAAAGCTTGAATCAATCTCAGCCGCTGGTAATTACTCAGGGGTGCATCACAGTTCATCGCTATTTCGCACTCCATACCACCTCAGTTTTGACCCAGCCATATGCAAATTAGTCTTGACCCTGCTCCAATGGGAACAGCCCAGCTCAAACTGCTGGCTTCCCTGAACTAGAACACAATCAACCCAAGACCAGTTTCACCCTCATTAGGGCTCATCAATCGAAGCGTGGTTCATGTGGCAAACTTTACCCGACTAATGAACCCTAATAAGGGTAAAACCCGTTGTGGGTTGCTTGTGTTCCGGTTCAGGGAGCACTTGCCCTGGCATGAAAAGTTGACCTTGACTGCAAACTATCAATTGTTCTCTCACCTTTCTTTCTATCGAATCTCTATCAAATCTCTGAGAGTAAACTACTCTAAGTTGCATGCCTGTTTACAGGTGTAGTAGGTGCCAGATCAATGCAATTACAATGCAATACAATATAGTCATATATGGACACAGGCTCAGGTACATGACCATCTCAGCCGTGAAACAGGTTGCGACTCATAATGAAATGCAAATGTCACAGTGCCAGGAAATAATCTACACCTTGTATATATTTATTCACCCCCATATGGTAAAGATCGTTTACCATGAATACTTTTCCCTGCAGGGAATTACAACGCGCTCGATACAATGAGCGCGTTGTAACAACGCATACCCTTACTCCGCAAGTCGGAACAACGACTTGTGGAGGGGGCAGAAGGTGTTGGATTTAAAATCCAACACATTCCCTACTGTTTCACATACTGGAGTTAGAATAGTAAATTATACTATTCCAACATCCAGCGCCACCCCTCCGCAAGTCGTTGTTACGAATTGCGGAGTAATGGAATGCATTGTTACAATGCGGTCGTTGTAACGTTCGCGTTGTAATTCCCTGCGGGGGAAATAAAAGTGGAAAAAAGAGGTATATTCAAGCACTGAAGGCCATGATAACATTGATGTAGCACAACACGCACATTGTGTGATTTTGAGAAACATAGCTGAATGACTGTTAAAAAGTCATAGCAATAGCACATCTTATGCATGAACACATGGTGAGAGGGAGAAATACCCACCACTAAAACCTTATAGCACAGACACATTGCAGTAGGTCAAAGCAGTAGGTTCGGGATCATCCAATTTGGCTTACCGACTGAAGAAGACAGGATGAGAGGTCCCATCCTGTGAGTAAGTCTATTGATGACTCTGAGAAGCAGGGGTCCTGGCCCACAGGTAGATCTGGGACTTACCCAATCCTATTAGGCTGGCAGTCATGTGTGGCCCGCCCATCACCAATCAGTTTGGGCTACGTGGAGACCCAATACAAGGCAGAGAGTGTAGGATCACCATGGAAGTGCTTAATTTGAGGAGATGGTTTTAGGTGGGGCCCACCGGCATTCATTTTTGGGGACCAGCACTCAGTAGCAGCTGGTGTTAAGTCGGAGTGGAGGGGTGGGGTGAAGGGGAGTATGATGGACGAAGAAAACCATAAAACTAAAAGTAAAAAAAATAAATACCTGCTGCATCGAGCCCGCAAAACGCCGCTCTTCTGTTTCTTCCTCCTGCAGCATAGGCTCACAACCTCCCCTGCGGCCAATCCTGACGCTGCTCTAATGCATGAGAGCAGCATCAGGATTGGTCAGAGCGCCCTCGATTTGCGCTCCCAGGGAGACTGAGAGCCTCTGACTGGCGTCTCCAGCCCAGCAAAGCAGCTGTGGTTGGAGAAAGCTTCACTGCGCATGACGCAAACCGTCATGGTCACTAAATCATAGTGCTAACCACTCTCCCTCCTGCCTTGCCCCGCGATGGCCCTAACCCCAAGCCTCATTCAATGGAAGAAATAAAACCGATAATAAACACGTTTTATCATCGTTTGAGAATTTTGAGGCTGGCGAGTGGCAATGCCCCTCCGCCAGAGTGGAGAAGCCGCCCCTGCCAGCACTTATTATTCCTTATCAGCCTTTGACCCGGAGCAAAACCGTGAAAAACACACAAGGGGGAAAGAAAGAAGGAGAAAGAGAAAGACAGAAGAACTGTGACAAAGGGAGAAAGCTTGAACCTACAAGAGAGATACAACGACAGGGATTGTCTGGTGGGGGATGAATGAGACATGAGGTGGAATTAAGAGTATGTAGACTTGGTATTTGGCATGCGACATACAACAGCGCTGGCGGCAACTTCTGAGCAAACGTTTATTTATTCTTTTACAAATTAGGCACTCTACCAGGGCCTTGTGCAGTGCATTGCTCGTTGGGGTGCAGGTCCTTCCAAATCCCACTCCCTCTAGGGCGGTGAACAGAGGTCCCATTAGAAAGAGACAATGGAGCAGGAGATCTGAAGTCAACAGGACTAGGAAATAATATTGAAATCATGAATAGTGTGGGAAGCTATACACAAATCTAGGCCCCAGAGCCATGATTTCTCTGAACCATCGGTATTTTTCTTCTTCAGGTGTCTGTAAACTCCAGGTGAAAGACTGGTTGGATCATACCTATTTATGCTCCTCTCTTTCCCTTTCTTAACGAGGCATAGATATGATCCTGTATGAGCGAGCAGTACAACTAGAAACCACCACTCGTATATTTGCTGGCTGAATACTCTATAGGTGACATTTAATTCCAATATCATCCCAGCTTCATTCGACTGATCGCTCAGCAGTCTTTGGGGCGAGCTCTAGCTGGCTTCAAGCAGACCCTTTCTCTTTTCAGTGTGGTGACCCCTTCCTGTGCATGGGGAAGACATGTTGGTTCTGCTAGGGCTCCCAACTCTGCCCACCTTTCTGGCCTGACAGGGTATTCTCCTGTGAAATCGGTATTTTGTTTACTTCCCATTGTGCACGACATTTCGCTTCAGGTTTAAGAACCTTGACTTTCTCTTCAGCTGTAACCACAGCAGATTCAAGGCCGCGCTCATCAGGTTTTCGTGTTTTTGCTAAACCAACGGTGGTGTTTTTGGTCTGGGACACAGTGCAATGCTTTCTGAATGTCTTGTAGTTTCATGGCTGTAGAATTAGTGGGCAATCCAATGTTGGCTTCATGGAATTTAAGATGTCATTTGGCTAATGCGTGCACATTGTCTGCAATACAGAGCTTTAATGGTCAGTCCGAACGTCTCTCAATGGGCATGACCGGATCCCTATGTTGGACACAGAAGTATATATGGGGTATCACTTCCCAAGTACCGGGCCTTTCACCTAACACCCTACTCCAGGCATCAAAAAGCAACCTTCGTACAGGGAGCAGGTAGGGTGATCATCTGAATTCTCAGTCATCACTCTCCCTCCAGTCAACTAATATCCCCATGTGGTTCTTCCAGCATACCATCAAACACACGCATGCTTGGGGAAAATGGGTTCCATGTTTTATGCGCAAACAGGAGAAAACCTGGCACCCATCATACCAGATTCTTTAACTGCACTCATTTTCCTAAAGTGATACCCCATTATCATACCACGAATGAAGACATACAAAAAAGAAGTCCACCTGACCCTCTTCTGACCGTATCAGGCAAACCAGGGAATGCCTCCATTACCTCAATGCTGCCTACTGGAGTCAGGCAGTCCACCTTGATCACCAGTTTTACTCAGGTCAATCTCTCATCGATTAGCAACTCTGAGGAATGGAGCGTAGATCAATTAAACCCACGTGCAGCCTCTGGCACCTGGAATAGCTCTCGGGATAAGTCATAGAGAGATGGGGTAACTAAAAATATGAATTACCCCAAAGGCTACTTAAACAAACCCTCTAATCTGTGTTACCTGTGTCAAACTACAGCCCTCATATTCAGTCTTTCTGATCTGGACTTCTCTCTCTTCTCCCTCTAGTCCTCAACATGTCCACACACTCCTTCACCATAGCAGCAGTGCCACCATTCCAATGATGACTTCACAGAAGCTTCATCTCTGGTTGGCATAGTAACCGTCTGCACAGCATCAAACACAGAAACATCTATCATACAAAAAGAGCGGAAAATCAGGAGGACGTGTAAAGGATCCACTGCCACTGTAAAGGATGCACACCAAGTAGCACTTAACCACTAAGCACTTATTCCCACGTAGGCACTAGGTTTGTTTTCATCATAGGCGCTAGACACAGATATGAAGACCTGCACTAACAGCGTGGCAGTGAGAACCTCCAACCGCGAAGAATGAAAGGCTCAGGGAATTGGTGGCACCTCTATGCATGAGCAGGTATCAGAACTAGAAAGGAGAGAGCAGGGGATTTTCAACAACTAAGACCTCAGTGTCTTGTCGGAAGAGGAAGGGTAGACCCAGCGAGAAGTGGAAATTATGGTTAAAGACACTGTCAATCTCTTTTTTGCAGTGAATAGGGGTTGGGACATGATCCCGTATTTTTCATAGAAGGGTGAAACATCTTGTTGGCTCCCATTATTGTTATTGCAAGACAGCATTATTTCTGGGAAATGTCCAGAATCTTCTTTATATTGAAAGGTTGGAAGGCCATGTAGCAGAAGAGTTCATGGGCGTCAGTCTGTGAGGACTTCTCTATACGCACCGCCTCTAAACTTCAAGCATGCCGGTCACCGACTCACTGACTGAGGAAAAAACTAATTAGGTGTAAATTGAAGTTCCAGATCTCCATTTCTTTTGAAGTTCACATGGAAAGCTACGCTTGCCCTTTTTCACTCGATTTAGGGATAATCACAGAGGTGTCGACATGAGGAGAGGCCCTTATTCAGAGAAGTCCATGGAGAAAGGAGTGAGAGTGGGTGGCAGGATTTCCCAATGGGTTTCTGTCTACCTTGTGAGTAGGGTTCTAGCCCTAATTAATGGGCCTACTACAAGGCAGTCTAAGGTACCTTTTTGGCACCATAGGGAAAACAATGGCACGCAGTGGACAGACCTTTTGCAACATCCAGATTCCCGCTTTTGGGTGAGGGACTTGGTGTGATGTTCCAACAGGGAGATACCAAGGATTGTTAGGGGTGGTCCCACCCTTGAAGGCCTTTGGTCATTCGGGGCAGATGGCCACCTCTAACGCCAAGCTTTAATGCAGGCCCTCCTGACTGAGCTCTCTGTGGTGACCCACCTTCACTGCTTATAAGACCGCGCTAGCGATCTGTCACAAGCGGTTAGAAGCTAGCCTGGACAGCTTTTTGGGAGGAACAAACAACAGACATTGCGATCTGGAGCTTAGAAAGGAAAGTTGATCTCCTTTTTCACATAAAAAGTGAGCAGCATTAGAAAAGATGGGAGAAAACGTGAAAGAGGGCTCTGACTCCACTTGATGATGGGCTGAACAGCTAGTTTAAATTTAGAGCCACCATTTCGAGGATCAGTAGGTTTATTGTTACAAGAGTCTCTCCACTAAAGTAGAGAACAGACTGGGACAGAGATTATGCCTCTACCGAGGAAACGAGGCAGTAGGCACCCAGCTCCTCATGCGGCTCTGACTGGGTCGTAACTGACTGAATGAGCCTGCGGTCCACGGCCAGTGACCGACTGCGCTTCCTGGTAGCTGTGCGGCCATTGGCCCTGTACTGCTGACACTTTGCTGTCAGCCACAATGACTTGTTTTTAGTCTGCGGCTCGCGGCCGGCAGCACGTGGGGGGGGGGGGGGGGGGGCAGAGTAAGAGGCAGAAGCTGCACACGGTTATCAATTAGACCAGCTTGCAGGCACGTTATTTTGGTAATTGGAAAGGGGCAACGTGGGGGAGTGTGTGCACCTGGAACCGGGTGTGTGTGTGTGTGGATTTCTCTGCCCTATGTATGTGTGTGGATTTTTCTGCTTGATGTACATGCGTCATTTAATGCTTTCGTGCCTCTGTATTTGTGTGGGTCTGTCTGCCTTGTGGCCACCCCTGGGTATCTGTGGCCGTCCAGTGGTATCTGGTAGCCAAAACCTGCTCCGTGGTAGCTACCCATTGCCATCATGATCTGTGACCACCAGCCTTAGGCAAATGGTAGTCAATACCTCTGGCATGTAGTTGTATTTTGAAATACTAGTGAAGTTTTACGCAGTATGGTGGCCCGTACTGTTGGTGACCCTTGACCCTTGCTGCCACATTGTGGGCAATCTGTGCATCATGCAGACCTTATTAGCACATTATGGACCACCTATTCTTATACTGCTTCTCCTGTGTGGTCGCCATCCATGGCTTCCCATTGGCATTCTCACGTAAAATGGCATCTCCAACCTCCAGTGGCTGCCACCTGCATACATACGCCTGTACCTTCGTCATGTTGTGAAATGTGCCTGTGAGGCACCTTGGAAGTGGAGCCCAGTCAGTGTGCCACCCAAGTCCAAGGGAGACATTTACAAAGGGCACGCGTGTCCCAGTGACCCCCCTCCCCCACACCCCAGGCGGGGCTCCACCATGGAACAGGCACAGTCCCATGCTTCACTACATGCAGGGGGAGGGACGATTCCCGCCTGCACCCAACGGTCAAGCCAGTCCACTGGCAAACAAAGAGGAAGGGCAGTCTGAACCTGCTGCTCTGTCTTCAGACGAGGCCTGACGGTCTGACGGTCATGCCTGTGCAGGGGGCGAGCACATGGTTGAAGTACGTATCACGCACAGCTGGTGAGACTACGACGGATTTAGACTAGGACCACACATCGTATTAATACACCTGTTGGATGTATGGCGGAACCACGCAAGCCATTACAACACATAGTCTTACAACGCGGTCTTTACAATGACCCATCTTTACCACTGCATTTCTTTACCACACAAGTTTCCACAACTCACAACCACTTTGCCTTAGGGGAAAGCACTGGAGAGGAATAAATTACTATTCCAACGCCAGGCTGCGCAACAGTAGGGAAAGCGCTGGACTTCGAAGTCCAACACCGCTTCCCCTATTGCAAGTAGTTGTATAGACTTGCGTGGTAAAGGAATGCAGTGGTAAAGATGGGTCGTTGTCCAGACCACATTGTGAAGGTAGTGCGTGGTTGAGACTTCGTGATAAATTAGGTTTCCCCGCCTGTTCGGTGTTGCCTGGGCTGCGATAAAAAAGACAAGATCTTTGAGGATGTCCTTTTTGAGTCTGAAATTCTCTATGAATTCCCAGTTGTGTCATAACAAAGCCTCACCCTTTTGACCTCCATTTTTTTCCTGTGTGCACTTCTCCCACTACTGCGGTGTTGCTTAGGCATACCTGCCAGGAGGAGATGAAAAAGGGAACAAGACTGAGACCTTGCAAGAAGCATGTTGTTGTGCAACCTGGTTCGAATTCTGAGATGTTTTGCTTGTATTCAGCAGTGGGGTAGCCATGGGCCTTGCGCAAACAAGGAAAATGGCCTCGCCTGACTGCAGTGTGGGTAGTACAGTAAAGCAAATATCAGGGCTACGTGGGCACCTCAGGCCTCTGGCCTGGGTGCCGCTGCACCTGCTGCTCCAGTGATGCCTACGCCTCTGGTGTTTAGTTTGTTAAGTCTAAGAGCCCATTAATGACATTACTTCGAAGGTGATGGTCAACCATCTCTTTTCATTAATAATAAAATGTATCAGTTATGGTTACTCAATGCAAGTCATTTTCCCAGGGGCCTATTTTTGTCCTAAAGCATAAGTTGGACTGCACTAGCGGTGCTTCTTGACTGGAAACCTTATAGGATACAAACTGAACTACAAGCAACTCGTACATTGGTTCGTGCAGTCCAACGTCAGCAGGCCTTCTCAGGTGCTTATAATATTCAGTGAACATTTTGATGATGCCTCAGTGGACATGGAACTGATTGCCCTCTCTGTGAGCATTCCGACATCTAATTATGGTACTGTGATCGCAACACCAACTGCGGACCTGCATAAAGGAGACAAGGAGTCCTTTATGCACACCAAGCGCACCACCTGGTCTGCTGATGTGAAACCATACTACCGCGATACCACCTCCGCAGAGCCGATACCACTCACCGGTGAGCCCTGTCTGTGGAGGTTGCAACTTTAAGGGTGAGCCTGTGGGAACCAAGCTTGACTTTGCCCCAATTGTATTGTATTTTGAGTCTATCCAGGTGCCAGTGAACTTACAGAAGAAGAACAGAAGGCAAGAAGTTTCCAACATGAGTCGTCAAAAGTGCACTGATTATTGGTCAGCAAAAGGTATCTTTTCCCTAGATTGGGCTTGTCTACAAGATTTATTTCAATGCTAATGGTCTTTGACCTGTATCAGTGGGCACTGCTCCTGTGGTTGTGTCTGCAGTGCTGCTGAGATGGTTGAATCTGAGTGAGAGAACAAAGAGTTTGCTGTAGCACAGGACTGTGACCACAGCAAGATGGCGGCTGTGAGAGGATTGTGGGGAAGCTCCCTGACTGGCTGCAACGTTAATAAATAGCGAATCAGGAGGCAGGCGAGGGCCACAGCAATTCATCAAGATGAGAATGGGGGCCTAGGTAATACCAGGAAGTCAGCGGGCTTGAGTTTCTCACCGCTGGCAAAGTGCTCGCGTATACACAGTGCAGATCGTGGAAACCTTAAAGCCAGGGAACCTGGGGCTAGGAGTGGTACAGGGTGGTGGGAGATTTGCCCCTGCCAAAGACTGCTGAGGCTGCCCAGCGAGGCACGGGCTGCTTCATGGCCCTTGCAGGGCATAGGACAGCATCACAAGTGGTGGTGTTTGCCTTTGTGACCTCCCTTTGAGAAAGATGAATCCACATTATCTAGTAGTTGAATGGCACTAGGGACAGACCTGTGGATTGCCGGGTACCTCGTTGACTTGTTGAATAGTTGATTCCTGGAGACACTTCCTTGTTCTATACAACTGGACCTCTTTCCTGAATCTAGCTAAAGGAGTCCAATGTTGGACACTTCTCTAAATAATAATAATAATAGCGAAATTTGTAGAGCGCATAGCTATTCCTTGCGGAGTGTCCCAGCACTAGTAACTGCCATAGAGAAAAAAGGTTGGCCAGTCTAATGGGGGATCACTCTGAATGGAAAAAAACAAGTCTTTTGTTTCTTCCTGAATAGAGGTTCGGAAGGAGCTTGCCTTATTTTCAGAGGCAGGGCATTCCAGGCTTTAGATGCAAAAAGGCCAAAGGAGCTACCTCCTGCTCTGGCCCTTTTAAATTTAGGAATGATGGCTCTTTTGCTTCAGCTGATCTCAGATTTCTAGTAGGTGCATAGGCTGAAGGTAGTGAGGGCCTTGAGAGGAGAGGGCCTTAAAGCAGTAACAGAGTGCCTTAAAGCCGGGTCTGGTGGCTTAGTTGTCACAGTTTTAAACCCCGGTGGGTTCACTCAGCCTTTCATCCTTCTGAGGTCAATAAAATGAGTAGCATTGAGTTAGGTAACAATAAACATCTGTGATTCAGCGTCAAGACACCCTTGGGTGTACATGCGCTTCACGAATACACGTTATGTTATGTTAAACAGGGCTCTTTGCCTTACCGGGAGTCAATGCAGCTTCTGCAGAGCACACTATACCCGAGGGTGTCAAGGCGCTGGGCAGACCAAAGCAAAGGGAAAAGCGCAACAGCTGATTAAGAGGGGAATAGCCATGTTTTTAGGAGTTTCCTGAAAGCAAAGAGAGAGCTTGCTTTGGCAATGGCAGGGAGAAGTGAGTTCCAGAGTTTGACAGCGGCAACCGAAAAGGAGCAGCCGCACCATCTGGATCTGCAAAATCTGGGCGAGACTAGTTTGTTCTGTGTGGATGATCTCAGAGTCCACCATGGAGTATACAATTGAAACAAGGATTTGAGTTGGGGCAAGCCTTTACTATGCATGGCCTTATATACCGTACTTAAGAGCTTGAATGAAATACGCTCCCTGATAGGGAGCCAGTGTAAGGTACGGATCCCCTCTCTGACAGACTGATGCTTGGGAATATTTTAAAATCAGTCTTGCTGCTGCGTTCTGCACCACCTGGAGCTTATTCAGTGATGTTGCATTGATATTGAGGGACAGGGCGTTGCAGTAATCAAGACGAGAGGTAATCAGTGCGATGATAGTGGGCCGATGTAGTTCCAAGGGAATGAGTGGAAGCACCTTTCTGAGGGTTCTTAAAATACAGAAACATGTCCCAACTGTACGATTGACTTGGGCATCAAAGGACAGCCCCTCATCAAAAATGACCCCCAGATTTTTAGCTGTTTTTACCGGGGCTGGAAGATGTCTGCATTAGACCAGATGGAGTTCTGTGGTCCAAAAACTAGTACCTTGGTTTTGTCTGTGTTGATCTTTAGAGAATTGCCCTTCATCCAGCGAATGATGTTTGACATACATAGATTAAATAGAGGACTGCCTAGGAAGCTTCAACATTGCAACAGATCCAGAACGCTGCAGATCATGCAATCTGTTCAAACTGGACAGTGACACCTCCAGATGATATTCCCCTGTTGTCGAGCAATAGGGAAACAAAAGTCAATAAAGGGACGGGGCGAAACCAAGACTTACACCCAGAACAAGCCTATGGCACCAAGAGACTCATTGATACAACTCAAAGTGTTGATGCAGTGCAAGGTGCACCACCAATTAAAATGAGCAAAATCTTGGAGGCCATAGTAGCCTCAAGAGAGACATTTGAAAACACCACTAAATCAGTAAAAGTAGCTGTAGGCCTCTTCAGAGACAGCAAATAAAGATATTGGACCACGTTAAGATAACTACACTCTGTAGAATGAACTAGCTCCTAATATTGAGCAACTACAGATACAAGTGTGCACAAAGATGTGGCACTAAATGGTGCTCTGAGATGGAAATGATTCCAGTACCCAATGTACAAAGGCGCCAAAGACATAGCACAAGCTGCGGTCATTGGCGGGGAGCCCACTACCCCACTTGCTCTTGCCTCCCATTTGAGGAAGGCTTTTGATTGGTTTGTGGTTTGCTTTTTGTTACCGATAAGGGACAGATGTCCTGCTATCATGAGGGGGGATAAAAATGGGAAAGATTTGGGTGTGTCCATTGGTGGATTGTTTGATTGCTGGTTGTTCCTGTGGGGGTGCTTTCTGGGTAATCATCACTACAAATAGCACATGTTTCTGACTTAGAACGTTAGGGAATGAGTAGTGCTGTCAAAAGAGAGAAGTCCACTCCTAATTAAAAAGGCACAAATTCTTTTTTACAGGATATGAACCTCACAAAAGATTAAAACAAGAAACTCTGAGAAAAAATGGAGGAGCACAGGATTCTCCGTTTATGCCAGGGGAGCCCCCATTTTGGTGGTACTGGGAGTATTCCCTACATCCTCAAAGATACACATTTATCGAGAGGGCCACTATGTCATGGTTGAAGCAATGCTAAACGGGACAAAGATGCTCTTGGTAAGAATATAAGTTTGCAATACTATTCAAATCTCCTTTTTTGTCTCACTAGCCCCTGTTATGGCACACTGCTCACACATATACACATGCTCTTCCAAATTACAATAGTGTGTGTGATATATATATAGATAGATTGCACCCACCATTATTGTCCTCACCTGTGATGCTTGCAGGTTGAGCATTTCCACTCTTAGAAAAGCAGTTAAAAGAACTGAACTGTCTATGAAACATGGTCTAGAGATCCAAGACTATTTCGCTCATGGTAGAGAACAATATGCTATGCTATTAGAAGGACTGCATTATTTGGATAGAATGTATGCAGAAAAATGCACCAATGAAGTAGATAAGACTTTAAAGCATTTTTCTTGACCAGTTAAACTAGTCTCAATCAGATACCCAAAAAGTAGCATCCATAATTAGAAAATAGAATCAGTGCATACACAATAATATGTGAATCTGGTATTCATTGACTTTTTATATGAGGAAAATTCAATATGTTATAAAAAAGAAAGAAGTGCATGCTTAGATCAGACACGGCTCAGGTCTTTCCTCGCAAAGCAGACGTTTAGAAATTCCAGTGGCTTTACAAGAAGTTAAAAAAGAGATATCTGAACTGACTAAAGGCAAAACGTCTTGAGCAGACGGGATGCCCTCTGAGTTCTACTAGGCTACCTTAGACATCCTTACACTCAGACCAATTGGCACATATGTCGTGCCTGATTCGACCTGAGAAAAATTAATAATGTCATTGCCTAAGCCAGTCAATATTCCAAAGATAGGAAGACATACAGACACTTGTCAATGCTAAAATTTGATTACAAGAGTCTTAGTAAGTCTAGAACCAAATGACGTGTATGTCTTATGCCCATAATACCTCATCCTAGTCGGAGAGAATATGTTCCAGGGAGGAACACATTCCCCAATATCAGGATATTATTCAAAATACCCCGGCCTACTTCGAATTTGATCCCTCAGCATGTGGTAATTACAATTGATCTAGAAAAAGCCAAAATTATGTAATGGATCACCTTGCGCTACTTACTACCATCAGCAAGGGTGCACCGAAGTACAAAATAACAGAACCATTTAAGGTCATGAAAACGATCAAGCAGGGCTGCCTCTCCTACCCGCTACTTTTCACTCTGGTAATGGAACCCCTGGCAAATATAATTCACGGCCAGTGTGGGTATTTGGGCTTTCCTGGAGACTGCATCATACATACAATTTCATCATCTGCAGATAAACTATTGCTTCATATTATTGCTTAATATCAGGCACTATATTAAAAATGTACACTGATAACTTGCAGCATTGGGACAATTTGGGAAGAATATCTGCTTGAGGGTCAGCTGCCTAAATCATGCATTTTACCAAATTGCTGAATTTCAAAGGAGATGTCACATTCTCTCGTGTTAGCTTGTTTGGCTTACAGGGAAAAACTTGACCCGACCACTGAAACTACGGTCCAGTGTGGAGGTTGAATCAGTAGGAGGCTTATAAGATGGAAGGATCCTGAATACCCTACAGTAACTGATGCAGATTGCAAATATTCCAGACAGTCAATGGAGTGAGGAAAGTATTGGGAAAAGAACTCAGAACGATCTATGTATGAACCTGAAGTTTGTTCGCTTCTGCCT
This sequence comes from Triturus cristatus, assembly GCF_964204655.1. Lineage (NCBI taxonomy): Eukaryota > Metazoa > Chordata > Amphibia > Caudata > Salamandridae > Triturus > Triturus cristatus. The sequence continues at coordinate 577,410,350 of NC_140595.1, read as the reverse complement.
CATCCGCAGTATTATTTCACCATAACAATTGAAACATGAGCTGGTGTACCCTTTCGATCATTTTATTCATTGAGGTGTGCTTACAAGAGAATTTACAGAATAGGTTCATTGTACACTCTTTATCACCTGCTGGAGCACCTTTCTTATTTGTCCCAAAGCAAGACTGAGATCTCAGACACTGTATCAACTACAAAGGTTTGAATAGAATTACGACAAAAGCGACCCAACTTGTAATAGATTTGATCCACTAGGTGTTTACCATCTCCTTCACATACAAGAAAGTGATTAATGCAAAACAGCTTTTCAAATCCCATTTGGGCCTTGTGTAATGACATTCAAACTGTACAATGCTGCTAAAACTTTTCAACACTTTATGGATTGTTTTGTTTTCTGATGTTTTGAATCATTTTGTGTTAATATACCTGGATGACATTATTTTTTTCAAACTCCTTACTGAATATTGAGAGCATGTGGCAACACTATTAACCAGGTTTCGACTTATTGACTTGTACACCTGAGAAATGTGAATCCTTCTGGTTTGCTTATGGATTCAAAGGTGGTCCCTCTCCTACCAATATGATAGAAACCCAAAGCGTTCTTGGATTTTCAAATCTGTATTGTCGATTTGTAGAGGACTTTGCACAACTCACTGGTGAAATTGCTTGTGTCTTACAGAAGGAAAATATGAACGGAGATGTTATGGGACTCTCAAACTAAAGAAGCATTTACTATGTTTAAGACTACATTGATTCAAGCTCCTACTGCACGTCATCCTAACAACACAAATTTATAGTTCAGACTGATGCTTCTGCAAGGGTGGTCGGAGCAGTTATGTTGCAATGCAACTGCAAGACGATGATGTGCAAGATCATCCAATTTTCTATCAGTATCATGTCATATCAGAAAGTGAATAGAACTATTCACTGTAGGACAAGGAGATACTAGCTACTGAAAAGGCTTGAGTTGAGTGGATAAAATAACTGATGGGTCCCAATAAACTGTCTCAATTCCAAACTAATGATAGACATTTACAATTTCTATGAAACCTACAGTGTAAAAATTATCCCAAAGCTGGGTGGGTATTTATCTTTTGCGCCTTCATTATAGGTGTGTGGAGAGTTTTCCTCCCTTCTCCGTGTACATTGTTTTTCCTGCCTTGCCTAATTCTTCATTGATGTCTTTGCGCCACTTTCAACTTCTCACCTGCGCTCTCTTTTGTTTTTCATAAAGGACACATATGAAATCGGACTGATTGATCCCTGATGTCCATCTTCCTCGGACTGACACCTTGTTGTCTTCTCCGGGCGCCTAGACTTGATTCAGCCCACTTCGTCCTCCCTCTCGGTAAATCCGGTTTTTCCTTCCATTACTTTGGTTGCCCCCAGTAGGCCCTGTCTTATCCCTTTCCTCATTATTACAGGATTCTACCAGGGACCTCTGCTAATCCCCTCGCTGGGACTCACAAACTGCCTACTCGCTCTTAGCTATCCAGATGACCTGATCCAGGACTTGCTACCCAGCCAGGTAGTTACCCACTGACTATTGACTTGCCTCACAGTCTCTTCCCACTTTTTCCACCTTCAAGATTCTCTTTCCTTTCCTTTTCACAGCAGTCTCAATATAAACTTGTGTAATTTCTTCCTGATGATTACTTGAAATCACCCAGGTCGAAACACCATCGACAAAGAACAGCGTTCCTACAACTTCTCCGGATCATAACATGTTTCAAATTAATTGTGGCCTCAATACTCATGTTATGTACCATTTGTAATCATGCTTTTGGCACTGTCACAATATCATGTGTCTCTCTTGTGCCGTTTCACCCTTTCACAAGCACTATGTGTGCACCTTTGTGATTACACCTATATCAAAGAGAGTAACGCTGTCTGAAAAGAATGCCTTTCCGCTACAACGTCTAATACAGATTGTGATATTCAGATTTGGTATCACTTCCCTTTTTTGTCTCCTCCATGTATTTGTTTACATTTACTTAATTATCCTTCAAATATCACCTGTTGAGATGTTATCAATTAAAGAAAGCGCTTAATACACATCACTTTTAAGCACACTGTATCATGTCACAGTAACTGTCAACTTCCACTCTCAAAACCTTTACCCCTTCAATCACTGTATTTTTGTCTTTGCCCCTGTAAAGCATTCTGCATGTGAGATAAAAACACTAAATTGACCTGTAACATTTATCTGGGAGAAGCAGGGTCAATCCACCAAATTTGCTGTTGCGAACACGTTCTTATTTTCCAACACACAGCCTGAACCTGCTCTGTCATCTAAATCAGGACTCACTGTATGTACAAATAAAAATACTAGCTGGCCACTTCTGAACTGAACCCAACAACATACCAATTTTATTCTTGTGTTACTAAGAATAGTTATCTAGCTTTAATGATCTGAAGAGAAGTAGAATGACAATAAGACACCAAGCCCAGTCCTCATGGAAATTAGTTAAGATCCCTTATTGATGAGAATTAGGAATGTTGTGTCTCTGGCAACTAAATGTAGAGCTGGTGGCTCACTAGACTCTGAACTTGAAGGTAGACGTCTGATGCCATCTGACAAAGAAGTTGGCATTTGAGAGTCCTGCAGAATGCAGTAAAGTAAGTCCCACGTGGGGAAGAAGTTCAAAGAAAAGATGAAGGGCCCAATTCTCAAGAGTGTTTTTATTTTATTTAAATGTAACTGCCAAGTGCAAAACACTGAAAATTACATTCTGAAATCCCAAATCCTAATTCAGAAATGTAAGATGAGCAATCATTTTAGTATGGAGATTTCACGTACACCTGTGAAAAATCTCCATGATGTGCAGACTTATTCTGAGTTATAAGTGTGTGGCGTAAAATGTTTTTTTCTACTGGTAGTGTGGTGGGAACTAGCAACGCGCATGTAGTGAATACCCACAACAAAGTAGCTCTTTGGGTGCACGTAGTGATCATAACTTTGCCCTGACACTATCATACTTATTGTACTTCTCAATTTAATTTAGGTGCAAATTGTGTGGTGAGTGGGGCTAAATGCTCGAACAGCCCTAATGATTGATAAGGGGATAAAAAGACTTAGAATGCAAGCATTAGCAAAGCCACTAGGTTGGCACTGCGCAGCATGCACATTCTAAAATTGTATTTATTTCTTTATTTTATGGCAAATATGCAATATAAATTGACAAAAATATATATTTTGAAAGAATTGGCCAAGCAGCACCGGCATACCAGCCCTGGCACTTCAGTGCAATCATTTTCTGACAACTGTGCACTCATTTTCTGACAACTGTGCATGTGTCCTATGGCAAATGCTATGATCCCTAGTCTGAAATGTGGTGACCCACTGCCCCATGCTGTATGTTGTAGTGGGTGAAAGCAAAATATTAATGACACTTGAAAAGACCAATGTAGAAAGAGCCCTGACCGAAAGCCTTTATGTTATATGTACTAATTTTAATTATGATTTTTTAGTTAATCACTAGGCTGGTGATGCAGCTAAAACTGTCTCTAAGCCAAATGTAAATATTGTGCACAAGCATATTTTCCCTAACCTTGCGCTTGCAGATTTTGATGCCTGGGTTAAAACAAAGAGTAGGATTAGGGGAAACAAGCATACACATATAAATCCACTAAAATGATAAATACCACAAAATCCTCCACAGACGGGTCCCCCTCTCCGTTTCTGTAGGATTGGCTCATACACATCAATATTTTTTGCAGGAAGCGGCCTCCTCAGCCTCTATATAATTGAAAGAACTGACACTGCCGTTTAGACTGAGAACACAAAGATGTGACATTGTTGCAAATATACTCCAGTAAGCATGTCCCTGTGAGTCAGTTCTTCATGGCGTGTCACCGGCAGAGACGCGCGGTATCATTACGATTACACCATCCTGGGTGAGAAGATCGGCTGCTCCTGGCGTTTGTAGGTCATATCAGCTTATTGAAGGACGACCCACTGAGCCTTGTGGGACTCGGACTCATCAGATCCCACACACCATACCTTGAAATGGATCACGGGATACTGGGCTTTCGACCATTCGTCAACGAAGGCCTTCACTGCGGATTACACGTTAGAATATCATATAGAAAAAAGCTGTCCTTCAAAAATATTGATTACCACAATATTGTGATGCTAAATACATATAGGTAAGTATAGATTTACTATTCTTAACTCCAGATCGATGAACTTCAAAGGTGTGAGTATATATATATATATATATATATATATATATATATATATATATATATATCCAGCAAACACCCTCCGATTACCGGAGCCCCAGACCCTTCAGGGCGGCCTCTAAAAGCGATGGGCACAAAGCAGCCCACCCAATTCATCCAAGGCAACAAGAATAGAGGCCCGATGCTGGAAACAACTGCATTTATTCATGGCTTGGCAGCACAGAAACAGCCTCCGTCTCCTTACGCGTTTCGGCGGTCAATGCCGCCTTGCTCACAGGTGGAGGCAATATCACAGGCAAGGTGCAAATGTGCATGCTTTGAAATAATAAGTCACATGACCAGTCAGTTAAACTTCATATCCCATAATGCAGGTAAGTTCGTTTTTCAAAAGTAGATAGGAAAATCCTGGTCTTATTTTACCCGCACTATGTTGGAGTGGAAAATATTCAAAATACAACTGATCACGTTTATTTATAGTTTTTGCAAAGTGCTCACTTGTTCATGTAAGCCTCGAAAAATTGCCTGTCTCCAGCACGATCAGAAAAGAGAGTTCTCCCTTCCGAATCCCTTCCAAGCGCTCTCTGTATTTTCTTTAGTAGCACAATCCTTGATAGGTTAAGAGAGGGCAAGTGGGTCATGCTCCTCATTCAACATCCAGCAAACACCCTCCGATTACCGGAGACCCAGACCCTTCAGGGCGGCCTCTAAAAGCGATGGGCACAAAGCAGCCCACCCAATTCATCCAAGGCAACAAGAATAGAGGCCCGATGCTGGAAACAACTGCATTTATTCATGGCTTGGCAGCACAGAAACAGCCTCCGTCCAGTCAGTGCTACTAAAGAAAATACAGAGAGCGCTTGGAAGGGATTCGGAAGGGAGAACTCTCTTTTCTGATCGTGCTGGAGACAGGCAATTTTTCGAGGCTTACATGAACAAGTGAGCACTTTGCAAAAACTATAAATAAACGTGATCAGTTGTATTTTGAATATTTTCCACTCCAACATAGTGCGGGTAAAATAAGACCAGGATTTTCCTATCTACTTTTGAAAAACGAACTTACCTGCATTATGGGATATGAAGTTTAACTGACTGGTCATGTGACTTATTATTTCAAAGCATGCACATTTGCACCTTGCCTGTGATATTGCCTCCACCTGTGAGCAAGGCGGCATTGACCGCCGAAACGCGTAATGAGACGGAGGCTGTTTCTGTGCTGCCAAGCCATGAATAAATGCAGTTGTTTCCAGCATCGGGCCTCTATTCTTGTTGCCTTTATATATATATATATATATATATATATATATATATATATATATATATATATATATATATATATATATACACACACACACACAATCAAGGTACATGTATGCAACTTAAAAAGAGTAAATCTATATATATGCTTATCTTTATGATTTTGCGGTAGTTGATATTTTAGCTATGAAAACTTTGCAGCAGAATATTTAAAAAGAGGATACGTTTGCACTTTCATGATATCCACATAAGATGATAAGTTGCATTTACACACAATAGGAACCACTTCCACAGGTAAGGCCTGATTCACAAAGGTAAACGTACACTTTTTGTGAACGTTTACGGTTGTTTGGTATTCACAAAGGGATTTACGAGTAGTATCTTTACGAGTGCGGAGTCTCCGCACATAAAAAGATAGGACATTCCTAAGTGTGAATCGGGCCCCAAGTGTTTATCCTCAAACTCCAGCACGAATCAGTTACTTCTGGAAATCATTTAACAAATAAGTGAAGCTGATTACCTCAGGGGCCAGAGACAAGAGGCTTTTGATAATATGATTGCAAATGGCGCAACAGTATACATGAAATCTAGTGTTGTACAATTGTCCTTTGTATGCGACCTTTTGCAATTTGTACTATTATTTGACATCCTGCTTTACATCGACCAATTGGGTGGCTGCTTCTGAGAAATATATGGTACCATATCTTTGCTTGAGTTTATTTTTTGTTACAGTATGTAATGTTAAGTACATTACATTTACATATAGGGCATGACATACGATGGTAGGGTGTATACGATGTACAAGTAGCATAAGAGTCCTAACCTAAAAAGTTTAATAGGAAATCAGAGAAACAGAACTGTAGGAAATAAATTACTGCAAAAAGAGTGAGACACGGGAAAAGATGCTGAAATACTAAAGCCAGGGCAGCAGACCTCATATAGTTTAAGGCAACGGACATTGAAAAAAACATGATGAAAACACAGAATGTGAGTCTTACAGGACTATGGTTCCCAACCTTCTCCATACTCACAGGTTGACAGAAGGTCGGACCTGCGGATAGACAACCAGATGAGGAGGATAGACAGACACAGAGGCAGATGTTCCAGTTGAGCAATGGGTTTAGAACAAGTTACAAACCAGGACAAATTCTTATCGAAAATACACTATTGAACATATATGAGTGATGTCTTGACATCAACAATTCAGATAATGTTTACGGTGAGCCTACCAGACAGTGAAAGCTGTCTGGCTGTAGAAGACGTGCTGACAGCTTACCAAGAATTTAGGAGTAGGCTTAAACTGGCTCATTGTTTACAATTGGTTGGCTTTGGTATTATTTTCATTTGCTTGCTTCTTATTTGATCACTAAGGTTGTCCATCTTGTGCTTGTGCCTCCCCAGGCGCATAATCTCTTTGCTTGTGTCCTTCCACTTCTCAATTTTCTGGAACTACTTCTTTTCTTTTTGCTTAAGCACTCCATGAGAGTGCATATGTGTTTCATCTCTCGCCCCTGTGCACTCAGTATTGCTGTCTCTTGTGCATGTTCTCTCCCCGGAGCTCCATGTTGCTCTCTCTCGCCTGTGTGCTTCTTTCCCTCATGCTCTGTGCTGCTCTAAGTTTGTGCTCCTCCCTTTGCCCCGTGTTTTTCCTTTGTGTATGCCTCCATCACCATCTTTGTTGCTCCCTACCTTGTGTGCTTATTTTTCCCTTCTTGTCCACCCCCTACCATGACCGGCTCCTCCGTTGCACCCCACCTCACAGTTCTATTTCATTTTTCATTTTCTTTTGTTTTAGGGATTATTTGGGAGAGACAGGCAGAAAATTGCTGTTGGCTTTTCATAAATAAAAACGCTTTCACACAATTTCATTTTCATATTTTTTAATGGTACCTGCGTCATCAAGGACGCACATGCATATATCATCACGCACGCATATGTGCTGATGCTGTACTGCATGGCTTTTTTTGCCTATTTGCACAAAGTTTCTGCCAATTAGCACAAAGGTCTCACCTTTGTGCCAATAGGCTTGAAGGCAAACCCTCCTGGCTTTGCCAATACTTGTTTGTTTGAGTCATCAGTCTTCAACCCAAATTGAAACATGTTGTTTACATCTGCCCTACAAAAGTAAGTAGTATTTGTGGATATAAAAGCACCAGGTTGTGTCACCAATTCTATCCTATTCTACTCTTTAACAAAATAAAACTCCTCTAAGTAAGACAGTCCTGAAGAAGCCAAAATACACCCATCTAGCTACACAGCACCTGGTCTCAACAACAACAGTTATCCTTATAGGGAAAACAGCTCTCTTTAATTTGTGGGGGGAAAAGAGGCTTGTTTAGGTCATAGAGCACAGGCAAATAGACACATATTATGTTAGTAAAGGAGAAACATGCACCATTTACACTGCATCTTTTCTCGACACCGTCAGAGTTTTTACATTAATAGCTGTAATTCGGTCATTGCACCAAATGTTTCCTACTCCCTTATTAATAGAATTCATTTACTAATTGAAATGGAAACAAACCCCAGGGGACCCTTGTGGGTTAGTTTGTTAGACCCTGACACACACTATTACTGGCATGCATCATTATCGGGTCGCACCGTGGTCCCTATAAACCAGGGTGCGTTTAACTATATCACAGGGACCCTTTTCGATTTTACCCTGCCGGGGAATTAAAAGATACAAATACCCAGGGTCAATGGAATCATGCGATTGTGCGGCTGCAGTGATTTTCGCATAATTATAGATTAGCCACATTTTCCACATAATCCATCATTTGCTGCATAATCCACACATTTTAACAAAAAAATTGGTTCTAGCTCAAACGGTTCAAAGGCTACTGAAAACGCAGCAACATGTGTTGCAGCGCGGTGGAAGGCCGATTGAAAAGGTTACCTGGTTGCTTATTGCTACATGTGGGTGTTAAAATGAGGCGCAGCCAATGCCCAGACAGTGTTAACAAGTGTAAAAATGACAAAATAATGAAGGAACACTATCACAAAATGTGCTGCATTACCCTGCTTAATTTGCCTTTTTTGCTGCATAATGTATTTAACCCGATCACATAATTTGGCCCTCCCCCGCTGCATAATTCCAGTGGCACTGCAAATACCTTAGAGTAATTTAGGTATTCCTTTATTTGTAAGTGCAAAAGGTATACTAAAATCTGAAAGGAGGAATGTAGGGTCCTTCCATCCAAACTGGAGTCAATGTGTTTCAGCCTCCACTCTAACTCGAGACAACACGTTTCAGCCTTATATGTGAGGTCTCTATGCGTCCAAGGCTTTCTTCAGGACTATATCTAACACCTGGGTATTCACTCAACAATGGAAGCTGTAAATGAATTACTTCTTCTCCACGCCACATTAGCAATATTTCCTGATTATTTTTTTCTTGGCTGTGTTTTGCAATGAACATATCATCAACAAGGAATGAATCAATAAACACTTTCAGAAAACCTCGAAAAAAGTGAAAAAAGAAACTGTGATACTCTCCCACTATTGTGGGTTTATGTGCAGCATTATGAAAATCCTTATTCTGCTGGTAACAGGAGTTTTTAGTCGAACTGGCAATACAGGTTGTGTGATAATACAGAACCGAAATGAAAATAGCGAGGAATAACACAGACAAAAGAGACATCTAATATTGCACAGAACATTCGCAGAGAAAAAATGTCAATTTCAGATATTCTGCAAATGGCAAGATACACAACAAATTGTGAGGGCTTTAACCTATTGAATTAAAAGCGATGAGAGAGAGCAAGAGAAAAGGAAACCACTTCGTAGTAAATAAAAAAAAATCCTACAAAATGTATCGGTCGGACTATATTTTATGTGTTGTATTACGTTATGTTTTTAATGTGCTGACTTTGTATAAAGTGCTTCGAGAGTTAGTGTGGCCTCTCAGCGCTATATACATAAATAAAACAAAACGAACAGAAGTACTATGCACAGTGAAATGTTCTACAGCAAGCGCCACGGTGCTGCATCTAAAATCCAGGCTTCTGCTCGAGGCCAGGAAGATTGTGGACATATGTTTGCTCCCTGAGGCAGATTAACAGATTTGAGTCGAATGTTCGGGCTTTCGAAGATGCTGACCTCCTCCATGGAAATTAATTGCATGGGATGGGAACCAGTAAGCAATCTTAACCAGCTTTTGTGCTCAATTCCTCCGAGCAGACACAAAATGCATGTAATCCTTTGCTTTTAACAGAAATCTTGGACTCTCGCGCCCCTCTCTACATCAGATTGGACTAGTTGTCCCAGTTGCGTTTATCTTATAAAAATATGCATTTCAAAATCGGAGATATTTAGGGCAGGATTGTGTAAACATTTATTGCAATAAAAGGCAGGGTTATATACTTTTTTTTACGACCTATCGATGGTTTCACCATTTTTACAGGAATTTAGAATTTTTCGAATGCGCTGTCAGTTTCAAGCAGTTTGGAAATAGGGCAGTGAATGAATGAATGAAGCAGTTTGTTTATTTAGACCATAGTCTTTAAACGCTGCAAAAACCACAATATCAAATAACAAGCAATGCGTTAAAAATTCCTTATAGTAAAATTCATGATAAAAGTACAGAATCCATATTCACTCCACAATAGCAGCAACTTTTTAACCCGATAAACTTGAAAATTAAATATGTAGTTATGGTTAAATAAATAGCAGTAAGATTCATTAAAATACATTTTCAATTATGTACCTTTTTTTTTTTTAATGCAATATCCACTTCCTTTCCACCATTGCGGCTCATTGCGATTCAGTTCAATAGAAATGTATCTTTGTCTAAAACATTTTGCCTAAGCTAGGTGGGGGAGTCTATAAGAAGAGGGATAGAATTGCGAAACCCCCTTCAACCTGTCCCTCAAAAAGGTTTTTATGCTTTTCATATAGTTTCCCAAATAGGTCAGTGGGTTAGTGGTCTGCTGCAAAGGCATTTGTTTAACCTCCTGATCCTAATCCTGACAAGATATGCCCACCCCTTTACCTTCCAGAGGTTCAGAAATGGGGTCAACTGTGTTTATTAAAATGCCTAGAGTCAATTAGGCGCCAGCTGTAAACAGACGATGATGCGCTGAATGTGGATGGGATAATGTACGAGGAATGGCGCAGGAGCAGAGTTACTGAACCCGTCCAAAACAACGAACCTCACACACGGATGAGAATCCCCAGAGCCCTCCTCAAACACTGCACCCATTTTAAGAAACAGATCTCCTGTGAGACTTGTACCTTTCGTGGGTGTTTGCAAACCACTCTTGCGTGATCATGACGAACTGTACGCGTATCCATCTCTGAGGTACAGCACAGACATGTCCTCCTATTCAGCATCTGCTACTATGGCCATGTACAAGGAGCTGGCTTTGTCACTAAGATTTGGGGGAGGGGAGGTTCAGATTTTACATTATTACATTGTCATATAATATTAAAATACATTATACGACAAGCAGGGTATATGAGAGGGGCTATGGGGCAGTGGAGAAGGCAACAAATGCGGATTGGTAGAGGTACGAAGTGAGAGAAAAAACAATATTTTGTCAAAAAACCAACATTTTCGAAGACTTTTAAAACGGGGTGCGTTTTTGTTTGTGTGTATGGAGCAATTCCTGGTGAAATACAACAGACACCTCACTATACCCAACTGACAGCACCTGGACCCAACGATTTACCAGAAAATGCATTTACTAGGCGGGTGTAACACTCAAAGCACCCCACCTGAAACTACGCCCCTAGCCATGTAGACTGCATGCCTGTACTGGAGAGGAGGTTACCTTGATCTGCTATCCTGGAATAGTTTTCACCCTATGAGTGTACAGGAAGAATCGGACGTGGCCTTGGTAAGGGGTTGGGGCCAGTGGTTAATTTGAGCCAGTGGTTGCATATAGGTTCCATCGGCACTCTCTTTTGGGGACCGGCCAGCGGTGGCTCCTCCACAATGGCGGAGGAGCATCATCACCCCACTGCCTGGCTCAGACACAGCAAATGAAAAATAGAACAATGTAATTGTTTTATTTTTCGTTTGCCGGCTCTGAGCCAGCTTGTGCAGAAAGGGGCGGGGCATGGCGAGGAGGAGTGCTATGTGCACTCCCTCCCTAAGTGCTCATATGTGTTTGGCCGGGTGTTTGGGGCCGACCAAAACACACATGCACATTTAGGTTTCTCCAGCCCAGATGCATTGAACCCTCACCGACTCCCTGGTCTGAGCAGAGCATCTTTCCAGCCCGCTCAGACCGATCTCCGCGCTGCTCTCACATGAGAGCAGCACGGGGATTGCAGGAAGTCCTCGATGAGGCCCCAGTGCTTGCTGGGACCAGGAAGGACGAGGCCGAGCGTAACGCGGGAGGTGGGCGGCAGCTCAAGGTAAGGGTTTTTATTTTTTATTATTAAACTTCCCTGCGTGCTCCCCCTCCCACGCACCCCCACCACCCGCCCACCACCTCTTTATTGAGGCAGCCGCCAATGGGACCGGCACTTAATTTTCCTCAACAACCTGTTGATCTAAAGGAAGAAAGAGGAAGACACAATAGGAGAAAAGAAGGGAGAAGAGAACGATGGGAAAGCAGTTACAAAGGGAGAAAGCAGGGATGAAAAGAACCTGTAAGAGTGAGATAAAAAGACAGCGAGTGCCTGGTGGAGGGTTAAAGAGGCATGAGGTAGAATCAAATAATGCAGCATTGGCATGCAGCGCCAGCCACAGGCTTCTGAACCAAACTTTGGGAAGCAACACTTACTCTTTGGCTACCCGCCCTCTCACCAATAAGGAACTCATCTTGCGCCACCTCCTATGCGCTGGGGTGGTTTTAATTGGGGTCCACCTGTGTAGAGAGCTCACACCTGAGCTGGAAACCCCTTCTGCGCGAGGGTTTCCAGCTCAATGTGCGATTGTGCCTCTTCACCGTGTGACAGCATGATGAGGCATGAACCCGTGTGCCACATGGCAGGACCGTGTGAGTTGGCAGGCCTGGAGTCCACACGCAAACACCAGGAAAGGGCCAGCAAGGCAGTGGACCTTGAGAGGAATCGCATGGATTTAAGTTGGGGCCCGGGTGTAGCGGGCTTGTGCACTGTGATAGAGTATACTCCTGCACACTGACCAACCCCTGACAAGGACCTCAGTGTAATATGTACGCTTGCAATATTGGCTGTTGAGCTACAGAAAACATGCTCCATTGTTTCGATAATTTGAACAATATGCCGCATAATTTGATGTTGGCAGAGGGGCAATACTACCTTTTAAGGGAAGAAAGAAGATGATTGAGTCATTACATCAGCACGGATAAGAATAATGAAATTCACTTTAGATTAGTGTCAGGTTTCTGTGGCCCACAAACTCCTGCAGATGGGAGAAGTTAAATCTTGGAGTGATACCAGAGAGAACACACAGCCCACAATTCAGTCCACAACTTGAATGTACTGAAAGTTAGCCAACTAACAATATCAACCATTCGGCCATACGTTCAAGGTAGGCTTCAGGCACAACAGTGAAGTAATCAGCTTAGAAGAACAAACAGCTATGCTTGGATTATTGACTAAATGCACTGCAAGTGAACTGCAAAGAACGGTCATCTAATTCACAACTGCAGAGCCCGCGCAACACAACAGGGCTCAAAATCCACAGATGATCTGCAAATGAACCAATGAGGTGACCAACTGACCTAAAATATTCAGCCATCTACATACAGCTGCTTACAAATGTATCCTATGCTTCCTGATGGCAATGTGAAAACCGGAAGATATTTTCAATACCACAGCAGTGAAGACTTAACATTGTAATTGTATTTATATAGCGCTTACTACCCCTGATGAGGCGTGGAATCACTTTCCTGAGAGTAGCACGCTACTACGGACCCAAAAAGGATTAGTACTGAATGAGTATAGGGAAATAAAAGTTAATTTTGAGCGGTGGACGTGTGAGTCGGTTAGTTGGTTGAGGATAATCGAGGTATAGAAGAGGGGACCCTGGGGAAGAGTCTAGAAAGTGTTTATTGGGAGAATTATAGTAGTAGGAGGAGGTTTGGAAGGAGAGAGAGAGGAGGGAAGAGTCTCTATAAATGGATCCGGGAGATCACAGTAGTAAAATTAATTTTTGGATGAGTCTAAAGAGGGAAACATGAGGGAAGAATTATTGAAAAGGTTGTGAGGCATAGGGTAGTGCTTTAGAGAGACCCAAATAGTTTTTTTGTTGGTTTTATTTTAACAGGAGTAAAGTAATAAATTAATAAATATATTGATACATTAGTACATAGAGGGTACTTGTATAAGGAAGGTAATTTTACAGTAGAAGTAGAGTAATAAATATATAGATACATAAGTACATAGAGGGTATACATGCATAAGGAAGGGAATCATACCATACAATATAATGAGAGGCCATACCATCTCATACCATCTCATACCATACTATATATTAGGCCATACTATACCATGCCATCACATGACGGCCCGTACCATATCATAACATGACATACCATACCATACCATACCATACTCAGACCTATTGGCATTGCCACTGCTTTTTTGGGGAGAGGCTATCTTCAGTTTGTAGGTGTGCCAGGTGCCAATCAACCTGATAAAAAATGCCTCCTAGCAAAAGGCTTTAGTTTGAACTGGAAACATCTCTTAAAGGCACTTTACCTCCTTCCACAATATAAACTACTTACCTGTCGCATTGTAAACGCTCTGAATCTCACCTCAGGCCATCACCCTCTGTTCATTGAGGTATACTTATTTATTTGGATTTATACAGCATGAACATGACTCAGGAGTTAAAGCACTTTACAAGACGAAGGGTAAAAAGCAACAAAGTTACAATAAAGCCAGCACAACAAGACCAATGAAAGATTACAGTGACTTCACAGCTGTATACACTATACAAGTATTAGGCCAAATTGTACATACACGCACCAGCCTTTGCATATGCCATGGGATTGGCAGTGTAATGAGTCTGAAATAGTAGGGTAACACTGGAGACTCAAGCAAGGTTGGATTGTTGCAGTGAACTGAGCAGACCTTACGGGCCGTCTAGGCTTTACTGTTGCCGCATTTGACCATTTAGAGACATACTTTATTTCAATACAAGGAATGTGCTTTCGGTGCACAACCTACCATTTTTCCTTCCTTTACCACACCAGCCATGCAATACTTCAAATACTGACTCACGCCCCACCTCCGTATCCCACCCCCTTCCTATGCAGCGACTAAATCTTAGACAATGGCTACAAAATTTCAAGTCCACAGCATCCATGGATTATTGTCCCTAACTCATAAGTGCTTAATTTGTGAAAACACATTGCCCCTTCCAAGCTGCCAATGACAGTAATAACACAACAACTAACTATCACACTCCTACAAGTGTGACAAATCGGACTATTCCAGGCCCTCAAAGCTATAAGAATGACTTGGGTGGCAGGTCATAGTCCTTTTTAGTGTACATTGAATTAATAACTGACTGTTGTTGTGGTCATCTCTAAATTAGCCAGACAGTGCCACCTTGTGGCAGACTGTCAAATGCATCAGTGTTGACAATTAAGTGCCGGTGCTGAGCACCGGATCCACCAGCACAAATTAAGCACTGTTAACTGTACTGCCAACATCTCCTAAATTCCCCTCTCTTTACTAATGCGCTCTACCCTTCGATGAGACCACTACCACACAGATGTCATGGAACAAATTATGAAAAGATGCTGGAGGAAACACTGGGCATGTTTGAAGTAAGGGTCCAGGGAAAAGGAATGCTCATTTAACCAAACTTGCTTAAATGGACATTACCACAATGTTTTTAGTCCCACACTCTGAATCTGTACTATTGTAAACCAACCCCAGAAATCGATACTCCTCCAACCCATCAAAGTACCTAATAATGATTCCTGTCTATTGTGTGTTCCTAAGGCATTTCATCACATTATTGGTAACCTGACCTCTCAACCTATTGCAGTCGGATACGCATGGTCAGTCGAATTCAGGACTAGCTGCTCAATAAAAGTGCATAAAGCTCAGCTTAGATATGTGGCCCGGGGTGGACACCCAGCAGCATGCATAACTGTAAACCTCAGATAAAAGGTGCAGAAGTGGAGTGTACTTACAACTGGTAAAGCAGATGGCAACTCCTGACGTTAACTGTTTAAGGGTAACAAGGCTCCTAACAGCATGTAATCTGTGAAGCTCCAAGTGAGACAGCCAAGCCCAGCTCCCAGGGGAGGCCACTGAGCCTAGAGCACAGACCTCATCAGACTTCTTCCAGCCCAGCTCTGAATGATATCTTCAGAGTTCACTCTGAGATGATATCACAAAGGCCCGCTGTAAGGTCAAAGGCCTTCTGTGAGGCCCAGAATCCTGCTGCAGGGTCATGGGGTGACCTGTCACAAGGCTTACCCTCATACCCGGCAGCTACTCTGACGTCAGCGGCCTTCTGGCACAATATCAAACACTAGCCTGAAACTGCCTTGTTCATAGGACTGATTACAAGCCGGTTGCTAGGCATGTACTGGGAAGTTTGCTTACCCCGTGA
Source organism: Triturus cristatus (assembly GCF_964204655.1). NCBI lineage: Eukaryota > Metazoa > Chordata > Amphibia > Caudata > Salamandridae > Triturus > Triturus cristatus. The sequence goes on along the minus strand of NC_140595.1, from coordinate 577,394,408 downwards.
CATTTTCTTTGGGCCTTTATCATTATTTCTCTCCTTTTCTTCTTTTTCAGAGGTATCTTTGGGTGACTTCTCATTTTCTTTATCAGATGGACAGCTTATGTGTAGCCAAATAATTTCCTGTGTCTCCATAACAATCATCCACGTATCCTTCCCTCTGCCCCTCAACCTGCTCCACCAGTTTACAGAATGCTCGGTCATCCTTCAAACATATGGCCTTAAAAAGAAGCCCCAAAGGTGGCAAAAAGGATTCAAATACATTTAATGAGTCATTCCACTGCCAGGAGAAGGGTTTGGAGAGGTTTTCCTGATAATGCATCCAGTGGCGACTGCTCCCGGAAAGCAGCAGTGGGCCGGTCGCTGTCTCTCCTCCGCTCTCTTCCTGGCTTCTTCTGTGCAAATAGGAAGTTTCCAGGCTCCCCACAGTCAATCACAACGCTGCAATGCAGCGTAGTGATTGGTCTGAGCGCTGTGGTTCGGAGTCCAACCAAGGAATGGGGGCCTGGGCATGTTCTCCACCCAGACTGTAATGCAGCCTGGCTGGAGAACATGCAAAGTGCGCATCACAGTTCGGGCCGGCCAAACATTCATGTGCACTTACATAGTGCCCACCACTCCTCCCCCTGCTCTGAGAGCAGAGCAAATCCGCCTGCCCACCCTGCCGAGACACTGCCGCAGGAACAAATAAAATGATAATAACGTTCAGTTATTATCATTTTATTTTTCTGTTTTTTCACTGCGAAAAGCGGTGGGGCGACGCTCCTCTGCCTTAGCGAGGGAGCCGCCACTGATGCTGTCAAGAAAGACATTTCCCACAATCACATGAGCTGTGACCCACGATTAGATATGAAGTTGTCTTCTGGGAATAATTCCAGATACCAGATGGCCTTGTTTGTATGTGAGCGTCCAGATCTCTTCAAACCCAAAGCCAAATTTACACTAAAAACAGTCAGATTAGATGTTGACCCGGGGAAAGGGGAATGGGACAAAAGAGAGAAACAGAGACACTGGATATTATCACACTGAATGGTTGCAGATTTGGGCTTCATCTGCACTATCATATCATTGATATCCACAAACAAGAAAAAACTGTGGTATCTGTGAAAAACACTCTGAATTACTATATACTGTTTGCTAAGAGAGATACCTTGATTGTTATGCAACTGCTTTTCACAGTTCTGATTATATTCTATGCATCGATTCGCAGCTGTAGTATAAAAAGCATTGATTAATAGGTGGTTCGGCTACACACTTCAACAAGGTAACACGTATTCTAATCAACACTTTAATACCATACTTCTTTTAAGAACAGTCAATAGTTTTAAGAATAATCAATATTCCTCTGGCTTCTTTAGTTGAACTAATGTGAAGGACTATGTAGTTCTTAATCCTAACAGATGCGTTTATGTCGAATAAACAAGTGCAAACTAGGGTGGATACTCTTGCCGCATAACTCTTTGTGAAAACTAGCAAAGTGGAAAATACAAGTGTATAATCCTGATCAGGGGAGGGAGGTGGCTTGAGCAATTCACCAGCAACTAATCATTCCATAAATCGAGATTAAAGTAATGCAAGCCTGTTAGCTACTCAACTCCTGTTACTGGAAAAAAACACCCAGGCTCAGGAGTAGCCCTGAATATATATTATTGAACCCGTGTACCACTGTCCATATTTATTGAATTTAAAAAATAGTGTAGAATAATGTGTTTGTTAATTCAATTAATTATATGAAAATGAGCACTTTGGAGAGTAGATTAGGCACCATATCCTGCTTCTGTATTAATACAATAGAACCTTTAAAAATAAAGGGTGTTTACATTTCACCCTTAAATCCCTTCCTACATATTCCATGAAGGAAGTCTGTTTAAGTTAGAACATACCCTGGTTCCTTTGAAGACTATGCAAAGGACATAAGCTAAAAAATTCACACCAAACATTGCACACTCTTACGCATTAAGGCAGTGTATCCCAAACTGTGGGTTGCCAGCCAATTTCTGCTGAGGCGCAGGAAGAGCAATAAATAAAGATTATTTTCATTTTATATTTATCTTGTCACATTTGCTGTGCTTGAATGGCAGAGGTTCAATGTCAAGGCTACGTCTTCTGACAAATTGTTGCTTATTCTTTTAACATGGGGATTGGAGTGGTTTACTTTTCTTTCTCTGACCGCAAAGTGAGAGCCGTGAACTATGTGACAATCTTGATGGGATACATGGAGTCTTAAAGTAAAGGCTGAAGGATGTCATGTTTTGTAATGCACAACACAATTTACAAACTTGGGTAAATAAAATGTACACATAATAAGAATATATCAGCAATTAAGCAAAAATTGTTTTGTAATTGTGAAGTTTTCAAATTTTGCCGAAATGATTTGAAATCATCGTCATGGCATAGATGAGCTGGAAGGGCATTCCAAATAGTAGGAGGTTTAGTTGCAAAAGACATTCCCCCGGCTCTTCATTTATGGAATTTAGGCACAGCCGCGGTGCGTCCATTGGGGCGTAGGGGCGTAGCCCCACCAGCCCTGGACCCGCGTTAAAGAATTTCAATTAAAATAAATCAAGTTTTAATAAATATTACTTACCATTTTACACGGCGCCGCTGCGCCGGGCAGCACCCGACTTTATCGGGAGTGTGCAGGGGGGGGGGGGGCGGGCCGGGCTGGCTGGTGTCTGTGTTTAAAAAAATACGTTTTTATCCCCGCATGTATGCTCCGGGCAGCAACTTGCCCGAGCATGCGCACCCAGGCCGGCCCCATTAGCTAGTAGGGGGGGGGGGGTGCAGGACCTGCTGGCGGCAGCGCTGGCAGCAAAAGGGCCGACAGGGCGAGGAGTCACTGTGCCCTCCAAGCCAATCCTGGTGCTGCATGCAGCGCCACTGCGCCAGGATTGGCCGGTCACCGCAGGGGCGGGCAATTGGATGCCGAGAGCGTGACGACGTAAGTAACGGTCGGGTTCACTAACTTGAACTTCACTCTGTCTCGACTGACTGACTCGTGCGTGCGCGTCGCTGCCTGAGCCCAGCCTCGTGGTCGTGAGGGACGGTGTGTGTGCGCAGGACCTTCATTAGTTCCCCTATAGACAGGTAAGATTATTCTCTCTCACCCTACACACTGACCTCTGTCTTCGTCTCTCTCCACTTTCTCTCGTTCTCTCTGCTAAGTTACCATCCATGTTGCCCCATCTCGCACTCTGTCTTTAACATTTCTTGTTTCTTTACATATCTATGTATCTCTATTTCTCGTGTCTGTGTTTTACGCTTGTCTCTCCGCTGTTGAAAATGTTGTAGCTTCAGGAGCATCTCATTCTCTTGTTGTGACATTTTCTTTTGCCCCCCAGGCAGCAAATCACTCTGGTCTCCCCCCCCCCCCCCCTCATAATCTATTTCCCATTTTCTGGTTTTCCAGCGCGGCGAGTTCATGCAAATGTCAAGAGCGCAATGGAAATATATATGACTCCACTCCATCCAACAAACTAAAGGAAAATACTTGTCATTTTCAACACCAAACGCTCAAGCTTTCGAAAACGAGACACCTGTTGCATTGCAAATGCTTGCTTAGTTTGGTCCAGCAATAAACTTCCTTCTCACACTCGGGTGGCAGCACACGAAGCTTTCAGCTCTCATGCCGCCGGGCTAGCCGAAGCCATAGGCAGGGGCGGTGGGTGAGATTTCATAGGTGCAGAAACCTTTCCAAACCACCGCTGCGGCGGCGGCCGACTGTCCCGCTCTACCTGATCATGACTCGTGCGTGCGCCATTCAAGCTTCTTTTGGGTATAAACCGGGATCACAAATTGCACCGCTGTACACGTGGGCTGTGCCCAGCAGGCTGCTGAGGAAAAACGTTCAAACAGATAGCATTTCTAGTTTTTAAAGTTAGAATAGTAAATAACGCAGGGGTCTCAAACCTTTTCTGTAACCAGAGCTTCTTATGTTCAATAAAAGTTTTCCCGAGCTACTAATGTTGTTGGCCTTGTAATAGCAACGACATGAGACAAGATGATATAGGTGGTGGCCACGCTATTCAACATTACTGACAGCTCAGTGCATAAGGCACTGGCAGGGTTGCCAGCAATAACTTTAAAAAGTCTGTCAATTTGGAATCTTTTTACATAGGAAGTGCTTAACAGCTGTAGCTGAAATGCTTATGGCACTAAGGTAACAGTATTATTAATATGTCTCCCCAATGCTACATGTTTTATCACTTGACTTTAAAAGTATTTTTGAAATCCAACCATTTTTCTCCAAAAATCTTATGACTTGAGCTCTGAAAATAATTTTTTTTTCTCGAATAAACACTTTTTCGATTTAGTAGAGTACGCTTTCCCCCCCGGAAAGCTACTCAAAAGGAGCTGGAGAGCTACTGGTAGGACAAGCCTGAAATAACGCTATAGTCCAAAATGTTTCAGGAAGACACCAGGTTATATTTTGATTGGTGTTTGGCCTTGCGTATTGCTATTCCCGAAGAGGAAAGATAAATTAATATCAAAAAAATTGTGCCAGCAGTGTGTTTGTCTTTTACTGTGACAAGCACGCGTGTGGCGCACGCACGCACCGCTCCCGGGCTTGCTGGAGTTATAGCTTCTGACATAATTCCAGCCGCTTCATGTAGATTTACAGAAAGGTAGCAAAGTCAGACCCTTGCAAGAATTCAAATGCTGACATAAAATGGGCCCTGACATAACCAGAGAGGCTATTTTCAAAGCACTGAATCATTAGAATGCTTAAATAATTTGTGATCACGCTGGGGGGCACCAAAATGTGCAAGTGGGATTTATACAGAACATGGAGACTTTTGACGCATTTGTGTTTTAAACAAGGATTCCACCACACTCAGTTGCCCAATCCACTCCCCCTCTTTACCCATTTTTATTCTTCCATCTTTCTGTATCCTTTCATCTCTCTTGCTCACTATGTCTTCCATCTCCTCTTTATCCCCTCCATGCCTTCCTTCTTTCTAGCTCATCTTCCTTAACCTCTCTTCCACCCTGCTTTCGCCTCCTTTTTTTCATTCTCCTTCACCCAATGTTTAGTCGCTCACTTGCACCCTATACTTTTTACTCTCTTCTAACTCAAATTCCCACTCTCTCTTTCTATATCATTTCTCTTTCTCCCTCCTTTTAGCTCTTCCTCATCTCTTATTTTAACATTTTTAGGTCTCGCTTGAACGATCTATTGTGCACAAAACCAATGCTTACAGAGGGCTTTGAATCAACTTATTTCTCATGATTGTATGACTTTCTTGCCTCTTTTGCGTGTTTCTTACTCAATGGCTTTCATTCCTTTTCTTGTGTTTGCCCATCCTCTTGAGCATAACTGTTTTACAGTGTTTCTGACTGGATGAGCTGCATCCTTCCACTGTTTCTATTCAGGGAACAACTTAAAAAAATGTTTTTTTAAATCACCCCATGGAAGTGCATGTGTTTTCTTGTTGCCTTTTCCGTGTGCTGCTTTCCCCTCACATCCCCACCCTGCACTCTCTGTGTTGTTGCCCCAAGCATGTCCATTTTTTGCTCTACCCCACTCTGTCCTCCACAGACTTTTAAATGTTCTTCCCACCTCTCCCTAGCTCCGACGTTGTTTGTCTCCCTCACCATTTAAAAAAAATATAATAATTTGTTTTCGAAGGGCCCCGGAGCTTTAATTTGCTACTGAGCTGCTCCTTTCTCTGTAATGCATTTGCACACACTTTAAAATATACAGTAAATTAAAAGTAAAGAAAACAAGCATTCTACAACTTCTTCTACTCTTAGAGCTGAGATTTCCATGAGTCTTATAGTCTGAATTCAGCACCTGAGCATAATAGGACAGAATGTATGAAGCTCTGTGGTAATACTGAATAAGCAGCTACCTATGTTATGCCATCTATTAATGTAATAACTGCACTTTCACAATTGCTTTATTAACCTTCCTGCTTTCTCAAATTTGCTTGAAAATGCACGATTTTTCTTCTTTTTTTTCAAAATTTTCTTGGGGGGGGGTTATCCCACCAAACACCCCTTTTGGGGTTCGGGCTCGCTCGCTGCGCTCGCTAGCTACGGTGCTGTATGCTAATTCGTTTGCGCCCCACCACTTTAAAATCTCACCCACCGCCCCTGTTTAGGCACCATTAGAAATGTATCCCATGCTGATTGCTGATCTTATATTGCGATTTGGAAGATAGTTATTTAATTTCCTGGCTAGGAACAGTGGGATCTGTCCAGTCAGGCCCTTGAAAGTAAGACAGCTGATTTTAAATTGAATGCACTGTTTGAAAAAATGACTGTGCTGCTTCATTTTTAATAAACTGGAGTTTTCACAGTGTTTTATCAACGAAACAAAGATAAACCAAATTAGCACAGTCTACTTTAGATATTATTACTACCAGGATAATCATGATTCAAGCACCCAAATGCAGAAAAGGAATACTTTTCCTCAACATCTTAAGGGTAACTATACACCCATCTTGCTGTTACAGAGTTTACATTAGTTTTTCATTGAGAGATTGCTGTCAACAATCCCTCCAAATCTTTAAGCAGATGGTTGAGGCTGTGGAGTGTTTTCCAGTTCTGCAGGCCAATATTGGTGTGGCCAGAAATTAACCTTATTCTGTGTGATAATAATTTCGGTTTGCAGCATGAATTAGGTTGTAGGGAGTTGGCATGTATCCAGCTTCCAGTGAAATGGATTACATTTTGAAACGCCAATTGGGAAGCCAGGGTCCCATCTAGATGCATTAACAGTTGCATGTCATCTGCATAGTTTTGGAGTCTGCAACCCATGGCAGCAAGTTCTTCTATTAAAGGTTTAGGGCCCGATGTTTGACCATTTCAAATTGCGAGTCGCAATTTGCGCTCAATTGCGAGTCACGATTTGGAAAGTACAACAATGTCTGATTGCAATTCCTAATGGGGTCGCAAAATGCGAGGCTCATGAATATTAATGAGCCACTCGCAATTTGCGACCCCATTGGGAATGGCTGGCCCTCCCAGGGAGGTCTGCTGGGCCCAGCAGACCTCCATGTCTGGGACTGCTTTTCAATAAAGCATTTTTTTTAAATGCAGCTCGTTTTCCTTGAAGGAAAACAGGATGCATTTAAACAAATTTTAAAAATGAAACGTTTTTGTTTCATTTTTTAGGGGCAGGTAGTGAATTATTTCAGAGCCAGTCACAAAGGGGAAGGGTTACCCTGGGGACCCCTTCCCATTTGCGACTGCATTATCACCCTCTTGAAGAGGGTGGTAATTTGCAAGTGTTTTGCGATCGCAATTGCGGTTGCAAAAGATTGGTACATGGCTTGTGACTCGCTATTAGAAAGTTAACGCCCCTTCCTAATAGCAAGTCCAAAACACTACTTTGCGAGTCGCAAATTATTTGCGACTCTCAAAATAGTGTTTGTACATGGCCCGATCAGATTTAGCATGCGCAAACGGGTCACAAAACCATTTGCGCATGCTAATTCTCGTTGCACATCTGGCCCTCAGTATATAAGTTGAATAAATGGGAGGCTAGAGAGGATCCATGAGGGACTCCACAGACTAATGCCACATGTTTTGCTCCAAACTCCCCAAGGGGAACTGTCTGAGTCCAATTTGATAGAAAAGATTTGATTCAATTCGGGGAATTTCCCTGAATGTCAGCTTCCTCCGCATTGGCGGCTAGGATGTTATGGCCGGCATTGTTGAAGGCTGCAGACAAATCTAAGAGTACCAGCATAGAAACCAGCCCCTGATCAACTTCCCATTTGAGGTCATCAATTACGGACAAGATGACTGAGTCCGTATTATGCAAGGGCCAAAACCCTGCCTGAAAGAGGTAGAAAAAGTCTGTGGTTTGTAGGTGTCAACAGATTTCTTGTGCCACGTGAGCCTTCAGTACCCTAGCCGAATAAGGGAGCAGTGAAAGAGGCATGTAATTTTTAGGCACTGATGGATCTTCTCCCTAATTTTTGGACAACCCGAGCAGCACCGCATGCCTAAATGAATCTGGAACAATGCATGCTTTGAGTTAGGGATTTATTTAAAATGAAAGGATTATTCACTGCTTCGGCCAAGAATAAAAAAAACTCTCAAGGAACAGCGGTTGATTGGAGAGCCTGATTTCACCTACCTCATTAGTTGCCTCAGGCGACCAAGAAATTCCTTATTACTTCATTAGAAGGAGTGGAGTGCCTTATCATTTCCTTAACTACTCCCACTAAGGATGCATTATGTATACTGTCTCTGATGATCTTAATTTTGCTTACAAAAAAATCATTTATGCCACTGAATTTATGTCACCGAGCCTTTAAGAGGTCTGGGAACCCCATTTAAAATACAGGGCTGTAAGGAAAGCCTATGGCCCCCGTGGCCCCAGACGGTTCCTCTTCCTGTACCCATTGCGCTGTGGCAGGAGCCAGTTACATCTGTTTACTACCAGCTTTTTTCTGCTCCCACTGGGGTGGAGTAAAACTGTCTTCCCTGCCTGCATGAGCCAGGCTTTTGCCCATGCTCTTGCAGGCAGAGAACTGCAGTTTTCTGGGTGAAAGTGGTCACCGAGACACTGCTGACATCTGGTGAGAAAGTAAAAGGGCTACTGGATGGATCGGAGCAGGGGACCCATGCGCCCCTCTCCACATTAACTAATTTGCCCCTAACGAATGGAGTCCTGGGGGCCCATTTGAGGCACAGGGAGGTGGTTCCATGCCCCCCCCAAAAAAAATCAGTTCCTGGATATAAGCTCCCAGGGCCCTTCAGAAGCTTGGGGGGGAGGGACATGCCCCCTCCCTCCCCCCAAAAAATCTGCCCCAATTGATGTGGTCCCATGGCCTTTAGAAGGCTGGGTGAGGTGGGACCCCCCTCCCAACATAAAAATAATACTGTGAATATGAAAGGAGTGGAGTAGCTGCTCATTTCACTTTCACTGTTCCAGCTGGGGAGCACCTCATTATGCCCTGCAAGGCCTTTTTATTAAATATTTGTAGATGCTGGTGGTCCTCGTAGCAGGGCTACGGGGGCACCACCAGCCATTTTTTACGTTGTGGAGAGCTGCAGGGAGTGCAGCAGCCCCCCAGCAATATTAAGAAAAAAATACAGTGAGTCTTCTTGGTCATTGAATCCATGACCACAGGAGAGCTTACCATATTTTATTAAAGCACCCCGAGCAGGAGTTGCGTGCTCTTCAGCTGGAGTGCAGAGACCCCTTATGGTTGGTTCTATGGTTGCACTTCGTGATTTGAAAAATGTGAAAAAAGACTCAAAGACATGTTTAATGCTTTTTTTTTTAAATAATGCTTTTTTTTAAATAATGCTTTCTTGACAATACTTTGTGACAATCAATAGTATAAAACATTACAATGCGTGAATTCATGAGATATGCTTCTTATTTTAGTTATTGGTGACCCTTTGACAAAGCCAGCAGGTGCACTTTATGTATGTTGATGTGCGAACCCCTCAATAAAGCCAATAAGCCGACCGCTTTTTGTATTGTGGTATTTTGAGGCTTTGACAAAGCCAGTAGGTCTGCCTTACTTAAAATGACACCCTTGATATTATTACAGGACAAAGTCAGGTGTGGGCAGCAGCGGGGCATTTGGTGCAGGGCCTGGCCACCACAGGCAAGGCCCTGCGCCCAATTCCACATAGCACATTGCCAAAGGCCATGTGCAACAAGGGACTGAGAGCCCGTGTCATGCACTGCTAATTACCTTACATATTACATCACCCATGACATGTTCTATGACATCATTGATATCATTACTGCAACATCTGAAATGACATAATTGATGGCAACAATGTGCATGGCGGGGTAAGAGTTATAGTTACTTTTGAGCAAGAGTTATGGTTAATTTTCTTTTATGGCCTTTTAGGTGGAAATAAAGGTATTGATTGGTTAATTGAGATAACTATAACTGGTCAATTTTAGCGATTTTGTTAGTTTAAAACAGTGATTGGAATTTTTGTTGTTTAGACTTGCTTTATTTATTAAAACGTACTTTATGTTTTTTAATCTGGTGTGGGATTATCCTTGTGTGATGTTTTTAATATATTACTGTATGAAATGTTGCACAAATACTTTACACATTGCCCATAAGGTAAGCCTGACTGATCCGTGCCAAGCTACCAGAGGGTTGAACACAGGTTTATTTGGGGTTGCTTGTGACTTCACCTTAACAGAGAATCGTGGTTGCTGTTTGAGTAGGGTTCCTCCCCCCCCCCCCCCCCCCCGCCCTTAGTAAGTAACCCATTTTTTTACAAGGCTTTACCCATACTCTGCTGCAGAAGGGTTTTTTCAAATTTACTAAAATCCCTGATAGCAACATCAAGATTTTTTAGAAGCCTTGTAAATGTGGTGAACAGATGCAACAGGCCAGCACCTCACTCTGAAAGGTGTTCCAGCTACAATGCAGTTCACCCTCTGGCACTTTTGTGGCCAGATAAATATCTTGGCCATAGTCTGATAAAGACTTATCAAAGATGTATGGTGAAGGTCGTGACATTTACAAACAACTGATGGTAGAGAGGAACACAAAAATCTGTAAAAAGTATGTTATATTGATAATTCACAGAATTTAGAAAAGCAAGTCTACTATTAAAAAAGAAGTTTGTTGTTCTAAAAATGGGGTCATGGTTCTATAAAGTTTGAGTAGCACTGCTTTAGAGAATTAAACCAACAACATTGCTTTCATAAACCATACTTTTACTTTGAGGGTTTGACATAAACTGATGCTTTGCAAAGAATACATTTACGTTTGGAAGCAAGTTAAGACAAAGTTAAGCATTTTTTTAAATCGACTCTTGACTCTCACATATAAAGCATTATAATTTTTCTTACAGAAATTAAAGTACCATGCTCAGTCACATTAACTTCTCAGAAATCTCCTTTTAGACCACCTTGTATAGTTGACAGTTCATTTAAGATGTGGCATGTTTCCTGGCACTTGCAGACTCATGTAGCCTGCCTATGGTGTTCTTGCCACAGGATGTACACCTCATACATTAATTAACCTATGCATTGAGGTGAATACCTCAAGCTCAAGGTATGCAGCATGAGATTTCACTACCTGAGCAGCAGAGAGGACTCCAGGGCAACTCCTATGTAAAAACGCCCTGGTGAATCTACTCCATGAACAGTCCCAAGTGAATATGGAGGAAGCCCCTGCCAGATACGGCTTTCGTCACCTCCCTCCCCACCACAACTGACAACGCTCTCAATATATAATTCAGGCAGCTCATTAAAAAGGATTCTATATCAAAAGATGAAAATAAAACAACAATATCATGCTGCAAAAACACAGTAGCCAAAATATCCATTTTCAAAACATTTTGAAGGCAAATATACATGGATAAGAAGATTTACTATTCTCAACTCTATGTCTCCATACCGTGAAGCAATACATTGTCAAGGGACATTGATGCAGAGTTAAGTAAGGTATATCTACACTTCCCTATAGATACTTACCTTCATGATATTTTGCAAGTTCGATATTCTGGCTACCATATTATTGAAGCAGAATATTTAGAACAATACTCTGATCGTGTACCCACAAAGTAGCCAATCAGGACACATCTACGTCTGACGATACAAGTCCAGGTGGCATAACCTTCTAAATGGGGCTCCTTGTTTATTTATGTATTGAAATCTTTTGGAAGGTGTAGGGTATGACAGGAACAACTTGGTGGTGCCGCTGAAAACGACACTGTAGTTCTTCAATAGCCCTTTCCATGACCTCCTTCCTCAATCATGAGGATCGCTGCCTGTAACAGGCTGGGTAACAGATAGCGACTGTTCGGTCACGCTCTACAGACATGGTACTTTGAACTCTTTGGGTTGCTTTTCCCCACAGGCAGTGGGTGGTCTCGACAGCTTCTAGAAGGGTAGGAAAGACTTTTTAAACTGACGTGTTTTCACTTTTTTGTTCTTGAACTCCACTGGAGCAGGAAGATTTCCAAGATAGCATAGCATGTTCCAGCATCGGGTCTCAACTCCAGGATTTACCTCCCTCCACGCTTCTCGAGATTGTAGTTGTATAGTTAGGTCTGCCATGTTTGATGTCAGGCTGCATTAGTGCTTCATTTTAACAGGTGGTGTCTGGTGCTGGGTACCAGCACTTAATTGTCAATTCTGGCACTTCTAACATTCTACCACATGGCGGTGCTGTTTGTCTAATTTAGAGATCAACACAAGAACAACAGTAAATTAATTCACTAGATGTTATAAATGACTATACCAGACGCCCAATCCATTTTTATAGGCTTGGGGGCCTGAAATGGGGAGAAATGTCACACTTGTAGGTGTTTGATGGTAAGTAGTTGTGTTGGTACTGATGCTGGTGGTGCTGGTAGGAGCAATGGAGGGTGCAAGCTGCAGGGGCTTCCTTACGGGGGTCCTGGCACTTATTTATTTACAAATTAAGCACTGGGAGTGTAGTGGTTGAATATTTCTGTAAGTATTTGGGGCAAAGACCCTCGTGTGCTTTGAAAGTGGTAATTAGACGCGTGACTGGTATTGTTTGTGCCACTGGAAACCAGTGAAGAGTTGTGAGGGCTGGAGCGATTAGATCGGATTTCTTTAATTAAAGCAAATCATGGCTACTTGATTTTGAAGGTTTTGTCATTTTGCAATCTCTTACTTTCACAGTCAGTCAGTGACATCAGTTAACCAAAACCAGCATGGGATGGCTCACTCTGGCTGTCACTGGAAGTTACATTCCATAAATGTTGAGCCCTTTGACCTCACAGGAAGTACCAACACACAGGCCTCGACTCTTTTAGCATCACCTGAAACGATTTTGGAAACCTATGTGGGCCATTGTCAGCCCTCTGTTATAATGCAGCCAGGTGGATACTTTCAACTCAGTAAGAAGTTAGTTACTGATGCATTGTTTTAAATTACCCTTTTCATGTCTGAGTGGAAAAACTCTACAAAGTTTATGTCATTTAAACGCATTTGCGTTTTCCTATTGGGAGGTTTCATCACCAGTTTTGATCCACTCCTTTTGCTTCTCAATGCATGAAAAGGCACTGACTAAAAAAAACATTCAGTGTGAGTGATCATAAACAATAGTGCAGGGGGAGTTTGGGAAAGAGAGTTAGTGACTGCGTGGCATGTGTCTATGCGCTTTAGAAGAGTACATGAAAGGAAGGATGGATGACATCTCCGAAACATTACAAACAAATAAGACTTGGTAAAATTAAGCAACTTAAATCCCTAAAGGCACGACAGAAAGAGACAAGCTAAAATCTGAAAATACCTTCTTCTTGAAATATACACCTCATGTTAAAGTGGCATGTAGCCCCCTTACTTGCATTTAGTCTCATAGTGTGATATGGTTTTCTGCTTCACAGGATAGTGCTGAGAACATGCAAAGTTTTTAAGGTTACTGCTGTCTAACTCTTGCTCACATTGAGGGTTTCTGATTTGATTGCATTCGATTCAAAGCCCACGAGCCCACTTACCACTTACTGTATCTTAGATCGCGCCTACTAGACAGTGCATGCTCTGTCTGTTGCAAGACACACTGTTAGTTACGGTGGGCTTCGAGCCTGCCCTTTGTCTACTACTGGTGTCTTCGTTGTCACTCTCATATACTTGCATCTTATTTGTAAGCTTGCAGGGCTTTCTTTCCTCTTCTTGTGTTTGTCCCACCTGTGGAGCCTGGATACAGTACTGTGTCCTTCCACTGCTCGCTTTTTCAGGTGCTAGTTTTTTCTCTTTGTTTAAGCACTCTACAAGAGTGCACACATTTCCCTGTTGTTACCCTGGTGTGCTTCTCTCCGCCCGCCTCATTCTGTGTTCCTCTCTGTCAGTAGTATGCTTCTTCCCCACTCCCCCATGTTGCCTCCTAACCTCTGTGCTTTCCCTCCACCTGCTCCACATTACTGTCTTGCATATATTTGATCCCTCCACCCGAGTCCCCGTGTTGCTTCTCCCACCCATGCCCCAGCTTTTCTTACGCTTCACCCACCCTTATCCCGTGTTGATTCCATCCTTCGTCCCCTGTGTTGATGACTGAGGTGAATCTGACTCAGGTGCCTTTTTTTATTTGATTTTTTTAAACACAACCCCTTAACTCCGTTGCGATCATGGTTACAGGGTTGCGATCAACACGTTGTGTAAGAACTTTGATTTTCAAGATGGGACCCTTGATTTCTTTACTTTTCTTGAGTCTTCCTTTTGTTTTTGGGACTTCAGGTTTCATTATCCTTACATCATTTGGGTAATTCACTCAGAATGTGCCATGCCTCTGTGGTGGTTGGTTTTCCCTGACTCAGTAATATGTTGAGAAGACTCTTATGAATTTCTTGCATCTAGCATACCACTGCTTGTATTAGAATGGAGTTTGCTTCATAAAACACTTTGATTGTAATTTGAGGGCACCGTTGAATAATTACCCGCAAGGTGGAATTATTGTGTAAACACTTTTGTAGTCACTAAGAAATCTGAGGGCTGAATGCTGAATGATGTCTGGGATCGTGGTGATTGTAATGGATGGCTTATGGTATTTGTTAGACCTGGCACCTTGGCGTGAGTCTCCCTTCCACTTTTTGTCGCTGTGCCTCATGTGTTTTGCTGGTGTTGGCTGCTCAGAGCACAGTGCCACAGTGCAAGTGCTCCCTATTTAAAATGTATATGTTGGTTGGATTCCATGATTGGCTTATTTGGTTTACTGTTAGACCCCAGTAAAGTGCACCAGGAGTGCCCAGGGCTTGTAAATACAAATGATGCTGGTGGGTTTGCAGCACTGGTTGTGCCACCCACAGAAGCGGCCTAGTAAAATGTGTCTAAGGTCTGCCATTTCAGAACCGGCGTGCAGTCTGGTACTGTCATGCTGACTGGGCAAGTGTACCCACTTCCCAGTCCCTCAACCTTTCCTTAACTTCATATTAGTCACCCCTATGGTAGGCCCAAGGGCAGGGTGCATTGTAAGCATAAGGTAGGACAAGCCCTGATGTGTGTGGCATGTCCTAATAGTGAATTACAGCCATTTTCGTTTTTCGCTATTGTAAGGCTACCTGTTCTCCATAGGCCAGAATGGGCTGTTAGAATTGTTACATCCTATGATCCTAACAGACCCAGGGAACATGGTAGAAAATCGAGTTTAGTATGCCTGAACTCAGAATAATAAAATACATCTTTTAGTAAAGTTTATTTTAATATTCTGTGTTTGCAAATACCACTTTTAGAAAGTTGGTATTTGCTTGCCTAACCATTTCAGCCCGCCTCTGCTATGATGTGTATCTGCCTGTCTGGTTTGTGTGAGTGACAAAGCTGGGGAAACCCAGAGGGGCAGGGCTAGGTAGCCTGGTGGTGAATAGAGAGATTGACATCCAGATGGGTGGGAGGAGTGCACCTGGACTCTGAATAGGGCTGTGCTCTGCCACCACAATGCTGGCTCCACCTCCTGTGGAGCGGCTGATGTCTCTGCCCTGCACCCTGAATAGAAAGGCAGAGTCATGTCAAAAAAGTGCTCAAGAACTGGTTTGGGCTGGGCAAAGGCCCCTCTACCCCAGAGGAACAAAGGAATTCGGGGTATAAGTATTGGGACCCTGCTCCCAAGAAATTAGATCCTGCTTGACAAGAAGAACCTCTGCCTGAGGAGAAGGAACTGGGAAAGCTGTAAGGAGGCGTACTGTCCCTGACCTGGGGGATTGGCCTGCAGTGGTTGCCTTGCTGCTGAAAGGAGAGGAGAAAAGACTAAAAGACTTTAATTCAACTTGTGCTTAAAAGATCTCCAAGGGCTTGTACTGAGCTTGCCCCCTGAACGAAGTCCCAGGACCAGTGGACTTCACCCCCAGCTCCCCAGAGTCCTTTTGGAAGTGCCTGCTGCTGTTGTTGGGCCTTCTGAGGGACTGCGTGTCGCAAGGAGCTGGAAGCACGACTCAGGAAGGAGAAGCGTGCCGCCGTCGGAACTGTTGTCGTCGCATCTCGCACAGGGGTGATGCCGCTGCAGCATCGCATCGAGCGGAATCATCTCGCAAACGTCGGAGAAGAGTGCCGCTGCCAAGGCCGCTGTCGTCGCATCGCGTAAAGGGGTGACGCCGCTGTAGCTGACGCATCGCGTCGAGCCTTCTCGCAACATCAGAGAAGCGTAGCGCATCTGGAAGATCTTCACGTCTTTATTTCTTTGCACCAAAAACTTAATCGCATCAGCATCGTTGCAACACTTTCATTGCCCTGCGTGTCGCATCTAAGGTACATTGACTTAAAGTGTCGCATTTAAGAACTTAAGAGAACTAAGCAAACTTCTACCATCTAAATTAACAGTATTGTGTAATTTTGTTGTTTAATGGTCTTGTGGTAACTCTATATAAAGAATCCTTATTTTTAATATAAAAACCTGTGTGGTGTCCATTTGTAGTGTTGTCACTTGGTTACTGTATGTGTTCACAAATGCTTAACCTATAACGCTCTGAGATAAGCCTTGTCTGCTCGCGCCAAGCAACCTAGAGGGTGACCAGGGGTTATTTTAGGAGTGTAACCCCTTACCCTGACTAGAGGAAAGGTTCCCTGCTTGTCACAAGTACCTACCTGTGCCAACCAGAGAACCCGGATTCTAACATTGGTGGTCAGCGGTGAGGATTCTGGACTTGCATTTGTGACTCATGTACAGTAATTGGTGAACACTACTTAGTGAATGCAGACCTTAAACGCAACCAATACTTGTTGGTAGATTTCTTTTGGGACTGTCTATTTTTTAGCACTGCCAAGCTTAACCATGGTGGAGAAAGCAGCATCCATAGTCTCTGCGAATACTGAATTTGAATGGGAAGACGAGAAATTGGATAGCTACACTGCCAGGCAGCTGAAAGTCTTCTGCAGGAAATTTAATGTTTCCACAACTGGATGTAAAAACAAGCCAGAGTTCTACAAGGCGCTGAGGGCCTGGGTAGAAGCAAGGAATGCCACTGATGATGAGAATGCAGATGAGCAGCTGGATGGGCCAGTAGGTTCAAGAGGAAGGAGATCCCCTTCCCCTGCAGGTAGCAGTGTTTCTAGTAAAAGTTTATCTCCAGAGGAGTTGGCAGACAGAAAAGGAAATCAGAGCTCATGAAATAGAGATGGCCAAACTAAATGGACAACTGGCAATGGAACAAAAAAGGCTGGAAATGGAAGAGAAAAAAATCCAAATGGAGCATGACATGAAAATGAGGGAGCTGGAGTTGAAAGCCCAGGGCTTGGGAAGCACTCCCTCTGGTGGCAGCACACCTCCAGTGCAGGTAGAGTCCAGAGTGTACATACCCAAAGATGTAGTGAAAGAATTCTTTAAAAATGATGACATAGGGCAGTGGTTCAAAGCCTACGAAGTAGCCATGTCCTCCCACCGGGTCCCTGAGAAGGATTGGGGAGCGGGGTTGTGGGGGCGGTTCTTGAGTGAAGGGCGGGACACACTGCTAGATTTGCCCTCAGAAGTGTATAACTCTTACCCCCATATGAAGGAAGCTTTAATGGCTAGGTATGGGTTAACCCCTGAAATGTATAGACAGAGGTTCAGGGGTTGCACTAAGATTCCCAACAGTACGTATGTGGAGTATGTGACTTTTTTTTGCAGAGCACTGGATGGTTGGGTGAAGGGTAGCAAGGTTGATAATTTTCAAGGGCTTCTTGAGTTAATGGCATGGGAGCACTTGTCCAGTAATTGTTTTCTTGAGCTACGCCAGCACCTGATTGAGTAGGCTGACTAACCCTAGGAAGCTTGCTGAGGAGGCGGACTGCTGGGTCAGTACCAGGGTCCACAAGGGTCCCGTGGGAGACTCCGCCAAAGGTGGGCAGGGTCTCCAGCAGAAGAGCGGGGGAGACAAGGGTAAATGGAGGAAGTTCCAGAGGAGGCCCCAAAGTAATCCCCAAGGGAAAGGTTCTCAGCCTCCCCCACCCCAGAAACCGACTGGGGCCCCGACAGGTACCCCTGTTCAAAGAGGGCCCCCAACCGGTTACAGATGTGGTGAGCTGGGTCATTTTGCCAATGATCCCAAGTGTCGCCAGTTTGGTAAACCAGCACCCCCTGGTGCAACCCCCCGGCAGACGGCTAGTGTAGCCCTGGTTGGAGAGATGGGTGTCCAAGGTGGAGGGGGTTCAGTAGAAATGTCCCTGGTCTCATTAGGAGACCGTGAAGTGGTCCCCAAAACCCAGCTGCCTGAGAACACTAAAAAATACAGGCAGTGGGTGACCATAAATGGCCATAGGGTGGAAGATCTCAGAGACACAGGAGCCAGTGTGACGGCTGTCAAGCGCCACCTGGTGTCTCAGGAGCAGGTTGTCCCAGGAGCATTCTATCCGGTTGTTGCCGCCGACAACACCGAGTCACTGCCTGGGGGGGGGGGGGATTCTCTGGTACTCTTCAGGTAGCTGTGAGGCCCGCCATGCCTGTAGACTGTCTGTTAGGGAACGATCTGGAGAGCTCACCTTGGGCTAAGGTGGAGCGGAGTGCTCACCTGGAGATGTTGGGTATGCCAGATTGGGCGTGTGTCACCACACAGTCCATGACAGCGAGTAGAGGTGCTCAAGAGGACCTGGAGCCTGAGAGGGAGGCCCAGGAACCGGCCTTATGAAGAAGAGGCAGGGGGCGCGGGAAACCGGCCCCCAAAGTTCCCACAGTCCAGGAGGAAGCAGACCCTTTAGGGGGATGCCCTGGAACCTACAGGGGAACAGATAGTGTGAACTGGGAGACCTACCTGAGCTGACCCATTGGCAGCAAAAAGGAGGACCCTCCAGGGAGGAATTCAGCAGGGAGCAGAAAGAGTGCCCTTCTCTCGTGGGTATGCGGCAGCAGGCTGCAGACCAGGCCAATGGTGATCAGTCTGGAACACATTTCATTTACTGGGAGAACGACCTCCTGTATTCTGAGCCTAAGGTTGCTGAGCCTGGGTCAGCCCGTGTGCTGGTGGTACCCCAGCGCTTCAGAGCCTTCCTACTGGGGCTGGCTCACGATGTGCCATTAGCAGGACATTTGGGGCAGGACAAGACCTTTGAAAGGCTTGTCACCCACTTCTTTTGGCCCCAAATGCGCAGTAGTTCAGACACTCACTGCAGGACCTGCCAGACTTGCCAGGCAAGTGGGAAGAGTGGAAGGAAGCAGAAGGCTCCACTCCAGCCATTCCCTGTGGTCGGTACCCCATTCCAGCAAGTGGGGATTGACATTGTAGGGCCACTGGACCCCAGGACAGCGATGGGCAATAGGTTCATCCTGGTCCTGGAGGACCATGCCACCCGGTACCCGGAAGCCATCCCTCTGAAGACAGTGACGGCCCCCGTGGTGGGACGTGCCCTGATGGGAATTTTCTCCCGGGTGGGATTCCCTCTAGAGGTGGTGTCTGACCGAGGTACCAATTTCATATCTAAGTATATGAAATCCCTTTGGCAAGAGTGTGGTGTAACCTACAAGTTCACCACACCTTACCTCCCCCAAGGAAACGGGTTGGTTGAGAGATTCAACCGAACCCTAAAAGGCATGATAATGGGTCTTGAGGAACCCATGAGGCGTAAGTGGGTATCCTCTTACCATGCCTTCTCTTTGCTTACAGAGAGTTGCCACAGAAGTCTCTAGGGTTCAGTCCCTTTGAGCTGCTGTACGGACACCCAGTGAGAGGACCTCTAAGTCTGGTCAAGGAAGGCTGGGAGCAATCTCCCAGGAAACCTCCCCAGAATGTATATAGCTACATGCTGGCCTTCAGAAACCAGACTAGGCGTTTCAGGGAACTTGCTGAGGCAAACCTGGAAGCCAGCAAGGAGGAGATGAAGCGGTGGTACGACCAGAATGCCACTCTGGTAGAGCTTCAGCCTGGACAGAAGGTATGGGTCTTGGCCCCAGTGGAGCCCTGTGCGCTCCAGGATAAGTGGACCGGTCCCTTTGAGGTTGTGGAGCGCAAGAGCCCTGTCACCTATTTGGTGAACTTGCGGTCTCCAAGGAACCCCTTGAGGGTCCTTCATGTCAGCCGCCTCAAGCCCCACTTGGAGAGGTCCCAAGTGGGCATGCGCTTAGCGACAGATGCTGGGATGGAGGAGGAGACCGAGCCTCTTCCTGACCTCCTGTCAGCCAAGGAGCAAGATGGGTCAGTGGATGGTGTCGCCCTCTCTTCCACCCTGACCCCTGAGCAACAGAACGATTGTCGCCAGTTACTGGGACAATTCTCTGACCTGTTTTCCCTGATTCCCGGTGTCACTGATTGGTGTGTCCATAATGTGGACACTGGGGATAGTACACCTGTGCGGCACACGGCCTACAGGGTAACTGACAGGGTAAGGGCCTGCATCAAGGAGGAGGTCTCCAAGAGGTTTGCCCTTGGGGTAATTGAGTCCTCAAGCAGTCCTTGGGCCAGCCCAGTGGTCTTGGTCCCAAAGGCTGCAGCGCCGGGAGCCACACCCGAACTCCGGTTCTGTGTGGACTACAGAGGGCTCAATTCGATCACCGGGACTGACGCACACCCCATCCCCAGAGCTGATGAGCTCATAGATTGGCTAGGGGCTGTCAACTACCTCAGCACGTTTGATTTAACGTCTGGGTATTGGCAGATCGCCTTGACCGATGGGGCCAAAGAGAGGTCAGCATTTTCCACCCCTGATGGGCATTACCAGTTCCGGGTGATGCCCTTTGGGATGAAGAATGCCCCTGCCACCTTCCAGAGGTTGGTCAACCAGGTGTTGGTTGGGCTGGATTCGTTCAGTGCAGCCTACCTGGATGACATCGCAGTGTTCAGCTCCACGTGGGAGGAACACCTGCGCCACCTCTGGGAAGTGTTGATGGTACTGCGGAGGGCAGGCCTAACGATCAAGGCGAGTAAGTGCCAGATCGGGCAGGGTTCAGTGGTGTACTTGGGGCACCAAGTTGGGAGTGGCCAGGTGGCACCCCTTCAACCAAAGATAGAAACCATCCTGAATTGGGAGTTGCCCAAAACCCAGACAGAGGTGAGAGCCTTCCTAGGTCTCACCGGGTATTACAGGAGGTTTGTCAAGGGGTATGGCAACATTGTTGCCCCCTTGACAGCGCTGACTTCAAGGAAGCAGCCCAGGAATGTGATTTGGACTGACACCTGTCAGAAATCTTTTGAGGCCCTGAAAGCTGCTATGTGCACGGCGCCCGTGCTTTTGGCTCCCAACTTCTCCAAAGAGTTTATCGTTCAGACAGATGCTTCAGAGCATGGTGTGGGGGCTGTTCTTTCACAGATTAATGAAGAGGGCCTAGATCAACCTGTAGCCTTTATTAGCAGGAGGTTACTACCACGGGAACAGAGATGGAGTGCTATTGAGCATGAGGCATTTGCTGTGGTCTGGGCGCTGAAGAAGCTAAGACCCTACCTGTTTGGGTCTCACTTCCGGGTTCAGACAGACCACAGGCCCCTCAGATGGTTGATGCATACGAGAGGTGAGAATCCAAAGCTGTTGAGGTGGTCCATTTCCCTACAGGGTATGGATTTCACGGTGGAACATCGCCCTGGTACAGATCACGCCAATGCTGACGGTCTGTCCAGATTTTTCCACCTTAGTGATGAGGAACTCCCTGGGGTAGGGTAGTTCTCCCCACTTGTCAGCTGGAGGGGACACGTGTTAGACCTGGCACCTTGGCGTGAGTCTCCCTTCCACTTTTTGTCGCTGTGCCTCATGTGTTTTGCTGGTGTTGGCTGCTCAGAGCACTGTGCCACTGCCAACCAGTGCCACAGTGCAAGTGCTCCCTATTTAAAATGTATATGTTGGTTGGATTCCATGATTGGCTTATTTGGTTTACTGTCAGACCCCAGTAAAGTGCACCAGGAGTGCCCAGGGCTTGTAAATACAAATGCTGCTGGTGGGTTTGCAGCACTGGTTGTGCCACCCACAGAAGCGGCCTAGTAAAATGTGTCTAAGGTCTGCCATTGCAGAACCTGCGTGCAGTCTAGTACTGTCATGCTGACTGGGCAAGTGTACCCACTTCCCAGTCCCTTAACCTTCCCTTAACTTCATATTAGTCACCCCTATGGTAGGCCCAAGGGCAGGGTGCATTGTAAGCATAAGGTAGGACAAGCCCTGATGTGTGTGGCATGTCCTAATAGTGAATTACAGCCATTTTCGTTTTTCACTATTGTAAGGCTACCTGTTCTCCATAGGCCAGAATGGGCTGTTAGAATTGTTACATCCTATGATCCTAGATCCTAACAGACCCAGGGAACATGGTAGAAAATCGAGTTTAGTATGCCTGAACTCAGAATAATAAAATACATCTTTTAGTAAAGTTTATTTTAATATTCTGTGTTTGCAAATACCACTTTTAGAAAGTTGGTATTTGCTTGCCTAATCATTTCAGCCCGCCTCTGCTATGATGTGTATCTGCCTGTCTGGTTTGTGTGAGTGACAGGGCTGGGGAAACTCAGAGGGGCAGGGCTAGGTAGCCTGGTGGTGAATAGAGAGATTGACATCCAGATGGGTGGGAGGAGTGCACCTGGACTCTGAATAGGGCTGTGCTCTGCCACCACAATGCTGGCCCCACCTCCTGTGGAGCGGCTGATGTCTCTGCCCTGCACCCTGAATAGAAAGGCAGAGTCATGTCAACAAAGTGCTCAAGAACTGGTTTGGACTGGGCAAAGGCCCCTCTACCCCAGAGGAACAAAGGAATTAGGGGTATAAGTATTGGGACCCTGCTCCCAAGAAATTAGATCCTGCTTGACAAGAAGAACCTCTGCCTGAGGAGAAGGAACTGGGAAAGCTGTAAGGAGGAGTACTGTCCCTGACCTGGGGATTGGCCTGCAGTGGTTGCCCTGCTGCTAAAAGGAGAGGAGAAAAGACTACAAAGACTTTAATTCAACTTGTGCTTAAAAGATCTCCAAGGGCTTGTACTGAGCTTGCCCCCTGAACGAAGTCCCAGGACCAGTGGACTTCACCCCCAGCTCCCCAGAGTCCTTTTGGAAGTGCCTGCTGCTGTTGTTGGGCCTTCTGAGGGACTGCGTGTCGCAAGGAGCTGGAAGCACGACTCAGGAAGGAGAAGCGTGCCGCCGTCGGAGCTGTTGTCGTCGCATCTCGCAAAGGGGTGACGCCGCTGCAGCATCGCATCGAGCGGAAGCGTCTCGCAAATGTCAGAGAAGAGTGCCGCTGCCAAGGCCGCTGTCGTCGCATCGCGTAAAGGGGTGACGCCGCTGTAGCTGACGCATCGAGTCGAGCCTTCTCGCAACATCGGAGAAGCGTAACGCATCTGGAAGATCTTCACGTCTTTATTTCTTTGCACCAAAAACTTAATCGCATCAGCATCGTTGCAACACTTTCGTTGCCCTGCGTGTCGCATCTAAGGTACATTGACTTAAAGTGTCGCATTTAAGAACTTAAGAGAACTAAGCAAACTTCTACCATCTAAAGTAACAGTATTGTGTATTTTTGTCGTTTAATGGTCTTGTGGTAACTCTATATAAAGAATCCTTATTTTTAATATAAAAACCTGTGTGGTGTCCATTTGTAGTGTTGTCACTTGGTTACTGTATGTGTTCACAAATGCTTAACCTATAACGCTCTGAGATAAGCCTTGTCTGCTCGCGCCAAGCTACCTAGAGGGTGAGCAGGGGTTATTTTAGGAGTGTAACCCCTTACCCTCACTAGAGGAACGGTTCCCTGCTTGTCACAAGTACCTACCTGTGCCAACCAGAGAACCCGGATTCTAACAGTATTGGAGAAAATATATGTATGGTATATGTTTCTAGCCCTGACGAAGTCTAGGTGATAGTACCAGACGAAACACATGTCAGCTAGACAATGTAAAGAAATTAGGATAATAAAGAAACTGATCTTGTACACAACGTGCAAGGCTCTGCGTGTGCTCCTCAAGGGTGCTCGCAAGGACTTTACAGTAACATTTTGGGGTTTTCCCAGGACTTGAAGGGCATTGTGTGGCTGCTCTGCTATACTGTGAGGGCACTTTGGGGACACTCTACAATCACCAAACAAGAAGTCTGTGGCTTGTTGCTCAGACAAAAACTCTGCCCACCTATAATTTGTCTACCTGCATGAGATAGCTAAGTTAGCGAGACTCTGGACTGTCCACTGTTCACTTCATCCCTCTGCACCACATTGTCCAGGGCTATCATTTTGGGTGCACTGCTCAGTCCACTGCTATGTTCGAAACTAGGATTGGAGAATACTCACCTTCAAGACCTATTGCTAATCATGTGCAATGGACCCCACACTGTCACGGCCAGACTCTCTGTGACATACTTGATCGAGAAGCCCACACTATCACTTGAAGATGCTCTGATGCACAAACCATCACTGGGACTCTCACTGTACCACTATCACTGCTGGATCCCTGATGCATTCTGCATTACTGAGCCCTACAACACGATTACTGCTGGACTGTCTGTTGCGCACGCCATCAATCAGTGGACCACACCATCACCCAGGCTCCCATTATACTCTGTCACACAGACGCTAATACCTTGGGACTGTCCATATAAACCAACAAAAGCCATCTGAAATGATTGTACATTTACAAAAGTTTACCTCATGTACTGTTATGAGCACCTGACAGCCATTGCCTAACTGGAATGCTCCCCTTTGCATTACCTTCATACACTTCCAAGTCCCCTGAGCACTGCACCATATCACTTTAAACCCTTGTAGCACTTTCTGTATAATATACATAAATATATACTGTTCCATCCCGGATTTGTCTTTTATTCTTTAATTTACCTTTAACTAATATTTGTCAAATGCATTTTGTAATTGCATTACGTTCTCTTGTGTCCAAAAGGCCCAATTGTTTTCTTACCAGAGTATGGATTATGTAATTTACTATTAAATATTTTGAGAAACAAATTTCATTTCTCCCCCTTGAGATACATCATCTATCTAATAAAAACGGTTGAGCACCAGAGGGTCGGAGGGAGCAAGTTTAGAGACCGCACAGGATTGATTCCCCCATAGAAGTACATATAACACAAAAGAAATCCTGAGGTCTAATGGTAAAGAGAAATAGGTGGTATGTAGGGTGAGGAGGGAATGACTAATGTACGTAGTGAAACTAGAGGAAGCTCCAAAACCAAGGTCAAGTTATCACCGTGGGTAACTAACCCCATCACATGGGATTTTCATCCCAAAGAAAATCTCATAATCTCTAGGGGCAGGCAGCGCCCTTATGTGAGATATGAGTCCTTAGTGTTATGATTGATAAGTACTAGACAATGGAATAAATCCACAAATGAGCCTAAGGTGAGTGGGGATTGCAGTGCTGGTGGTAGTGAAAAAAGTGAGTGTTTAAAACAAGTGACGGGACGGCCGGAAGACTTCTGTTAGACAATGCCGTCCCGATGTTGGATTAAAAAGCAAGGGGGGGCAACACTAATCTGGTCTGATCAATGAAGCAACGTGAAAGAATGTGGTCGACATGTTTCAGCCATATCGCCTGACTAGGCTAGGCTTTCATCAGGACCTAGAAGCTACTGCAGGGAAGAAAACAACGTAACAAAGGATATGAAGAGCACCCTCAACTTGATTGTAGAGTGCAAGTCTCTTCAGCGAAACATACAGCACCTAGATAACGAAATAATTTTGGGAGTGAAGCCAAAAACGCTCAGTCATAATTATAAGAACAAATAAATAAATGTAGACTTGAAGCAAGGTCCAACTCACCCGTACAAACTAGGTGATGAGATGACCTCCACCTGGCAACCGCTCAGGAAGGAACACCGCTCTGAAAAGGAAATGCAAGGCTACTGGTAGCGGCTTACAAATCGTGAGCAAGTGTGGAAAGGGTGGGAACATCAACTGAAAACTAGGGAGAACTGCCAAGGGCAGAGTCTGCACACACAATGAGCTGGTAAGATCATTGCAACAATTAAAACATGGCTATATGCTGGACACAAAGTCAGTGTGATCACGGATAATACAGATCCGTATAATAGGGTACAGGCTAAGAGATATAATGTTAGAAGATCAGCGCCTTTAAATGAACGCCAAAAAAGGCAGCGAAGGAGCCTACCTGTCCGTCGGGGAACCGGGCTGGAATGAGCCTGCAGCCGGAGGTCCCGTGTAATTGGACGGAGGCAAAAAGAAATGAAAAAACTGCCGGTGGAATGGGCCAATAGCGCGGCAGGTAAGATATACATGCTGGGGTGGAAGCCAATACAAATTGCTGTCGCAAGCACCTGGTTGTAGATGGAAATGACAGGGCAGAAAAAGCGCTGTCAAAATATCGCTGACTCGATGCACCTGAAGAGTCAGAGAGATGACGCGGTGCGCTTGAGGAATGCGGAAAGCCGCCGTCAGGTAGGAATGACGGCAATCAAGGCACGTGTTGCACTGAAAAGCGCGAGTCATCTTAGAAAATACGGAAGGTGGTAAAATACACCAAATGATGCATTGCTAATGTGCAAAGTTCCCGGGAGGCCACGGGCTGTGGGGCAGACAGTTATTGAGCAAAATCACGGCCAAAACTGTATAAGCCAATGGATGCAAAGGGAAAGAAACAATCATGTGGTGCGGGCTGGATCGCAGTTGTCCTACTTTGAAAACAGTGTCAAAAAAGGGAGAACAAGCTGAGTATTATAGCGATAGCCAAGGGATATCGTCATTAAGTCCCCGAACATGTGTTTGTAGTTTATACACCCACCTTTGCTCACGTTTAAAAAGAAAAGCGGAGCTGTCAGTAAGGTGTGATGGTATTTGGGGTTTATCAATGACAGTCCAGTGTAAATCATCAGGGGCATGTTTCACCTCCAGAAAGTGGTTTGTAAGTTTGGTGGAGGTGCGGCCACACCGTATCGTGCTCTTGTGTTCTAAAATACGGGTTTTGATACGGCGGGTGGTCATGCCGATATATCGCAACTCGCACGGGCAGGTGATCAAATAGATCAGATGGGAGCTGTTGCAGTTCGTATGGCTCTTCAAAATCCAGGGTCGGCCTGTGCCGATGTCAATTTCCTTGGTCACAGAGGTCAAGCAGCATGCAGCACAAGAACCGCATGGGTAATGTCCCACAACTGGAGGGAGACCCCACAGGGTAGGTTGGGTGCATCTCTGATTGATGCGTGGGCGGGTATGTACCAATTGGTCCCTGATGTTGCTGCTGCGTTTAAACGCAAAGAGGGGTTTGGGTAGCTCAGCCTCACCTATATTAAGAATCTTCCAGTTGGTAAGAATGATTTTCTTAAGTTTGTTGGAAAACTGACAATAGGTGTGGACACACGTGAGTCTGTTTTCGGATGTTTTAGGAGTCTTGGGTTCTAACAGAGCCTCACGATTGTTATTAGCAGCCCGCTTAGAAGCCCTCCGAATGAGATGTTTAGGATAGTCTCTCGCCTGCAATTGCTTGGAGAGATTGTCGGCATGTTCCTTGTATTTGTCACTAGAGGAACAATTTCGTTTCAGGCGCAGGAATTGGCCGAAGGGCAGATTGTCACGCAGAGCTCGTGGGTGAAAGCTATCATACTTGAGGAGAGCATTCACCGCCATGGGTTTTCTGTATAGCTCAGTGCCCAAACGCCCTTCTGATGGGGTGATGAGAATGTCGAGAAAAGGTAAATGAGTCTTAGAGTACTCGCAAGTGAATTTCAAAAAGGGGTCACAGTTATTGAGCCAGTCTTTGAAAGCCAAGAGGGAGGACAGGGATCCTTGCCACAGCACAAAAACATCATCTATGTACCTCTTCCATATCGTGATGTGATCCTTATATGGGTTGGTGGTATTGAGGACATGTTGTTCTTCGAAAACATGAACGTACAGGTTCGCCAGGCTGGGAGCAAAAATGCTCCCCATTGAAGTACCTGATATTTGCAAGAATAGCCGGTCCTCAAATTGAAAGAAATTCTCTTTCATTGCAAGTCTGGCACATGACATAATGAAAGGAACAGGAGTAATGGAGTCAGGAGGATCTGCCAACAAGAGGGTTTCAATGACAGATAAAGTTTCATCCTGCGGGATACACGTATACGTTTGGGCACTGAGCTATACAGAAAACCCATGGCGGTGAATGCTCTCCTCAAGTATGATAGCTTTCACCCACGAGCTCTGCGTGACAATCTGCCCTTCGGCCAATTCCTGCGCCTGAAACGAAATTGTTCCTCTAGTGACAAATACAAGGAACATGCCGACAATCTCTCCAAGCAATTGCAGGCGAGAGACTATCCTAAACATCTCATTCGGAGGGCTTCTAAGCGGGCTGCTAATAACAATCGTGAGGCTCTGTTAGAACCCAAGACTCCTAAAACATCCGAAAACAGACTCACGTGTGTCCACACCTATTGTCAGTTTTCCAACAAACTTAAGAAAATCATTCTTACCAACTGGAAGATTCTTAATATAGGTGAGGCTGAGCTACCCAAACCCCTCTTTGCGTTTAAACGCAGCAGCAACATCAGGGACCAATTGGTACATACCCGCCCACGCATCAATCAGAGATGCACCCAACCTACCCTGTGGGGTCTCCCTCCAGTTGTGGGACATTACCCATGCGGTTCTTGTGCTGCATGCTGCTTGACCTCTGTGACCAAGGAAATTGACATCGGCACAGGCCGACCCTGGATTTTGAAGAGCCATACGAACTGCAACAGCTCCCATCTGATCTATTTGATCACCTGCCCGTGCGAGTTGCGATATATCGGCATGACCACCCGCCGTATCAAAACCCGTATTTTAGAACACAAGAGCACGATACGGTGTGGCCGCACCTCCACCAAACTTACAAACCACTTTCTGGAGGTGAAACATGCCCCTGATGATTTACACTGGACTGTCATTGATAAACCCCAAATACCATCACACCTTACTGACAGCTCCGCTTTTCTTTTTAAACGTGAGCAAAGGTGGGTGTATAAACTACAAACACATGTTCGGGGACTTAATGACGATATCCCTTGGCTATCGCTATAATACTCAGCTTGTTCTCCCTTTTTTGACACTGTTTTCAAAGTAGGACAACTGCGATCCAGCCCGCACCACATGATTGTTTCTTTCCCTTTGCATCCATTGGCTTATACAGTTTTGGCCGTGATTTTGCTCAATAACTGTCTGCCCCACAGCCCGTGGCCTCCCGGGAACTTTGCACATTAGCAATGCATCATTTGGTGTATTTTACCACCTTCCGTATTTTCTAAGATGACTCGCGCTTTTCAGTGCAACACGTGCCTTGATTGCCGTCATTCCTACCTGACGGCGGCTTTCCGCATTCCTCAAGCGCACCGCGTCATCTCTCTGACTCTTCAGGTGCATCGAGTCAGCGATATTTTGACAGCGCTTTTTCTGCCCTGTCATTTCCATCTACAACCAGGTGCTTGCGACAGCAATTTGTATTGGCTTCCACCCCAGCATGTATATCTTACCTGCCGCGCTATTGGCCCATTCCACCGGCAGTTTTTTCATTTCTTTTTGCCTCCGTCCAATTACACGGGACCTCCGGCTGCAGGCTCATTCCAGCCCGGTTCCCCGACGGACAGGTAGGCTCCTTCGCTGCCTTTTTTGGCGTTCATTTAAAGGCGCTGATCTTCTAACATTATATCTCTTAGCCTGTACCCTATTATACGGATCTGTATTATCCGTGATCACACTGACTTTGTGTCCAGCATATAGCCATGTTTTAATTGTTGCAATGATCTTACCAGCTCATTGTGTGTGCAGACTCTGCCCTTGGCAGTTCTCCCTAGTTTTCAGTTGATGTTCCCACCCTTTCCACACTTGCTCACGATTTGTAAGCCGCTACCAGTAGCCTTGCATTTCCTTTTCAGAGCGGTGTTCCTTCCTGAGCGGTTGCCAGGTGGAGGTCATCTCATCACCTAGTTTGTACGGGTGAGTTGGACCTTGCTTCAAGTCTACATTTATTTATTTGTTCTTATAATTATGACTGAGCGTTTTTGGCTTCACTCCCAAAATTATTTCGTTATCTAGGTGCTGTATGTTTCGCTGAAGAGACTTGCACTCTACAATCAAGTTGAGGGTGCTCTTCATATCCTTTGTTACGTTGTTTTCTTCCCTGCAGTAGCTTCTAGGTCCTGATGAAAGCCTAGCCTAGTCAGGCGATATGGCTGAAACATGTCGACCACATTCTTTCACGTTGCTTCATTGATCAGACTAGATTAGTGTTGCCCCCCCTTGCTTTTTAATCCAACATCGGGACGGCATTGTCTAACAGAAGTCTTCCGGCCGTCCCGTCACTTGTTTTAAACACTCACTTTTTTCACTACCACCAGCACTGCAATCCCCACTCACCTTAGGCTCATTTGTGGATTTATTCCATTGTCTAGTACTTATCAATCATAACACTAAGGACTCATATCTCACATAAGGGCGCTGCCTGCCCCTAGAGATTATGAGATTTTCTTTGGGATGAAAATCCCATGTGATGGGGTTAGTTACCCACGGTGATAACTTGACCTTGGTTTTGGAGCTTCCTCTAGTTTCACTACGTACATTAGTCATTCCCTCCTCACCCTACATACCACCTATTTCTCTTTACCATTAGACCTCAGGATTTCTTTTGTGTTATATACATCATCTATCCCCTATACATTTGCTTCCGAATAACAATTATTTTTGCCTTACACTGTGCCCAGGTTCCCTTATATTTGTATTACTAATTTGTCCAACGTTATCAATTGCAGATGTTCCAATGCACAACGCATCGTTGGATCTGCCACTGTACCACTATCACTGCTGGAATCGGCGACGCATGCTGCATTACTGAGCCCAACACTATTGCGCCTGGACTTTCTTTTGCACACGCCATCACCGGTCCACACTCTATAAGCGGTGCTCACATTGTCCTCTGTCACACAGACAATCACTGTGTCCCATTACCTATGATGGACTCTGTGCTTCATGCTCCATCAATGGACCAAACACTATTCAACATTATCACTGCTGCACTATCCGCAGCGCACACGATCGCGCACCCCACATAGCAGCATTGCCACTGCTGGGCTCTGGTTTGCATAGTCTGCCACTTGTCATCACACTGTCACACACCATGGCTGCTCTGTTTCCTACTTCACATTCCATCATCAGCACCACCAAGGAAAAGCCTCAGTACATACAAATCTTTGGCCGCACACTGCCCCCCACATTTACTGCTGGACACTATACTGCACACTCCGTTGGTGGGTCCCACCCTCTTCCATACCACTACTGTGGGAAACCCACTGCGCATACCATGACTGTACCCTTCACTGCCCCACTGCTGCACTGTACATGTCATTACTACTTTTCCCACGTTATCCCACAAACCCACATCACAAACCCAAAGAGTGCACACACACACACACACACACGCGCACACGCACACACACACACACACACATTAGATACGATTTCATACAGACAATAGCTAGCTCAAACTACCTCTTAACACAAGATGTTTTATACCTAAGAAACTGAGACAACCAGCAAAGCCCTCTAACTTGAACTCTCCTGACACGCAATATCATACACCCCCAACTCAAAGACAAGATTGCCACTTAGCCACCCTACATGACCTCAAATGATACCTTTGCACATGAATCCAACGCCAAACCTCACACCCGGGACAAACCAGTACCTTAAAACAAAACATAACATTGCCTAGTGTGCTTTTCGCATGAACTTCAAGGTGGACTAATATTTATTAATGTTTACATCATCACGAAAAGGAGCGCTTTAATAAAGCTGTTGAGAGCTATATCAGTTGTTAAAGGCCCTCAACTCAACATATAGGTCAGAGCCTATAACAGAAGGCAAGAAGCGATGATGCCCTTTGACCTTTGAACTCACTGACGGCTGAAACTTTCTACATTAAACAGTGAGGAGGAATAAGAAAAGCACTGGAATGTTGGAGCAGAAGTCTGTACTGACCATTATTGGCCCTCTGCTGCTCCGTTGTGTTGCATGGAGCTTGTACTAATGATCTTTGATTGCAGGAGATGCCTCATTCAAAAGGCCAAGTACATAACATAGCAGGGACAGATAGTGAGGGTGAAAGGAGGAAGCCCGGTGAGAGGTGAACATGATCTCTTTGCAGCTGTTGCCCGAGTCACCCTCCCCAGGTTTAACTCCCTGCTTCTGTGAGATGGCATCAGATCATCACATCATCTCCTTGTGATGGCTGCACCAGCCCCTGGACCGATGTAATGCTGTAACCGGGACACCTATCACAGCTAAACCCGCGTGGCACATCCTCAGAGATTAGCGTCCTTCCCATGATGCGCCCACAGGAACTGACAGCGCAGTGGCGCGTATGCGCAGAGGTGGGATACAACTGTCGGATCTGCAGGACACATATCTGGCAGAGGGTGAACCAAACCCGACATCAGCACAACAGGAGAACTGTCACCCTCTGATGGAGAGCAAGCGGGTCATGATCCAGTCCACCAGAAGAGGGGAGTGGTGTGGAGTACACCCGCAGACAGGATCTGCAACACCACAAACACAATGTGTTGCTGTTGTTTTTGTGCAGCTCAGGCGCTGCTGCAAGGCCTCTTTAGAGGGGTTTACAGAGAAAGGGGCAAATACAGATGAAGCCCCCAAACCTCAAAGTCTTCATCAAATAAGCATTGCAAAGCTGGTGCAGCTCTCAGTTAAGAGCAAGCCTTGCAGAAGACCTGACTGAACACATTCATTGATGAGCTTTCTTCAACTTTCATGCAGTGTGCTTTGAGGGGGAATCTTAGAGGCTCCAGAGGAGCGCCTTGCAAGCAGGCTTGCTATGCTGAGTGGGCAGGCAGCTTATTTGGAGCTTTGTACAACACCACCAACACTCAAAACCTGCTCACCACAAATGTCTGTTTGTCTATCTAGGAGTAGCTAGTGCTGTCCATCCCAAGCTGAAAAAACGGGAACAGCATTTTACCACTCCAGGCGCAGTATGACAGGTCTGGAGTGGTAAAACACCATCCAAGCCAACGTGCAATGAATACAAACAGCCCCCGACACGTGTGTTGCTCTCATTTGAGCTCATCAGAAAGGCACAGCTTCGCCCAGACACAAGGGAGCACCCAGGACAAGACAAACCAATATTCTTTCAGGCTTATAGTGCTGCATAAATTATGCAAACAAAAAAAAGGAGGAACCCTGGGTAGTTGCCAAGTTTTAGATGGAAAGAAGCTCCTTTATATGGAACACCCTACAACACTTCTGATACTTCAAAACTGATCAGCTTAAACATATGTTTTTGTAACTGGAGTTTTTAAGCATAAGAATAGCATAGTGCCAGCTGCAATACTTTACCTGGAGTGGTAAAAGTCTTTTGTCATTTTCCTAGCTCAGTGTGTATAGCACTATGCTAATATAATATATTCTCTGTCATTTTAGTTGGCTCTATAGGAGGTTACCATGGAAGGATTCATTTGTCCTGGCAAGTGTCTGATGGTTCTTTGGGACGCTGCTAGTCTACCTCTCTGAAGGAACATTATATTTGGTAGTCAGTTACACCCTCTTCATGATTTCAACATCAGAGAAGGGAACTCTGCACAAACTCTCCCCGATGCACTATTAGTTCTGTTTACTTATCCATGACCGCTCCCTTTTATGGGGTCCAATCTATCCCCTAGAAGCTTGGCATGGACTCCTGGTTTGCCATTGCATCCCTTTCAAGTTCTCCACCTACCTCCTGCACTGAGCTCGGACATTGTTGAGTGGTTAAGTAGAGTTTAAGTACAGCAATAACAAAACAGATACGTAGTGTGTGGGTATACTTTTAATAGATTTTAGTGCAACATGCAAATTTGAAAGTTTAATAGATAATTGAATGACAAAACAAAAATGATAATGTATTTGAAAAGTAACTGCATCCTGCATATTAGAAAATATTCTTTGGAAAGGATAAATATAAAAGGCCAGAAATTAGTTCCTACCACTTGTTGAGAAAGAATACAGAGCTTGTAGCAAATGAATCTGTCTGCAAAGTATTTGCCTCACAAATTCACTGAGTAAAGATAACACCCTTTATGGGAGATACCAGAACTTTAGCATGATCTGGAAGAAGACTGCTTTAAGGCAACATTGCGAAAAAGGGCTTTTTAATGATTAAGTCATAATTTGTTCTTCCATTTCTACTTAATCTTTCTGGCTCTCTCTCCCACGCGGTTTTTCTTCTCCAGGTAATGTATAACTTTATTTCCCTAAATCCACCTGTGACTATTATCTCCTCTCTCCTTTCATTCACTTTCTCTATGATCTCCATTTTCATTGCTGCTCCCACCAACCTGCCAATTGTAGTATATGTTTACTGATATCACCTTAAGAGTAGTTTCTGTCTTCGTTTCGCTTCATTGCTTCCATCATTGTTATTTAAACTTCCTGTCAGGTTTGCCACTTTCTTTTGTATGTCCCTGAGTTCCTGTTTCCTTAATACTCCATTGATACCTGTACCCATGATGTCCTCTTTCCACTTACTTACATGCTACCGATTTACTGTTTGTTTCTCCCATTATTTTTCCTGTTACTTCAATGCGGTCATCCCCCGGCTTCACCTCAACTATTTTAAACAAACCAGTGTTCCCAAAGAGCTCTTCCAAAGTGGCATTATGTGGGAACCAACAAATCTGGACATGTGTGTCTTTAAGAAACAAACACACCCCGGCTAGACACAGGGGCCAGATGTCCAAAGCCGTCCTCCCTGACCTTGCTCAAGGGACAAGGAGGAGAAGGGGTAAATCCAATCACCTTGCCCAAGTTAGGGGACGGGGGTGTTTCAGGGGATTGCTGTTCACTCCTTAGCACCACTTTGTCCAAGATTATTTCATGTCTACCGTCCTTGCCCAAGGAGGAGAACATATTTGGTAGATCCCAGTCTTGTCCAGGAGTAGGGTGAGATTTCATACACCTCCCACGTTGAGAAATGGTGGAGGGCAGTTGGTTACCCTCTGCCTTGCCCATGCACTAAGGGACTAATTGTTTACCCTGCCAGTAGCGGCTGCTAACGGATGGAGGTGCGGGAGGGGGTATCAGGGAGAGGTGAAAATAAAAGATGAAAGGAATAACTTGATCGGGCGGCTGCCGCCTTCTCCTCCATCCTCTTTTTTCTTCCTGTCTCAGGTCCTGGCCGGCAACAGGAAGCACC
Organism: Triturus cristatus; assembly: GCF_964204655.1. NCBI lineage: Eukaryota > Metazoa > Chordata > Amphibia > Caudata > Salamandridae > Triturus > Triturus cristatus. The sequence goes on along the minus strand of NC_140595.1, from coordinate 577,359,486 downwards.
CAGGCTCCCCTGATCTAATCACAACGCTGCATTGCAGCATTGTGATTGGTCTGAGTGCCGTGGTTCGGAGCTCAGACAGGGACAGAGAGCATGTGCATTTTCTGTGTAATGCAGCCTGGTGGGGAACATGCAAAGTGCGCAGGACTGTTTGGCCGGCCAAACAGTCCTGCTCACTTAGGGAGTGCAAACCACTCCTCCCCTGCTCTGGGCAGCACCGCCCGTCACTAACTGCAATAGTAAAAATGAAAGGCTAATAACAATATGTTAGTATTATTTTATTTTCATTTTGAGCAATGGGGCGACACTCCTCTGCCTTACTAGAGGAGCCGCCACTGTCCCCTGCATTGCTGAGTGGTGGAATTTTGTGCTACACAAAAAAATGTATTACCGGAGCAGCTGTCACCTACCTTAGTGGTGGGTTCACAATTGCAAACAGGACTCCATGGGGGCTATTATCTGCCCGTCCTCCTTCACCTTAAAAGAATGAACGTGAAGGAGAATGGAACAGATGACAACTGCTTAAGTAATGTATGTGCAATTGCAAACTTAAACGAAGTCATTTCATTATCCATATTAGAAAACCTTTCTATGATATGACTACTGCTGTCGGACACCAGAGCATTTAACTGAGGTAGAATCTGCATGCTCCCTGAATCTGTTCTATGTCATGGAGCAGCAAAACTGCTTTAGGAGCCTGTAAGATTTCTCTAGCTCTGCTGTCTATGACACATGATTGTGAGAGAATTCCAAGTAGATTCACAGTCGTAACATATGCTTTAAAATCTACTCAAAGGCAGCTGCATGAAAATATGAAGTGAAACAAGATATATATATATATATTTTTTTAAAAGGTAAGCCTCGTGAAATTGCATAGTCGCATCATATTCACTGCCTGTAATACATACAGCTATTTACTAATTTTTTTAATGGCAATTTCCACATTTTTCCAAAGACTTTCTTGGGAGGGAAACCCCCATTAACCCATGTAGAGAGTGTAAACATGTGTGGAACAGCACATCATTTCAGATATGCTTCTTGACCTTCCATGTAGAACCTCTGGAATTTTAGTCAATTTATGTAAGAATTGTGTGTAAAATGCACAATTAAAATTTTTTAAAAAAAAATAAACAATAATAGGGGCAGAACTCACCTGGACCTCTCTCACGTCAGTTTCCTTCGCTTGTATTGTCATATTCGAGGCAGAAATTCATGCCCCACCATCTTAAAAGTTTAAGAAATGCAATTGTGGCAGAAGGACACCCAAATACATCAATGTTTGCCTGATTTTCTGTTTGCGTAAAATACAATGGAGAATGATGCAGTGGATACCCATGTATGGTTGAGAGCTTGTGTGTTCTTGGTCCTGAACTTGGCTGAGTACAAGAGGAATATACCTACACATTTCAGCCTGCTTTGGGGGAAGTAAATTCTATACATTACAACTGCAGACTACTTCAGCACCATTTTTAAGCTGAGTCCAAACTGCTCTTGCTCACAAGCTTTTACCACCAGCTTCTTGCTGGTAATACATCATGCAAAAATACCAACAAACTGGTGCACGACAGAAGCAAAATGGGAGCCAAAAGTGTTTGTGTACATTACTCCCCAGTTTTTCTTGCACCAATGTGTGAATCAAATTTAAAAAAGAAACCCACACCCAATACCCAGCACAAATATTATTTGTGCTAAGGAGCTGTGGTGCCCAGTTTTAACCCGGAGGTCTGAAGAACTCCTTTTGAAAAGTCAGAAGACTCCCTAGATGTTCAATCAAGTGAACTATATATCCAGAAACGAACCTTAAACTGTTCTAGTGGGGACTGAATACCATTACCACTATGATAGTAAAACACATATGTACATATCCAGTCCACAGAAGGCACCCGTAGACCCAAAGAATAAGGATATCAAACATTAATATGCAACAGTGTCCCAAAAGGTATCATTAAAAATCAAAATTCAACATTCATGCAATACCAAAAAATGTATTGTACAGCACAAGTCAACAAGGAAGATCCAACTAAATAATTCACTTTATACAAAAAGATTTCTCCTGACCAATTGTATGTGTATGCAACATACACAATCATTAAACCTAGTGCAATGAGTGCTCAGTGCTGTGTGAACACGGAGTGCTCAATTGAATGTGCATGCGACGCAAAAAAAGGTGATCACAATAAACACACAAAGACGGCAGAAAGATCCCAATAGCATGTGCAGTTTCCGCAACATTTAAGAAATTAAAGTCCAAGAGTAAACAAGGGATTTCTGCACAGAAAGGTCATTTAATGAAAGTCTCTTCAGCCAGGTAGTTGTTCACGCATTCCAATGTGTATCAAATTTAGACTGTGCACATTAAATCAGAGATGCTGAAAGAATACTGCACAGATACGGCTTGATCTATTAATCAGTCAAGCAAAAGTAGATACCCCAAAAAAAAGGACCCAAAATATCTGTCAATACATAAAGAAGTAGATGTGTAGATAAACACCATCAGCAGTCAATGAGTACCACCAAGGGTTATAACCACAGTGGGTGATGGGCGAAACACACCTATGAGGAATGATATTTCGGTAGGAGAGTAGCTTAGAAGAGGATGGTGCAACACTTTGTATGCAACAAAATGATCTCTGAACAAGAAATGCACTCCTAATTGTAGCCAACGCTACAAGGCTAGAAGTTAGACCTGAAAAAGATGGGATTGTAAGCGGATATCGGAATCCAGAACAGCCTAAACGGTTACTAGAATGTGCTGGAAAAGTTATCACACACGATATCCCTAGTCTTGAAGTCTAAGTCAAGAAATGCAGAAAAGAAAAAAAAAATTAAACAAGCCTTCACATGTTTCGGCCTCTTCAATATCTGGAGCACTGTATCTTACCTCACAACGGGCGAACACCTTCGGTCCCGTGCTTCAGAAAAGAGATAAAGCTCACCTCTTCATAGCACCCCTCTGTATCCGCTGTGTCAGCGTGCCTGTCCCCATGTCCCCTACCCAGAAACATCTACTGACTACCCTCTCCTGTACGTGCACGTAAATGATCCTAAACCGCTCCACTACTGTGTCTTATATAGTGCACTGTTGCTTCACAGCTAGGTTTGCACCCTAGAAATACCAACATACACACACGTGAAGCCAGCTGAATCCAGAAATTCCTTGAAGTAGAACGGATCCCACGAGGTCTACGGATTTTTCATAATACCCACTTTATCCAATCCCAATCCACAACAATTTAGAAGTAGGCTGATAATACCAATGCATGTTCCAAGGTCATGCTTCAGATCCTGATTAAACATGCATGATAGGGACAGACAAACCTAATGGTTCAGATCTAGAAATTAATGGAGGAATTTAGAGTCGAGCCAGACAAGGAATAGGTAATCAACACACTGAAATTAGTGAATGAAAGGATCAAGGTACATGAGAAAGATGTAATGGAAAGGAAACAACTGGTGTTCCAGCGTGATGAACGTGATTACATGTCAGGATGTATCCTGACATTTGCGAGAAAATGTGACCAAACCCAGAGTGAGTTAGCCAAGGATAGCAACACGCCGATCCGTGGATAAAGGAAGAGGAGACTCCAGCACTGATTTAAGCTCTGACCTGGATTCCAGCGATGATTTGATTGTTATGCAAACAGAAAAGATGTCATGTTCTGAGGAATATTGGTTATTAAAACAAAACAATGAACAGTCTTTCAAGGGCAAACAGAGAGGCAGAGGTGCAAAATCAAAAATCAAAAACGACAGGAACGCAGGAAAAGACAGCGATACTGGCATGGGAACACGTGACCAGGGACAGAGGAAACAATGATTGATCCCAAAAAAAAACGACATCCCAGCTCATGGTAATAAATCTCTCTAAAAGGAAATTCACTGCAACAGAGGGTCAAGTTCTTAAATTGGGGCTGTCGTTTTGTTCAGATGTGCCGCTGGATTACGCGCAGATACAAGTGGACCTGTATAAATTTGCTCGTAAATTGAAACTATACAAAGTTAGTGTCCTGAAAGCTCAAAGGATACACACACAGACATCTGCTTGCCAAGTAAGACAAAGATCTGACTTATTAATTGATGACATTGAGTCACTCCATATTTTTGACAATCTGGGTAACTCTGGGGAGGACACCATGCTAGGGGAACTCTGCGATTCATTCGATCCTAGTTTTGTGACTAACTTACTCACCTCATTTGGCATGGATACAGCTGCTAGCATTGATACCACATTTAGCAACCATTAGAATATGTCCCACAGACTCCGAGACAATATTGATGTCTTCTGTGAAGTGGTCGCCAATGACATCCTTAAACTATGTAATAATGGATCACACATATGCAATCTGAATACACAACAGTGGGAAGCTGGGACTGCATTACAGAAAGACCAAGACCTGGTTATAAAACCTTCTGATAAGGGAGGCTATGTAGTCCTCATGACTTGAGACAATTATATGAAGGAAGCTCTTAGGCAGCTAAAGACCACAGCATGTTATGTTAGGATAGAGAAATCGTATTTGAGTGGTTTTCAACCTACGTACAGAGATCTTTTGCAGGACTGGTATAATAATCAACTCCTTAACTGGGACGAATTGAAACTCCTAAAATGTTATTCAGCTACAATTACCAGCCCATGTGTGCGTCCCAAAGTCCACAGAAGTTTAAACTACCCCCAGGGATATTCATTCATCTCATCGAAGAATAATCTTTTTGAAAAGACTTCTATTTATGTAGACTATTTCTTGTTTCCTTTTGTGACTAGTTTAAACTTCTATGGGAGAGACAATAAAGATTTAATTCAGAAAATACAGACTCTCCACTGGGGGAAAACATGGTGGTTGGTGTGTTTGGATGTAGAGTGTATTCAGTATCAAAAACACTGATGGTCTCAATGCCAGTAAATATTTCCTACGAGCCAAGAACATAAATCATCTGGAACATACACATATAATTTTGAAAATTATTGCGATATGTTTGTTGAAAAATATTTTTATGTTTGAAAAGGATTTGTTTAAACAGATACAGGGAACTGCGATGGGCACGGTTACGCCAATTTGGCAGTGGGCTGGTGAGAGGATCAGGTGTTCTGGGGATTTTTTTTATTTGGGATGGTGATGAAACTGATCCTAATGCCTTTGGACGTGCCATAAATTAGAACAATTTGAATTTGAAATTTGCATTGCAACATGACCAAAACACAATATACTTCTTAGATATCAGACTGACGATAGCAAATGGGGTATTAATTACAGAATTGTTAAGAAAGAGACAGCTGGGAACTCTATTCTACGTGGAACAAGTAGCCACCCAACAGTTATGGAGTAGCCCCTTTATCTCAGAGCGAAAAGGAATTGTAGCTCAGAACATAGCTATCATTTGGTGAAACGTGAAATGACTGAGAGGATTTTTGGCTACAGACTACCCATGTAGGGCTCTGAAACAGGCGGGTACATGACCTGATAAAATCAAAAGAGAGGAAGCACTGTTTCGGCCTCCCCCTGAGAAGAGTCAATGTGGCACAGAACCCATTCGGTTCTTTACCAAATGCAAAAGCAATGATGGCAAACTCAAAGGGATTTTGGAGACTATGAGGGATATTTTGGCCCAGGATCACATTTTAAGGGATAAAATATGAAGTACTCCAACAGTGACCAAAGTAATGCTATCATAATATGTGTTAGTACACAACTATTTAGCACCCAAAGCAACCAATTGGCTGAAACAGGGTAAGGATTTCCGTCGCTGTGGTCAATGCAAAGCTAGTAAATATAGTACAAATGTACAAAACAATACTCTACAGAGAGTGATCAAGCAATGGTGCAATTTTAAACTAATTACCTGTAAAACTGATTTTGTGGTATATGCCATTACATGTCCTTGTGACAAATGGTCTATTGGTTCAGAAACATTCCTGTCAAAAAGTACCTATTAGAGCACTGGAGAGCCATCACAAATAATCAAAGTTACAGCCAAACATTTCAACGAGGAACACAATATGGACTGGATGAAAGGCAAATTTTGGGGCATTGATACAGTGCCTAAACATTCAAGAGGTGGAAACAGAGCCACAGCATTCCACAGACTAGAATAGAGATTGATTCTACAAGCCGGATGCATCACCCCAATGGGGATGAATGTTGATGAGGAACTACATTCACATTTATAACAGGGGTAACGGAAATAGCCTCCCGCAATTGATACGGCTTTTTAGGTGCACTATTGTTTTGTTTTTCTTATTTGTTATATGTGATTTAGGATTTGTATCAGTAGGAGCATGTCGGGAAACATCGAGGCTTAAGTATTAATTGACTCCTCTTGGGTTTAGTTGGTAGTATTTATTTCATACGTTTTAGTTCTCTTCATCATGGACTCATGTGATGTTTAGATTTGTTTGTTTTTCTTCAAAAGGTAGGGGCATGACACGCAGAAGATTAAAGGCTAGCCACGATAGAGACAATGAATGTGCTTTGGAGATATGAACTACGTAACTGTGGAACTCTTTCTCCCTTTCAGGGAGGCCAGCCAGTCATGAGTAAGATACAGTACAGCAAGGAAGTTGAACCAGTGTAACCGGATTTCCTAGTTTAGTAAGTGTAGAGTATGGAAAAGGGGACTATTTCCCTGCATATGTTTAAAATCCTTTATGAGATATAGTTATGTCAATGCAGGCAGACAAGCATTAGCAAGCCATATGTCTTTCAAATAGGCTACTTGTAACCTCACATATGATTTTGTGTGGGTATCATGAAGGAATTTTAAATTATAGCCCTCATCAGATATCGTCCCGCCTCTGCAGGCTAGCTAAAGACATGAGGAATCGTTTTTCTAATTTGTGTCCTTTTATTTAATTTTCTGTTCTGCTATTTATAACTTTTTTGTATTTCTGTTGTTAAGTACGCTGTTCGTATGTAATCAATCATAATGATGAATGAATATTTCTGTAAAGACCAAAGGGGTAATTTTCTCAAAATTGGAAGCCGTATGGTACAATGTTTGAACAAGCTATCATTTGCTGAAACTCATATTTGGATAACTGGCTACTTGCAGCCCTATATATTTTAAAACAGAAGCAATGAGGAGAAATTTCAGGAATTAGTAGGAATTGTTAGATATGGCCTGCACATACAGATTGTTTAATGCTATTATTGGGCTATTTCGAAGCAGAGGAGATTTACGTGTGAAGTAAGTTTTTGAATTTTGACTTTGATCAAAATCATCATGCTAGATCAATTACAATGTCTCATTTACAATGGTGAAATGCTATATGATTTACGTTGCAGAAAGTGGGAGCGGAATCAAGTACTTTGACTGTATTTTATTGGCCCGCAATGTATGTTTTCAGACTGATAGTCTTTTTAGTTTGTTAATTGTTGTCTCGTTTGCTATGACATGTTAAAAGAGCACCGAGGTGGACCCGAGGTCATGTGATCAAGACCTCGATTTGGTCTAACGCATTACTTTTGTTTGTTGCCATATTAAAGACTGTGAAACATGCTGATCCGGAGTGGCTCGTTCCTTCCTTCACCATGTGCTTTGGCGAGGATGTTTGTGTGCATGTGTGTATATATATATATTGATGTAATTTAATGATTCGCTTCTCAAAAGGCGGGGTTGTTTTAAAGCAATGAAAGAAGGTTATTGAAAAAACTATATTTGAAAATACACAAGTATCTAATTTTTCAGTCCAGGGGTTGAATATGACAATATGGTTGTCAAATAATCAATTATCGGTTAGGGACTTGCACTTTATTATTGTCTGTACTGTATCAATTTTAATTCTCAATGCACTTTATAGAGAGGAAATTTGTAAAATGCACTTGCACTTTGCCACATATACAATCTTTGATAGTAAGACTGTACTGACATTGTTGAATAATCATCCAATTGCATTCCATCCATATGAAATGCATATGATTTTAATATGTATTTTAATGTTTTTATAATTGCAGACCCTTTTAGAATATGTGTGCACATTTTTATTATTTATTGGATGTGTAAATCAAATGATGTGGGATGAATCAGACACTTGCCTAAAATCCCCAGCTTTGAAGTAATTCTGACTACATACATGGAAGAAAATCTCAGCAGTGAATTGAAATTTCTGTAGAAGTGCAATGAGATACTGCTTAATTAGCATAGCTTAATGCATTAGCTTTACAATGAATAACAAGTGCAAAATATAAATGTAAGATATCTGAAAAAAAGAACTGCCACGTTGACAAATGTAAGCTTGCTTTTATCACCAACTGTGAAAAAGTCTGTCCTCCATTGTTATGGAAGTAGCAGACCACGTGATCAGGGAGCCTGTGATTTTAAAATGCTAACATGGCAGCGGCGTTTGTTGTGTGAGAAAGCCTGCTGAGACAAGCGAAACGTGTCACCGAATGAAATAAACTCAAGAGTATTTTAAATTACAACCCGAGTCTGAGTGTCGGTATCCAGATTATAAACAAGACAAAGTTATGTCGCAACCAATAGTTCTGAGTCCTCATATTGCAACACTGTGCTTAATTCTTAGAGAAGGTCTAGGTGAAAAGTTCAAACTATGTTACCACACTGGATCTGTGAGGACATAAAACTGCCTGAACAGTCACATAAAGCACCAGGGGCCCAGTTCACAAGTTATATTTGAACATATGTGATTAGAGTTACATATGCATGTAGTAAAAAAACCATTATGGCCAGTCACAAAAGGTGATTTTACACTTGTAAAAAGGCATAGTCACAAATGAATGTACTCCTGGAGCTGGAAGAGTGTTTCAAGGGAAAGAATGCCATAAATATATGTTCATTCACAGCATGGAAATTCGTTCCCAGTGATAATGAGTTTTGCCCATGGCAAAGCAGGGTTTTCAGCAGGGATCAGAATTATCCATGGCACTTGAATCAGTCTATAAGGCAAAGGTAACCAATTATATTTTTCACAAAGTTGTTCTTCCAACTAGTTTTATCCAGTGAGATATGTTTTATTGGCCATTAGAAAAAACATGGGTTAATATACGTGGTGTATCAGGACGTGTTTCACAATCTATTGACTGTGTCCGATTACAGCCGGTTCAGAAAGTTCTGTGACAATACTGTTGGAGATAAACGCATTGGCAATAGTGGACATTAACTCACAATCATCAGGATAGACAGTTGAGTCGCAGGTTTTCATGTGGACCGTTTCATTTTACCAAAGATACATATAGGTTATATACTTAAAGGTAGGGACTTTCAACAAAACCTCTTCTCTTGGTCTGCATACAGCATACAGCATGGAGCAATGGGTCAGCCCACTTCAGTCATTGGTAACTTTTTCTGTGACTGATGGCACTCTACCCAGTAGCAATATTGTTACTCACAGAGAAAGAAGTCTTCTTAAATCTAGGGACTTTTGGGCCATTGTGTTTTAGTTATTTATTAATTAACTTTTTAGGTCTTGTCTGCCGACAGCTCATGCACTGGCTGCTGGAAGGTATATGTTTTGCTATGAAGAGCTTGGATCCCTTCCATTCTTTAGCATTCGTTGGCCTCATTGTCACTCAACTTTGCTGTCTACTAATTGGTCAGCATATACAAGGTGTCACTTCTTTCTCTTTGTGTGGAACATGACTAGGCATGACTAAGCACAAATTGATTCATCTTAATTAGAGTCTGTCTGCTGCTTGGGCTGTGATTCAGGTAGTATTTCTTTGACTGCTGAACTTTTAATTTACATTTTTATATTGCTTTTCACTGTACACCTAGGTGTTTCTGGACACTTTCTCTGTTTCATGTTCTCATGCTGCTTTCTCCGTTCGTTTTGTTTTCGATGCATTTTTGAACTGTACTACGCTACGTCACTCTACTCTATGCTACTCTACGCCACTTCACTCTGCACTGCTCAATTCCACTCTACCGCATGACACTCCAAGCTACTCCATTCCACTCTACACCATTAGACGCCACACCACTCTATGACACTCTATGCCATGCAACTTTACACCACTCCATGCCACCCTATAACACTCTATTCTACGCCACTCTATTCCACTCCACTTTATGCCACTCTACGCCACTCCACTCTATGACACTCCACTTTACGTTGTACCACCTTATGACACTTGACTCTATGCCACTCTATGTCATGCCATTTCACTCTACTTCATTTCAAGCCACTCCACTCCATTCGATTCTGCGCCACTCTACTCCATTCAGCGCCACTCTACGCCATTCAACGCCACTGCATGCACCTCTGTGCCACGCCCCTCTTCTCTATACCATCCCACTTTACGTCACTCCACGTCTATTCTAAGCCATTCCCCGCCGCTTCACTCTATGCCACTCTACTTCGCTTGATGCCACTCTATGCCACTCTACTCTATGCCACTCCATGCTAATCAACTCTACGCCACTCCACTCTATGCCACTCCATTCCACTCTACGATCTCTACTCTGCGTCACTCTACTGCATTCAATGCCAGTCCATGCCACTCTACCTTAATAGCATTGCAATGTCATGTGTGTGCCCCTAAAAGTTCAAGCTCAGGCCGCTGGATACATAAACAAAATGATCATAGCTTTGTGGAGGACAAGCAATTTTTTGTGGAAGGACACAACTTCTGTCCAATCAAAAACATGTACTCCTGACTCCCAATATGTGAGCGGAGCCAAACCCCTTCTCCTGGTGATTCTCAAATAATTGTCTGGCAATAGCTGTACTGTCAAGCCAGACCATAACCTAGCATTGGCAAAGCCAAATAGGTTACCAGGTAAAGCCAGAGTTATTGGCTTTGCCAATGCTTCTTTCACTTCTAGGCTTCATCTGCAGCTTCTGCTGGCTTTTTGCTTTTCTTTTACATTTTTGCTCATTATGGACAATAGACAGCAGCTTCTCATGTGCCCACAGTTGAAATGAAGTAATTTTATTACAATCGACAAATGTGTAAAAGCATTAACAGCAAAGGTGTAGCCTGAGGGGCCCAATAAACCAAACTTATGGCTGTATTTTAACACTCAGACTGCAGTTTCATGACCCATTTTCATTTCTTGTACTGGGGGAAATGGCACATTTGCTACACCAGTGATCACCTGCTGCTTAAAGCACAAGGGTTGGACTGGCCTACAGGGCAATCTGGGAAAGGTCGAAAGGCTGGTCTGACAGCCCAATCAGTGTGTGTGGTCATGGGCATGTTTTATGGTCTGGTGGGCTGTTTTTTTTAGGTCAAAGCGTACCGGACAGCACAGCTGTCTGTTTTGCCAACGACATCTTGGGACGTTCGGAAAGCTTCCCTGGGAATGCATTCAGTCCATTGTTTACCATTGGCTTTGTGGTTTGCAACTAACATTTGCTTGCTTTCTTTTTGCTGACTCTGTTTTAGGATGAAAAACACTAGTGAACTGGTGGTCGTGCAAAATGAGGAACTGAATATAAAGAAAACAGAACAAATACAATATAGAGTGTTACTATAATCAACTGGTCTGAGTGTTGTTGATAGAGATAGAACATTGAACTCTAGATACGGATTCCCATCAACTGCCAAGGGAGGCCAGTGTCATCACTTGGTAATCCTTCCTTCTTGTCACTACTCCTCCACGCCAAGAGGCAGATGTAGTAGCCAAGATCAGAGTAGAGTGCAAGTTCAAGAGAGAAATCGACCAAGAGTGGCCATATGTATTTCTGTTGAAGGGTACTATGTGTAGTAAGTGCAGTGCAAGTGAAAACTTTAAAAAGGGAGTTGGACAGAGAAAACTATGTTTAATGAATATCTCTGTTCCAATCCTATTAAAAAGGCGTGTAGCGGCAACTTTTAACAAATAGGTTGCATCATATAAGGGTCGACTAGTTTCAGCCAGAAGGGAATGTGTTCCCGGCTTTCTTCAGGACCAATACATAGTTGCTACTGCAAGTGATTAAGAAAAAACAAGAAAAAGTGACAAGTTGTCCAACAATACAACCTGGTACCTATCGACCTCACGGCAAGTAGGGTGTATTTCACTCCTGTTGAAAGAAAATACAAACGATAGGTAGTGTTCTGTTTCAATGTTCCTCATTACATACAAAGTTAGAAATTAGATCTCATAACAGTACCAACCAGTGTATCACCTATGAGAAAGAGCGTCAACTCACCTTACTTGTGTGAGCGTCAGACCTCACCTCACCCGGTAACAACTCAGGTAATTGAGACCCCGCCCTGTAAGTATGAATCATATAGGGCGAATTATTCAACAAACCAAAGGTAGTGTTAAAAATATGTTGACAATTGTTAAAAAAGCGGTTTTAGGGACAAAATCAAAAGCATGTGTCCAGTAGGAATAAATCGCCAGAAATATTAAGTGTGTACCGCAGTAATCGGTATTGTATTACAGCTCTTAAGGTAAAAAAGAAGAAAAGAGCCGATTAACTGTGAAAGATGGCAACCTCGCATCATGTCTAGCAGGAACCCAAAGACAGTTATTTCGTCGGCATGGTGTACCTATATGCAAATGAATACTTCAGTATTAAGGTCTAATATAAAGTCTCAAACGAATCAGACTATAAAACTAGCCGGTCACTATTTAGTAAGGCACACACGATTCGGAATCTCTCTGGCCGACTAAGTGTGGTTTAGACCTGTCTCTAACAGGAGGAAAGCCAATCTGTTTAAACATTTCGCAATACCTATCGCGTCAGTTTGTAAACATCCCCGGTATAGCTGTAAGTAAGCCTGGGGCAGATAGCGTAACAGTGCTGATTTGGGAATCGCCCCATGTATAGGAAACAATCAGAGTCAAGCGAAGGTAGACGCGCATACAAGCAGTCAAACTCACCTCTCCGTCGGTGCCTCGGTCCTTCCTGTGTTTGTGGGAGGTGCCGAGGCATTGTGTGACGGGAGTATAAAGCGTGAGTGAGTCATGTGACGCTTCACGCTACGTATTGCAAATGACTCGGGATGATGACGGTGGGGGACTACAAGATGACGTCCCTGAACCCGGAAATGGTAGTTCTTACACAATCATGTGGATGTGCCGGTGGATTGGCAAGAGGTGTAATTACTTGGGAAGCAAACAATGTGTCCATAGCACTATCAGGTATTACGAGTGTAATGCTGAGGAATCCAGAAATCAAGACAGGAAACCCCAAGGCAAATCTTATATTACACGGAGCAGATAATACACCTTGTGGATGAAATGTTCAACTCGTTAAGAGCTCTTTATCAAGTCATGGGTTCAAAATCCGACCTTTTATAGAAGAGTCCATGGAATGGAGTCATTCAGGCCTTTTGTGTCACTTTGGAGTTTAAAAACCCAGCGTTGCTCTTTAGTGAATAAGAATTTGGCCTTGTCACTGTTGTGGGACGGTATGAATGGTTTCTCCAAGACAGTCCAGGAGAAATCGTCTGCCTGATGATTAAGCTCCACAAAGTGTCTGGTGAGTCTCGTATTATCTTTCTTGCATCTGAAGGTGCTTTTGTGTTCGAGCATCCTTGTTTTAACCTTACGCGTCGTCATGCCGACATATTTCAGATGGCATGGACATTGTAATAGATAGATAAGGTTATCACTATTGCAGTTGGTGTAATTCTTCTGTATCCAAGGTCTGGTCAAACCTAGATCTAAAGTTTTGGTATGCTTGGTTTGTGGGCATACTGTACAGTTACCACACGGGAAGTGACCCTGGACTGGTGGAAGGTTCCAAAGGGTGCCTACTCTCCTAGGTTCTATTTCCCTAGTGCGTGTATGTACTAGTCTATCCCTCAGGTTGGATCCCCGTTTGAAGGCAAAGAGTGGTAGTGGAATCTTTGTTTTCGAGGTATTCAAAAACCGCCAATTCTTCCGAATGCATTTCTGAATGCCATTGGAAAGAGTACTGAAGGTATTCACAAAGGTTAGGCGACCTGATGGTGGTTTCTCTATCTTCTTCTCCAATAGAGCCTCTCGGTGATTGTTGAGAGCACGTTTGCGGGCATTCTTGACCAGCCTCTTAGGATAGAGTCTAGCTGAGAGTTGATCAGTTAGAGCATTCGCATGATGTTTGTAGAGATCAATTGATGAACAATTACGTCTCAAGCGTAAAAATTGGCCATATGGCAGATTGTCGCGCAATGCCTTAGGATGCTGACTGTCATAACGAAGCAGCGAATTTCGAGCCATCGGTTTACGATAAAGCTCACTGCCCAATCCTGTGCTTGTTGAAAAAATGGACAGATCGAGAAAGGCTATCGTGGATGGGTGCATCTCTAGAGTGAACTTCAAAAATGCATTCTGTGTATTGAGCCATTCCTGAAATTGCCTGACCGATTCTTGATTGCCCCGCCAGATCACGAGGATATCATCGATATATCTCTTCCAGAGTCTAATAGACTCATGGAAGGGATTCACTTCGTTGAGGACGTGGTTCTGTTCAAATTTATGCATGTAGAGATTTGCTAGAAACGGTGCAAAAATACTCCCCATGCTCGTACCTGACACTTGTAAGAAGATCTTGTCCTCAAACTTAAAGAAATTCTCCTTCATGGCCATGCGTGCCAGGTCCATGATGAAATTGACCGGAGTGATGGAATTGAGTTCTGTTTCTCTCAGAATAGAGGCAATTGTATCTAACGTTTCATCTTGTGGAATAGAGGTGTAGAGTGATTCTACATCAAATGAAACAAGTAGATCTAGACTGGGGTTGAAATCTACAGTAGGAAGCAGACGTAGTACGTCTTTCGTGTCCTGTAGATAAGTAGGCATCAAACACACCAGTGGTCTAAGGAAGAAATCTACAAATGTAGATAAAGGTTCAAGCAGAGAACCAATCCCGGAGATGATGGGTCTTCCGGGAGGTGGTCTCTGCAGCTTGTGTATCTTGGGAAGTATATAGAAGTATGGCATGACCGGATGAGCAGTTTGTAAAAATTCTTTTTCATGAGGTGTAATCCATCCTTCATTGAAAGCTTCCTCTACCTTGTTGGTAATGATTCTACTGATCCTTTCTGTAGGGTCTTCCTTCAGTAGTCGGTAGAACCTCTTGTCATCTAGTTGTCTCAAGCACTCGGTGCGATATACTTTCGTGTCTAAAATCACTATGGCACCGCCTTTATCTGCAGGTTTAATAGTGATTTCTCTGTCCTCTGTTAGTGCATGAAGTGCCAACTGTTCATTTCTGGGTAGATTGCTATAACCACCTCTGTTGTTTTGACACAGGGTATTGACTTCATCAAGAACTGCTCTCTCGAAAGCAAGTACCTGGGGCGGGATAGCATGTGTAGGTGGATTGAAGGTTGAGCGTTTTTTCAGACCAGTGTTGATGTTGCCTATTGAGGGCTCAATCTCTTCTTTGTCTTTAAAGAAATGATGAAGGCGAACCTTCCGAAAAAATTTGGCAAGTTCACATTGAACTTGGAAGTTGTCGCCTGTCGATGTTGTCACGAATCCAAGCCCTTTGTTCAAAACTGTAATCTCAGCCTGGGTGAGAATCTTAGTACTCAAATTCTCAATCAAGTCTCCTGTAGGTTCTGTTCGGATGTTGGAGGGTTCTGTTTGGCCCTGCTCCGGGTGTTCATTTGAGGAGCAGTTGGGGTCTGTTGATCGTTCCAATGAACTTGAGCTTGTCGGTTTCTCCTCCTGCCTCTTGTTCTGCCTGGGCCTACCCCTAAAAAAGACTGGTTGTTAAAGTCTTGGGGGTACATCTGATAGGCCGCATTGGGTGGTTGAAACTGCTGTGGGGGAAAACCCCATGGAGTCGGAGGCCACCATTGTTGGAATTGCGGCATCGGGTACCCCCTCCAAGGGCGTCTCATACCTCTACCTCTAAATTGTTGTTTATTAGTTGTGGGGGTATCTGGGTCACTCAAATTGTCTTCGGAACTGCTTCCTGAGTAAGTTGACCCATATCTTTTGCCTTTTTTATTAAATTCAGCTGGTGTATAACCCTCATTATACACCAGCTGAATTTAATAAAAAAGGCAAAAGATATGGGTCAACTTACTCAGGAAGCAGTTCCGAAGACAATTTGAGTGACCCAGATACCCCCACAACTAATAAACAACAATTTAGAGGTAGAGGTATGAGACGCCCTTGGAGGGGGTACCCGATGCCGCAATTCCAACAATGGTGGCCTCCGACTCCATGGGGTTTTCCCCCACAGCAGTTTCAACCACCCAATGCGGCCTATCAGATGTACCCCCAAGACTTTAACAACCAGTCTTTTTTAGGGGTAGGCCCAGGCAGAACAAGAGGCAGGAGGAGAAACCGACAAGCTCAAGTTCATTGGAACGATCAACAGACCCCAACTGCTCCTCAAATGAACACCCGGAGCAGGGCCAAACAGAACCCTCCAACATCCGAACAGAACCTACAGGAGACTTGATTGAGAATTTGAGTACTAAGATTCTCACCCAGGCTGAGATTACAGTTTTGAACAAAGGGCTTGGATTCGTGACAACATCGACAGGCGACAACTTCCAAGTTCAATGTGAACTTGCCAAATTTTTTCGGAAGGTTCGCCTTCATCATTTCTTTAAAGACAAAGAAGAGATTGAGCCCTCAATAGGCAACATCAACACTGGTCTGAAAAAACGCTCAACCTTCAATCCACCTACACATGCTATCCCGCCCCAGGTACTTGCTTTCGAGAGAGCAGTTCTTGATGAAGTCAATACCCTGTGTCAAAACAACAGAGGTGGTTATAGCAATCTACCCAGAAATGAACAGTTGGCACTTCATGCACTAACAGAGGACAGAGAAATCACTATTAAACCTGCAGATAAAGGCGGTGCCATAGTGATTTTAGACACGAAAGTATATCGCACCGAGTGCTTGAGACAACTAGATGACAAGAGGTTCTACCGACTACTGAAGGAAGACCCTACAGAAAGGATCAGTAGAATCATTACCAACAAGGTAGAGGAAGCTTTCAATGAAGGATGGATTACACCTCATGAAAAAGAATTTTTACAAACTGCTCATCCGGTCATGCCATACTTCTATATACTTCCCAAGATACACAAGCTGCAGAGACCACCTCCCGGAAGACCCATCATCTCCGGGATTGGTTCTCTGCTTGAACCTTTATCTACATTTGTAGATTTCTTCCTTAGACCACTGGTGTGTTTGATGCCTACTTATCTACAGGACACGAAAGACGTACCACGTCTGCTTCCTACTGTAGATTTCAACCCCAGTCTAGATCTACTTGTTTCATTTGATGTAGAATCACTCTACACCTCTATTCCACAAGATGAAACGTTAGATACAATTGCCTCTATTCTGAGAGAAACAGAACTCAATTCCATCACTCCGGTCAATTTCATCATGGACCTGGCACGCATGGCCATGAAGGAGAATTTCTTTAAGTTTGAGGACAAGATCTTCTTACAAGTGTCAGGTACGAGCATGGGGAGTATTTTTGCACCGTCTCTAGCAAATCTCTACATGCATAAATTTGAACAGAACCACGTCCTCAACGAAGTGAATCCCTTCCATGAGTCTATTAGACTCTGGAAGAGATATATCGATGATATCCTCGTGATCTGGCGGGGCAATCAAGAATCGGTCAGGCAATTTCAGGAATGGCTCAATACACAGAATGCATTTTTGAAGTTCACTCTAGAGATGCACCCATCCACGATAGCCTTTCTCGATCTGTCCATTTTTTCAACAAGCACAGGATTGGGCAGTGAGCTTTATCGTAAACCGATGGCTCGAAATTCGCTGCTTCGTTATGACAGTCAGCATCCTAAGGCATTGCGCGACAATCTGCCATATGGCCAATTTTTACGCTTGAGACGTAATTGTTCATCAATTGATCTCTACAAACATCATGCGAATGCTCTAACTGATCAACTCTCAGCTAGACTCTATCCTAAGAGGCTGGTCAAGAATGCCCGCAAACGTGCTCTCAACAATCACCGAGAGGCTCTATTGGAGAAGAAGATAGAGAAACCACCATCAGGTCGCCTAACCTTTGTGAATACCTTCAGTACTCTTTCCAATGGCATTCAGAATGCATTCGGAAGAATTGGCGGTTTTTGAATACCTCGAAAACAAAGATTCCACTACCACTCTTTGCCTTCAAACGGGGATCCAACCTGAGGGATAGACTAGTACATACACGCACTAGGGAAATAGAACCTAGGAGAGTAGGCACCCTTTGGAACCTTCCACCAGTCCAGGGTCACTTCCCGTGTGGTAACTGTACAGTATACCCACAAACCAAGCATACCAAAACTTTAGATCTAGGTTTGACCAGACCTTGGATACAGAAGATTTACACCAACTGCAATAGTGATAACCTTATCTATCTATTACAATGTCCATGCCATCTGAAATATGTCGGCATGACGACGCGTAAGGTTAAAACAAGGATGCTCGAACACAAAAGCACCTTCAGATGCAAGAAAGATAATACGAGACTCACCAGACACTTTGTGGAGCTTAATCATCAGGCAGACGATTTCTCCTGGACTGTCTTGGAGAAACCATTCATACCGTCCCACAACAGTGACAAGGCCAAATTCTTATTCACTAAAGAGCAACGCTGGGTTTTTAAACTCCAAAGTGACACAAAAGGCCTGAATGACTCCATTCCATGGACTCTTCTATAAAAGGTCGGATTTTGAACCCATGACTTGATAAAGAGCTCTTAACGAGTTGAACATTTCATCCACAAGGTGTATTATCTGCTCCGT
Organism: Triturus cristatus; assembly: GCF_964204655.1. Classification (NCBI taxonomy): domain Eukaryota; kingdom Metazoa; phylum Chordata; class Amphibia; order Caudata; family Salamandridae; genus Triturus; species Triturus cristatus. The sequence goes on along the minus strand of NC_140595.1, from coordinate 577,340,875 downwards.
GTAATATAAGATTTGCCTTGGGGTTTCCTGTCTTGATTTCTGGATTCCTCAGCATTACACTCGTAATACCTGATAGTGCTATGGACACATTGTTTGCTTCCCAAGTAATTACACCTCTTGCCAATCCACCGGCACATCCACATGATTGTGTAAGAACTACCATTTCCGGGTTCAGGGACGTCATCTTGTAGTCCCCCACCGTCATCATCCCGAGTCATTTGCAATACGTAGCGTGAAGCGTCACATGACTCACTCACGCTTTATACTCCCGTCACACAATGCCTCGGCACCTCCCACAAACACAGGAAGGACCGAGGCACCGACGGAGAGGTGAGTTTGACTGCTTGTATGCGCGTCTACCTTCGCTTGACTCTGATTGTTTCCTATACATGGGGCGATTCCCAAATCAGCACTGTTACGCTATCTGCCCCAGGCTTACTTACAGCTATACCGGGGATGTTTACAAACTGACGCGATAGGTATTGCGAAATGTTTAAACAGATTGGCTTTCCTCCTGTTAGAGACAGGTCTAAACCACACTTAGTCGGCCAGAGAGATTCCGAATCGTGTGTGCCTTACTAAATAGTGACCGGCTAGTTTTATAGTCGGATTCGTTTGAGACTTTATATTAGACCTTAATACTGAAGTATTCATTTGCATATAGGTACACCATGCCGACGAAATAACTGTCTTTGGGTTCCTGCTAGACATGATGCGAGGTTGCCATCTTTCACAGTTAATCGGCTCTTTTCTTCTTTTTTACCTTAAGAGCTGTAATACAATACCGATTACTGCGGTACACACTTAATATTCCTGGCGATTTATTCCTACTGGACACATGCTTTTGATTTTGTCCCTAAAACCGCTTTTTTAACAATTGTCAACATATTTTTAACACTACCTTTGGTTTGTTGAATAATTCGCCCTATATGATTCATACTTACAGGGCGGGGTCTCAATTACCTGAGTTGTTACCGGGTGAGGTGAGGTCTGACGCTCACACAAGTAAGGTGAGTTGGCGCTCTTTCTCATAGGTGATACACTGGTTGGTACTGTTATGAGATCTAATTTCTAACTTTGTATGTAATGAGGAACATTGAAACAGAACACTACCTATCGTTTGTATTTTCTTTCAACAGGAGTGAAATACACCCTACTTGCCGTGAGGTCGATAGGTACCAGGTTGTATTGTTGGACAACTTGTCACTTTTTCTTGTTTTTTCTTAATCACTTGCAGTAGCAACTATGTATTGGTCCTGAAGAAAGCCGGGAACACATTCCCTTCTGGCTGAAACTAGTCGACCCTTATATGATGCAACCTATTTGTTAAAAGTTGCCGCTACACGCCTTTTTAATAGGATTGGAACAGAGATATTCATTAAACATAGTTTTCTCTGTCCAACTCCCTTTTTAAAGTTTTCACTTGCACTGCACTTACTACACATAGTACCCTTCAACAGAAATACATATGGCCACTCTTGGTCGATTTCTCTCTTGAACTTGCACTCTACTCTGATCTTGGCTACTACATCTGCCTCTTGGCGTGGAGGAGTAGTGACAAGAAGGAAGGATTACCAAGTGATGACACTGGCCTCCCTTGGCAGTTGATGGGAATCCGTATCTAGAGTTCAATGTTCTATCTCTATCAACAACACTCAGACCAGTTGATTATAGTAACACTCTATATTGTATTTGTTCTGTTTTCTTTATATTCAGTTCCTCATTTTGCACGACCACCAGTTCGCTAGTGTTTTTCATATGTAAGGATAGGGGATTTGAACTGTTGTGTTGGTCATTAAACTTTTCCCTTAGACCCTTTTCCCTTCGGGAATTAACGTTGATGTTCTGTTTTAGGATGTCCAGCTCGAGTTTGTCCCTTCCCTTGCCCATACCTTATTTACAGTATCTTTCCAAGCGCTCCCTTTCTGTAAACAGGCCTATAAATTGTGTTCTTATCTTGTAACATTTACTGTGTACTCAAAGACAGAGGTCAAATGTCAGGGTCTGTCTTCGAGGCAGTTTGGTTTTACTTTTCTTTCTCGGACTTCAAAGTGAGAGGATTTATGTGACAACCATGCTGGCTCTGGAGAGTGCTTGAGGAAGGCTGTACAATGATAGTTTTTATAGCACACAGCAAAATGTAAATGTCTGTAAACGAACTGGGCAGATATTTCAGAATTAGAAATGTCCAAATGAAGCACGTTTTTTTTAGTAATTATGAAGTGTGGTGGAAACAAATATTTTAAAACGATTAAAACAAATCAATACACTAGGTGATGACATTCCTATACATTATCGTTTGTGCGCTGTATACGTTTATCAGTGAAATTGTGTGCCTGTGAAAACGTAACTGTGATTTCAATTAATGGTGTGTTGTCTGTAATGGAAGTGTGTTACTACACCATGCATTTTCCACTCCATTCCACACTGCATCCCTACACTCTACTATGCACCTCTCCACTCTACGACACTTCACTATATGCCTCTCTATTCCACACCACTCTACTCTATGCTAATGCAGTCTACCTCACACTACTCTACTGAGCACCACTGTACTCTTCGCCACTGCACTCTACACCACTCCACTCTATACCACTTTACTCTAAGCCACTCCACTCTATGCCACTCTACTCTGCAACACTGCACCCTATGCCACTGCACTCTACATCAATGCACTCTACTCTGTATCACTCCACTCTATGCCAGTGCACTCAATGCCAATCCACACTACGCCGCTCTAATCTACTCTGCAATCTATGTCACTTTACTCTACCATGTGCCGCTCCACTCTACTCTGAAACAGTCTAATCTACAACACTCTACACCACACCACTACACTCTTCACCAATACACTCTACACCACTTTACTCAAAACCAATGCACTTTATGCCACTGCACTCTACAACTACTCTGCACCACTGCACTCTGCACCACTATACTCTGCAACACTGCGTCATTATAATCTACTCTGCAACACTTTATGCCACTGCACTATACGCCACTGCACTCTATGCCATTGTACTCTGAGTCACACTACTCTACTCTGCACCACTCTACTATACCCCACTCCACTCTCTGCCACCACACTCTGTCACTCCATGCCCTGCACTCTACGCCACTCAACACTATTCTGCACCACTCTACGCCTTTACACTCTATGCTACTGCATTCTACCCAATACCACTTCATTCTACTCTGCACCACTCCACTCTACACTGCTTCACTCCACGCCACTCCACTCTGCAATACTGCACTCTCTGCCACTCTTATCTATGCCACTTGACTCCACTCTGCACCACTCGTCAATGCACTGTCCGCCACTAGTCTACACCACTCTACTCTGCACCACTGCACTCTATGCCACTAAACTCTTCCATTGAACTCTATTCTGAAACAATCAACTCTATGTTACTGCACTCTATTCCACTGTGCCATTCGACTCTATGCCACTCCACTCTACCCTACGTCACACCACTCCAAGTTACTCTATTCTACGCCGCTGCACTCTAAGCCACTGCCCTCCACACCACTTTACTCTGCATCACTGCACTGTACGCCAACATACTCTGAAACTCTACTTTACGACTTTGCACTCTCCTCTACACCATTGCACTCTACATCACTTTACTCTGCCCCATCCCACTCTACACCAATGCACTCTACACTCTACTCTACTCCGCTGCACTCTACACCACTGTACTCTACGTCACTGCACTCTACGCCACTGCACCACTCTAGGCCAGTGCATGCACTCTACACCACCACACTCTACACCACTTTAATCTACTGTGCACTAATGCATTCTATAACACTGCACTCTATGTCACCACAATCAACGCCTCTCTACTCTGCACCACTCTACTCTACGCCAGTGCATTCTACCCCACTCTACTATGCACCAGTGAACTCTACACCACTCCAGTCTAGGCCACTCCATTCTACTCTGCACCACTCCACTCTTCGCCACTCTACTCTGCAACACTTCACTCTTTGCCAATGGACTTTATGCCACTGCACTCTACTTTGCACCATTCCACTCTACTCTGCACCACTCCACTCTACTCTACACCACTTCACTCTACTCTGATACAATCTACTCTACGCCACTGCACGCTGTGCCACTGGACTCCACTTTGGGCCACTGCACTCTTCTCTGTACCACTCTACACCACTCTGCTCTATGCCACTACGCTATGCCACTGCTCTCTACCCTGCACCAATGCACTTTGCCCTGCACCACTCCACTGTACACCACTTCACTCTAAAACAATCTACTTTACGCCACTGCTTCACTCTGTACCAGTCCACTCTGTGCCACTGCGTCCTATACCACTCTCTCTAAACCACTGCACTCTACACCAATGCACTCAACACCACTTTACTCAAAACCAATGTACTCTATGCCAATGCATTTTACACCAACTCCTCTGCACCACTGCACTCTATGCCACTATACTCTAGTCTGCACCGCTCTACACCTCTGCATGCTATGCCCCTGCACTCTATGAGGTGTCACTCTATGCCACTCTACTCTGCAGCACTCTACTCTACACTAATGCACTCCACACCACTACACTTTACATCATTCTAAATCAACTTTGCACTACTGCTTGATATAACACTGCACTCTATGCCACTACACTCTAAGCCTCTCTACTCTGCACGACTCTACTCTATTCCAGTGCACTCTACACCATTCTATTATGCACCAAAGCACTCTACACCACTGCAGTCTAGGCCACTCCACTCTTCTCTGCACCACTCCACTCTTCCCCACTTTACTCTGCAAGACTGCAGTCTATGCCACTGCACTCTTCGCAAAGGGACTCTATGCTACTGCACTCTGCTTCACTCTGCGCCACTGCGCTCCATGCCACTCTCTCTAAACTACTGCACTCTATGCTGCGCCACTCTATGCCACTCTACTCTGTAGCACTCTACGCCACTCTACTCTAAATCACTGCACTCTATGCCCCTGCACTCAACACCACTACATACCATTGCACTCTACCTCACTGCACTCTATGCCACTCTTTTCTACTCTGCACCACTGTACTCTATGCCACTGCTCTATGCACCACTCTACTCTGCGCCACTCTACTCTACCACACTCAGCTAGACAGCACTCTGCCACTGCGCTATGCCACTGTACACTACTCTGCATCACTCAAATCTACTGCATTCTATGCCACTACACTCTGCCCCACTGCGCTCTACGCCACTCCCCCATTTTAATCAATTCTGTACCACTACACTCCATGCCACTGCACTGTACACCACTCTACTCTACTTCACTCTACCCTGCACCACTCTACTCCACGCACTTTACTCTACTTTTAAACAATCTACTGCACGCTACTGCACTCTAAGTCTCTTCACTTTATGCCACTGAAGTCTACTTTGCACAATTCTTCTCTACGCTACTGCACTCTACACCTCTCTACTCTACGTCACTGCACTCCGCTCTAACATTCTACTTCACTCTATGCCACTTCACACTACAACACTCTACTCCACTCCACTCTATGCCACTCTGCAAAACTACACCACTCTAGGAGGCCGTATGCAACACCCTCTATGCCCCTTTGCTCCACTCTATTTTACGATACACTACTCCACTCCATGCCACCCCACGACTCGCTACGCCACTCCACTTTACACCTCGTGATTTTACAACACTCCACTCCACTCTATTCTGTTCTACTCTCCTACACTTCTTTACAACACTCTACTCCGCTCAAAGCAACACCCTCTATGCCACTCCACAACCCTCTATGCCACTCCTCTCTACCACATTCTACTCCATCCTGACACTCTACGCCTTTCCACTCTGCTCAATCCACAACACTCTACACCACTCCATGACACTCCAGTTCACTCCACTCCATGACACCCAGCTCTACTCTACACCACTCCACTCCATAACACTCCCCTCTACTCCACTTTACGACGCTCCACTCCATGCCACTCTCCTTTACCCCACTAACATTTAGCCATGCTGAACAGCAGCCGCACTGGTGTACAACTAGACTAAATTATATTGGCAAAGCCAATCGACCTTGCACAGGTGATTGGATTTTCCAATGCTTGTTTTTTTTTTTTACAGTTATACCTCTCATATTACCACAAACATAGCAGCAGCAAGCACAAATGCACACTGACTCCCATCCGATGCAAACAAGGTATTCAGTGTGTCTTTACAAGTTCAAAACTTCCCTGATTTGCAAATCACTTTTTTATTTCGCTATCTGGTTCACTTATGGGGGCGTCTTTTATTTTGGTGCCCAGGCCTATTTTCCCTCCAAATCCGACCCTGAAAATGGGATGTCCGACCCTGAAAATGGGATATCTTAAAGTTTCTTATTTAAACACGAGAACTGCGCTGACTTTGTGGCGCAGTTCGGCAGCCAAATAAGGCCTACCCAGGTCGCCACAACCTCGCTCTATAATCTGTTTCTTTATGAGCATCTCCTGCAACTAATGCAACTGACAGAGAGTGGATTCATCGCAGCAGCTGCGCCACCTCGAGCAGCGCGCGGGGAGCGAGCGCACGCCCCGCCAGGGCTTCGCGGCAAGAAGGAGCCGCGGGGCACGAGGACAAGTCAGGTCTCTGTTTCTTCGCTGCGTGAGTGGATTTCGGTGTAAAACAGAGCAATCGCGCCGTCCCACGTGCAGTGATTACTTGCTTCAATGGGCGCAGACATATGGCGCAGATTAGCGCACGCATGGGGCCGCTCAGCTTCCGGTCACAGACACCGAGGGGCTTATTTTATGGAAGGGAAAGCTTTCCTGCTGGATAAATCGTCGTAGTTGATGACAGCAGTTCAGGGCCTGCTCCGAATATGAGCAAATTATTAGAAATGGCATCATCACAGATGAGGGGGGCTGCCGCGAGCGCCTGTCAATATCTGCGGAGCACTTCCGCCTCCCAAAATCTATCTATTGCAATAGAAGTGTTACTCCAGGGCCTCATGACTCAGAGTGCAGCTGTGCAAATATTTATTAACATTTGCGGAGTACACCGACTGTAGAGTTGCATCTGCGCCTTGCAATTTTACTCTAAAAATGTAGCAAAAACATTTCCCATCAGTCTGTCAATCCAAATGTCGCTGTGAAACCGACCGTGCAGTCTATGCAACCTGGTGTTCAGGGGAGTCTGACGCGATTTAGGCCAATGAAGGTCAGAAACAGGGCGGACTTTATTATCGGGACATATTTGATACAAGTGAAGTGCAATCTCATCGCCTGGTTTCCTGCGCCAGCTCCAGGTCTGATGCCTGCCTGGAGGCCGGGCCGGATCGGATGTTTCTTGGCCCAGTCTCAATGGGATTGAGCAACAGCCACCCCTAAATTCTGCCTGCCCCATCCAGTACTGATATTGGACGGTTGTTCCTGGGATCAACACATCAGCCTTTTCCTTGTCTTCTTTTGTTCTTTTTTCTTTCTTTCTTTCTTTCTTTCTCCCTCTCTCTCCATCCTTCTCTTTCCTTTTCTCTTCCATTCTTCCTGTCTTTCGTTACTTCTCTCGGTCTTTCTCTTTCTTTCTCTTGCATTCTTGCCTTATTTCATTAATTATTTCGTTCTCTTTTGCCCTCTCTTTCCTTCTCTATTGCTTTCTATTTCTTTCTCTTTCCTTGTCTTGATGTCATTCTCTTTCCTTCTTTCCTATTTTTTCCCTCTTTCCTTCTCTCCTCTTTTTTGTTTAACTCTATGTCCCTTTCTTTTTCTACATCTTTCTTTCGTTGTTCTTCTTTTTTGCCATTTTACTTGCTGTCTTTCTTTCTTGCCATTTTACCGGCCTTCTTTCTTTCTTGTCTTCTTTTCTGCCATTTTACCTACCTTCTTTCTTGCCTTCTTTCTTTCCTGCCATTTTTCTTGCCATCTTGCTTTTTTCTTTCTTTCTTTCTTTCCTTCCTTCCTTCTTCCTTTCTGTTTCTTGCAAGAAGCTTGTAGTTGATGCCAGAATGATTGCCTTTTTAGGTCTATATTTGCCAAGACCTTTTGATGCTACTAAAACGATGTGTAAAACATAGTTTGTTATAAGGATTTCAGCCAGACTTCATTCATTAGACTGTGGTTGGTGTCATGCACATCTTTCTTCTATTCACCCCAGCATGACTTAAGGGGCAACGTATCAGCCCACCTCGCCCATTGGCTGCCTAAACTATGATTTACAGCAGGCTGTCCTTTGACAAGGAACACTTCCGCACACAAAGTAGTTCCCTTCCGTGCCAGGGAGTACTATGGCAATGTGTGTGTTTTTTAGACCAAACAAACGTTTTTGCCTGTACCAAATGATTTCTTTTTTTTACCTTCAGGAGATTTTGAAAATTGCAAAATAAATTTGGCTCCACTATCCTGTATCTTTGGGATCTTCACTGCTCAGGAACTTTGAGACAAGCTCTAGACATTCTTTGAGGAAAAATCCCCAGAATACAGAATAATTCGGTGGTGGCATCTACACCGAATGGGGGTTGGCAAGGTGCCTTTGGGTCTAGGAGCTGCACCTAGGCTCCGTTCACTCCTCCATTTTAATTCCATCTCACTTGAGGAGTCCAAAGTTGCCGTTTTGACAAGCATATTGGGCCCTCCCGCTGACCTGCGTCCACCTTCTATGCTGGGGCACGCTGTTGAGATGGTCAATGCTGTTTTGAACAAGGTTTTCAGCACCTCGCTATGAACAGCTTCAGCACTGTTGGTCTGGAAAAAAGCTAAACTTGTACTTTTTCTTAAGAAACTGTCCATGGATCCCAAATTGTTTGCTAATGTCAGACCAATATCACACCTTCCGGCAGTTTTGAAAATGTTTGAGAAGCTGATAAATAAGTAGCATTTGAAACATCTGGAAAAATATAGGCTACTCTACTCAAGTCATTTGGGTTTTTGTCCCAAACATTGTATGGAGACATCATTATTAGACGTTTTAGAACACATTAAACTGAAACTCCATGTGGGAAGAGCTGCCTTGATATTACTCAATCTATCTGCGGCTTTTGATACCGTATCCCATGCAATCCTTCTGCAATGCCTTGCTGACTTGGGTATAGGGGGCCTGGCCGTGGATTGGATTAAGTCTTTCCTGGAGGTCAGAGGGCAATCAGGTTGGCTGGCCCCTTTCTTCTCAGCAAACAAGCCCCTCTCCCTCGGGGTGCCTCACGGCCCTTCATTTAGCCCGATGTTCTTTAACATCTATTTGGCTCGATTAGCATCTTTGGTTGAATCGCATGGATTTATGGTGATGCCCGATGCGGACTACACTCAGCTGCTGCTCTCTTTTGAGAAGGGGTCTGAGACCGCGGCTGCTCCCTTCAAGACCAGTCTCCAAGCAGTCTTTGATTGGCTGTGTTCCAGCCACTTCATTGGCCTGATTCTGCAGCACCTGCCTCTCCGCAGCCGTCTGCGGCTGTTAAGAATTTGAGGGTCAAGTTTGACACAGGGCTGTCTTTTCATACTAAGATGTCATCAGTGGTTGGTGCATGATTTGTGCTATTCTGAGCCCTAAAAAACATGTCTTTCCTTCTCCCTTCGATCTTCAATAAGACAGTTGGGCATGCCATTTGTACGTCCAGATTGGACTATGCCAACATGTTGTATGCTGGTCTCCCAGACTATTTGATTGACAGGCTACAGATTGTCCAAAATGTAGCAGCGCATCTGATTTCACAGCTCAGATGCCTATGTCCCCTCAGCTAAATTTGTTACATTGGGTGCCAGTGGGAAATTGAATGGTCTTCAAGACACTACCTCTCGCACTTTAGGCCTAGTTTTCTGTTGGCCCCTAATACCTCTCGGCCAGACTGCTGCATTACTCTCCACCACGAGGTCTTTGGTCCTCTACACGTTCTTTGGTGGTGGTACCCAAGGTCAGGCAGGCAGAAAGGGTGGTCGCTCCTTTTCCTATGTGGCTGCTCCATCATGGAATCAGCACCCGGCTGAGCTTTGCACTATTATTCACTCATACCTAAATGCCGTTTTCTCCGTACCACTGGTCCACATCGCCGGGACACTCCCAGGAGTGTCCGTGTGCTTCATAAGACTCCGCTCAATGATCCATTCTTTCTTTAATTGCCTCTGTCTCCAGATTTGCTGCGTTAACTGGTACTCTGCCTAACAGAGTCTTTATTTCCAGCTGCAGGAGTAGGACAAACGGATGAGGCTCAGGAGGAAGACACCGGAAAGCCACAGCTCAAACAATAATCCTCCAACCGCAATGCTCTATATTCTCTGTTCTGCCAGCACTACACATCACCTAAATTCTAACTTCTATACCCTATCATAAGAGGATTTGCCATATCTAAGACATAAGACCTAACAACTATCAAATGTCCTTTTTGTATTTCTCTTTATTAGTATAGCCTATTCTGCTTCTGTTCCTTATTTCATCGTATACATTTATTATGGTTTCTAAGCTTTTTAGAGTTGCAGATCTCACGAATATTAATTAGCTAGCGATGTCGCAAAATGGTCTTGGCCTTCTTTTTTGCCAATGAATATAAGCTGTTCCTCTGCTTGCTGCACTGTACCATCCAGTGAATGTAAAAGGGAATCTAATCAGGGAACTACCTCCTCGCCATGATCCATGACTACTTCAACAACAGCACCCGGCCCAATCCCAGGCAAGTGTCTGCTCTTACGGAATGGCCAACTCACAGTTGTACGTGAGGAGAGCTGAAAACATCACACAACACTCTGTAAGGAGGCCACAGACACACAGGCTGAGTCAGCCATGCAAACCGAGAGGAGTCAGACCTAACTTATGACTGGGGCAGAACTGCACCTAAGAGGAACCACATAAATCAGGAACTGTGGAACATCATGGACAACAAACCAACAAACACACAAGGCTGGCACATTGAAATTATTAACAGAGCAAAATAGGAACTAAAGAGCATAACATTATAGGAACATGGCTTCCCACTGCAAAAGACAATACCGTGGGTCAATGGTTATTATCATTACACCACTATATAGTAACCACTGTGCAACATGACCAACAAGTACACCCCGCAATAAACCACAGAATTCTGCCGCATGATATACAGGTACAGCAGTGCAACGAGACAGACAAGGAACAGAACACACACAACATCCCCTTCAACAGACAACATTACTCGGTAACAACTGGGCAACATGATCTATTTGGAACTCAAAACACAACCCCCACCCCTCGATATGAGTCATCCTGTGCAGTAACAACAGTGATAGAGCGGGAACTCAGCGCATACACTCCCAAACATATGTCACCATGCACAGTTACAAGAGTGAGAAATAAGATACAAGGAACTCGTGATATTCACCCCTGCAGGATGCTACGCTGTACAGTATAAACTGTCCAACGTCAGCCCTCACAATAGCACACTACACAATAAGAACTGTACAACATGAAAACCTGGAATTCAACACATGCAATAAGCGACACTGTACAATAAAAACTGTGCAGAATGACAGACACAGCACTCAACATAGCAAGAGGCCACACTGTACAGTGAGACCTAGAACCCAATCCCCACAAGGCGCCACACTGTACAATAAAAACTGTGCAGAATGACAGACACAGCACTCAACATAGCAAGAGGCCACACTGTACAGTAAGACCTAGAACTCAATCCCCACAAGGCGCCACACTGTACAATAAAAACTGTGCAGAATGACAGACACAGCACTCAACATAGCAAGAGGCCACACTGTACAGTGAGACCTAGAACCCAATCCCCACAAGGCGCCACACTGTACAATAAAAACTGTGCAGAATGACAGACACAGCACTCAACATAGCAAGAGGCCACACTGTACAGTAAGACCTAGAACTCAATCCCCACAAGGCGCCACACTGTACAATAAAAACTGTGCAGAATGACAGACACACAGGGCCGGACTGGGAACCAAAACCGGCCCTGGCAAAGTGCTCGGCCGGCCCCCCCCCCTGGGGCTTGGGGGTGCCGCCGAGCTCTTTGCCAGGGCCGGTTTTCGGCCGATTTTGTTACAGGGCCGATTTTGCAGCTATGCTGCAAAAACGGCCCTGTAACAAAAACGGCCCCCAGGGGCCCAAAACCGGCCCCCACCCGTCCGGCGCACCGGGGGATTGCCCGGTGCCCGCTACGGCCAGTCCGGGCCTGCAGACACAGCACTCAACATAGCAAGAGGCCACACTGTACAGTAAGACCTAGAACTCAATCCCCACAAGGCGCCACACTGTACAATAAAAACTGTGCAGAATGACAGACACAGCACTCAACATAGCAAGAGGCCACACTGTACAGTAAGAACTAGAACTCAATCCCCACAAGGCGCCACACTGTACAATAACAAGCATTGGCATAGCCAATAGGTCTCGCCTTTGGGACCTTATAAGTGTTTAGACATGCAACAGTTGCATAACTAAATACTTATAAGGTCCCAAAAGCGAAACCTATTGGCTATGCAAAGCGGCCGTGCGGCCGCGAAAGTGAAAGTAATTGCGGTAAAACGCGGCGCGCGCGCCCGCGTACATGCACTGTAGCTCTAGACTGGCCTGGTAGCACTTTTTGGAGCCCTCTCAATAAGTCTCGCCAGACCAGCGCATGCGCTGGGTCAGGCGAGACCTAAAAACTGTGCAGAATGACAGACACAGCACTCAACATAGCAAGAGGCCACACTGTACAGTGAGACCTAGAACCCAATCCCCACAAGGCGCCACACTGTACAATAAAAACTGTGCAGAATGACAGACACAGCACTCAACATAGCAAGAGGCCACACTGTACAGTGAGAACTAGAACTCAATCCCCACAAGGCGCCACACTGTACAATAAAAACCGTGCAACATAAGAAACATGAAACTCTACATACACACCTCCTGTAGAAGGAACACTGCCTGCCACTCTTCAGAAGATGACTGTACAAAGAATGGAGACTACATGGTCCCTGAATTAAACAACATGGAATAGCAACAATTGCGTAGACTTAGGACACATGAGAACCTCAGCAGACGTAACCCCTTCAGATAACAACACACCAAGATGTTTAAGGCGTGCCGCAACCAGCCAAATTGTGCTTGGAAATGTCAAACAGGAAAGCATGTGTCAATATGAGTTGTACATGCCGTAGCCAAACATTGCTACTTGATCTTATATAGCTCTTTCCTACCACCTACAAAACCCAGTGTGCTTGCCATCCACTTAGTGATGTGCTTGGGATACACGCACAAACCAGCATGACACCACATTATTACTGTAAGAACTTTTTGTTGTAATCCTCCCATTTTGTGGTGCTCTTCCCAATCAATTTTTCATGTCTCGTTTTGGTGGCTTTAGAACTCTGTGCACTTTACCACTGCTAAACAGTAGTAAAATGCCTGTGCTCCCTCCCAAATCCTGTGGTGTGCAAATGGAACTACCTTTTTGGCCTATTTAACTTTCCTATCAGTCCAAACCCTTATGTTCAATACAAATGCCTCTCACATCAAATCCCTTATGACTTCTAAAAAAAAAAAAAGACACCCGAAACAACTATGTGAAGTAGTCTGAAGGGCGAACAAACCATCTCTGTCTCTTAGGTTTGAACCCCCATCCGTCCACCTCCTGCCCCCTTCCACTGCTGCAAAATCTGAAAAGTTTTCTAAGTTCTTTGACCTTACAGTTCCATCAATCCATTGGAATATCATTGACACTTCTTCTGGGCTCCCACAACTGTAAGAGCAAGACATACTGCCCCCTATCTGACTAAGTCTCTGAAGGTGATCCCTGAAAAATCATCATTACTGTTAAACCTTTGAACCATTTCCCAAACCCAGTTCGAGGGAACATTATAAAAATATGGCAGAGGTAGTGCATCTTTTTCTTCACCTAGGAATGTTGCCAGACTGCCTTAAAACTGGCCAAGTCATTGTTCTTCCAAGAAACCAACAGCAAATCTTGTAAACTTACATCCTGTTTCTGGTCTGTCCTTTCTTGTGAAGGTGATCAACATCTATATTGTAGCGCAGCTCACTCACAACATCTTTGATGATTTTTTTTTGTGAGTACCCGTCAGGATTCTGACCAGCCTCAGTAAAAAAAACTGCATCACTCCACTTTGTAGGTGATGCATTTCGCATTCTCGACTCCGGTTACTCTGGTCTTCTTGTGCTTCTGGGCTCATCTGCTACATGTACAACAATGAATCATAATACCTTCCTCAGGATTGTCCACAAATGTATGGGGAATGACACTTTGTTCTCCAATGGCTTACCTTTTGTAACCGGGCACAATCCTTCATTAGGGGTGTGATTACAATCTTGAACCCTCTCCACCTAAATACACGAGCCGCTACCTCTCATGATGCCTTGAAATATGAGTTTAAACTTCCCCTCTTTCAATAAAACTGCTTGTGAGCTCTTGGTGAATTTCTGCTCTCTGAGAACTTCTTCCATTGTTGCTTATGTGCTTAGTTTTCCCTCTGTTTTTTAATACTAATTAAGCTTTCAATATATTACTATCTCTTCTTCCATTGTGAAGAGCTCTAAGGCCTCTGGGCCATTTTTGTGCTATTTAACATTAGATGTATGTATGTATGGATGGATGGATGGATCTATGTATGGATGGACGGATGGACGGATAGGGTCAGGACAGAGGTAAGAAAGACACATGGGTGAGGAAACAGAGAGGTGAGAGTGCTGGGAGGAAATTAGGGGAGAGGAGTTAGACTAACGGCTAGGGCGGTCAACCTAAAATCTGGGGAACTGGGTTCAAGTCTCGGCAATGACGCTGAACTTCCTGTGATTCTGGGCAAGTCACTTAATCTCCCCATGCCTAACAAAAATGAATGTGTCCTCATGTAATGCAACTGGTGCTATGTAAAGCGCTTTGATAACCGATTCGGGTCAAGTTCGCGCTATGTAAATACCGAAATGAGGAGACATGGACGCCAATGGAAGGAAGGAACTAATTATTTTACTGCATAAAACACACTGCAAAGTCGCCTCTAAAAGAATAAGTGATACCAAGTAACATATTTATTGTCTAATGGACAAAGCCTGGATTCAAACCCTGGTTTCCAAGTTTGGAAGTAAAGAACTTAGCCAGTAGGTACCATCTCCTCCCTGGGTGTACATCGGTGAGTGCAAGCGACACTGGGTGGACCAAGTATGTGGACACGGGGGCAGAGAATCAGGAAACAGAGCAGCAGGCAGGAGATCAGAGTAGGCATGTGGTAAGATGAACAGGCACATAAAGGAACACACTGATGTCACCGAGAAGAGTAAGTATAGGATATAGGTCTAGAAATCATAGGGACAGGAATGGAAAAGAGGCAATGAAAGGAAATAGCAGAATAGACACAGATAAGACCAGTGAAGGAAACAAAGAGCAGGAGTATATTGAAAATATATTAGAGCAAAGTACAAAAATTGAATTTAAAAGAGAAAAAAAGAAAGAGAGGACATGACAGTCACGTCGTGGGAGGGGTCTGGAGACAGAAATGGAAGAAGGACAAAAGTGTGTTGATTAGACTGGAGAAATAATGAAGAATTAAAAAACAGGAACAATAGTCATGAGACAGTCACAGACCTGGAGTGCAGCTAAATATTTCTTGAGGGCAGACTAGATGGGTATACGGGGGTCTTAGGCAACATACATGCACCACATACACATCAAGAGGCCTTTCTTGACCAGTTTTCTGTGCACTTGGTGTGTTGGGCGCATATTCCCGGGTTCCTTGTCAGAGATTTCAGTAGCATACTTGATGCGGTCCTTAACAGGTCCCATCCCCCTGTTCCAAGGGAGCCGACTGTACAGAACGCAGACCCATTAACTCAGACTGTCAAAGGTCCTTATCCAACATCTGGCAGCTGCATAACAAAGTTTCTTGTCTTTACTCCTTATACTCGCCTTTACATGATCTGTGCTTGGATAGGGTGGTCTGCACTACGAGCCTTTCCGCAATAGTTACTGGGACAGACTATTTGGGCAGAGATATATCTGATCTCAGCTCAATGTTGTTGGGCCTCGATTGGGGAATACCGTGCTCATTGGTCCATCTTTGCGAATCATTGCTTCAAAGTTAGAGATCAAGGCTCTTAGAAAGACTCTTGCCTCCCAAATTGTTGAATATTTTGATAACAATGAGTGCTCAGCCTTTGCGAAGGCAGTTGAGTGGGAGGCTAACCTCCAGAAAAACAGATAGCCCCATCACTCCCCAAGAGATAAAGGCCGCTATAAAAGGGGAAACATCCTTTACCCCAAATGCGTTACTCAGTATGCCATTACCCCACATATTTTACTCTGCAAAATCTTTTACAAAGAGGGCTTTACACTGCAAACTATTACAACTCATCGTCCAAAGTAACGCCCCCGTGGAGTTAGAATAGTAAATTGCGTTGTAATAGGGAATGCATTGTAATGGATTGCGTTGTAAAGTCCTACATTGTAAAAGATTTAGCTGTGTGAAGACTGCAGGGTAATGGCATGCGGAGTAAAAGTGTGCGGGATAAAGTGTCCTATTCCTATAAAAGACCTGGCCAGGGGTACGACTTCAGGCTTAGATGGCCTTTCTTTTGAATTCTACAAAATCCTATTCCGCCGCGATAGCTCCCAGATTGGCACAACTGGGCCTAGAATCCCTGGAGGAGGTTTATTTGCCCGTCACTATGAGAGGCCTCTTTAGTCCCAGATTTCAATGCAGACTAAAAGATACTGAGTAAGGTCTTGGCAGACCATGTCTACAGGGTCTTGGCTCTTCTTGTTCATGCTGAGCAGAGTGGCTTTGTACCAGGAAGAAGCACTTAGAATAACATCAGGAGGCTTCATAAGGTCAGAGAAGCCTTAATTCTGGGTTTGGAGAAAGCTTTTGATAAGCTTGATTGGAGCTACCTCTTTGCAGTACTTCATGAGTTAGGATTTGAACCCCGATTTAGACGTCTAGAGCAGTTGCTCTATAGTGAACCCGTGGCTAGAGTCCGGCTGGGCGGCCGTATACAGAATCCAATTGTAGTTGGCAGAGGTACTAGGACAGTGGTGCCCGCTCTTCCTCCTCTTGCTCACTTTAGCCATGGAGCCATTTGCGGCCCGCATGCAACAGGAAAGACACAGTTGGGGCATCCCTCTCCCAGGTGGTGTCCATGTGATCTCTCTTTACAATGATTACATCCTCCTTTAGTTGAAGGACCCTCGCTCAGGATTAGGATTAGGCGAAATAGCCCATATATTAGATGAATTTGGGTGGGCCGCTGGTCAACTGATCAATAAAGGAAAATCAAGTTTCTTCCCCTTACGTCGAGGCCTTCCACCTTTGGCAGCATTCCTGGGAGAGGACTTGATAAAGTAAGAGGGTACCACAATCTGATATTTGCGTGTAGATAGGCAGATGATCCCTGAGAGGGGAATCTGGTGTGATGTGCTACCTCTCTCAAAAGTCAGATATATTTTTGCACACTTCCGATCTCTGTTATGGGTCGCATCGCTGTTTCAAAGATGGTGATGCTTCCGAGACTCCTGTGCTACTTTGCCAACCTCCCAATTGATCCGACTTGGCAGTTCTTTCAGGATTTAGCTGTCCGCCTGGGAGTATGGGCTGGTGGCTGCTGGAGAGTTTCACTGGCCACATTGAGGCTCCTAGTCAGCCAGGGGAGTCTGGGGCCCCTAATTTCGAAGCATATTTATTTAGTGAGTTAGCTACAGTGGTTGGGCAGGTGGGCTCTGAGGAGCAGGACTGGATGAGACTGGTGCGACTGATACCTACCTACCCGTATTTCATCTCAATTGGTTTGAGTGACACTCCGTTGGCTGGCTCAACTCTGCCGGGTCATGAGGACCACCCCCCCCCCCCCCCGAGTATTCCTCTTTTGGGCCTCTCAGGACAATACTCCTTCCTTGACCTGAGGAGACGTGTGCATTGGGGTTCAGCTGGATTGGACAGATTGGGTGATGTGAATCAAAATGTCTCCCTTCAATCCTTTCAAACCTTCCAAGACCAACATGCGCTCCGTAGGAGCAATTCTTAATTCTTAACATCTTATCTAATAGCACAAAATTAGCAATTGTAGATGTGAAACCAAACACATAACAGCCGAATCAAATTCTGTGCACCATAGGTACTACAAATACTATCACATAGTTGTATACATCAATCACCCCCAGCTCCCATCCCCACACCAATACTTGCAGGATCTCTGGGAGGCTGAACTGGAAGGGCAATCCATAAGAAAGAATAGGCGGGGTGTCACAATATTCACATTCCATCTCTTGGAACGCCAGGTTGAAATTAATTCAGTTCTTTATTTCACATCAGGCTTACCTTTTCCCCGTCAGGGTCAACAAGAGTTTTCCGGGGTCTGCTGCTTCTAGTGCCTGTTTTCTTACTGATGCTGGGTTCCAGCGCGTGCTCTGGGGCTGCACCACCCCTCTCTTCTTATTGGACACAAATCTCTGTGCAGTGTCTGCTTGGACTGAAATTCCTTTACAGCCCACATGGGAAGCTTGCGCATTGGGGATTTTCCAGTGTTCCAAGAAACGCAGGCCCAACACGTTCCATGGATCTCTGCCCCCTTCTGGTTAACAGAGCAATTACCTGTCAATGGAGGTCACCCCTTGCACCTTCTTATGAATCATGACGCAATCTGGTTTTACGTTGGGCCCACGCTATGGTGACCAACTAGCATGAGTGCAAATTCAGGACAGTGAGTGTACAAATTCAGGACAAAGGGTCAAAATTCAGGACAAAAATTTGGGACAAAAGGTGAGTTTTACAGACACATCAGAGGATGTTGAACAATGCTATATAAGTAAGTAAATAGACAACCAACATAAGCACAAGTCAAAAAAAGTTTATATTAGGTTGAGGCAATCGTGCACTTCACGTTTTTTAAGTGTGCGAGCAGCTTTGAGCAACTGTGCAGGTCTTTTTGTGGTATTTCAAATGATAATAATCTATTTATATGGTTACTGGACTGGGTTGTTCAGTCTGATATTTGTTTACAACTCATGGTCCCGAGTAGGCATGCTTGGTGAGAGAAGTGGTCGGTAAGATCTGCTAGGATGGACTTTGTTACTAGCATCTCATATGTTATGTTAGAAAAATTTATAGCGCACGCATATACCAGTGGGTGTCTTGGGGCTTGCGGAAACCGAGTAAGCTGAGTTATGACCAATTAGTTGCTAAAGAGCCACGTTTTAGAAATGGCTCTAAGATATGGAGGGAAACTGTTCCAGAGCCTGGCCATACTGGTGAAAAACTCCTTCTTCCCCAGTTTCTTGACTCTGCCAGAGGTGATTGTTCTAGCCATAGCCAAACGCAGGGGTCTATTGGGGATGTACCACCTAAAGGGGTCCTATAAGAATTCAGCCCCTGCATGATAGGGGGCTTTGTGAGCCACACAGAGGGCCTTGAATGTATCTACTTATGAACCGGGAGCCAGTGCAGCTCTCGGATTCAAATGGTGAACAAGTGAAATTTTGGGATGTTCAAAATCATTCTGGCTGTTGTATTTTGGACCAGTTGGAGTCTTCTAATCAAATTTTCTTGTAGGTTCATATACAGCCCATTGCAATAGTCTAATTTTGAGAGGACTAATGCTGTATTCACATTTTTCCTTGTCTTGTTGGAATGCAGGGAAGAATTTTCCTAATCATCTTTAGGGTATGAAAGGAAGACAAAACCACCTTGGCTGCTTGTGCTCCATATTTAAGCTTATCATCAATAATAAAGCCCAAGTTTTTGGCTTTGGTCACGGGTAGAGGCAGAGGGCCAAGTGTGTCAAGCCACCGGAGACTGTGCAGGGAGGGGATTTCCAAACACGATTACTTCGGTTTTACCCAAATTGAGTTTTAAACAATGCCTACTCCTCCATAAACTGATGGCGCTCATGCAGTCATGCAGTGTTAATGGACCGGAGGAATCTTTGTCAACGGCTGCCACTACTAATTGGGTGTCATCCGCATAGGAGGTGGGCTTCAAGCTGAAGCTGCAGGGGCGTGTCAGCTCTCACGGATGCTTGTAAAACACTTTTCGTAATCAGAGAGCTCCCGAGAAGGTCGCTTCACCCCTCATCTTCTGCAGGTAACGCACAGTCCAAGTCATGTGATATCTCTCGTGCAGAATCAGGCTAAATCCGTTTGAGGCCCTGAGCCCAATACTTCTTTATTATTTTTAGGCATACTCTGCGAATGTTCGCGTATCTGGGCGCAAATCAACTCACAGCACAGGGACAGTTCCTTCATATAGATTTACACATAGCCGGAGAATAGATGATGGGGTTGGGGGGAGAGTCATTTTAAGAAAATTTTACTAGGTGATATACTTCTGGTTATTGTTAATTAACAACAGTATATTGCCCAATCAGCTATCATTATTGCATCCCAGGGCTTTTCGTTAAGAGGAGGAAATTACTTTTGAGAATGCAAAAAGGAAATTTTCTGCTATGGCCCTATTAATATCACTCTCTGATTTGATTAATCACTACCTCAAAATATTGCTCTCCCCTTTATATAAGTGCTGGCATTCATCTTCAGTAACACTAGCCTCTCTTCAATGCTTTGAGGACTTATTGAAAGAAGATCAAGGATTGGGCTGATTTATCAAACACTTATCTCTGACCTGCCCGACGACCTGAGCACCCAGAATGACAAGTGGGACCGGAAATTTGGACAAGTAGGCACCGATCTGGCAGCCTCCTTGGAGGTGGCCAGCCTGGTCCTAATAACCGGTAGTCTCAGAGCACAACACTACATGTCAATATTTGATCTATACTACACTCCTGGGAAAATCTCCAAATGGTCTAGCACTCGAGGGAATATGTGCAGTAGATGTGGCTCTCCTGCTGCAGATACGATCCATATGTTTTATTCCTGCACTAAATTGGCTCAATATATTCTAGACGTTGAATTCTTTCTCGTCCAGATTACTGGTAAACCTTTGACTATAACGCCTACATTAGTGATTCTGGGGGTCGATCACTTTCAAAGCTTGGTAGGACGGAGTAAAGCTGAAGATTGTTTCTTGCTTATCGCCATGTCTGTTTTCAGAGCGGTTATTACATCTCAATGGATTAGTCCTGATCCACCCACCTTTTCTAATTGGAGGGCTCGTTTACTAGCGACATACAATATGGAAGTAGCAGTATACAGATTAAAAGGTAGAAGAAGACGTGAGTTGGGTCAGAAAATCTGGGCCCCTATTACAGACTGGATAGGCTGAATCTGTAGTAATATGGTTTCGTTCATGGTGAAAAGCTCTGCCAAATTGTGTCACTCTTTCTGTTAATCACAGTATGTAATAATTTGTATTTTTTCTGTATTCTTTTTCCTTGGTAACTTCTCTGTTTTTTCTGTTGTCTGTAAACTAATTATGGGAAAAAATAAAGAAATTAAATTAAAAAATCAATGCTTTGATGTGAGGTCGTTGGTTGTGTTGGCGTCCAGCACATGCTAATCTCACTTGTCTTCTGCAAGATATGATTCGCTCTTGGGCCAGGACAATGCTGCACATGAAACTAGCATCTCCTGGCCAATGTCTAGAGGTGGGCAAACCAACAAATTAACAGGGAGAGCCAAGCCAAGAGTCTAGCTCAGATCTAAGAGACCGCACATGAGCCAAGCCCTGAAAATATTTGCTATGTAAACCATACAACAAACACCACCTAAAATATTGTAGTCTCATCACAATTCAAAAAAGTGTATTTCTTTACCATGTGAAGATTTAACGTTAAAAAGGCACTGCACTGAGAAGCACTTACTAAGAGTGGTAGTTCTGTACACTGGTAGTCTGAATTAACATATTTGTAAGTGCTTTCATACGCGAAAATGAAGAAAAAAAAAGAGTTTAGCAAAAATTAAGTATCTGATCAAGATCACACAATTTAAGTGAGGAAGACTTAATTTATCCTGGTTTCACTTTGTACAAATCAGCCAGAAAATGGGTCTCTATTGGTCTTTCCTTATATTAAGGCTTTCTTTTTACCGTTTAGATCATTTTCTGCAGTTTTTAAATACAACGCAAACTTGATCCGAAGGCTGAGCCCTGTACATGATCACCAGTTACATGTGCATCAGTTACTTACACAAGGTCAAATGCATCGTTTATTGGTAATGGAAAATGAAGTGATGTGCCCAGAATCACAGGATGATGAGCCCATGTCGAGAAGTCAACCTGGTTTCCTTATTCCACAGTCGGCAGCTCAGACAGTAATGCCATATCCTGGGTTGAGGTAGGGAGAGAGGCAGGGAGGCAGAAAGAAGGTACATAAAAGCTCGACTCGTTATGGGCTCGAGGTTCCAACAGAACCTCGAGCTGAGCCAGAGCCAGGCTTCAGGCTCGAGCCTGGCCAGAGCTTTCCGTGGCTCGCCCACCTCTACCAATGTCCAAATAATATCTCTGCAGATCTAAACTGGAAGCTGATGGCCCTGGTCCCAAAATGCATGGACAACCCCGCACATCTAAGGGGCCTATTTAGGGCTAAAGTGAGAGAGACTGGGCCCTCCACAACCCTACACCATTCTACATTCAGCATCAATACCGGTGCTTAGTAGACCACAAATGTACATAAACACACATCTTGTTTCAATAAAAGGTGTGTCCTTTTTAGTTTGCTGGTCCCTGCCATGTAAACGTTGGCACTGTATGTATACTGCGGGCTGTCCTAATCAACTGGTTCTGGT
The DNA here is from genome assembly GCF_964204655.1 of Triturus cristatus. Lineage (NCBI taxonomy): Eukaryota > Metazoa > Chordata > Amphibia > Caudata > Salamandridae > Triturus > Triturus cristatus. Next base: position 577,318,268 of record NC_140595.1, on the reverse strand, counting down.
AGAAACAAGATTCTCATCCTGGTTACATATATGTGAAAGTTACACATTGGCAACAGTGGACAGAGAAAAACATCCAAAATCAAAAAGGGAGCCTGGAAAAGGAAACTTCAATTATGAAAAACTGCATAAACATATCTTAACATAAAACGACATGAACAATCCAACCATCTGCCATCTTATGTGAGACTCACATATTCTGGGTGCGGCAGTATTACCAGGTGCAGATCACTGAATTCCAGTCACTGTACCTTATGCCAGGGACTGACTTGCGAGCCACAGATCAACGTTAGAAAGGTCTATGAAACAATTTTGTCTGACCCCATGACACCCCCACTTAGCAGGTGCTTCAATACGCCCTTGGTCCATTCTTTAAGTGACCATCAGCCACAGTCAGAATGACAATGGGCCTGTCCACAGTCTGTGGGCGGTCCTGTAGGGGCTGCTGCAGCATCATCGACAGTTGAGAAGTGCAAGCTGGCTGGATTGTGGCAGGGAAACAGCACAGCCTGCAGCAATCACAAAATGATGTACAAAAGGCGTCCATAAAAGAAATGATGACGGACAACGGAAGTGACTGCAAAATGACGGATGGTCCGTGAAATTTACGCACGGTTGGTCACCCTAGCCCAAGCATAGACTTAGGCCCTACACAGGGAAGAGAGGCCTCCACAAACACTCAATAGCAGAGGACTGGGATGGGTTAATGAGGCCTTGGGAGAGGGACGATAAATGAGCTACCTGAACTGACTGACCGGACAGTGGGAATACACATTCCATGTGGCATGGCCACGCCCCACTTTCAAGCTCCAAGTGATGCTTGCCCTCCCCTACTGGATAAAGGCACATAGAAAGCTCGTCCTACCCCCTTATTTGAGTCCCAAAGTCAAACCTGCTCCTCGTTTTTCTCTGTGTATAGTCCCCATAGTGTGGGGCCCCATAGATAGTCCCCCCTTCCCAATGCAGTTACTAGACATGGGAACCTTGTTATTCCCCTCGTCTCCAAACCCGCGATGTCTCGCCTTCTGTTGCTCTCTACTTGCTCAGCTTTTGCTGCTCTGCTGGTGTTCTCATACACAACCAGGGCATAAGTCGGGGTACACGCAGGTACACGGCGTCCACCCACTACTTTCACAGGGTGGACGCCGTCCCCCCTGCCAAGAGGTTTGGCCCCACCGAAATATGCTTAACCTGTCCCGGTGTAAGACACCGGGACACATTCAGCAGGTCTGCTTTCCATTCCCAGCAGCAACGTGCAGGCAGCGAGGGGGCTTTTTTCAGCTACAGCTGGGCCGGAGTTAAGGGGCCGTCTGGCCTCCTTTTATTTAAATATCCTGACTGTAGGGGGCCGGAAACTCACACTTAAATGTAAATGCCACGGAGGGGAAACGAAGGCACACAGTGTGTTATATCTTCACAGGTGTTTAAGAGAGGCATCCTTTGCCTTTGTTCAGTCACTGTATAGAAGAGATGCAGGCACTGTAGGAGTGTCGGACGCGTTGGTCTGACCCAGTATTTACACAAATAACAATTTCAATAGCACCATTTTATTTCTTGTATAGCGCTATGCAACCCAATGCAGGGTGTCAGAGCATTTACGTAACATACACATTATACATTGACAATAAATCACGTACATGTGTAAATCACTGTACAAGATGAGTTACATGAGACAAGGTTACAAGGTGTAGGAGTCACATGTCCTTGATAGCTTACTGTGCTATATTACAAGGATTACAATTTATGAACTGCAAGTAACAGAAGGATCTCTGTGTTAAAAGCAGTAACCCACTATACTATCTACATAAAATAAAAATCTGTCATCTGCATGTTACGTGATGCCCTTTTCAGGAGATACATTAACCTGATACTACTTTGATTCAAATCTGGGACTTCACAAAACAGATCTCTCCAGCAAGTGCATGAACCATCAGAGTTATCTCACCATTATTTTACAGCCCTTAACCCATAAAATATTTCAAAATGCAGACTTTGCAACCAATTAAGCAGAACAGATCTACTGCCATGTTTCTCCTTGTTGCCAATTTCTTTTTTTGGCAGGGTTTTAAAAAATGTATGTATTAGTTGAGGCCCAGTTTTTGCGTCAGGATTGCACCACTTTTTTGGCACAACCTGATGCCAAATCTCATTTGTTAAATTTCATAATGTGGTTAAATGTACTTGTGATATACCTGATAAACATATGTGTGAGCTCTTTATATTTAATATGTCACTTCCAGTGATGTCACATGCAATGTCACGCGTCTTGACATCATGCGCTGTGATGGCACGCTTCACTTGCATACTGCCTAACCTGGACAGTCTCCCACTGCTTTTTTTAGGACTTGTGCCTGTACACAACTATACTCTTGGTTATTAACCCCTTGCCTGCTCATGACGGAACCACTCCGTCATGAGCCACGGGTGCCGTGTGCTCATGACGGAGTGGTTCCGTCATGCTGCCGCCGTTGCGGCCGCTCCGCCCACGCGGCGCTGATTCCCCGCCTGTGCGGGCGAATAATGCAAGTGAGCGGAGTCGTCACGGAACCACTCCGTCATGAGCACAGCGCGCCCGTGGCTCATGACAGAGTGGTTCCGTCACGAGCATGGCGGCGCCGCGCTCACCCCGAACCCCCCCAGCGCCGCGGCAAAATTCGTGCCGCGGCGAAGGGGTAATTCCTATAGTAAGTCTCCCATTTTATGATGTTTGCCGCACAATGGGTGTTTACATGGTTCAGTGACTCGTATCCCACCAACAGCTTGGATTTCATTGAGCCCAACACGCTTCACGCCTGGATTTAAACTCGCTCACATGTAGCGCTTCAAGGAGTACTTCGGCTACGTGTTATATGCTCTTTACCGACTTAATTCGGGAACTACAACTTACGTAGCAGAGACTTATGCTGTAAAATGCTTGTTAAAAAAAACACAGAAAGAGTACGCGAGATGAAAGAAAAGAAGACATTGGCTGTGAATTTCTGTAATGAAAACTACGAGGAAACACTAAGGATCTGTAGGCAAGAGATTCATGAAAAGCACGAAACTCCCCAAAGTATCCCATCAATAGCTAACGGGTTCTATCAGGAGAATGTAAGGGGTAAAGGTCTTATTAGACCTCAGGGGTGAGAGTGGGGCAATAGGAAATGTTGGTGGGGTGGGGGTCAATTTTGAAGATGTGACAAAGGTAGTGTGCAGATCAGATCTCCAGAGGTGCAAAGCAGGCGAGGGGTTTATGCAACAACTGAGTGAAACGAGGAAGGAGAAATATTCAGGAACTGTTTTAAAGATATGAAAGAAGTAGTTGAGATGATCTGCTGCGTTATGCTAGGCTACACTGTGTTTCATGTCATGCTGTGTTCTGTGGAGTAGGGTTATACTATGGAGTGTCAGAAATGTGCCTGGCAGGTGAGAAATAACTCATCTAGGGAGAACATACAAATCTGCCCATTACTGGCCCAGGGTAACCTGCTCAAGAATGGGAAATAAAGGAAAAGAGTCACATCACTGCACCAAATATGAAAGACATAAAACCCATAACAGGGCCAGTGCCCACAGATGCCCAAAGAACAGGGTGTCAGAGGTCGTAGGATGGGGCTCTGTGGTGTTTATATAATTTGGATCTTGATACAGAGTGTTAAGACCCGGAGCCCGAGGAGGCAGAACAATCTACAGAAAGCCATGGGATAGAAATCACGTCATAAAACAGGGAATTAGGTCATCAGAAGATATGGTGAATTTAAAATGCAGCAAAGGTCTTGTATTCCAATATGACTTGAACAAACAGTTCTAAAGATGTGGGGTAGTGAGAAGTGGGGCTCTTCTTAAATAGCAGAGTGTGTTGTGTCGTGACCTGGGAGACGGTCGAGGTCTGTTACATCCATGGTAATTAGAGTTGGGGTTTGTTCATCGCATGTATGTAAGACACAGGGTTGGCAGGGTCATATTGGCCGTCACGTTTCTTACCTGCCGTCTCGTGCACTCTGATGATGTACTCCAGGTGTGCCGCGCTCTCCCTGTCCAGGGTCCTGGTGAGTGTCACTTGTCCGGTCTCCCTGTCCACACGAAGAGAAGCGTCCAGAGCCGAAGGGGACAGCAGCTCAAACCAGACATGAGGAAACCAGCGGCCGGGCGACAAGGTGGTCAGCAGGGAGCCTGGCGCTGCGTCTTCAGGCACCAAGAGGGCCGTGTGGGGCTCAGGCAGGGGGTCTGTGTTGTATGGCTTGGGATGGGACAAGGTGCCTTGGAGATGGGGCTGGATACTGCGATGCTGATCCTGGGGGCTGTGGACTGCTGCAATGGAATGGGAGATGGTCCTATGGAGACCAGGATAGGGAAGTGACGGGCCGCGGTCATGCCCCGGATGTGGAACAGGACGGGCTCCGTGGAGCTCAGGTTTAGTGCTGTCACTGTGGACCTGCTCAGGGGACATGAACTTGGTCTTCTCGTTGCGACCCTGGTGGAGTAACGATCTACCTTCTCTCTTCCGTGGTGCCACCTTCATGGGAAGATCTAAGGACTTGGGGCAGATCTCCACCTCAAGGGGTGCGCTGACCAGTGGTGGGTGCCCGCGGTCCCGGGCATACAGAGTAAGGTTGACTGCCACCTTCATGTTCAGAAGTGACTCGACCAGGATGACCTGCCCAGTCTTGGGGATAACAAAGAAGTGGGTGCTGGTGGGGTCCGCGTAGTAGACCACCTCAGCATTGGTGCCCTGGTCTGGGTCCTGCGCACTGACCCGGCCCACCACCGAGCGGAGCCCGGCGGTCTCGTCCAGGCTGATGTGGGGGCCCAGATCATTGCTGGCCATAAAATGCGGCGCGTTGTCGTTCTCGTCCAGGATGCTGATGGATATGGTGGCCAACTTGGTGAGCATGTTCCCGGGTCCCTGGACCGTGAGCAGGCGGTGCTGGCAACAGAGCACCAGGTGCAGCCGGTACTCGGCCCTCTCCTCTCGGTCTAGGGCATGTGCGCTCCGCAGGGAGATCCGGCCACGCCGCGGCTGCAGGAAGAGCCCAAAGTCCCCCCGGCCCTCTCCCAGTAGCTGGAGGTGCCACCGGTTCCCATGGACCACTGCGCACCAGGGCTTTGGGCTCAGGCGGCTCAGAGGCATGTCCAGCCCGTGCACAGCGCTTCCTGCCGGGGAGTTCTCCTTGATGTGCCCGGAGAAGGAGGGCATCCGAAGGCCTGTGGTGCCCTCCATGGACACCAGGGTGAGCATGCAAGTTAGGAGGACAGACCTACGGGTCATGGCATCAAACGAAGCTGCTCTCGTGTTGAGACCCATGCTGCCAAGCTCATCCAGGCTGGGCTTTGAAGGTATAGCAGTGCTGCTCTGCCCTGGATGCGAACCTGCTGCCAGCCAAGGGTTTCAGGGGCCGTTCAGTGTGCCCTCTGGGAAGGGTCTTTGTAAGTAATGAGGGCTGATCACCAGCTGCCTCTCTATGCCTCTTCCTGTCAGTGCAGGGCGTTCCTTCTCAGAGGATATTCTGTCTCTGGAAGGATCGAAGTACCTTCTCCCAGCTCCTGGCGGTGCGGGGTTGCCGGCTGCCGCCTTCGGAATAAACAGGTCACACCGCGGCCTCGGAGGCTGACGCTTCAGCGGACTCCACCAGGGAGGCAGCCGGGAGCTTTAACAGGGGGCACGGTGGATGGCACGGACAGCGATCTGGCACCATCCGGGCACGGGCTGAGGATAGGGTGAGTATGAGAGTGACAACCCTGTACTACAGAAGCCACGTGCACTCTTAATCTCGGGTTCTGGCAGGCCTGCTCCTACACGAGGACTACCTGTAGATAAGAGACTGCTGTAAGAGTCCTGCCCGCTGCTGGGCTTCTCCTGTAAGAGTACTTCCCCTGCTGGGCTGCTGCTGTAAGAGGACTGCCCCCTCCTAGGCTTTTCCTGTAAGAGTCCTGCCCGCTGCTGGGCTTCTCCTGTAAGAGTACTTCCCCTGCTGGGCTGCTGCTGTAAGAGGACTGCCCCCTCCTAGGCTTTTCCTGTAAGAGTCCTGCCCGCTGCTGGGCTTCTCCTGTAAGAGTACTTCCCCCTGCTGGGCTGCTCCTGTAAGAGAACTGCCCCCTGCTGGGCTGCTCCTGTAAGAGAACTGCCCCCTGCTGGGCTGCTCCTATAAGAGAACAGCCCCGTGCTGGGCTGCTCCCATAAGAGAACTGCCCCTTGCTTGGCTGCTCCTGTAGGAGAACTGACCCCTGCTTGGCTGCTCTGCCAGTACCGTACCCTGCTGGACTGTCCCTGTAAGTGTGCTAACCCCTGCTGGGCTACTTCTGTAAGAGTACCACCCGCTGTTGGTCTTCTCCTGTAAAAGTACTACCCCCCTGCTGGGCTGCTCCTGTAGGTGTACCACTCACTGCTGGGCTGCTCCTATAGACGTACCTCCCACTGCTGGACTGCTCCTATAGGTGTACTGACCCCCTGCTGGGCTGCTGCAGTAGGAGTACTGACCCCCTGCTGGGCTGCTTCTGTAGGTGTACTACCCCTTGCTGAGCGGCTCCTGTAGGAGTAAAGTGCCCTGCTCGGCTGCTCTAGCAGTACCTGCCCTACTGGACTGCCTTTGTAAGTGTGCTACCCCCTACTGGGCTACTTCTGTAAGAGTACCACCCCTGATGGTCTTCTCCTGTGAAACTACTGCTTGTGTGGGAGTACCGCGCCCTACTGAACTGCTCCTGTAGGTGTACTGACCCCTGCTGGGCTGCTCCTGTAGGAGTACCGCGCCCTGCTGGCAGCTCTTGTAAGAGTAGATCTCCTCGCTGAACTTCTCCCTTAAGAGTACCGTCCCTTACTGGGCTGCTCCTGTAGGAGAACTGACTCCTGCTGGGCTGCTCCTGTAAGAATACTACCGCCAGTTGAGAGGCTTCTGTAAGAGTACTACCCCCTGCCGTGCTGCTCACGTACGAGTAACATCCTGCGCTGGGCTGCTCCCTTAACAATACTGTTGTAAGAGTACTGCGCTGCTCCTGTAAGAGTACTGCGCTGCTCCTGTAAGAGTACTGCGCTGCTCCTGTAAGAGTACTGCGCTGCTCCTGTAAGCGTACTGCGCTGCTCCTGTAAGAAGAGTGCCACCTCCTGCTTCTTATGGTGCCGAGCTGCTCTTGGTGCAGTGCTTACATCCTCTCCGAGTAGGACGGCAGGGCCGATAGTCTGAGATTGTCTTTCCCTGTCCAGAGGGGTCTTGTTTTGAAAGGATCCAGTGTTCCTCGGTGAGTCCTGGCAGCGCGCGGATGCTCGTGTGAGTCTTGGCCCCTGCTCGCTCCTGCCTGGTACAGATGCCCTAGTAAGACTTATCTTCCTCCTGGCACTCCAGCGCTGCCCTGTGAGTGATATCTTGGTGCCCCTGTGAAGGGTCCCTTGCTCTCGCGCCTCCTGGCACTGCAGCGCTGCTCCTGTGGTGCGAGTTTGTGCTCTCGGCTCCTGACAGAACAGTGCAGTGCAGCGCAGCTCCTGTGGTGCGAGTTTGTGCTCCTCCTGTGAGGGGTCTCGCGCTCCCTCAGCTCTGGCAGTGACGCGCTGTTCCTGTGGAGTCAGTCTGTGATCCTCCAGTGAAGCCCTCCCAGGGCTCTGGGCGGAGAGGCGCTCGTTCTGTAAAGGGAGTCTGTCAGCCTCCAGTGAGTGATCTTGCAGTGACTGCCCCCTTACTCCCTCAGCTCCTGGCAGAGCAGCGCTGCTCCAGTGTCGGGAGTTTGTGCTCTCTCAGGTCCTGGCAGTACAGCGCAGCGCTTGTCGTGCGAGTTTGCGCTCCTTCTATGACGAGTCCCTCGCACCCTCAGCTCCTGGCAGTGACGACTGCTCCTGTGGAGTCCCTCTATAATCCTCCAGTGAAGGTCCCCTGGCTCCCACGGCTCCTGGCAGTGCACGCACTGCTCCTGTGGAGTCCGTCTGTGACCCTCCTGTGAAGGGCCTCTTGCTCCCTCAGCTCCTGGCAGTGAGGAATGCTTCTGTGGAGTCCGTCTTAGATCCTCCTGTGAAGGGCCCCTTGCTCCCTCCGCCCATGTGCAGTCAGTCTGTTATCCTCATGTGAAGGACCCCTTGCTCCCTCAGCTCCTGGCAGTGACGCACTGCTCCTGTGGAGTCAGTCTTTGATCCTCCGGTGAAGGGCCCCTCGCTCCCTCAGCTCCTGGCAGTGACGCACTGCTCCTGTGGAGTCAGTCTTTGATCCTCCGGTGAAGGGCCCCTCGCTCCCTCAGCTCCTGGCAGTGACGCACTGCTCCTGTGGAGTCAGTCTTTGATCCTCCTGTGAAGGGCTCCTGGCTCCCACGGCTCCTGGAAGTGCACGCACTGCTCCTGTGGAGTCCGGCTGTGACCCTCCAGTGATGGGCCTCTTGCTCCCTCAGCTCCTGGCAGTGACGACTGCTTCTGTGGAGTCCGTCTTCTATCCTCCTGTGAAGGGCCCCTCGCTCCCTCAGCCCCTGTGCAGTCAGTCTGTTATCCTCATGTGAAGTGCCCCTTGCTCCCACTGCTCCTGTGGAGTCCGTCTGTGACCCTCCAGTGAAGGGCCTCTTGCTCCCTCAGCTCCTGGCAGTGACGCCCTGCTCCTGTGGAGTCAGTCTTTGATCCCCCCGTGAAGGGCCCCTTGCTCCCACGTCTCTTGGAAGGGCGGCACTGCTCCTGTGGAGTCCGTCTTTGATCCTCCAGTGAAGGGCCCCTTGCTCCCTCAGCTCCTGGCAGTGACGCACTGCTCATGTGGAGTCAGTCTTTGATCCTCCTGTGAAGGGCCCCTGGCTCCCACGGCTCCTGGAAGTGCACGCTCTGATTCTGTGGAGTCAGTCTTTGATCCTCCGGTGAAGGACCCCTTGCTCCCTCAGCCCCTGGCAGTGACGCACTGCTCCTGTGGAGTCAGTCTGCCATCCTCATCTGAAGGGTCTCGTGCTCCTTCAGTGACGCACTCACTGCTCCTGTGAAGGGTCTCCTGCTCCCACGGCTCCTGCTGGCAGAGCAGCGCTGCTCCCGGGCACAGCTGGGGCTCTCCGTGGCACTGCCGCTCCTCGTTCAGCAGCTGCAGAGTTGGACAGCTCCGAGGATGCACAGGGAAGGAAGGGGGGCGTGAAGAGCCCTGGGAGACCCAGCGCTTGCAGAGCGGGATTGGGGGGCAGGCAGCTAGCTGCTTGAAGCGGGTTCATTCACTTATTTCACAGCCCACTAAACACAGAAAAGGTTTAACATTGGGAGCAGCTATGCAAGCTTCCTTACACCCAGTGAGTAGCACAGGCGAGAAAGAAGTGCAAGGCAAACCTCTCTCACACACACAGATTAGGCACAGGCGAGAGAGGAGAGCAAGGCAAACCTCACTCTCACACACACAGATTACCCCCAGGTCCCTCCGTCCTCGACACCGTCATGGACTAGTGAGATGTAACTATCTCGCTGACAGAAAAAGAACGAAGGAATGCTGGACCTACCCTTCCCCCTCCCACTGGGAGTACATAAGGAGTACCGTCCCAGCATTCCTCCTGTTCTTTTTCTGTCATCCTGACGGTGTAAGAGGACGCGGCAGGAGCGGGGGCGCTCCTGCCTTCTTTCTGGATTTATCGTTGTGGCCGCTGGTTCTTACCTGGTGCCGGCGGCCCTTCCTTGTTGGCCTCTCCCTCCCTGCTGGGCTTGGGGGGAGTGGCGCGGGCCTCTCCATTTCCTAGTTCCACGCGGCGGTGTAATACCGCGTTGGTTTCTTCTTGGCCCGATGGCCGCCTCTCCTGGCCTGCTGGGCTTGCTAGGGGGCGCGGCCGTGATGCTCCTCTGGATTGGTTGGAGCTCCTTCCCCGGCCGGAAGTCGTCATGCCTGACTTCCGGTTTTTGATCGTGGGGACGGAAGTCAGGCGCCTCGAGGTTACCGGCTTGGGAGACTCGTTATAACGAGCGTTTGGGGTGAGTACCGCATAGCGGTTGTTATCTCTGGCGTTTTTGCTGTGTTTGGTGTATTCTTTACGATGGGAAAGCATTCCAGGAAAAGACATCACCGGGAGAGGTCTTCCTCTTCTTCTAGTGATTCCAGGTCTCCCTCTCCTGCCAGGTCCAGGCGCCGTGATGCTGGTGCTGATGCGCATATTAAGCGCTTAATCAGGGAAACCTTGACTGAGATGGGTGATGTTGGTTCCCGTCGCAAGTGTCCTGCTCCTGTTTCTTCAGCTTCTAGTGGCGATGAGTCTGCTGGACATTTGGGGGATGACGAGTTGAAGGGCAAATATGTGGACAAGGATACTATGACAGTTATTGTGCAGCATGTTAAAGAGAACATGGGGTTCCCTGACGGAGACGCGCCTAGTACCTCTAGGGGCCCTTTGTTGCGTCAATTTCAGAGTGCTGCCACTGTCGATGTGCCTGTCCATCCCTTCATCAAAGATGTTTTGAAGCGCGAGTGGGCTGATCCTGATCGCATTTTGATTCCTCGATTCATGACGAAACTCTATCCTCTGCAGGATATGGCCACTGAACTGCCTGATTCAATTCCTATTGACTCGTTTGTGGCTAGTTTGGTGGGGCGTACTTCCCTTGCTGAAGATGCTGTTCTGAAGGATCCGGTTGACAAGAAGGCGGATGTGGCGCTCCGTAAGGTGTATTCTGGCTCCCACCTGGCCTTGAGGGCAGGCATCTACGGGACTTATGTGTCGCAGTCCCTGTTGTCTGACCTGAAGTCTCTCTATCAGTCTATGGATAATGCCACGGACTGTTCTGGCTTGCTGGAGCAAATTGAGCGTCAGGTGGAGCTTCTGTCTGATGTCTCCTTTGACGTTGTGCGTGCTTCTGCTCTGTCCGGGGGGGCTTGTGTGGCTGCTCGTCGCAGTCTTGTCCTCAAGGACTGGAAGACTGACTCTGCGCAGAAGGCATGCGCTTTGAGGTTGCCCTTTCAGGGTACGATGTTGTTTGGAGGAGAGTTGGAGACGAAATTGCACAAGTTGTTTAAAGAAAAGAAACATTCTTCCTCTTTTAAAGTCTCTACTACTGCTCCTGTCCCTTCTAAACCCAAATCTTTCTTTCGCCCTGCTTCTCGTAGGCAGTTTGTGAGAGGCCAGGGTAGGTTTGCTTCTGGCCGTGGTCGGGACCGTAAGGGTAAGTCCCCTCCTCCTGCCAAGCCGCGTTCCTGACTCTTTGGCGGTGGTTCCCGGGTTGTTGGTTGGAGGGCGGCTGCACTTCTTCCTGGATGCCTGGGTTCAGTCGTGTTCCGACGTCTGGGTGTTGGACATCATTCGCCAGGGTTATGTCCTGGAATTTACGGCACCTCCACCAGACTCGGGTGTTCGGCCGACTCCTTGGCCTTCGAGTCGTGTGAAGCGGTCCCATCTTTCTCTCGGGATTCTGGACCTTCTTCGGAAGGGTGCCATTCAGGAGGTTCCTCCGTTGGAGATGGGGTTGGGTTTCTATTCCCTGGTCTTTCTGGTTCCAAAGAACACGGGGGGTTTCCGCTTGATTTTGGATCTGCGGGTCATGAACAAATGGGTGGCCAGGATTCCTTTCCGCATGGAGACCTTGCAGAGGGTGATTCCATTAGTGCTGCCGGGTCACTTCATGTGTACCCTCGATCTTCAGGATGCGTATTACCATGTCGCGGTCCATCCTCGATCCCGCAGGTTTCTACGGTTTTGTGTTCAGGGGCGTCATTACCAGTTCATGGTGTTGCCTTTCGGTCTCCGGTCGGCGCCAAGGGTGTTTACAAAGGTGGTGGCGCCTTTGGTCGCGTGGCTTCATCTCCAAGGGGTGATGGTGTACCCCTATTTAGACGACTGGTTGATCCATGCTCCATCTCGGGTCCTGTTGCTGGAGGCCAGGGAGGTGGTGTGCTCGGCGTTGCGGGCCCATGGGTTTCTGATCAACTTGCCCAAATGTCAGCTGACGCCGTCGCAGGACATGGTTTTCATTGGGGCCCGCTTCCGTTCGGATCTGAACCGTGTGTTCCTCCCCGAGCCTCGGGTTTTGACATTGGTGTCCCTTGCTCGTCGTTTCCGGGTGGGGGGTGCCTTTCCGGTGCGCCTTTGGTTGCGTCTTATGGGTCTGATGGCGGCAACAGTTTTCACGGTGGCCTGGGCTCGTTTTCATCTGCGCCCCCTTTGGGTGTACCTCCTGTCTCTCTGGGATCCCCTGTCCCGCGACATGGACGTTCTTATTCCTGTGTCTCCGGTGGTCCTCCCGGTTCTTCTTTGGTGGTCTGTGAGGGATCATCTGTCTTTGGGTCTGCCCCTGCAGTCTTCTCCTTCTCTGGTCTTGACATCGGATGCCAGCGCCTTGGGTTGGGGGGCGACCTTGGAATCTCACTCCCTTCAGGGTCGTTGGTCCCTCCTGGAGAGCCGCCGGTCGTCCAACTGGAGAGAACTCACGGCGGTGTCCCGAGCTGTGATGGGTTTTCGGGCTCTGTTGCTCGGTCGGAACGTGTTGGTGCGGTCCGACAACATGGTGACGGTGGCTTATCTGAATCATCAAGGGGGGATTCGTTCGGCTTCCTTGAATGCGATAGTGGTGCCCCTGTTTTGTTGGGCGGAGGGACATCTGCTGTCTCTGACGGCGGTTCATCTTCGGGGAGTGGACAACTTTGTGGCGGATGCCCTGAGTCGGTGCTTTCCGGACTCTCTGGAGTTGTCTCTCACCCCGGTTGCGTTTCGGCTTGTGTGCGGGAGGTTTGGGCGTCCCTTTCTGGACCTCTTTGCCTCCCGGCACAATGCTCAGCTCCTTCGGTTTTGCTCCCGGTTTCTGCAGGAGGGTTGCTGGGGGGTGGACGCTCTGTCTCTCCCGTGGCCGTCGCGTCTCCTCTATGCCTTCCCCCCCTGGCTCTGGTTCCCAGGTTTCTGGCCCGTTTGTGTCAGGAGGATCGGGAGGTGGTGGCGGTCCTGCCGTTTTGGCCTCGGAGGTCTTGGTTTCCGACGGTGCGTCTTTTGGCGGTGCAGGGTCCCTGGTTTCTTCCCCTGTCTCCGTCTCCACTTCGGTCTTCCCCGTCCCTGTCGCTTCTCCGGTTGCGGTTGTCGGTGTGGAAGTTGAAAGGCAGGGTTGGAGACGGCGCGGTTTCCCGGAACATTTAGCGGTGGCTCTTCAGCGTTCCCGGCGGCCTTCCACCCTTAAGGCTTATGATAGGCATTGGGGTATTTTGACCGTTGGTGTTCGACGTTGGGGGTCTCCCCTTTGTTCTGTTCCTTGCAGGTTGTCCTTCAGTTTTTGTGGGAAGGTTTCGAGAAGGGTTTGGCTGTGTCTACTCTGCGGGCACAGTGGGCCGCTGTTCGGGCTTTTCGTTCCCCGTGGGGGAACCTTTCGGATATTGAGGACTTGGTTTCTCGTCTTCTTCGCAGTTTTGCTGTTTCTCGGCCTGTTCCTCGTCCTTCTTTTCCCCTGTGGGATTTGCCTTTGGTCCTGCGAGTTTTAATCGGTCCTCCTTTTGAACCTTTGGATGTGGTGGACTTAAAATTTCTGACTCTCAAGGTGGTTTTTCTGGTGGCGGTCACCTCTGCTCGTCGTCTTGGGGAGTTGGGAGCCTTGATGGCTCGGCCTCCTTTTCTTTCCTTCACGGAGGAGGGTGTGGTGCTCCGACTGGATTCTTCTTTTGTACCGAAGGTTTCTTCGCAATTTCACAGGTGTCAGGAGTTGGTTTTACCTGCCCTGGGCTCTGTTTTGGATTCTCCTGGTGGTCCCCAGTGGTCTTTGTTGGATGTGTGCAGGGCTTTGCGCATTTATCTGGACCGTTCGGCGGTTTTTCGCAAATCGGACTCCCTTTTTGTCTCCTTTGGTGCGGCTTCCCTTGGGAGTAAGGCTTCTTCTGTGTCCATCGGCCGTTGGCTGAAGCAAGTCATTTCCTTGGCCTACTCTCTGTCTGGTTCTCCTCCTCCTCTGGGGGTTCAGGGTCGTTCTACGAGAGGGGTGGCTGCTTCTTGGGCGGAGGTTCAGGGTGTTCCTCTCTCTGAGATTTGTAGGGCTGCCACGTGGGCCTCTTCCAATACTTTCATCAGGCATTATCGCCTTCTCAATCTGTTGGGGGATGATGGAGGTTTTGCATTGGGGGTGTTGAGCTCTGTTCGCTCCTGATTGTTTTTCTGCTTTATTTCCAATAAATCTCTGGGTTTGTTTGCTATCCTGGTGGTTTGTTGTGTTTTCTAGTATGAATGCCGGGGTTTGCTTTGGTATTTCTCACTAGTCCATGACGGTGTCGAGGACGGAGGGACCTGGGGGTAATGTCCTATTACTTACCGGTAATCTTCATTACTCCGGGTCCCGTAGTCCTCGACACCGTCATGACTTCCCTCCCTCCCTCCCTGTCTGCCGGCCTTCATTATGGCTTGGTATTTCAGGAGGAATGCTGGGACGGTACTCCTTATGTACTCCCAGTGGGAGGGGGAAGGGTAGGTCCAGCATTCCTTCGTTCTTTTTCTGTCAGCGAGATAGTTACATCTCACTAGTCCATGACGGTGTCGAGGACTACGGGACCCGGAGTAATGAAGATTACCGGTAAGTAATAGGACATTAGGCACAGGCGAGAGAGGAGAGCAAGGCAAACCTCTCTCACACACACAGATTAGGCACAGGCGAGAGAGGAGTGCAAGGGAAGCTTTCCTCTCACACACAGATTTCATTAGGCCCAGGCAGCAGCCGTGCAAGCTTCCCTCATTCATGCACACAATTTGTGCAGTACAGCAGCAGCCGTGCTTGTTTCTTCCACATAAAGACATCAGATTCAACACAGCTGGCAGCACCGTACTCTTCCCCCACACAACCAGAATAGGTGTGGTACAGGCAGCAGTTTCGTTTCCAACCGTTTTTGTGAATTAGGTTTCACTCACTACTTCTTCAGGCAACCACATTGGCCAGCTTCTCCTTTTCTTTAGGAACAGTTACCTTTGAGTGATTATCACGTTAGCCTTGGGAGCGTAGGTACTGGACCTCTTTTTCCAATTCTAGCTCCCCGTCCCCCCTCTTTGTAATAAATTTTCTTGCCGAAGCACACGTGCCTCTCTACCAGGGTTCAGTGTCACCTGTTAATGGCTTTCTTGAATTGAAAAGTGTATTGCTCCCAGACAGTGGACAAAGGGCTTGGGTGTGCGAAGATGTTTTCTCCCTGAGTAGGATGGCCTGAGGGGCTGTGCCCAGCCCCTTCCCGGGCTTCAAAGGAAGCCTACCCTATCACTGACAGATGTAGCTCACGCCTTTGCTCCATTTTGTCCTAATAGCAAACCTCTCTCCAAACTCAGTGGGAGGGCCAGCTAACCCAGATCTAGTTTGAAGTGACCACAAGGGAGGGTTTGTCCATTATCATAACCACAACTCTGGGTGGGCACAGGGTGGTCTGCATAGGGGAAGAAAGGTTCTGCCATCTTAGTTTTAGGTAGAGAGGGGCACTGTGGGATAGTTTACAGCAAAACATACAGAATGTGCTCCAAAAGTGGGTAGGGTCACTGCTGAGAAACTTTACCTCATTGATTAGGGAGTGGGAAGCAGCTTCCTCCACCAACAGTCTGGAACTGGGCATAAATGTGGTCCCCCAGTACCCTCTTCAGAACACCGCTGGACCTGTGAAAAACAGAAGGACTGCACCTGCTGCTGTGACCTGTGAGAAGACCCCCCCGCCCCCCTAGGGTTGGACCTGCTCCCACTTGTACCCAGGAGGAGAAGTGGATTCAAAGAGTCAGTTGGCTGACCCCCTGTTAAGCTACAGGAACCCAAAAGCTGCAAGAAGATCACTTTCCTGATGAGCCCCGCTGACCAGTTCCAACTAGACCTGTCCTGGACACTGCTGGTGGCTTCTACTGAATGAGTCCAGGCTTTTTTTTATTTTATGTCCTAACTATAACATCCCTGTAAACCTTTGATTTTTTTCAGTGAATATATATATATATATATATATCCATATAACCCTGTAACCTTTGATTTTTTTTCAGTGAATATATATATATTAATATTTTTGTTTTTCACTGAAAAAAAACAAAGGTTACAGGGTTATATAGATATATATTCACTGAAAAAAATCAACCTTTGTTTTTTTAGTTCATTTCTAAGGTTTTTTTAATTCTATTTCCTAACTATAATGTCCCAGTAATCTTTGATTTTTTTCAGTGAATATATATATATTTTTCACTGGCTTTGTACGAGTGAAATCTGAGACTAACTATAACTACCCCGTAACCTTAGGTTTTTTTCAGTGAATTTATAAGGTTTTTTAATGTTGTTTCCTAACTATAACGTCCTGGCAACCTTTGATTTTTTTTCAGTGAATATATATATATATATATTCACTGAAAAAAAATCAAAGGTTACAGGGACGTTATAGTTAGGAAACAACATTAAAAAACCTTATAAATTCACTGATCAAAACGAAGGGTACGGGGTAGTTATAGTTAGGCTCAGATTTCACTCCTACAAAGCCAGTGAAATATATATATATATATATATATATATATATATATATATATATATATTACCTACTGGCGGTCGCCAGTAGGTAGTTATAGTTAGGACCCTGTTTCCATAGGAAAACCGCAACATTCTATTTTGAATAACTTTGGCGCCGGTCGACGAATCCTCGCGAAATTTTCAAAATAGGTGGGGCGCTACGCTCCGCTCCTACCCTGAAAGTCTCGGGGGGATTCGTCAAGCGGGGGCTGAGATAAAAGGGGGGTCCCAAAACGCGTTTTTCCCATGCATTTTTCCATAGGACCTTTAAACACAGCTACAGCCCGAACGGCTGAACAGAGTTCCTTGAAATTTGGCAGAGAGGTAGTCTACAGGTCAAGGAAGTGCCTTTTGTAGGTTTGGTGTAAATCTGTTCAGTAGATTCTGAGAAAATAGCCTTTAAATCAATATATATATCTGAGCCAGCTTACGGTGCGCTTACCGTGCGCTTACCGTACGCGTACGGTGACGTGCGCGAGCGCGATTCTGATTGGCTGTTCGATCTAAGTAAACATTCGAATCGGTCGAAACCAGGAAGCGGCGGCCGCCATTTTCTCTCTCGCACTCTGAGTGGGGCAGCAAAAACAAAGACAAAAAACATATAAAGGGGCAGTATATTCAGTTCGCAACCACCCAGCATCGATATAGGTGTCCCCAAACAACCCCCAAGGCCAAAAAAACAATTTTATTTTTTTTCGAAAAATCGCCGATTACGCGTACGGTAAAAATTAAAAAAAAAAAAAAAAATATCCACACTATCCTCACCCCGTGTGCAAATGGTGCCCGAAGGTGCCCCATTAGTGCATGGCATATGCATTATAGAAATTAATTAAGAATCCCTTTCACAACGAAGCGCATAATATGTCCCCCATGTGCACACGGTGCGCGTAGCGCATCGTGCGTACATGGCCCATCCCGCGTAACGTGGGCACGCGGTGCGCACAGCGCACCGCGTGACCACCGTGCGTGCACGGCACTAACTGCGTAAAGTGGGCGCGCGGTGCACGAAGCGCACCGCGTGCTCACTGTGCGCGCACGGTGCGCGAAGCGCACCGTGCGCGCACGGAACGAACTGCGTTAACTGGGCGCGCACGCCACGAATGGCGTAAAGTAACTTAGCATTTTAAAAAACGTACAAATTCACTGAAAAAACCATAGGTTTCACACACGTTATAGTTAGGAATTAGCATTTAAAAAACCTTGCAAATTCACTGAAAAACCCATAGGTTTCACACATGTTATAGTTAGCTGGACATTTTACTGATAAAAAAACAATGAAATTCCCCCGTTATAGTTATTGCAGGCAACTATAACTCACGCGACCGCAATCCTCTGCTGATGACATATGTGTCTTTATGAAAAAAAAATATTTGTAATATATGTATAGCTAAAATTTAATGGAAGAAGACATGGGTAAATAAGTGTCTAAATACAGTATTAGCATCAGCAGAGGATTGCGGTCGCGTGAGTTATAGTTGCCTGCAATAACTATAACGGGGGAATTTCATTGGTTTTTTATCAGTAAAATGTCCAGCTAACTATAACATGTGTGAAACCTATGGTTTTTTCAGTGAATATATATATATATATATATATATTTATATTAACTAAAAAAAAAAATCAAAAGGTTACTGGGACATTATAGTTAGGAAATAGAATTTAAAAAACCTTAGAAATTAACTAAAAAAAACAAAGGTTAGAGGGAAGTTATAGTTAGGTTCAGATTTTACACACACAAAACCATGTAAATTCAACAGTTATAGTTATGCTTTTCTCAGAAAACTAACTTGTGCCCTAAATTATCTATGGCTTGTGGCCTCACCATGCACAGTTTTCCCATCAATAATTTTATTGGAACTCTTACAGTGTTACAGTGATATTATCAATGATGTCATAGAAGATGTCATGAGTGAATGTAACATGTGGGGGACTTAGCAGTGCATGGCGAGGGCAGAAGTTATAGTTACCTTAGGGCATGAGTTATAGTACCTTGAGATAATTCTGATGTGGGATAATTAGCACTGCATGGCGAGGCCTGCGGCCAGGCCCTGCAGTCAACCCCTCACATTCAGCCAACCCCACGCTGCGCAAGGCCGAAGATCGCTGGGCCTGGTCTCCGGCCTGGCTCTGTTGCAAGCCCTCCAAAGGCAGCCAACTTGGAGCTCGGAAACACAGCCTCCACCCTGGGCCAATCTTGGCCCCAGGAAACCCATAAATGGGGCTAGCCGCATATTTTTAGGGGAGGGGTTAAGTGGCCCCCTCCACGGGCCCTTTTTGGCCCCCCGGAACCCATCCCCTAGGGCCCATCACAGGATTTAAGGGAAGAGGGGGCACACAGACCCCCCTTCCCGAGCCAATTTTGGCCCCGGGAACCCCACCTCCCGGGCCCATTAATATTGTAAATGGAGAAGGGGGCACACAGCCCCCCTCCCGGCCGATTTCTTGCCCTGGGGACCCCATCTCCTGGGCCCGGCCATATTATAAAGGGGGGTATCAAGCAGCCCTACTCCCCAGGCAAATGTGACCCCTGGAACCACATTCCCTTAGGCCTTCCACATTTTAAATAGGGACCCCATCCCACGAGGCCCAGTCAAAAAAGGGTGAGTACCCTGGTGCCCACTCAGGACACCCACCATCTCCTTGTTGGGGCCATGAGGGGAGCCCCAAGGCCCCAGCTGCGCCAACCAGCTCCCCTCCTCCAGCGAGATCCATCATTGCATCTCCCCACAGGAAGCAATAAAAAACGCTGCTCCCTGCTGACAGGAGCAATATTTTAATCTTTATCTCTGTCCACTTCAGTGTGGGCAGGGATACAGATGAAAAGTCTGCTTCCAGCGGGCAGGAGCAGTTCTCATGCTCCCGTCCCCTGGGTGGAGACTTAGCATTTGCTTTGACTTGGCGGGAGGTTTGAAATTGCTCCAGCCAAGTGAGAGCAAACACAGGAAACCGCTATGTCCTTAGGGTGGGCTCCCAGGGCCATTAATGGCTCACTACTGAAAGCATAGGGGAGGTGAGG
Organism: Triturus cristatus; assembly: GCF_964204655.1. Lineage (NCBI taxonomy): Eukaryota > Metazoa > Chordata > Amphibia > Caudata > Salamandridae > Triturus > Triturus cristatus. The sequence continues at coordinate 577,298,892 of NC_140595.1, read as the reverse complement.
TCCCTGGGGCCGACATTGTCCCTGGAGGGGGGCCCGCGGCCCTCTCCCCATTTTCTAGATCAGCCGGGTCCTGGGGAATGGGGTCCCTGGGGCTGAAAGCAGCCCAGGGAGGGGGGCAGTGTGCACCCCCTTACCATTTTATGATAATTAATTCCTCCCCAGGACCTGGCCCACCCAGGGGGCTAGTAAAAACAAACACAGGAAACTGTGCTTGGTTTTGTAATTTTATTTTTATTTTCCGGTGGATCCTCCACGAATTCGGTGGAACTAAAAAAAAAAAGTTCTAGTTCATTGTGGGACCCCACCAACAGGCCTAGGGGTCACGGTATTTCTACCCTGACCCCTTGTACTTTTTAAAAATGTTTTTTATTGGGACTCTGCCGAGTCCAAGTCGCAAGGTGGCTGCCACCACTTCCTGGTTGAAGTGGTGGCAGCCAACCAGACCTCACTATGAGATCTGTCTGATCCGCGGACTCTCAGAGTCTCTAGATATTCATAAATCTTTTTTTTTTTTTTTAATAACTCCAAAACTGCTGAATGGCTTTACACCAAATAACAAAGATCTTTCTGGACCAAGATCTAGCTTTCTGCCAAATTTAGAATAATTCCGTTCAGGGGTTCGGGCTGTAGTTGTGTCTAAAATCCCTATGGGAAAATGCATGGGGAAAACATGTTTTGGGCCTCCCCCCTTTGTTTCCCAGACAGCAGCTGAAGTGAGTGGCAAACTAGTTTTGAAAATTTCATTAAGATTTGTCAAAGTTATTAGCAAAACAAAATATGTGTCTCCTATGGAAACTAGGTCCTAACTATAACTACCTACTGGCGACCCCCAGTAGGTAACTGTGAAAGGTTGAGCCCCTGGGATTCCCCCTTACCTGTAAGTCATCACATCGTCCTCACGACTTACTCCCTCGTCTTTGGGAAATCTGTAAAAGAAAGGGAAAACAGGTTAAACTGCCTCGCACCACAGTCACCCAGACAGTGAAAGACGATTGTTTCTTTAAAAAGGGTGGCGGGCTCAGGGAAGGAGAGAACCAATCCTGCGGAGGCCGGCAAGAGGCAAAGGGAGCAGAGAAACCAGAAGGGGAGACGAATGAGGAAAATGCCGCCAGCAGGAGTCAAGAGACCAGAGCAGCCAGAAAAGAGAGGAACGTTTCTCCTGATACCACGAAGCAGAGGAAGACCGCGGCCACCCAGGAGTCTGGTAGAGAAGCCGTCAAGCAGGAGAGACCAGAAGGACCCGTGCTCAGCAGAGAAGAAGAGTACGGTTCAGAGGAGTGGTGGATCGCCCCAGAGGATGCTGAGCAGCAGCTGCAACTCTGGAGAGTTGCAGCAAAGCGTGTGAGTACCAAGGGCTGGAATTGCTGGAGTTCTTTACAAGGAGGGATGAGGGAGGGGGAGTGGGAGCAGCGCTAGACATGGGAAGTGTTGTTGAAGGGGATACTCTGTTGTATTACTTTTTTTCACATTACGTGCAGAGCACCACCTATCCTGGAAGCCGCTGGGGTAGTTAAAGAAAAGCAGATAACCGTTTCCTTGCTTTTGTTAAAAAAGGACAAACTAATTGAGGAAAGCTCTGAATCCCCTGAGCCTCCCTTTAAGTTTCCCCTAAACTCCCATGACGCTGAGAGATACAGAGTCGACTTTCCTACCCTAAATAAAAGGAGGGGGAAGAAAAGTATTATTTAAAATAGATGACATAGAGGTTATCTGTCCCTCTCTCACTTACTTCTATAAATCCCTCTCTATCTTTTCTTTGATTCTTATTTACCATAAGTTGTCATGCACCGTTTCCAGCCTTAGCACCAAAGGAGACGGTGAAAGGAGATTATTGAATTTCCCCTGAATAGATACTTACCACTGCTTTCTTTTGTTTGAGATTCCGGGGGTCCCTCCACATCTTAAGACCTAGAGAGAGGTAAAGAAGATAAAAACTCATCAACATTTCAGGAGGACTCCTCACAGCTCCATACATATATATATATGTGTTTGCACACGCAATATAATCAAAATAAAGACACCATTGCGAAACAAACGAAGCCTCTTCGTCTCCTACAGTAATATGTGTATATATATCTGAGAAAGCGGTTCCTCACACTCCGTAGAAAGGATCCCACAGCACTCCGGTAGAAGTTTTCAAAATGCTTATTTATTCAAGCAGAGGCACAAATGCCAACGCGTTCACAAAAAAGGCAATGGGAGGAATGCTTTCTATTTGTCTAACCACTGGTAACCCCTCAAAGAAGAATCCCAACCCATTGTTCTTTTGCTCTCCATGCCACCTCAGTTTGGACCCAGCCACATGCAAATCATTCTTGACCCTGCTCCTCATAGGAACAGTCCAGCCCGAACTGTCAGGCCAGGTCCTCCCTTAACTGGAACACAAGCAACCCAGGACTAGTTTCGACCTAGTTATGGGTTAATCAGCTGGGTACACTTGGGCATCCGCAGAAATTTTTCCAGGGGGGGGGCAAAATGTTAACGTCATCACTATCCTCCGACATGATGTGTGCCAGGTGGGTCACAAGAAACACTGGGGCGCAGAAGGAGCAATGGGGGACAGGAAGCAGGCTGCATATGATCTCATACATCATAGGGTTGTTATGCCACAGCCATCTCTTTCTTTTGTGGACTTTGGAAGATATCATTCACATCTTCTAGCAGTTGGCAAAGAAAAAAGCATAGCTCACCTGCCGACAGGAGCGGCTCTTGGCCAAAAGTGCAAAAGCACAGGCATGCAAAGGATTTAGAAACCTGATGCAAAATATTAATGGAAGGATCAAGCTGCTATTGTCTGATTAGCAATTTCTAATCTGTTTTTATGTCACCGCTATTGAATATACCACATTATTCATACACACGATACCCAAAAAAATACCATCTACACGGTGTTGAAATTCAGCTGGAGCATTACAAAGACCAAATGGCATAAACAAATACTCTGAATGTGCATATCTAGTATTAAGAGCGGTCTTCCATTTGTCTCCTGCTTTATTGGGAACTAAGCTGTGTGCCCCCCTAAAATCATATTTTGCAAACACCTTAGCCATACAAACTTGTTCCAATAGTACAGAAATGTGTGGCAAAGGACATGAAGTATTTACAGTGATGCCATTCAATTCACAATAATCACCATTTGATTTTGAGAAACAAAATATAGGTGCTTTATAAAACCAGGCTGGCTGTATTGAATAAAGTGAGTTGTAGATGTCCCCTGGCCCCTTAAAACTCATACATTCCCTAAACCCTAAAATTACCCCCTGGCACCCCAAAACTCATTACCACCCTGAACCCTAAAATTACCCCTGGCACACCAAAACTCATCCACACGCTGAACCCTAAAATTACCCCTGGCACCCCAAAACCCATTCTCGCCCTGAACCCTAAAATTACCCCTGGCACACCAATACTCATCACCACGCTGAACCCTAATATAGCACTAATTCGGAAGATAAGCATATCTGACGAGTTTTTTATAAGAAATGTATGTTCAGCCTGCCATTACTTCCTGCTGAGCAGTCAGGTTCTGGGTAGATGCACTCCAACAGCTGCCTGGGGGTGCTAAAACGTTCTAAAAGTGCTGTTTGAGGAATTCTGATTATGTTTGCCAAAAGTAAAACACCTGACAATGACTAGAAAGCGCTCACTATGGAGGCATACACTTTCAAACAAGAGAGAGCTGGTATGTTATGTGCTGATTTATTTTTTCTTTATTTCATAAGTATTGTTTAAGATGTATTTGCTTTGGAAAATATAAAAACTTGTAAATTATTCCTCTTGTTGCGCACTTACAGTGAGGTCTATTGATTGACGGCTTCTTTGTCAACCCAAAGCCATCACAATGGAGTCCTCTGAAATGTTACATAAGCCAAAAGACTAAAAGTGTAGGAGTCACATGTCATCCATACTGGTAGGCAGTATAGTTTAAGACTGCTTGGTGTGGAGAAGCCCAAACTCAGAGTCGAAAAAGAAACTGCATAGTTGGGAGTTCTCTTTAATAATAAGAATAGATTTCTAGCCAAATTAATCCTTTTTGCAACATTAATCAATTTTCTAATAATGTATTATTTGCAATGTGTATGCAGTTCTGGGATGAAAGTTAATAGCTCACTATTCTATATTAGGACTTTAAGTTATAAATTGCAAGTAACAAAAGGAGGTTTCTTTTGAAAGCAGTAACCTGCTGATCTGTACATACGCAAACGCACTCTGTAATCACTTGGCACACGTTCTTTGCAGCAGGCATATTAACCCTCTGCACTAACTTCACATAAGTCAAAACCTCAACTATGCAAAATGCTGATCTCTCTCGGACGATAATTAATCACAGGAGTTATTGTGACATGTATGTGAGCCTAGTAATTGCCGGGGGAAAGAAACGCTGCAGGCAGCAGGTGCTTCAAAAGCGTAACATTCAAGCACGGCGCCCCCAGGAAGGTGGCACCGGTCACACCGCCCTAAAGCCGGCCCTGGCGCTCCATGCTTCTAACAGGTAAGAAAAACACGTGCATTTGCGTTTTAAATGTCCGATCCTGCAGCAACACACTTCCAAGGCCCATACATGACAGTAACCCGATTCAAGGCCCCATTCTCCCGATTTTTTTTACAGAATCTACCACTTTGCTCTCCTGAAATGGTGGCATGTATGGGTAAGTAAGTACACCATGACCCGGCCTCAATAAACACGGCGTCTGAATTCCCCTGGCCTTGCCCTTGACCACTAGCTGTAAATTTAATTAAAAAATAAACACTCACGTCTCCGACCTCGAGTGGTCCGAGATGCCGGAATGCTAGTGTTTTTAGCCGAAAGCGGAGACAGGGCGTTGGGCGGCAAAATGCTCCTGGGCTGGCCGCAAACGCGAGGGAAGACGCACTGCGAACGTGCGCGAGCGTGCGCGCCTATAAAATAATAAGCCAATCACCCTTCAGCTTCCACCCCAAAGCTGAAATGGTGATTGGCCCGATTTTTTTTGGTCCTGCCGCCCTGGCCTGCGCTGTCATTCAGTGCTTGTAGTTGTAGCCGTAGTAGCGCATGGGTGCTTCAATATAATACGATCCAGTTCGCGGACCCCCTTGGAATGTGTCACGGACCCATGGGGGTCCACGGCCCACAGGGCCCAAAGAGGGGCGCTCTAGGGGGGGCAAGTGCCCCTCCTTGCCCCCCCTGCGGACGCCCATGTGGGTACAGTTTAGTTCCAGTGGCACAGTGAGCATGGGACCACGTCTGGGTATACCCATGCCACTTGGGGTGGTACATGAAACAAACAAAAGGTGACGGTAGGAATGCTTACAATTTGTCTAACCACTGGCAATCGGTCAGGGTAGTGTACCAAGCCATTGTATTTTTTGCTCACCATGTCACCTCAGTTTATTTTACACAACCAATCCTGCTGGTCCTTCCGAAGGGATTCTAGAAATAATTATTAATATACAAATCGTCTAATCCCAGGGTTTGTCAAAAGAGTGTAGTCATCACTAAAATCCTTGTCTACAAAGGTAATCTGTGATATTTCATGTAACAAAATACACGACTGCAGGCTTTAACACAGTGCAATAACAATCTACCCTAAAAGGACTATTAGCTTTAAAATATGTGTTTCATAATAAATAAATCAACCTGCTGTCTGTAGCCTATTCCCATTTTATGTAGCGTCATCACAGATTGATTGCTGTTTTTGACCTTATTCTTGCTGGTGTTATGACTCTGCCCTGTAAGATACTGATAATCAGTATTACAAAGCATGTGCTCTGGCCCTAAAATGCCAGTTGTAGAATTTATTTCACCCAATTGGGAGGTAGACCCAGAATATAAGTTGGTGATCCCTGAGAGTGCTACGACGTACTTTCTCAGGGTCATAGTGAATTGGATCCGGGTCACTGCTCTGTGGGATGCCTATGGCAGATGGACCATGGTAGTCGAGACTGTGGTCTCCCCTGACAGGTTCTGAAGGGAGAGCTATACGTCTATGTAGGTACTATGACTGCCCCAAGACGATGCTCTCTTTGCAATGGAGTTGGGTAGTTGCCTCGAGGAAGGTAGCGGTGTGTCCTCGCTTGATCACAGATTGTATTCCTGGCAGTGAACTACCACAGGTGGGAAGAGAACCACTGGCCGAGAGGATCTAGGTGTCCAAACTGCCAGACTCTGCGGTAATGGTGAAATTGTATTATTGTTAACTTAGACCCTAAGGTTAGGGTACAGGGACCCAAGCAGGAGGACTAGTGGTCTAGAGGTTACATAATCTGACATGAGAGGATCCAAAGACTGGCACTGGTAAGGCCAGTTCTATCCTGGATATGCTGCCTGAGCTGCCACAGAGGCTGGAGTCCTGGAGCAGGCAAGTCCCTGAATGACACAGAGAGAATGTGTGACCCATGATGCTGGTTGTGCTACCAAACTGGAAGGCCTGACCTACCTGGCACATGTTCAGTGACAAAGTACACACCCGGAGCTGAATTCCAATCTCATTGTATCACCCTTGAGATAGTAAAAGGGAGAGTGGAAGGAGGGTGTCTGCACAATGGCGTTGTAACCACCCACTCTGAAAGCCCTGGGAGGTCTCAGGGAGGTTCCATAACCAATGACTTAGAGACAAGAGAGTTTGCCAAGGGAAAGAATGTCATGTGTGAGCTGCACTTCCCTGCCTGGACACTTTCAGAGACCATAGTGTGGGCGTTGTAGTGACAGGCAAGAGGATAGTCTTAGGCTACATGCCTGACTTTGGCCTGAAAGCCTGGCGCAGCCATGTGTGGGTCACCTAGAGCTATGTGTGTTGGAAGGTCCTGAACTGCATCTGGAGAGGACTCCAAATCCGGTAGGTGACTATTTATCAGGCCACAGACTGGAGGAGCTGCCTAACCAAGGCCCTGGATTTGAGCATTTACCTGTGAGTGGGTGCCTGGTGACCTGGTGCAGCAAACTGACAACTGTCAGTGGTCTCTTCTTCTTTTTTGCCATTTGAACAGAAAATGACCTTTGGTTGGGGACACAGATCTGATTACAGGAGGCAGGATGGGTCACATGGCCTGGTTTGCCATGGTGTGACTATTCACATACTGGGGTGCATTTATTAGTCAACTAGGTGTAATCCTCTTACAGATGGGGTCTGCAGACCACAAGGGTTTCCCATGAAAATGGTTAGGTCCTTGGGCACATCTTGACAGAGGGGCCCAGATCATACAAGTGATACTGCAGAAACTGTGAATTGACCTTGTTCTTTCACCTGGGCAAGGAAGTCCATCAAGAGATTGATTACTCTGCAATATCTCTCGACTGAAGGGGGCTGCGATGCAGAATCACTTTTTTTTGCCTTTTCAAGTTACCTATTTTTGCTGGTATATAGACTGTGTGCCCTGTGATACTGCTAATAAGTGCTACAATACATGCGCTCTGGTCCTAAAATAGTAGCGGTAAAGTTGAGTTCACCCAATTCATTTATTTAACAGATCCTAAGGAACATTGTATGTGGCTCAGAAAAAGGACCTACAGCGTGGACATATAGTGCAAAATATACAGCATTCAGTGTGGTCTGCAGTTTAAATTTACTGCAGTGACACATGGCAAGGAAATGTGCCTTGGTCATGTAGGTAAAGTATAGTTTTATATATTCATAAGTCACACCTAAAATGTGCTTGTTAGTCCACATGGCAGCATGCTAATAAATAAATAAAAATAGGGCATGCTACATATTGGACTTAGTGTTCTCTCACTGTGAAATAATACCCAACTGTGTAGGAACTACTAGACTTTTCCTTAACAGGCCTAGTTAGGATTAACACCTTTAATCTGTTTTCACTTTAATCTGCATCCACTTGGGGACACCCTAGAAAAATTCTTCAACGTTATTTCCATGCCAATTTTGAAAATCTGATTTACTGGTGAAATCAGATTTTTTATAACTAAAGTAACTGTAAAATTGTACTTTAGGCTGCCTGAGACAGAACTAGTTTAAAACCAGTTCTGTCACTCATTACACTTCTTGGGCTAGAATGTACATCCTTGACTGTTGTAGAGGTTAGGATTCTTGCTAAGAGGACAATAGCTTGCCTCTGAGCCCAGGAACAGCAAATGGGCGTTAACTGCTGACCACTTAGCAGTAATTAGCCATACGGAAGTGGACAGGAACAGCTAGCAGAACAAATGGTGGCTTTAGCACTACCTTTTGTTGACTTGGAGTTGCCAAGGACAACTTCTCCTATTCATTTCCAGGACACTCCCAGACAGCTGGGTTCCAAACACAGTAGGAGGGAGATCTAGTTTTGGAAGGAGGGCTCATCTAAATTGGGGTGTCAGGTGGGAGGAGGGTTCATCTGAATTGGGGAGTGGCTAAAGGAGTAGAAGACGGGCCTGCCTGCTAGCCTTTGACCTTGAGGCAGAGACTCATGGGTAATTTTACAGTAAGGCAATGAGGAAGTGCTAAAAAAGGATCAAATGGGACTGTGAGAAAATAGTTAGGATTGGGTGGTAGAATGTGAGAGATGGGCGGACAATAAATCTGGGAGGCCGCATACGTTTCTCAATTTTGGCATTTTTATTTTGACAGGACAATGCAGTGAAGAAAAATTAATAACAAAAAAATAATGTCTTGGTTCTGAAATATTGGTCCTGGTTTGTCAGGGCTTCTTCTTTCATTAGTAACCTTCTTTTTCTCTTCCTTCCCTTAGATTCCAGTTCCAGTCTCCAGTGGTGCGTCGTCCCCAGGTTGTTAGGAGAGAAGACAAGGAGAACAGGTAAGTAAAATGGCCTGTCTAATAGGTTTAATAGCGACAGGGACCATCACCACACCCAGGTGTGTAGAGAACCCTTTTGCTTCGGGTTATTAATTTATAACCCTTTGATAGAAGAGGAGGGGGGTTGTGGAATAGAGAAAACAAATGTGCACTTGGCTCCCCTGACTCACTCAAACCAATTATGTGCCTTTAGTCTATCTCAGGTCATTTTTATGGCTTCTCTTAATCATCTCCTTAGTCCTCTCTTTCTCGGACTCTTAATATAAAGGCTCTTTTATTCTCTTCCCTCAAAATCCACCAATTTCTCTTTTCTGGAAATTACCAATGGCCACTGTATTAAGACAAGGACTCTCTTTGGTCCCTATACTTCCCTCATCCCGGGCCCCTTCTGTACTCCTCCCCTCTCCTCCCTTTGCCACACTACTGTTTCTTAACTTTCCCCACATATTCACTCCCCACCCAGTACATCCACTGAATCTACCCTTCTCTCTTTGCCCACATATCGGGAAAAGCCACAACTCTCCTGAGTTGCGGTGTGGACTTCAAGCTTCCCAGGGCGACCACCACTCTTAGGTCCACTTTTCTGGAGCTTCGTCGTCCTGTTGTGCTGGTCTCTGCTCCTCGACTGCAGAAACTGGGGGTCCTTCTCTGTCCTCTGGATCGGCGTCTTCGTCCTCCTCTCCTTCGTTAGGCTGGGTCCGGGCTCTTCCTTCCTTTCTGGAGTCTTCTGGGTTTTGCCTCCCTATTCTCCCCAGCTCTGACCCGAGCATCCGTTCTTCTTGGTCCGTACTCGCTGGTGATTGGTTACGTGCATCCATGGATCCACCTTCCTTCTTTGCCAGCATCTCTCTGCCATCCAACTTAACCCTTTCCTTCTTCTCTTTACAGGAAACGGGCTGTCGAAGCAGTTCATCGGGCTGGGGATTAAAAGGTAAGTTAAGGTGTGCTGGGTTGGGATCTGTGGGGTGGACTAGATTGTTTTGGGGGAAGAGGGGCGGGGTTAGTTCTTCCTCACATAGAATTTATCTATTCACTGGCTAGTGTACAGGATACAACTAGCACCTTAACCACCACTTCCTCAGAACATTGTTGAACCTGGAAAGACTCCATCTGAAGAAGAAGGCCCTAATGGACTAGGACTCCTGGCAGAAGAAGACTACTCACACAAAGACTTCTGGCTCCTGCTGGCACCCAGTAACGAAAATAGATCTCTAAGGGCCAATTGGCTGGCCTCCTGTTTACCTACTTCAGAGACACAAAAAGAAGTAGAACTCCTGGACTCTACATGAGATCTGGCTGGATAAACCTGGTGCCCGGAAGCTTTCCCTGGGGAGCCAGGGACTGCAAACTGACCAGTAGAAACTTTGCCAGCTGTTGTACACTATGTTTGAAGTTAAAATATTTGACCGACTTGATGCAACTAATCTCCACTCTGTCACAGTTGCCTGAAATACCACCTAGTCCCTGTGCATCACAAACTGTTTGTCGATGGTGGTTTACTTTTTCTAGACACCTTTAGCCTGAAAACTTCAGAAAATCATATCTCAGTTCCCCTTAACCTATTTAAATGAACTTGGTGTGTCTCCTATTCATTATATTTTGAATTATTTTTCTAAATTGGTGTGTGTATTTTACTGTGTTGTCTTCTTTACTTTAAAATTGTTGGTGCTGCTTGAACTTAAAACACAAACCTCTGTGGATTGCCTGCTACTTGTGCCAAAGCTGCCAGGAGTTCAGCAGGAATTCTTTCAGAACTGCGTTTTGACATAACTAGAATGGGTTTATTGATTTGGTGGAGGTAGCCCCTCCCAAACAAATTCCCCAATGATGACACTGCCTTTGTATACCTTTCCATAATAAACATAACATATGGGACTGATGCCATTTGAAATAATGTTTCCCAATGAACTAATCAGGTCTTTATCATTCCCTTGTCACCGGAAATGGCTTAAACTTTCTGTATTGAGCTTAAGCATTTTCACAGGGCGACCTTTGAGTATAGCATAATAAAATTACAAATATGCATACAATTACAATGGTCAAAACAATATAAAATTCCTCCCAAAAAGGCCTAACAAGGATTATAATAGTGCAAATCTTCAACCCCACAGTCGGTTCAAGTGGGTCATCAACATCAAAATGCTTTGCTGCTAGGATAATATATGAAACATGCGACGAAATACCTGCAAACAGGCTTTAGCACAGTGTTATAACAATACAGGCTTTAGCACAGTGTTATAACAATACAGGCGTCAGCACAGTGTTATACCAATACAGGCGTTAGCACAGTCTTAACAATACAGGCGTTAGCACAGTGTTATACAATACAGGCGTTAGCACAGTGTTATAACAATCCATCCTTAAAATCCCTTTAGGTTTAACATATGCTTTTCACAATATGTAAGTCAGGTCACTGGCTTTTTCATTACCTTTTAAAATAAGCAGAACAGGTCAAACCCGAATATGTGATGTTACACCGCAAGCAAATGCCACGCGGTAGGTAACAATGCGGTCGTTACATCGTCCTCGTTGTTACCACACATGGCATTACATTGCAAGTCGTTTCAGCGACTTGCGCTAGATGGCGCGCTGGATTTAGGAATAGTATAAATTACTATTCCTACTCCAGTTAGCGCAGGGAAGGTGTTGGATTCAAAATCCAACACATTCCCTGGTGTTGCGCGCCATCTAGCGCAAGTCGTTGAAACGACTTGCGATGTAATGCCATGCGTGGTAACAACGTGGACGATGTAACATCCGCGTTGTAATCTACCCGCGTGGTATTACCAGCGTTGTAAACGCTGTCTCCCGTCAAACCCTTTTCCAATGAACTGATAATGCCTGTAGCCTTTACCATTGGTTTGACACCATAGCCAATGCATGACTATTGAATTGAGCGTAAGTTGGCAACCATCATACATACCATCATAAAATTACGAAGATGTAAAAAATTACAATTGACAACACAATATACTTAACTAGGCCTGGATGGAATTTAAATTATGCTGGCATCATTCATGTTACCCTTTTACATGAAGTTCCCGAAATGACGCCATTACACCACTTCATATAATGATGCACCATTCAAGGTAACATTTTACTGTGAACGCATGGTAACAACAGAACGTGAGAGGCTGTTGTTCACTATGATCTTTTCAAAATGTGCCCTTGTGCCACAAATTGACACAAGGACCCAATTGGTGCTAAAATATAGTGTGAAAAGACAATTTGCTTTCCACGCAATTACGCAATTTTCACAGACCCACTATATGCAAACCTTCTCAAAACGGCCTAACATGGATGATCACAGTGAAAATGTCCTACTCAGGTGGTTTGTCTGGGGTGTAAAGGAACCCAAAACCCTTGCCTACTACGGTAATCTGGGAAATTTCTTTTAAACACAATACTTACCTGTAGCCTGTAACAGAGTGTGATAACTATCCATTGTTAGAGGCCGGCCTCCTGGATCTAACAAATGTTTTTCCACACCAAATAAGCCAGGCCTAATGCCTTTATCATAAATTCTTTTAAAAATAAACTGATCATAGCTTTGACATTTGACATAACATTTTCCAGTAAATAAACCAGTCAATAGTCTTTATCAATGGCTTGTCACCAAACGTACTCAGGCGTACTGTATTGATTATAAACTTTTCCACAACACAACTGTAGGAGAGTAGGGTCTGCTTTCTATGTTCACCCCCACTTTTTGCTTTTGCTTTACTGGTTTACGACTTAGATGTGGCTGTGGGCCTGCTAATCAGACCCACAGCCCTGCTGTTCTCTCTCTAAATTAATACTATGTACTTTAGGTGCATAACCCATTTGGATAGGATCACCTTATTGGCCCCTGTACAGTGTACCCTAGGTACCCAGGGCATAGGTGTACCCTAGGCCTACCAGGGGCTGCAGCATGTATTGTGCCACCCCTGGCCTGGCCTTCCATTTTGACACAACTGGCTGATCACTCAGCTGGGGCAAGGTCGTGTAATCACCCCTTGCTTAGGTGTAGTATTCCTATACCTAACTTACATATAGACACATGTGTACCTATCAGTCACTCCTATGGCAGGCCTTGACAATCCTGGAGGCAGAGTGCTTGGTAACATGTGAGATGGTGCTCTAGCATGAGCTGAGCCTGTCTGCAGCTTTCGGAACCATGTCCTTATAGCTGTTCTATGATATAGCCTACCATATACTCTTAAAGTACCTTATAATCTTAGACGGTTATGGTAACTATGGTTTGGCTTTATCAAAACATGTCGTGTAAGGTGTCTAACACTCGGGAATAATACCCCCATGCCATTTCTGGACATGAGAATATTATTCCCCCCTTCTAGAGGGAAAGACATGTTAAAATCATACTTCAACTGTTAGCCTCTGACCAAAGCCTCAGCATCACAAAATGGATGCTGCTGCCACGACACAAGTCTGACCTCCTGCAGCTGGGAGTGATCCCAGCCAGGGAGGCCTGGACAATAGGTTTCCTGCTTGGGGAGGTGCTAGCACCTCCCCAGACAGCCTTTAGTGTATTGGGGCAGGGTGGGCTGAAAGGAATGAGACATGCCTGGGGCACACAAGGTGTTCCTTGCATAGTCCAGTTCAAACCGGCGCTGGGGCACTCCAGCCCCAGCTCTGGCGCGAAACTGGACAAAGGGAAGTGGGTGTAACCACCCCCTCCCAGGTCCCACCCATAAGGCGTGACCTAGCAGGTATCCCAGCCCCCAGATTAGTATAAGAGTGGGAGTTGGGCCTCAAGACTTTAGATTATCCTGAACCTGCAAAACTGAACAGAAACTCTGGACCTTCGACATTCGACGAAAGAAGAAGACTGAAGAATCTCCCTTGTAGCCAAGGAGTGGCTACCCTGTGCAAACAGGCACCATCAAGTGACTACCCTTTGCTTTGTGAAACGTTCGACGAGGAACCGACTGCAGAGCCCGACCAGAGCCTTGATTTCCAGACTTCTCCGACCCTCATCCACATCTGCAGCAGAGCTGAGATCCGTGGAGGCGACGAGCGACGTGGAACCGGCTACCTGGGAAAAGTGGCTAGTAACTTACAGCGCAGCTTCTGAGGTACCCTCGAAGTTGTGCACCGGGGATTGAGAAGCCCCAACCCCAAGCACCATCTGCACCGAAGACCAGCCCCCCACACTCCACGAGTCCTGCGTGGGGCCCTTCAGCATTTTCCTGCTTGCCGCGTCTGTCCGGTTGCTTGCCCGCTGGCTAGTGGCCTTGGTGACGACGCTCCCTGAAATCTTCTGCGCTGGTTTGGCTCCTCCAGACTGGCTCCCGCTTCTCTGCAAAGAAGAAGCACCCCAGACCTTCCTGGTCTGCACCAGAAGCAAGTCCTTTGCTCTTCGTGGGTTCCGCTTGCCAAGGCTTGGTGAGTCCTAGTCCAACTTCGACGCCGCCGACAGCAAGAGCCTTCGTGGGACAGCTCGCCTCCTGGTCCTGGTCGTCCTCGACGCTTCCTGGTCCTCCTGGCTGCAGCGACAAGCTTCACCTTCACCTGCAACTCTTCACGACATCGCCTGGTTCCTTCCTGGTTCCACGTGGTCACTGGCTAGTGACCTTGACTCTGTCCCCTCTGCTTGCAGGTTTTCTTCTCTTCTTGATCCCAGCCTTGGGATCCACCGGACACTCTTCACTGACTGCCTGTCAGCATCTTTCTTCAGGCATCCATAGGAGTCGACGACGAAAACGACGCATCTTCACCCCTATGCACCCGCAGCCTGTGGGCTAGGTAACTTGGGTACTCCGGTGCTCATCAGGATAGTGACTATCCTAGTGTCTAGTTTTCAAGTCTCAACTTCCTAGCTACTCCGGAAGTGTCCTAAATCTACCGTTTTCTAAACTGTACTATTGCTATTGACTTTTACGCATTACGCGTGAGTGTTTCCACTCTGCACACGAATCCCGTGGGCCTCCCACTTCCTAACTAACGCTAGTGTAGTGTAGCCCCAGCGATTCCCTAGGCCTAGGCCTATTCTATTTCCGTGACAGTGGTTCTTATACCACTTACTTAGTATATGGTTTGCGTGGCCCCTAGGGCCTAACTGTATTACTTACCTGTGTGACTTACTGTATGCATTAATAAGACGGTGTTGTACTTACCTCTAAACTCATAAAGAGTGCTGAGGGTTTGCTTAGAATAAATACACTTTATTTTATATATATATCTGTTGTGGTGTCCTTTCATTTGGTATTCAAGGGATTATATATGGTATCACAGCTGGCTTCACATGCCATTCAGAGTTTAGCCTAAGACTGCTCTTGTCCATGCTACCACTAGGATAGCTGGTCTATAAGGTTGACTTTACAACCAATCACCATAAGGGTATTTGGACTGATATAAGGTGTACACTATAACTAGTGACATCATACATCAGGCCAACTTCTCACAACAACCATCAGGCAATCAGACATAAAATTACACATGTATACAAAAGTACATTTGGTAAAGCAAGTTACTCTAACTCCTAAAACAGCCTAATAAGGATTCTATCCACACGGTTTGTCAGAGACAGCAACGGACACCAAAACCTATACCTAACAGGATAATCTGTGAAGACTTCATATCATAAAACACCTCTCTGTAGGCTTTAATAGAGTGATAACAATCCACCCTTAAATGCTTTGCTTATTGACATATGCTTTTAAAAACAAATGTGTTGAGCCTACTCCCTATTTTCACAACTTTTCATATTAAACAGATCAGGCCTATCGCATTGATCATTGGCTTACCACCACAACCAACACAGTACTTCTGTACTGAGCAAATGTTTTCACCGATGGCGACAAGTGCAATACAAGCACTCTTTTGTCAGTTGCAGCACACAACTCCTGCCCAATCCAATGCTGTACTCAACAAAACCAACATGCGGGCACTGCATGAGCCCCTCTCTCAAATGTGCTTCTGAAAGCTCTTTTTCTGTTGATCTCATATGAACGAGGAAAAGCTGGGCTGTCAAGCCAGACTTTAAAAGTAACCCAATGAGCTCTATAAATCTTACAATAGAATTAAAGAAATGTCTTAATGGCTCCTACATTCATATTCTGAAACTGAATTAACAGCCTCTCTATGTTGTTAGTAACTGACCTTATAGTAAGTAGTCTGTGATTTCCTACATTGAAAACCCTAGCATCTGGAGCCAGGGTTCTGTGTTACTTGTGGGTCAGGGCTGGAGTTCTTTGAGACTTGTACTCTGCATTATTGACTTCTGATGGAGTGTTCTATGCGATGAAGGATAAGGAACAGACAAATGTTAGCTGGGTTGGTAGGGATTACACACTGTAATAGGATTACATGTAAAGTAATCATGTCTCCACAGTCCCTGTACAGTTTCAAATATATTAACTACATACTACCTTTTCACCCTTTAACCTTTCTACATAGTTTTCTCCATTCAGAGACTTTTTTTAAAATCTACGTCCTTAGGCCGTAAATATTTACAAATGTAAAATCAGTTTTGAAATTCAAAAACGTGAATTTACTGTCGAAAATCTATATACTCACATTCAATATTACCCCAGTGGTGTATTTTAAAAATATTCTCAAAAGTTTGTTAATCAACACCCTATGGCCTGTCTCAGAAAATAAACAGAGAAATCTAAATTCCTAAACTTATATCTGTGCCTGGTCTATATTTCAGATTTTTGGGACATTCTCAAAGAACGTCAGAAGTGCACCTAGGAAGTTGAGATAAGCCACTAGAATCTCAGCTTTCCAACAGTACTCACAAGCATGAGCAGTTGTACTTTTACATGGTGCAAATTATGCATCTGTGTATGCTTAGCTACCTGCATTTGCAGATGTAAATATTCTTTCTCTGCACAGGGAAAATATTTGTACACCATCGAGAAGCACTTCCCACCACACCACAAAAGAAATTTGGATTGTTTCACCACTGCCTATATGTATATATTATCAGACGACGACTGCACTCGTATACTATGTAAGGACCTTCATAAGGACTTATTTTTGATCAGAAGTAAACAATTGTTTGTTAATTCGCACTTGTACAGTCCATAATTTTCCACCAGTGCAGCGTGACAACACACTTCGATGGTCCGGGATATGTCCTTTCAAAGTTTTGCATCTGGGCCTGGCGTGTGATTCGGTTTTGTGAAGGTGTGCAGCCAATATTGGCAGTATGTCAGTTTTAATGTGGGGTTATGCTCCTAGAGGGTGAGACTGAAAGGCGGCTCCAGATAGGCCTCATAAATCCAATGTCAACACTGACAGTGTTATTCTTATAAGTGGGTATTCATTTTCCCCACAGAATTACCTATATTGCGCCATGTAATCTCTATTCACTTGAAAGTCGGTGGCTTGGCTTGCGGAGGGAATCCTGGCCTTAGCTTTTGGCTTCACGGTTTACCAGATACATCCAGATTATCAGGGACACATTTGTCCAGTCCTGGACTTTCCTTTAATAAACTATTGCATTCTGAGAGTTGTATTCCTGGTTCATGTCACCTGAACCCGTTGGTCTAACGCAGCTGAAATCAATGATTTGAGACTGTAACATGGCTTCCCTGATGCCATGGAGCCCTCTAGGAGCTTCAGTCCTGGCGAAGTTATCATTTCCTCGTGGCAGTAAACTCACGTCTGCATAAATTAAAAATAGAACAACTCTGAACTCCTGCCCCGCACACAGTGCCCTGCGCTGAACTCCATGCGTGTCATGTGCGTGACCATCACTGCAGCAGGCCCGCGAGGAATGGGAAACACTGACGCGCGCGTGCCTCTGACACGCCTCGTGGTAGCCCGGGCCTGGGAGGGGGCTGCAGGTGTCCACACTAATCAGCGCGCGGGTGACTTCCGGGGACGGGGCCGGGTGCCAGGGCACGGCTGGGGAGCAAGATGTCTGTTAGAATTAAGGAACGAGGCCTGGTAGTCCCCTGGGTGCTTACAGCAGCCCCTGCTCCTCTGTGGGATCAGAGCCGGAAGTCCCCTGGGTGCTTACTGCGGCCCCCTGCTCCTCTGTGGGATCAGAGCCGGAAGTCCCCTGGGTGCTTACTGCGGCCCCCTGCTCCTCTGTGGGATCAGAGCTCAGTGTACGCCTCCAGCCAGCAGCCTGGTGCCCTTTTAACCGGAAGCAGCAAGGATCAGCCTGCTTCCCCCATACAGATCTCTTTCAGTCCATCAATCGTTCCTTTTTTGCGCTTCATTGTTGCAAATATTGGAAACTAAGTAATAGGAAAGATATAACTCTATTAGGCAAAGTTTGAAGTCGCATTCATGAAGCTATCGCAGCAAGAAGCCAGGAATCCACATTCTGCGGTCTCTCAGCAGGAAAGAAAGTATTACTTTTAAAATGCAGCTCAAAAACAAAATATTCTCATAGTGATTTAAGGCATTGGTAATTCAATCACCGAACTCTTATTAGATATACACTACTGTGATGTATACAGGGCACGAGTCGGGGGAACACGCGGGTGGACAGCGTCCACCCACTTTTTTACACAGGGAGAACGCCGTCCACTCTGCCAAGAATGTGGGCCGCACTGAATAATGTGCTGAACTCGTCCCGGTGTAGTTTCAAACACTGGACACATTCAGCAGCGCATGCACTTTGTGTGCTTTCCATCTGCAACAAGCAACAAGGTGCAGGATGGGAGGGGCTTTCTTATTTAAGCCTCCTGCTGGGCCCATAACAAAGGCCGAATTTGAGGGGTCATCAGGCCTCCTTTTGTTCCAGTCTCTTGGCTGGGAGCAGTCAGGAGCCTCACACCTGATGCAAATGAAGCGGAGGGGAAACAAAGGCTCACCCCTTGTTAGCATTTCACACATACTTTAGAGAGGCAGCTTTTCACCTTGTTCAGTCCCTGTTTAGCAGATATGCATGCACTGTAAGAATATCAGATGTGTTGGTCTTTCCCAGTATTTACTCAAAACAAATTGCATTTATTTAGTGCTTACTTCCCCTGAGGTGGCGTTGAAATAATTTAAAGTACCACTATTTTTTCTTGTATAGCCCTACTCATCCCAATGCAGTGTGTCAGAGCGCTTTACATCAACACGTGCATATTACATGTACAATAAAATATATGCGTTTGTAAATGAATGTACAGGATGTGTTACATAAAACTGGGGGATTGCAAGGTGTCGAAGTCACAATATCATCTTCCATAGCTCACTGTGCTATTATTCTCGCAATGCGCTCAAACGTACACATGACAGATCCACTAAACATATATGTGAGGGCTTTAGATCTGATGTCACTTCTTGTGATGCCACTTCCTGTAAAGTCATGGCTTGTGATGCCACTTTCTATGATGGCAATTCCTGTGATGCCATGTGTGAATTTGAGCGCCATGATGTCACTTGCAAACTGCCAAACCAGGTCAGGCCCCCCACTTCAAACTTTAGGACTTGTGCCCTAGATGTATTTAGACATATTTAAATAGTGTGTCATCTCCATTCGAACCACATCTATTGTATACAGAAATAAACATGTAAGGGGTTCTCTGGAATGCAAATGGAATCCTACTTTCTTTAGATTCTCATTGGTTTATTGCATAATGGCTTTCTGATTGGTGGGATTCAATGCTGAAGTTTGAAGATGTGCCTGCTTGTGTGCACAGTGCACACAAGGACAAGAGCTCACACAAGCTTGTGTGTGTGTGTGTGTGTGTGTGTGTGTGTGTACACACACCACTCACGGAAGTGGTGCATGTCCACTGCACACCTCACACAAGTTGTCCATATCCACAACACCATCCTACATGACAACATGCCTCACAAAGTAGCACTCACTTCCCACCAAGACATACCAAACATCATATAACGATAGCACACATTAAGCCAGATCGGTCGTCTTTCTACCAACAAGACCGATTATGCAGATAACTGACAAAGCACGCAACAGTACTAGCTACCATCATTATTAACCACATAAAACATTTGCTGGGCAATGCACACTTGCACCAAGTGAGAACATACGGGGATTTTGCTACAGCAGAACTTATACTCATCCAAACTGACACACTCAGCCAGCTGACCGCACCCCTCAACAAAACCAAAAGGTGAACGGATGCCATCATGGCAGAATGTGAGCTAAACGTGCTGGGAATGGGACAAAAAGGGGTGGGGGCTGAAGAAGGAAAAACATGCAGGAGAGGGCAAACAGGAGAAGGGCTGGGACAGAGCCCTCTGAGGAAGATTACTAACAATAAAGAAACTGCCTTTGGGGACAGCAACAAAACGAAAATATGAAAAGAGGAATTTAGTGATTTTTTTTTAAACAGTAGGACAGAGAGGTGTGAGTAAAGGAGGGTTCTTAACGACACCAAAAATTATGAGTTGCTCATAAATGATCCCACCCCCTCCCTCAAGATTCGCATACAATCCTTAGTGGATGATGCGGAAGACTCTGGCCAGATATCCAAGAACGAGGCCAAATTTCTCACAACCACACAAGGCAAAATACCATATTTTTACACTGTTCCTAAGATCCATAAGAACAAAACCCCGTCCCGGGACGTCCCATCGTCTCCGGCATCGGGTCTCTTTTAGAACCCCTCTCACGTTTTTGTGATCATTTCTTGCAACCATTGGTTCAATCTACCAGCACGTACCTTAAGGATACCAAAGACCTTCTAGGTCTTCTAGCGGACATACGCTATGACCCCAACACTTCCTTCTTGGTGTCACTTGATGTAGAGAGCTTATATACTAGCCTCCCTCAAGACGACACCCTCAAAGTATTAGAACAGGCTCTCAACAACACCGACTGGCAACATCGCACCCCACCTTCCTTTGTACTCAAATGCGAAACACTAGCGCTCAAAGAGAACTACTTTGAATATGAAGGCAAGCTATATCTCCAGAAGTACGGCACTTCAATGGGCAGCGTTTTTGCCCCTAGCGTAGCGGGCCTGTATGTCTTCCACTTTGAGACCCAACATCTCCTCGACATCAACTCATCACGCATCCCCCAAATAAAATTCTACAAGCGGTACATTGATGATATCCTCCTGATCTGGGAAGGATCAGAAGAATCCTTGGCCTCTTTCTGCGAATGGATCAACACGTGCGACCCTAATCTTAGGTTCACACACAGCTCAGACAGGCATCAGACCACCTTTCTAGACCTGGACATAAAAGCAGAATCAGGAGGCCTTGTGAGTAAGACTCACTTCAAACCTACAGCTCGCAATTCCCCATTACATTTTTCGAGTTTCCATCCCCGAGCCCTCCGTGAGAACCTTCCATATGGCCAATTCCTTCGCCTCCGCAGGAATTGCAGTGACACCAAGGATTACAAGGCACAGGCAACTGACCTTTGCCAAAAGCTGCACCAACGTGGTTATCCTCGCAAGATAACCAAGACAGCTAACAAGAGGGCCAGAAACCAAAATCGCGAGGGCCTTCTTGAGAACTACATTAAGGCACCTACCAGTCCGCCACTCACATGTGTGACCACCTTTAACACAGTGACCAACAAAGTTGCTCGTATCATTAAAAAAAACTGGAGTATCTTGAACACAGGAAAACTCAACTGGGAACCTCCCCTCTTGGCCAACAAAAGAGCCCGCACCATCAAGGACACCATCGTATCCACCAGACCGATCTGCTTCCCCAAACCCACCAACACGGTCCTCAACGCATGGGGCCTCCCCAACGTCAAAGGGCACTTCCCATGCGGCAATTGCAGTGTCTGTCACATCACTGAGACGACCAAACAACTGAATCTTGAACCGGGAAAAACTTGGGAACTCCGCAAACATACGAATTGCAACTCGGAAAATGTTGTGTACCGGATCACCTGCCCTTGCAACCTCATCTACATAGGCATGACCACTCGGAAAATAAAAACAAGGATCTGTGAACATCGTAGTACAATACGATGTAAGAAAAATACAACTAAAATGACTACCCATTTTTTGGAAAAAGGCCACATGACCAATGACATGAGATGGGTTGTGGTAGAGGCCCTGGACCACAACCTCCCAAATATCCAGAGTCGCCTTCTGGAACAAGAGCAACGTTGGATATATCGTCTGTCCAGCCATACCACTGGACTCAACGACAATATCCCATGGAATAGCCTCAGGAGAACCTAATCCCACCCCTTCATTCGTCCTCCTGTAGCCTCCTATGCCAGCACTGTATTCTCCCACTCTCCTGGCAGACCCCGTAGCCCAAGGACCTTCGTGAGGCGAACCCCCACTGTTCACCTTTATTAGCCAGATGCCAGCACCACATCTGCACCCCTGTTTTCGGTCCACGCCTTTCCCACACAAGGCTTACTTCAGGTACCGATATTTTAGATTTGGCATCCAGTACCCACATGCCTGACCCCGTTCAAGCTATCACTACTCGCGCCCTCCAATTCGCTGCTTCTCTGCTCCTCAGCGCATGCGCTCTGGAGTAGCTACCTCTACGCTCAGTCGCGCCCCACGCATGCGCGCACAACTCGCAGCCCTGCCTCGCACATGCGCAGACCTCTTAGCCACAGCAGCGCCTACTGACGCCCAGCACGTAATCCATGGCCCCCTACCACTACTTATTCCACCTCCGCCTCGGACACACCATCATCCGGGATCCGGGAGCCCCGAGTAGGTGGTATACGGGTGCTGCTACTTGACCAAGTAAGGTGACGCGCGCTGTTTCCCTGTCGGTCTACATCTGCCGATGATGTCCCGATCTTCATGCCTGATTTGTTCCTTTCTACCCACAGAATTTGTGAATTAAGGAGCGCACTCCTTCCCTTTCCTGAGCAGCGACCAACACTCAGCCATAGTGTAATTCCTTTTTAATTCCTTCTGTTTGTCTTCCCCTCCCCCCCCCCGTTACCTCAGCACGTCACATAGGGGTAATTCCCCTCTGTGTACCCAGCACCTCATATGTATTGCACACTGTCACCTGGATAACCTATCCAAAGGAGTGCGTACTGGGTATTTACGATTAAGTCTGACCACTCGGTGGCCACACAGCACCACCCTTCAAGGTGCCCACTGCCTCCACCAGGCACCCCATGAAAATAGTTCACTACCCTTCCTGCCTGTCTTGTTGCCGGTCTTGCTGTTCACTAATTTAACGATAGAGCTCACAGGACACTCAGCGTCCTCTCATTTGTTATTTTTGATCAGTGTGAGACTATAGCAGCATGCCACACCAGTATAGTATGTGTGTGGCCACAGGCACTACCGACTGCAAGTGTTGGATACATCACAGCACGTAAGATTGCATTTTATAGTTGCGGCGATACTCAGCACAAAATGTTAATGCTTTATATGTCTTTGTGCTATGTTCTTTTCTCCCACAGGTTTTTTTCGCTGCGGTGTCCGCCAGTGTGCAGACACCTTTTCCACACACCTTAGAGAGTGTGTAGGTAATTAAATCCTTTTTATTTTTCACTAATCACGTGGCACTCCTCACTTTGCCACTCACTTCACTCACTGGTCCTGACGAAAGCCCCTGACACTCCTAAGTGGGCTGAAACATGTAGACCTACCACACATACAACTATTAGAAACTAATCTCTTTCGTAGTTGCACCACATAGTTTTATTTTAATATATCCTGAGCCGCCAATAATAAATTTACCTCGGCAAGGACTCTCAGAGATATTTTTAAGCCTTCACGACATCACACTTCTGCACCACACCAGCTCCGCTGTAGTCAGGCGTCGCAGCACAACCGGGAGGCACTCGGCCACCCGGTTGGGGCCCCTATGATGAAGCATGACATCAACCAGGTTGGTGTGTGAGGGGCCTTTTAACTAACCTAGTGGGTTCCCTATCACTGCTTCTCAGTGATTGTACCAACACCTTCGGGTTCGTCCAGCTTTGATAAAACTAAAGGAGGGTTCAAACAAGGAGAAGCAGGAGTGGGCGAAAAAGGACTTATTTCCCACTTAGTCTAGAGAATTGAATGTGAACTTTCCTCACATCCTGAATGTATGGTGCAAATGCTATCATGAATTCGAAGTTTGGTGATCTAAGGATATTGTTGTGATTGGAAAGGTGTAGGGTAACTTTAGTGGTTTGGCTTATGTGTGATTTGACAAAGAGTTTCACCAGTGGGTGTGAGACAACAGAAATGATGTGGTGTGCTAGATAGGACTCGTGGCATGAAGGCCACGGCCAGTAGTGAACGTGGCCAGCTGGTTCACAGTTCTGTATCAGCCCGTTATTTTTTTTCTTTAAATACTTTTTATTTCTTTTTTTATTTCATAAAATGAAAAGCAATTATTATGGAAACATATGAAAGCATTGCAGTACTTGTGGCAATTTGGATCAGAATGCATACATAAAAAGTAATCAACAATTATTCGCAACATCAAGATGTTGGACTGTCCCTTCCAAATAAATGTGTTGATGTCACACCCTTCACCTATGATTTCACACAGCTTGAGAAACCAGAGGGTGATTTTTTATCAATATCACCATGTGCCAGTGACTTACTCACATGTTCTTAACTTCCCAGGACAACCCCTGTTCTCATAAATCATTTTTTCAGTAAACAGGCTTTGACCTCAGTCTTGTAGGGCATAGCTGATTTACTCTTTCTTTCTCTACAAATTGGTGTGTTAATGTAGCGCTGGTGTCTAGCGCCACTGAGAAATATTTTTTGGGGGGAGTTTTATATATAGCGAACTAAACCCGAAGGTATCAGAGCGCTTTACATGAGCACCAATTTAGTTACACAAAGACACATTCATTTTTGTTAGGCACGGAGAGATTAAGTGATTTGCCCAGAATCAAGGGATGTTGAGCGTCCCTGCCGGGACTCGAATCTGGTTCCCCAGCTCCTAGGGAGACTACTCAAGCCGTTAGGCCACATCCTCTCCCTTAAATGAAGGTATCCATTATCTTGCTCCCGTAGACCAGCATAATCCTACAAACCTAGACTGTGTGTAATAGCTTGCCATTCCCTCTACATACTTCAGGCATCCATTTGTAGCTAGACCCACCTTATACAACCTGCACTTGTTATAGTAAGCTTTCTATAGGGATTTTAAAAGGATTCGACATAGACCTGCCCTTCTTGCCACCTTTCTGGAATGCAGCAGCAAAACCTTCCAACTGACATCCTCGAGGAGACCCAAGTCTTTTTCCCCACAAGATTTTAAGACAGTGTAGACAGAGGAGGTATGCTGTTTGTTAGGATCTCTTGTACAGCGGTTAGTCTTCCCAAGAACACCCTGTATTCTAGGTGGCCACCTCGGTAATTTGAGCCAGTCTCCTGAACATGATTCCAGGGCACGCCACAACTGAATGTGTTTGAATTTCTGACACGAAGACTCCTTGAGCGCGTCCTCCAGTTTGGAAAGGTCTATGGAGGATAGATGTAGTTCGACATCACAGAAGGCTCTTGAGGGTCTGGAGCGGATCCGCACCACATTTTACTAACAAGCGGGTTGACTGATGCAACACGATTTCAAAAGATGTCCTCATTATGCGAATCCTTTGTGGAGTCTAATGGTGGGAATTTAGCCCATTTTATCAGACATTTCCTTCAGCTGTAATCTTGTATTTTATGAAGCGTGTCCGCAATTTTGAATTTTGTTTGTTCAAGTTGCTCAGATGTTGATTTATGGTATGTCCCCCCCCCCCCCCCCCCCCCCACAATGGCCTCTAGCTATGCAGCATGTCTGTTTTCCTTATTTTCAATGACACAGAGGATTTCTTCATTACTCTAATTATTATGATTTCAAAACAGTAGGAATTGCTTCTACCTCATCCTCCATGTGAATAGTTAGCAATTTAACTTATTTTCCTAGTTCTCTGCACTGTTAGACAAGGTCGTTCACTGTACAGAACAGTGATACTTAAAGTGCAGCTCTCCTGACCTTTACATGCAGCCCCCTGATTAACTGCAGTACCGTGTAGCTGTTCACTCCTCTCAGCACTAACACTGAAAAAATATTAAATAAACAGGCAAGTCTTTATTTAAAGGTTAATTGAAGTTAAACAAATGGAAGTAACTAGGTTGTCCTGCACCACTTATCTTTAGGAGCACCTTTATTTCCAAAGCCATCTTGCAGCAAAAGTGTAATAATATGATATGGTCTCTTCAGAATTCAAGAAGTGTATTTCATTAACATGCAGAATCATTTCACCTTAGTACATTAGATTATATCAATGCATTAAGAAGTATTTTTTTACAGTGATAGTTTTTAAATATAAATTTAGAAACATTGATTTTTCCCCACACACGGACAACACTGTCAATAGGGAAGTAAAAGGCACGTCAGTTGTTATGTGCACTCTTAGGGTGTCCTAGGTTCCTATTATACATGAACAATATTATAGTTTATTAAATCAGACACATGAGAAGGTTTTGTACAGCGCACATTCTGAAGTCATGTATTTTCGAGGTCCTCTTATATGTGATAATGAAGACAAGCATTGGCATAGCCAATAGGTCTCGCTTTTGGGACCTTATAAGTATTTAGTTATGCAGCATAATATCCTTGGTGCAAAAACATAAACTGTTGCATGGCTAAACACTTATAAGGTCCCAAAGGCGAGATCTATTGGCTATGCCAATGCTTGTTTTCTCTTTCAATGTGTGCTGAATTCTACAGCATGCACAGGGAGAGGACATCACCTCAAGGTGCCCCTTCCTGCACAAAAACAATCTCCCCATGACGCCTGTGCCGGCGCATGGCAGCAGTTTGTGCGCCAGCGCAGGGAAAGTCAGAGAGATGCGACATGTTGCTGTAAATATGTTGCATTCCTGTGCCTCAAAACTATTGCAGCGTGGCACAGCAAATTAATTTGCGGTACCTTGCTGTGTTAGTTTCTAATTAATAAGCCCCTCTGTCTCTAACCCATACCGGGTGACACAAAGAAGCAGCAGAGAAGAAAACCAGACCTTCAGATTCTACCCCGCAACACTTCAGCACGCCTCCTAATGTCTAAAATAAGTCATTGGGCGGTTGGAAGATATTTGCTTTTCTCCTTAAGCGCACTATAGAAAATTCCCCCCAATTAGTTTTTATAAATGTGGATCCTAGCTCCCAGTGTTGCCATGAATCAAAAGGTGCTTTCTGCAGCATCCGTTCTCTCTTGGGGCTGGGGGCATACTGTACAAACATCCTTAATAAAATAAAAAGATAAAAACACATGCAAATTTCACAATAATGGTTTTAGCTTTTTTGTATTTAGGCTGCTTTAAATGCACTGAGAGTGTAATCCTTCGGTATCTCCAGAGCAAAGAATTAACGGCGAAAGTAATTGGTGCCGACCACTTTCAATTAAACGAGATACTGTTTGGGGAGCTGGTCAATCCCCTGGATGCCCAACACATGCAAGTAATGAGGTAAAGTCACTGCTTTATAAAAGGACTTGACTCATTTGCCAACTGATTTGTAATCAGAGACAACTAGCATTTGCGAGGGAATTGGTTGAGCACGGCAGTGGATGGGAAGAGTCGATACCGCGACATCCTCGGTTACATGTGCTTTGAGCGTTTCACAAAACTGGCCAGATGCCACCACTGTCGTATCGCATACAACTGATATTCCACTGCTACTGGCATCAAGATCGGCACCGAAAATCCCACTCAGGAGGAACGCTCATGAAGCCAACATGGCATCGGGGATCAGTCTCCAGCAGGCGAAGACAACTGTACAATGGGTCTGTGACCGTGTGCACGAGACTGCCTGTATTCACTATTTGTTGTGCAGCCTGCGAGCCACTCATCTAGCAGAACTTGAAAAAATCAGCCTTCTCCTCTACAACCAGAACCGTGGGCAGGAGTTGTTTCTGAGCTGCTGCCCAACTGTAGGCCTTGCACATACATCTCGCTTACTGAACATAAAAAATGTTCATGCATGGTATGGTTACCTTAATAATGAATGAAAGGTCTGAAGGAATAGAGTACAAGTGGTCCCACCACTGCCTGCATCCCTGACATGTCTTGCATGCATCAGGACGGCTAAGTGAGCTACTTACCACACACAGCAGGATGGGTCAATGGGCTATTCACCATCACTGAAGTGCACCGTTTCAGGCAGGTTGTGAGTCTGATTCCTGGAAAGAAAAATTCAACCTTCTGTCCACTTTTGGCGCTCGTGGAGCAGCACTGCTACAAGAAATAGTATCTGAATCACAGCACGAAGAGTGGACGGACGCTAATTAATATTATTCAATTTGTGCTTGGTCTATGTACCACAAAGAAAAGGAGGCGAGGCCTGGCAAGCGCAACCCAATTAGAAGGCAGCAAAGAAAAGTGACAAAGATACCAAGGAATGTTAAGAAATAGGCGGCCTCCAAGCCCGTATTCAACCCAGAAGTTGTGCAAGCGAGAGCGTTTGTGCTAGTGCATGCTCAGGCTGGTGAGACTTGAAGAGACTTCTTTTGCGAATTGTGTATTGCAGATGCGTCACACACTGCTTCTCCATTACTCATTTCTGATTTTATAATATCCTCTCTTCCCCGACATCTACAGCCCTTAAACACAAAGACTTTGGTCAGCCAAAGATTTAGAATTATAGCAAAGGCAAGTGTCTTCTCTGTGCCTTCCTCCCCACACTACGGATCTCTTTTCCCTAAAGAACTTTGGCCCACATGCATCAAAGCAAAAGCCAGTCGCAAACGGGCAGATTCTCAGAATCTGCCCCTTTGCGACTGGGATTTTTGCATTTGGGATGCATCATCCCAAATGCAAAAATCGCAATTTAAGGAATCTCTAAATTGCGATTCCTTAAATTGCTATGGCATTTAAGGAATCCCAAATTTGAGATTCCTTAAATGCAATGCATGAAAGTTTAAAAATTAGCGATTTCGCTTATAGGGGGAGCAAATTACCATGAAGTTGAACTTCATGGTAATTTGCAAAAACTTTGAAAAATGCACTAAAGTGCATTTTTCAAAGTTCCATTTTACACACACACATGCCCTTGGGGCATGTGTGTGTGCAAGATGTATTCATATGCAGATTTCAGGGGTGCAACAGGGTGTCTTTTTGACGCCCTGGAATCCCTTGAAATAGCATGAGCAATTTGCGATTCTCTAATTGAGATTAGCAAATTGAGAAAGTCCTCCCATTCATTCCTATGGGCCTCTAGGCCCATAGGAATCAATGGGGAGGTATTCCTTAATTGTGACTCGCAATTTGCGAGTAGCAATTAAGGAATTTTTAGAAATCGCTATTTTGTAAGCGATTTCTACATGCATAGCCTTTTGCTATTCCTTATTAGCGAATCCTTATATTTCGCTATTAAGGAATCGCAAATGGCATTGTTGATGCATGTGCCAGATAGAGTCTTAAGGACCTCCTAGTTATTCAAAATGCAGCTCGACACTGTTTTTTTGCTTCAACTTCACAATCTCCATGGCAAATGATTACAGATAGCTCCGCAACCTAAAAGCCACTTGCAGTAAACCAGCTCTATAGGAAGAAAATAAGACATTTCATACTCCGACCCAACTGTGGTAAGTCAAGCTCATCCATAAGTATTTCCTGCTATACAGGAAGTTTGGATGCACTGGGGCCTGAGAACTACCTTGGCTAACTACGTTTTCTTTCTTTATTTTTTTGAGGAAGGAATATTTTACAGCGCCAATAGTTAAGGAATAGGATTCCTGAATATGCAGTCAACAGCCTTTGCCAATGCTTTCTGGTCTAGTTTGGAGGAGTTCTTAGAGATGACTATCACAATTCAGGGCTGTTTCTACCATAAGGCAACACAAGGCGGCCGCCTAGGGCGGCAAAAGGGGGAGGGCGGCAAAAAACATGAGTTTGGGAATCTCTAATGCATGAATTCTTCTCGCCTGGATGACAGGGGGAGAGAGTGATGGCACTTCTCGCCTAGGGCGGCAAAACACCGAAAAACGTCCCTGTCACAATTGGGTGCTCTTTAGCATTTGTTGGACATTCTCCTAAATGAAAAATCAGAATCATCATATTTAGAAGAAAATTATGTTTGTCTTCTTTTTCCGAAAAAAAATTACGTTTTGCAACGTTTGAAAGTATCTTTCTTTAACTTAGCTCCCCTGCCAGTGATCTGTTAATATAAATATGCAGACGCTGTGGTTGGAAGAAGCTTGAAATTGACAGATATTTAGATGTCTTATTACATCATGCTGAGTTTCGGGCTTATAAAGTGACTGCTACACAATTTAAGGGCAGTATTCAGTGGCAAATGATAAGCGGGGAGGCTGGTGTGGAAATACAGTTTAATGGGTGACAGTGACTGAAGTCCGAGTTAGAAACGGAGGAGGGGGGGCGCTATCACAGTAATTGTATCTTGACAAATTCAGAATCCGGGGACAGTGGGTGAGCTACCCAAGACTGACCAAGACCATCGCCAGAAGCACGTGAATGTGCTCAGGATGTGGGCTCCACCATTTCCTCCGATGTCCACAGACAATCCATTTAAGTAGGACGCTTCAGTACGAGTGAATCCGCTTGCATGCATGTTTTTACAGTGGGGAGTAAGGCATTTGGTAAAGAGATGGGTACCAGTACAATCATTCATTGGAAGATCGGGAAGCAAAAGTGGTCATGTGAATAATGCGACTAACGCTGAAAGTAAAGATTGTCTAAAACGGACGCAGATGGGGAGAAAGGCATTTGGTAAAGAGATGGGTACCAGTACAATCATTCATTGGAAGATCGGGAAGCAAAAGTGGTCATGTGAATAATGCGACTAACGCTGAAAGTAAAGATTGTATAAAACGGACGCAGATTTGAAAAACCCCCACGGCAAATTAATTAAATAAACAAGCGTGGTCCGGCCGCAAAAGTGACAAGCATTGGCCGCGATTTCGCGAGACGCGCTGCCGCGAGACACGCTTTGTGGAGGGGGAGGGGCGAGCAAGACAGAGAGGCAGAGCGAGGCGCGCGCGCGGGAGAGCGAGAGGAAAGCCATATGGCGCCTCTGCTCGTGAGCGCACGCCCGCGCACATGCACGCAAGCCGTAGGCCGGCCATGGTAGCATTTTTTTAAGCCCTTACTAAAAGTCTCGCCAGACCAGCGCATGCGCTGGGTCAGGCGAGACTTAAAAAAGGAGGGAAAGTGAAAAAAAACAATTGCCTAGGATCACACAATTTGGTAAAGTGGGAAAGTTGGGATTAATCGCAGGTTTTCTGGTTTCACATTGTGCAATTCAACCACTAGATGTACATGCTTAGCTTCCCTGCTGGCATCAAAGCAGTCCTCAGTCACATCACAGGCCAAACTTAGTGGCCCCTTGGACAATGTTTGTGGTTCCCATGGAATAGAAGATTGGCTTCTTTTTCCATGCATGTGGTATTTTTAAATAAAATCTTAGCAATTTATATGAGCATCCACTGTCAATGAGTTAATGGTTGCATTGTTTCTACTCAGACTCAAAAGTTCTCACACGGGTTGTTTCAACACAGTATATGCTTTTAGCGGAGGGTGGTCCTCCATTTTATCTGCATTACTATTTTTGTTAGCCTCAGGCGTTGACTTTTTAAGAGGGATTATATTGGCCAATTTGAATGAGAATGAAGTTGCTTTACTAAAACTGTTCTTCCTCTGAGCTCATCCAATGCAGCCTCAGCTAAAAGTGTATACTATGTTGACACAACCTGTGTGAGAGCACCTGAAGCTCTATGAACAACTGATGCAGCAAGTGGTATATTAGTGATTGGATTCCTAGCTTTTGTAGTCTGAGTAGAAACAATGCAACTCTTAACTCATTGCTCATATAAATTGCAAAGTTTAAAAAAAAATACTGCATGCATGTATAAAGTAGCCAATTTTCTATCCATGGGTGTTGCCTAGTGTGAGGGAATTGCTCATTCACATGTGTCAGGGGCAGTTCCCAAAATGACAACCTCAACAATTTCTATAAAGCGACCAAAGATGTTGATTTAGTTCCAAGGTATTCACTTGCTCTGACATTAGATGACCTCATGGAAGGGATTAGAGTCGTAAAACCTTTTGTAGTGGAGACCAATGCTTCCTTACAACGAATGAAGGAGAAGTGGTCAATTCTTGAGTGTGAGAAGCTGGCCTGGTATATAATGTCCATTAATGTAAGTGGGCACCTTGCACCAGTCCAGACAGCCCTTATGGTGATTTAAGAGGTCTTAGACAACCTTAGAAAGCTCTCTAAGTGGTGCCTGTGGAGAGTAGCCTCAGGCTTAGTCCAGAAGGAGTGTAAAGCAGCTTGTTTTACCAGAATGCAATCTTATAGTTTAGGTTAAGTGAAAAAGAACCACACAAGGTATTTATAAAAATATGTATTTATTATATAACACCTTTGAATATCTCCTACCCGGAGATGATCACAATGCACACAATACTTTGCAAAGAAACACAGTAAATAGCACAGAATACACAGTATATATACTAAGAAAGTGGTGTAAGAACCACAACTCAACACCACGTTGATAGGACATAGAAGTGCTGAGGACCCAAGGAACCACCCAAAGTGAGTAGATAGGGACCCTACAGAGAGCGTGTGCAGTTTGGGAACACAACTGTGTGCTCCCTAAAATTCTACGTGCAAGTCGTGGTTGGATTTTTAAAGAATAAGGACCCTTCCCAGTGGACTCTGAAGAAACCCTGTGGAAGACAGAAGGTTGGAGAACCACTCCACCCGTGGATACCCTAGTACCCACGTTACCTACTCTAGGGAAGCCGACTGCATAGGTGTGAAGTGGCGTCAGAAACCGCAGTCAAACCCAATGGAGGACTTCAGGAAAGTGCCGCTGCTGGAAAAGGAGAAAGTGTCCGGTAGAATACAAGGGTGGATACTAGATGAGAGGTACCTGCAAGCAGGGGACAGAGTCTATGTCACTCGGGAGTGACCAGGAAACTTGGAAGACGAATACCCTCCAATGTCGGGTGTTGCAGGATGGATGACGAGGACCTTGACTCTGCAGCTGTAAGGACCAGGAGATGCTGAAGAAGGCCAGGAGCCGATATGAGCTGTCTCACGAGGGCTGTCAAGTGCTGAGGGGTCGTGTCCGGCAGGAGCACCAACAAGCCTTGGCAAATGCAACCAATGCAGGAACTGGAGAAGGAGCAACGTCGGGACCAGCAAGGTCCAGGGGACTCACCAAAAGCTGGGGAGTCAGGTCAGGCTCTGAGCAATGAGGGGAGCCCAAAAGAAACAATGGTGACCCTCAAATGGACCCACAGGCCAGAGGCACTGGTGTCGCAAGAGGACCTCAAGCAGCTCACCAATAGATGCTGGCCACGATGCACACAATGTGGTGTGGCTGAAGATTCTGGTCCCTTGAGATGCTCGAGGATGGGGCTACTTGGAGCCTGAAGATCTACTTGGATGGAAGCCAACAAGCCTTTGCTACTGCAAGTTGATGCGGTGCACATGGGTTCGGTTACTGCAACCCACACAAGGGATACTGGCCTCAAACTTGGTGAGAGGGCAGAGCAGGCCTCGGGAGCTGTGGAAAACCACCACCTGTGTTGCAGAATCTTATGGAGTCTGGAGGAGCTCAGGATCAGCAGACTGGTTGACTTATTTGCGGTGCCTGCAAATGCAGAGGAGTGACTCCTTCACTCCAAGAGAGATTCCTTCAGGTGTCTTTGATGCCCACAGGCCTTGGAAGGTTCCTGTGTGGTGCACAAGCACAGACGATGCAGCAGACTGGAAGGGAGACGAAGTCAAGCCCAAACGAATTCAAACAAAGTCCAGAGTGCCCAGACGGTAGAAGTAGAAGTGGTGTCTGATCTGAATCTTGCCCCACGATGACTCTAGGGACCTACCCACAGGTAAGCCCTTAAGTACCCTCAGGAATGGGTTGGAACGATTCAGGGGACCCTCCCAGGGGAGGGTCTGGACAGGGGGAGGTTACTCCCATGTCTTTTGTCCAGTTTAATGCCAGAGAGGAAGCCAACAGCTCCCAGAGCTGGTTTGAACTGGACTATTCATGGAGACACCAAATGCGACCCTCATACAGACTGAATGGCGCTGACAAGCGCACCCACCCTACCCCAATACACTAAATCCTGTCTGGGAGGTGGTCACACCTCCCTATGACAGCATGCCTAGTGTTCTGCCTTCCCCTGCTCAAGCTTTGCTCTGCTGCAGGAGGGCAGAATCGTGTCTCTAGTCGGCAGCAACCATTTTGTGCTGCCCGGGTCAAGAAGGCTGGTACCAGGAGCACTGAGAGCGTAATGAAGGGCTCTTCCAGTGCTTGAAATCATACCTCTCACTTCGTTTACGGTGTGGGAGGTATGATTCCAACATGTTTGATACCAAGCATGACGGGATTCGTTGCAGCAGTTTTTTAGATGGTCATCTGGTAATTATGCGGTGCCTCTCTATATAGTATATAGATGCTTCACTTACAACCAGGAGAATGGACTCCGTAGGCTGTAGGGGTGTCCTGCTCATGCAGGGGTACCCACACACTTTGAACCAAGCACCCTGCCTTCAGGATTGATAAGGCCTGCTGTAGCAGTGACTTAAAGGTTTTAGGTGCAGTAACCCTAGATATAGGAAACCTATATCTTTAGTAAGTGGTGCTAGCACCAACTTACACAGGCTGCAATGGCAGGCCCGTAGTTCCATTTTGAATGGTCTCCCATGGGTGGGATAATGCATGCTTTAGCCCATGGGGTACCTCTGGGGTACCTATTCCCTGGGTACCTTAGTACCATATACTAGGGACTGATAAGGGTACCCTAGTATCCAATCTGGGATGTACCTAAGTACTTACCGCAACAATTTAAGGGAGAAAGCAGATAGACTGGGGTCCTGATTAGCAGGATCCCAGTCAGACAAGTCAAAAACCGCTTAGCACCAGGCAAAAAGTGGGGGTAACCATGCAGAAGGATCCTACCTTCCTACATTGAGCAAATAGCCTGCATTATTGAACAGGGGATAAGTGATGTTGAGGATTCTGTTCCTGATGTTTCTCATATGATAAAAGAGACTGAATAGCTCAATAAAACCACTGAGGATTTAGAAAATAGAAAAAGGAGAAATAACTGAAGGCTCTATGGTATACCAAAGGGATCTGAAGGCCCTATGTTTATCTCCATTTTGCAGAAAACGATTTATTCACATGTAAAGATATAATCGGCTTTGCATTCAAATAGCTCGTAGTCTAAATCCAAAACACTCCTCTTCATTGAGAACTAATCCTAGAGTGATTATTATCCTTTTCCTACAATTCACCGAGCTCATGGAGGTTCTATGTGCGGCAAAGCCATTGAAAAGTTTGCAGTGACCAGGAAACAAAGCCTTTTTCAAGGAAATCTCAAATGCAACCGCCAATCACTGGAAACAGTCCTTAGTGTTGCTACTTCAACTTAAGGCTATGAATGCAAAATATGGTCTTGTTCATGTTTTTTCTTTAAAGTGATGTTTAAAGATAGGAATACCATGTTTGAAGATTCTGACAGTTTGAATGATTTTATTCAACAACACAAGGTTGAAGATACAGACTGGGAAGGAATATTGATATATGACTAATTTCTCCATTTTCTTTATTAATGCTGTCTAATCACAAAAAATCATACACTTTTTGTATTAATTCATTATTGCAGAAATAGGTTTATATTTTCAATTACACTTTAGCTCCTTTTGCTCTGTTTAATTAATTTCAGAATAGATTGGTTTCTGATTTCTCTCATGGTATATTGTCATGTCTTCTTTCCTTGGTGGATCCACATTTGTCTTGAGCTGACTATCCTTGATCCAGTCTCTTGATATCCTAAATACATTTATTCCTGATTTGATTCACCGTTTCCTCCTCAAATTATTGTTTTCAATAGCTTAGTATCACTATTCATATTATCCCTCGTAGTTGATTTATATGTAATTTCTTATAGTATTTATGTTAAGAGCTTCCACATACATCTCGTCTTTAATGTACTCTACTACCCTTTTGCCCCTATAGGATTATCTCTCTTTTCTTTTTGTTTCTATAGCAACTTGGACTATATTACCTATTCTCACTTTTTCAATTTCTGTCAGCATGATTGAGATGTTATTCCCTCTCACCATATTCCTTTCCTGCTATTCTTTGAAACAAAATGGAGTCTCCAAATCAATGTGTTTCACTAAATTCCCAGGGTAGAGAAATGTATGGCAAATGGTTCATTGTTAAACTTAAAACTGATAATTTTCCTTTTTGAATTATTATTGTTTATGGCCCTCCTCTCCCTGAATTCTGGAAGACAATAGTCCTCAAAATCTCAGAAAACAGATGAAAATTATATTCTATGCGGCAACTGGAACCAATTAATTAATCCCTTTCTTGACAGAAAGTCTTTATTCAGATGTATTCCCAACAGTACTGTTAAGACTGTTAAGACTTTTCAAGACACAGTTTTGCAAAAAGATTTATCTGATTCTTTGAGACTGTTTAATCCAGACCTTAGCTGGGTCTGGTGGCTTAGTTGACCTATGTGTCCTCTGTAGGGGCCTGTGTTCAACCTCATGGTCACAGGTTCAAATTCCAGTGGGTCCACTCAGCCTTTCATCTTTCTGAGGTCGATAAAATGAGTACCACTGAGTTGGGTAATGATAAACATCTGTTATCCAGCACCAAGGTACCCTTGGGTGAAAGTGCGCTTTACAAATACACGTTATGTTAGGGAGTATTGTTCTTATTCACCAACTCCTCATTCCCATTGAGGATTGATTGACTATATTTTTTAATAGGACTCTAGCTCAACACCTATGAATTTAGAGATTGGTTCCATTCTTATAGAAGATCATGCTTCGGTATGGTCGGACTTACATATTCTCAATAGAAATAATAAAAGCTCCAAGTGGAGATTTATTAATTATTTGTAGAAGGATCAAAATGTAATTTCTGGTTATGAATCCTTTGCTAAGGATTTATTTTAGATAAATAATAACACACAATCCTCAGCTTACACTAATTGGGATGCTTTCAAAGTCACCTCTAGGGGTTACATCATTAGTTCTTGTTTGTTTAATATAAAGTAGGCTGCAAAAGACTCACAGATTATCTTAGATAATATTAAGAATTCCGAACATGCTTATTTCAGCTCTAAAATTAGGTTTAATTTAAAATAAGTTTTATTGCTAAAATCCAATTTAACACATCATCCAAGGAAAAAAACGTGTTATCTCATTAAGATTAATGCTAAATATTATGGAGGGACAAAACAGAGCTGGATCCCTATTGATCAATACATATAGCAATTTGGGAAAAGTTATTTTAATAATTGTAGCCCTCCCAGTAGCAAAATCTTTAGGTACACCACTCCCAGGTTGCAAGACAGGAACACATCTTAGCCCCCCTTTACCTCCATCTCAAGTTCCTTAAATGCCTCTTTGGTTGTTCTGATGCCCCATGATTGTAATCATTCCATGTTTTCTCCACTTCTTTTAATGACAATAGACTTGTTTCAATTAAACTTGAAACTGGAGTACTCTGAAATCCCAGAAAACAGTGAGCAGTTCAGGGATCGTCCAGAGAGGTTCTGACACATATAATAAGAAATCATCAGTACAAAGGAATATTTTGTCCCTTCATCTCATGTTCCACTAATTTGGGATATGGAACAAACCTATCAAGGGTTCAATTGGTATCGCAAACAGAGGTGGGGAGAGGGGGCAGCCCTTCCTTGTGCACTGCTCCACTTTACAAGAAGGGGAAAGGACACAATTTACTCTCACTGCTTTGATGCGGGCTATATCTAAAAGGCTTGCCCAAATTCAGGAGGACCGATTGAGCGGAAGCAAGAGTTAGCAGAGACAAAATGCCCAGAGCAACTGCTATATTATCCCACCTTCTCAAGAGCCCTAATTAGCACATCGGGGTAGCAACGTTTATATACCTGGCCTCCTTCTCATGGAGATATTTTAGTAATTTTACCCCCACATGGCAAAATCAAAGCCTTCTCGACATCAATGGAGAGGATCGCTAACAGATCCTTACTACATCTCATACTGTTCAGCCAATTATGGAGCCTGCATAGATTTAAAATTGGGACCTATAGGGCACGAAGCCAGCCTGAATGTGTTGGATCAACCATAGGATCATTTTCACAAATATGTTTGCTAATATTTTGGGTAGTATTTTTATCTTTATGTTAAGAAGCGATATAGGGTGATATGATTAGCACTCAGTTTGAGGTTTGTCTTTTCGTATATGATTGTTATAGTGGCATGTCTATGGTATCTTGGCAGCTCTCCTACTGGGTAGTCCTTCCTAAACATGTTGAGCAAGTGACGAGATATGAGTTTTTTTTAATTATTCAGAAGGCAGACCTTTAGACCCTATAACTTTTCCCTTTTGTAGCTGCTGAATGGTCTCTGCCACTTCCTGAGAGGTTACACCTTCATCTACAATCCCTCTATCCTCCTATTTTAGCCTTGATATATGTAATCTCTCCAGAAAAGTAGCTATGCCTGACTCACTGCCCATTTCCTTCACTTGCATACAAATCTACATATTAGCAAGACCTGTCATGTTTCCGAGTGTATGGCAACTTTCACCCCTTCTTTAGTAAGGATCTCACCAACTCATCTAGCCACCTCATTCCTTCTGCGTCTCCAAACCACTAGTTATATTGTTTTTTCAGCATTTTTAAATAATGTACTTTTAACGTTTAAGTATTGTATGTTTGCAGTTTAAGTCACCAAATATACTGCTCAGACCAGTTTCAAGTGCCTGTTTCCTGTTGTATCAGTCAGAAGATTGCTCATAAGCCTTTCGGTCTTTGCAATCATCTCTTCTACAGTATGTTTTTACTAGAGTCCAGTTTTCTTTTTATAACTAATTTTATCCTTGGCTCTATCCCTAAGCACAGTTTCCTCAGCTTCCCAGGGTGTTGTTTGAGATGTTACAGACCCAGCATTATCTGTAAAGTAGATGTTTCTAGCATTTATCAGAGTAGTGACAGTCTCTCCATTTCCAAGTTCCCAGACATCTAGTCTCCATGTGGCACTAATGCATCCAGTCAACATCCCAGCTGTCTGGTATGCCTCTTGCTGGATACTCTACACTTTCTATGTGGGGTATGTCTATGGTTCAGGTGAAGAATTAGCCCAATCTAGAGAATGACCTGTGTGTGTGCACAGAAGTATGAGTAACACTGGAGTGAAACATACTTTTGCCTCCAAATGTCAATCAGTTTCATGGCCTGCCATACTGAGCCAAGAGTATCGGTATATCTATGTTAGCAGAGGTATCTGTCATTCTATCCCTCTCTCTCAACGATGTTGTTAAAGTCTGTGCCTGTACTGTGTAAGGTGGGTGGTACTTCCAAGAGAAGGTCGCTAATTTTGTTTAGTTTCGGTAGCCTCAGCAACTCATTAATATTAATGATGGCAATGGCCTTCCTGCCCCAAATCCCATAGATGCTCACATAGTACCTGTTAGGGTCTATCCAGACTGCTCTAACCACAAAGGGTGGTGTCCCCTTAGCCACTATGCCTACCTCTTTTGAACATGGAGTACAGCTTGCACATGCTAGAGCGGTATAGGTCCCTCTCCTGACAAATTTACATTTGGTACCGAGTAAGTAGGTTACATTTGCATTTGGTACCCAGTAAGTAGGTTACATTTGCATTTGGTACCCAGTAAGTAGGTTACATTTGCATTTGGTACCCAGTAAGTAGCTTACATTTGCATTTGGTACCAAGTAAGTAGGTTACATTTGCATTTGGTACCCAGTAAGTAGCTTAAATTTGCATTTGGTACCCAGGAAGTAGGTTTCTTGTAAGAGGATCAGCAAAGGTTCTTGCCATTTCAAGTATTGTTCTATTATTCTCCAATTGATATTGTGCCAAGTATATGAACATTTTAGGATAATATTTTCAATTGTTGGACATCCCTTAATCTTCCTG
This sequence comes from Triturus cristatus, assembly GCF_964204655.1. Taxonomy (NCBI): domain Eukaryota; kingdom Metazoa; phylum Chordata; class Amphibia; order Caudata; family Salamandridae; genus Triturus; species Triturus cristatus. The sequence goes on along the minus strand of NC_140595.1, from coordinate 577,259,418 downwards.
CCATGGCCAATTCTGTGTACGAGAAATCATGCATTGAGCCCAGTCTGCTGGTTGTGCTTCCAGTTTAAGCAAACCATAACATGATTATTTTCCGTGAAGTATGCAAAGACCACGCCACCCCACGTACATTTCCATTCAACTGACCACCATCCCAATATAAGAGAGGTCTGTTGACAACCATCCACCATAGTTACATTATAACTAAACTTCAGAGGAATGGGAGAGATTGATACGGTAGCATGGAAGCACTTGGTGTAATGGTACATGGTCAGGAACATTGCAATAGAAACATCTGTTGGTCTGTTTTAGGATACACCATTGAGGTATGGAGTAAATCCCTGGATAAAAGTGATATTGACCCTTATGGAGTCTGTTGCAGCCAAGGAGTTTTCTCATGAAGGGTGGGCAGGAGACTAGATATAGATAAGGTTATAGTAAATGTGATCAGCAGGAGTTGAATAATATATAAAGTAATGACCGAATATTGACTATTATGGAAGAATATGCCCACCAATAATAATGACGATCTAATCACATAAAATACGTTGGGCTTGAGACATTAAGTGAGAGGAAACCCAAAAATTGAAGGACCCCAGTAGAATGGTCCCTTTACAAATGGCCGTGGTAATAACTTTGTGAATACCTTTCCGCGCCATATTGTCTTTTTAGCATATGAGAAAGTGGAGCCACCAGAGGGCATTGATAATAGCATGCAGAAGTGCAGTTAAATCCAGGAATATTAAAGTATACCTGGGAATTAGCAACATTAAAACAATGTTTAAATAAGTCATTTGCCTGTAAGCAATATGGCCACTACATGAGACTAATGAGCAGTGCGCATGTACCACTTGACGCGCGGTGGGACACGGTATATAAACCAGATGAGTTGCAAAAAGGTGACAATACCGAAACGCGAGACAGACGCCAGCTTTACAAGTTGAGCGTGGATTAGATATGTGGGTAGAACTTTGGGGCAGCCCCGGGTCTGTGCTGTTAGTTATTCAATTGCACAGGAGGCCGGACAGCGAGGGTTTAGAACTAAATATTGTGTGACGGGAAGACACAATATATAGAAGTAAGATGTGGTTCCATACAGCGTGGTGTGGTGAGTATTGTAGTGGATTTGGCCTGAGATCCTACTAAAAAGGTGTTGCTGTGTGGTGAGAATTAGGACCTAAGGTAATACAGGAGGGGGGGCTTAATATTCATTGAGGTTTTTTTAAATATAATTCAGGATGAACAGGAAAAGGCAGTTGAATTTGGAAATATTTCCAAGTACTCAATGTTTTCAATCCATAGCCCAGAAGTGAATCAGAGACAGACCAATAAAAAAACGAAGCCTAGTTGTCTCCCAGATGATTGAAAGAAAGGGAGAAATATTTTAATAAATCAGTAGGCAAAAAGTTGGGCTCTTCATATAATAACCACAAGGGATAGATAGCACCTAATGAAATGGGGTGCAATATAGTATGTTACACAAGGCAAGGACCATAGGAGGTTTAAGAACCAGCAGAGGCCGACTCCCCACTATCACAACTAGAAAACACAAAAATTGGCCCCTGGGTCCAGATATCAAAGAAAGTGCTGGGATGTCCCTTTCTTAGGACTGTTCCCCTCACCCACCCGTAGATGGCATGCTTCATCATCGGGCAACCTCCTCTTACAATGAACCTAGTCGTAGAGCGGGCTACAACCCCCTCACGGAAAGGGAGGTGCTCAGAGATGTTTTATTTGTGAAGAGAAGAGGTATCCTAAACCTTTAGATGAGCAGGTGTGGTGAGAGGTGAAGCAAAGAAAGTGTAAGTGTACTAAAACTGGCTCTATGGTATGTTTTTAATAGGGCATCCAAAGGTCAGGATTAAAAAGTGTGGCTATGACAGAGGGAGATTCAATCTGTCACAGAACTCTAAAGGTCGACATGTTTCAGCCTATTACTCTCACTAGAGATGTAGAGGCTTTCTTCAAGACTGTGTGAAAAAGTGAACTATCCACTCATACCAAATTATGTAAGTGGATGGGATATACAACCAGTAGTCGGAGTGGATAACCACTCAAGCGTTGCTTTGTACTGGTCAGCATGATCGCTAGAAAGAGACAAAGTGTTAAGTGTGAAAAACACATAACTACTTATTAACATGCACCCAATAGTATAATATAAATGTAAACCTTGATTTTTTCATGTCTTAGTGCAACACAACAGTACAATTAAACACATCATCAAAAACATTTCAACAAATTTTGGTAATGACCTACCCGAAATGTCGGGCTAGCTAATTACCCCTTAAACCTCGGCATACAAGACTCGAGGTGGCATCCAGTTCCTGTATAGAAACAAGAGTGGTGATTAAATATGACTGTGTTACATAGTCATAGAAAACAGAGCATGCCACCTATGGGTGGGTGAGGGGAACCGTCAAGGGACATTCCATCTCCCTCTTAGATATCTAGAACCAGGGGTCAATGTTTGTGCAATATAGTATAACATATATATTGATATATGGTTACGGATACCTTCTCACAAGAAGTAACTGTGGGTAATCGAAACAGAATATATTAAAGCATCCATCATATAGAAACAGTAAGTTTCAACATGGGCTGGGTCTGTATAATGATAAACATGCATGAATTAGGTCTGACTATAGGCACCTCCCCCTAATATTGTGTAATAAATTCTAGGAGAGAAAGCGTCTTGAGAGTCGTTCCAGGAAACCATCAAGTTGTTTGACTATCGATAATCAATGATTGCAGCAAAAGGAAAAACAAGGTAGACAACCCCAGCGGGGTGAGCATTCCTCCTAAACTTGACCCACAGATTTTGATTTAGTTGGCATGGAAGGTTTGCCCATAATGTCTAGAGCCCATGAAAGAATTGGCCTAACTATTATGCATGATTATAAAATATAAGATGGGATGGAGCCCGTAAGGTGAATGGTTTGCATTAAAATACAGTTGAGCCAGATGTTGTGATGTCTAATACTTTTTAAAATGATTAAGACTGGTATGAATTTTTATATTTCTCTGTCTCCCAGAATGTTTCTATGATTTGCAAATACCTGTCCTGAAGAAGGTGGTGTGAACCATCTTGAGTGCCACCGAAAAGCCGCATTGACAGAATCTTTTGAGTTACTTTATAAATGGTTTTATTGGAATTAAAATATTCTTTGTGTAATAATGATTTTTAATAATTGTATTAGAGAATTATGGACAGTGAACAGTCCGCTTTTTAACTTGTATGTTTTTAATTCTCGTATGTTATTCGATGTATAGACGACACAATTTATTGTATTGTACACAAATTGATATGAATTTTTTTTAATATGGTGACAGAGCCAGGCAGTATTTTTGATTGTGTTAAGACGTTTTACTGTATATAATCATTAAGGGCATCTCCAGTTAGCCTAGGGAAACAAAATGTGGGTTATACAGAGCAAGGTTGTACAAAAGAGAGTTTCTTTTGTTCTAGATATAAACCACCCTGCCCATTTTGGCATTGAAGGGTGACTCGTCTTTCACTTGGATTTCTTAGACAGCCCACATAAACCCTCACTTGAACGATTTATGTTTCAAAAATAGTGTTTGTGTCATTAGTGTTCTGGAGAAAGTCTGCGGACGAGGATTCCTCAAATGTGGTCTTATCACTCTGACTACTTTGGTCCCCTTTTGAGCCTGCATTTCTAGCACTCATCCAGGACTTTCCATGTGTTCCTTCTTCAGATGATTTTGCAGCTGGCTACCTTTTTTCTCCGCGGTACAGAAGGGGGTGGTGATGGACGGAGCATCAGAACCAATCAAACACTCACACCCAGTCAACAGATCTGGGTTTAATCCATCACCGTTCTTTAGCCCACACTGCCACCCCAGTTCAGACATGGTCGTATGCAAATCAGTCTGACCCTGTGCCTCATGGGAACAGTTCAGCCCGAACTGCCAAGCCATGCCTTCCCTGGACCGGAAACAAGCTTCCTAGGACCGGTTTCTGGCATTTCAGCCATCTTCAGCCAGGCTTGCTTGAATCCAGTGGCAAAGTGAGCAAGGGACTCACGCCTGAGCATACCCTGCCAACTTATGGCGAACAAAGCGGTACAAAAGGGGGTGGTGATGGACGGAGCATCAGAACCTTTTTTCTTCACCATCAGGTTGTTAAACTGTTGATGACTTAATGACTGTTAGCGTGTTTGGTGACTGGTGGTCCCTGTCAGCTAAGCAGTGCGGCATCAATGAGACGAGTCAAGCAGTTCTGATTTTACCATCAACTCCCTATTGTTAAAATCCTGTGGTTGGGTTTGAGTATGTATTTTAGGTTGGCTGGAGAGGGTATCCCCTCCTCGAGGGCTTTGACACCGCCACATTAATTAACAATATGGAAGGCTTCCAAAGTTCATTCGGTACAGCAGAAGACATATGACCACCTCCCCTCAGGATGGGGCAAAGTGCCTCGCAGGAGCTGTCAGAAAAAGAAAACAAGACAGCAGGCCTTTCCATCTTTGCACCCAGGATCTGGAAAAACATCCCTGCATCATTCAGGACCGCCTCAACGCTGCTCCAATTTAGGCAAGGCTTGAAAACTCACCATTTTAAAGAGCATTACATTACAATGCATTAACCAACCACAACTCTGCTTCCTCCCCTGCTATTCGCTGACTTTAAGCTCGCCTTTGACTGTGTACCGCACCCCGCTGCCTTTGGGCTAGATTCATGCTATAGAAATACTATATACATATAAGGCATCAGGACCAGCAAGGGTATATGGAAGGCTGTCTTTAGCTACCAGATTAGCAATAAGATCCGACCATGGGCAGCGTGACCCCTCTCAGCTCTGGTGACTATACAATGAACACCCCGTTAGCAGTATTCAGAGGCTGGATAAGAAGAGGCTAAGGCTTTCACTAACCCATCCCCCTCTGTCTTCAATACATACAGAGGGACAAAGGCCGTAGCAAAAGAGGCCATCAGGCACCTTCGTTTCAGTGCCCAAATCTCCCCTAGGTTCAAACCGGAAAACAGTTCCCCCTGTGTCATGTCTCAAGACTAGTTTCCGGCATCAAGGGTCTTCTGGTATGAAAGGATGGGAGCCTGGTGGTGGGGACTGTTGCCAGTTGAACTAAAACAAGCATTGGCATAGCCAATAGGCTAGCCTTTGGGACCTTATTAGTCAGGGTTCTAAAGTTGATCCATGACAGGTTTTTAAGATAACTACATTTATCTGAATGGGGATATGCTCAAACTCTGGCATGGATCCAGCACTCCAGGACCGACTTTGGAGAACCCTGTTATAAGTGTTTAGCCATGCACCACATTACCCTGGGTGCCTTGCTGCCAGGTATTAAAAACCTATACAAATCTCATGTTGCAAGGTAGAATAGAAATAGCACACCATTGAACAACGTTTTATTTACCAATACTAGAGACTGGTTAAAAGAGAAACGTGTAGTAAGTAAATACATTATTTATTTTTAAAACTCTGAACTTTATTTATTATTTTAATGGAAATATGTAAATTATTGACTTGTGGCTCTTATTTTACTATATTTTAACTATATAATGTTTATTTGCAATTGTGTATATTTTGTGCTTTTGTGGCCGCAATGGCCGAAATAACGTTTTTGATTGATTGATTGATTAAATACATTATTTCTAGAAATGATAGAACAGAGAAATTGAATGCCTGGTGTGAAATAAATGCCTGAACTGCACTCGAATATCTCTTTCAGTTGTGACCCAAATTTGGGCAATCAATCACAGAACTAGCAAAGAAGAGCTAAGAGGAACACTGAGACTCATAAGGAGGAGTTAGGGTATGACAGCACAAGCAGCTGTAGTATTTGCTACAGAGATCTGTGTAACCTGTAAACCACAGGTTCAAATACCTAAACAATAAATTCAGACTTTCATGATTCAGTGGATGATAACATAGGTTCTGCTGAGACGGGTAACTGTGACTTGTTATTCCTGAGTTTAATGTAGGTGCTAGATAAAAATGAGTTCCAAAATACTAAAAACAAAGAAGTCAGATGTGGTGCTGCCTTACACATGTACAGAAAATCAGACAGGAAACTGCAAACTGGGTAAGGTCCTCCTTCTCCATCATGGCTCATCTTTAGACTGATCTGCTAGCACAAGATGATGAGGGTCACGGAAGCTCTTTGGCAGTCACTCACTAGCTCATTTTTTGCATTGTAAGTAATGAATGAAGTGTTTAAGCACCACACATGTGTCATAACAGAACAAGATTAACAACCAAAGCCTTCGTATATGGAATAGGAGCAGCCCGCCTAGAACAATACATGCCTAGGTCAACGTTTTAAAGTTTGTTACATCCCTTAGGTTACCTAAAAGTGTTATTTTTGCACTCTATATTGCCTCGACTGACTGTTTCATCAAAATGTCTAGCGAGTTAAAGAATGAATTGTTCCTTTTGAATATGGCTGCACCCAGAAAACAGACACAAAGGGGAAATGCAACTTTTATAGGAAGATCTGCTTTTCCAGGAAAAAAAGCTTGAGCACTAGATGGAAACCCCAAATTACACATCCCGCACAAATGTACCGCAATGTCCTCATGTAGTGTCGACCCGACTAATCTGTTCCTGGAAAGTAGTTTTCCGAACTATGGGCCAGTGAGAGATATGGCTCCCAGTCATTGCTGTGAAAAAGGCAGTGATAGAGAAGGGTCAAATTAGCCAAGACAATAAATCATTTGAGGTCGCCCTGCGAAGAACACATCAACCATCAGAATTTAGCCCCATTTCTTGCTGTATCAAACACCTTTATTGTCATGTCCGCAGTATAAGATGGTGCCATCATGTTAAATTATCCATACGAAGCATATACTGGACAATGAACCACACAGTGCTTCAGCCAATGTGAGTCTGAACTAATTGTAGAGAGCGGACCGTGTGCATATGGACACGCTCGAAAACAGCCTCACATCTAGTACCATCAATATCAGACCCCATCTCCCCCCTCTACAACAACCACAAAGGACCATGGCTAGGGGATATGGACGATAAAAGTGGAATACTCAGGAATAGGTCCAAAACGGAGCCATCGGTCTGACTCATGGCTCCAAATGACTCCCCACTTAACATGTTCTTAAAGCTGGGATTTATCTAAACTGCATGAGGGCACCACTGTGGCAGACCCAGGTCTAGAGTAAGGTGGGCTGTGTAATGGGGCCCACGGGAATCCATGTCTCTCACTCAATTGGTGGGACTATGGTGTTAAAGTGGATTGAACAGAACAACTACCTTAGCCCAGTTCCTGACCCTATCAAAACCAGTGTTTGATATAAATTGACATAGATGCTACTTGAAACACAGCCCGAGTCCAAATCAATGTGCATGCAGGTCCCGTGAAGATATCTGGAGAGTGTGGCTACCCCTGGCCTCAATTAGCTGCCCACACTCCTTCTGATAGAGCCTGGAAACCCTTACCATCTGGCCGTAACTCCATCTCAAGGAACTCATGACCGAACTTTCCCTTATGGCCTAAGTAGTATCGCATGTAGGAGTCGCTACCCATGGCCACCACTCTCAGATCCACAAGTGGAGCAGCCCAGTTGGCATAACATGCACAGGCAGCAACAGGCGCAGCATAATGACGTCAGAGCATCTCATCGTCAACATATAAAGAAGGGCAAGCCATGGAAAAATTTTCAAAAGTAGGAAAACGTACCACTAGCAAGCAATAATTTTTAAAAGACACTGAAGCAAAAGAATGAAAATCAGTGGGCAAGCTGTATGCCCACAAACTAAATACAACCAGTCTCGATCCTCAACCTAAAAATTGTTGCTTCTGCAACCCCACAAGTGAACAAGGCCTCACTGAAGCGCTTGAGCTTTTCACAGAGGCAGGCCCTGCAGAGTCCTGACCTAAGGGTGGATGTTTCCACCGCACTACTCCTTCCTTCAGCACTTTCGATTGATCATCTGGTGCCCTCTTTGAGGGATGCTGACCACACTCCATCCTCATCAGGCTCACTTCTCAGCCCACACAGTGTCTGAATCTATGGAGTGCAGGGAAGCTTCCTTCCAGTCTCACTGCTCTGCCCATCCATGGCACCACAATCACTGCTGCACAAGTTATTCAGTCTTGCATAGGTTCCAAATGAAGGCACAACAGAAATTTCTTGGGGCCCTGCACGCTCCTCACCTCCTTACGTCACAGCTCAGGGGTAGGCCTCACCACCCTTACCTCACAGCGGCATTTAAGGGCCAGTCACTGCAGCAGCACATAGGGCATCCACATAACCATAAAAAGCAGGCATAACAGATTTGTAGAACAGGATTATGAATGGTATTAGGGACTCAAACCACATTCTAACAGGAATATGTCTGCTATCTTGCCTCACAGACCATGCCTCATGCCCCCTTTTGTATCAGCCCTTTTGTTAGAGTCGGGGATCTCTGGTTGGCGCAAGGTTGCCCTTGTGTCAAGCAGGAACCCTCTCCTCTACGTCAGGGCGCAGGATAACCCCTTGTGAATGACCCTTGCTCACCCTCTAGGTGCGTGGCGTGAGCAGCCAAGGCGATTCCTCAGGCGTTGTTGGTTAAGCACTTACAATCACACACACAGTAAATACATCAATCCCCCCAGAAACGGACACCAGACTTGGATATGTAGAAAAATACGCTTCTTTATGTAAAAATAGGTATATATATATCTCAGCAGACTTATCACAAGACCAATAACGTTTTCGCTATGCCACCAGGTTGTAAAGCAGGCAAATGTTCTTTGTTCGTAGTTTCAAATGGATACTTTGTAGTCTCTTGCAAATGTTACTTGTGGTTCCAGTACTTACAGAGATCGGCTCCGGCGAACGGGGAAATAAGGCGTTGTGGGCTCCGAGCCCGATACTGGAACTTCTTTCGTGACGGGGAGAGTCGGCACAGGTCGGTGCGACTCTCAGCTTGGGAAGTGGTCTTGGGTCCTCGATCAGCGGGTGTGGGCAGGTAGGCAGGCGCGGCCAGCGACCCTCAGCACGGCGGTGCAGGGGGGGTCTCCACAGCAGGGGCGGCGCGGCCTGAGATGTTCCAGGGATAGCGAAGCGGGGTCACAGGGCACGGTCAGTGCAGCTGGATGACCCGGCGTAGATCACAGTCGTCGGACGGTTTCCGGCGGGAGGGGTGATAGCGCGTTCAGCGCGCTCCAGTGGCAGGCGGTGACAGGGGTGCAGGCAACCTAGCCCGGGGACAGAGAGCGGCTCCGGACGGAGCGAGGCTCTCACGGGGTTGAGGCAGGCAAGCTCCTGAGTGTCACGGCCCTAGGAGGGGCGATGAGGGGCGCAGTCTCTTTCCAGCGGGATGCACACACGGCTCGAATCGGAGGACGAGCAAAAGCACAGAGAACCCACTGGTCCTGGGGTTCAGTTCAGGGGGCAAGCTCAGATCAAGCCCTTGGAGAATGTTTAAAGCACAAAGCAGCAAAGTCTTTTCAGTAGTCTCTTCCTCTCCTTTCTCAGCAAGGCAAGCAGCAGGCCAGCTCCTCCAGCGTCTTCTTCTCCTTCTAGTCGGGCAGAGGTTCTTTGTGGTAAAACAGGATTCTGATTTCTTAGGAGCCAGGCTCCTACTTTTATACCATGATTCTTTTGTTCTTTAGCGCCAGGGGGCCTGGGCCTGGCTCAGTCCAGTTCTGGAGCACTTTGTTATGGTGACTCTGCTCTTTCCTTTCAGCAGCAGGGCAGAGACATCAGCCGCTCCACAGGGGGCGGCGCCGGCTTTGTGGTGGCAGAGCACAGGTCTATTCAAGAGTCAAGGTGTACTCCTCCCACCCATCCTGGTGTCACCTCTCTACCCACCACCTGGCAGCCAACCTGTCTCTGGGGATTCCCCAACCCTGCTCCTTACTGTTGCTAGGCAGAACACACACACACAGCAGAGGCGGACTGAAATGGCCAGGTCAGTAAATACTAACTTTCTAAAAGTAGTATTTACAAACCCAGGATATTAAAATAAACTTGACTACAAGAAGTATTTTATTATTCTGAGTTCAGGCATACTAAACTTGACATTCTACCAGGCTCTCTGAGTCCACTGGGGTCACAGCGTGTAGTGACTCCAGCAGCCCATTCTGGCCTATGGAGAGCAGGTAGCCTTCAATAGTGAAAAACGAAAATGGCTGTAATTCACTACTAAGACATGCCACACACATCAGGGCATGTCCTACCTTATGCCTACAATGCACCCTGCCCTTGGGCCTACCAGAGGGGTGGCTAATATGTAGGTAAGGGAAGGTTTAGGGACTGGCAAGTGGGGGCACTTGCGTAGTCAGCGCGACGGTCCCAGACCGCGCACAGGGTCTGCGGTGGCAGACCCTAGACACATTTTACAAGGCCGCTTTCTGTGGGTGGCGCAACCAGCGCTGCAAGCCCACCAGCAGCATTGGCATTCACAAGCCCTGGCACCCCTGGTGCACTTTACTGGGGACTGACAGTGAATCCAATTAACCAATCATGAACATCAATTACAGGTACACTTTACCTAGGGAGCACTTGCACTGCGGCACGGATTAGCCGTGGCGCAGTGCCCTGAGCGGACAACACCAGCAAAACATTTGAGGCACACCATCAAAAAAGTGGAAGGGAAACTCACGCCAAGGTGCCAGGTCTACCACGTGTCCCCTCCAGCTGAAATGTGGGGAGAACTACCCTTGCCCAGGGGGTTCCTCGTCACTAAGGCGGAAATACCTGGACAGACCGTCAGCGTTGGCGTGATCTGTACCAGGACGGTGTTCCACAGTGAAATCCATACCCTGTAGGGAGATGGACCACCTCAACAGCTTCGGGTTCTCACCCCTCATTTGCATCAACCATCTGAGGGGCCTGTGGTCCGTCTGAACCCGGAAGTGAGACCCAAACAAGTAGGGTCTTAGCTTCTTCAGCGCCCAGACCACAGCAAATGCTTCTCGCTCAATTGCACTCCACCTACTTTCCCGTGGAAGTAACCTCCTACTGATGAAGGCTACGGGTTGGTCCCAGCCCTCCTCAGTCATCTGCGAGAGAACAGCTCCTACACCATGCTCTGAAGCGTCTGTCTGCACTAGGAATTCCTTGGAGAAGTCAGGGGCCAAGAGCACGGGCGCCGTGCACATGGCAGTCTTCAGGGTGTCGAAAGCTTTCTGACAGGTGTCAGTCCAGATCACGTTCCTGGGCTGCTTCTTGGAAGTCAGCTCTGTCAAGGGGGCAACAATCGTTCCATAGCCCTTGACAAACCTCCTGTAGTACCCAGTGAGCCCCAGGAAGGCCCTCACTGCGGTCTGCGTCTTGGGGGGTTCCCAAGCCAGGATGGTCTCAATTTTGGGTTGCAGGGGTGCCACCTTGCCACTCCCCACTTGGTGTCCCAAGTACACCACGGAACCCTGCCCGATCTGGCACTTGCTTGCCTTGATCGTGAGGCCTGCTCGGCGCAGAGCCATCAACACTTCCCAGAGGTGGCGCAGGTGTTCGGGCCAGGTGGCACTGAACACTGCGATGTCATCCAGGTAGGCGGCACTGAACGCATCCAGCCCAACCAGTACCTGGTTGACCAACCTCTGAAAGGTGGCAGGGGCATTCTTCATTCCAAATGGCATGACCCGTAACTGGAAGTGCCCATCTGGTGTAGAGAATGCTGACCTCTCTTTGGCCCCATCGGTCAAGGCGATCTGCCAGTACCCAGACGTTAAATCAAACGTGCTAAGGAACCGGGCAGCCCCCAGCCGATCAATGAGCTCATCAGCTCTGGGGATAGGGTGCGCGTCAGTCTTAGTTACTGAATTGAGTCCTCTGTAGTCCACACAGAACCGGAGTTCAGGTGTGGCTCCCGGCGCAGCAGCTTTGGGGACCAAGACCACGGGGCTGGACCAAGGACTGCTGGAGGACTCAACCACCCCTAGCGCAAGCATTTTGGAGACCTCCTCCTTAATGCAAGCTCTGACCCTGTCAGTTACCCTGTAAGCCTTGTGCTTCACAGGTAAGCTGTCTCCTGTGTCCACATCATGGACGCACCAATCTGTGACACCAGGTACCAAGGAGAACCTATCGGGAAACTGCCCCAGCAAGTGGCGGCAATCTTCCTGTTGTTCGGGCGTCAGGGTGGGTGAGAGGTTAACTCCATCCACTGACCCATCTTTCTCAGAGGCTACTAAGAGGTCAGGAAGAGGCTCGGTCTCCTCTTCCATTCCATCATCAGTGGCCAGCAGCATGCCCACTTCGGTCCTCTCTAAGTGGGGCTTAAGGCGGTTAACATGTAGGACCCTCAAAGGGTTCCTGGGAGACTGCATGTCCACCAAGTAGGTGATAGGACTTTTGCGCTCCACAACCTCAAATGGACCTGTCCACTTATCCTGAAGTGCACAAGGCTCCACTGGGGCCAAGACCCACACCTTTTGTCCAGGTTGAAGCTCTACCAGAGTGGCATTCTGGTCGTACCACCGCTTCATCTCCTCCTGGCTGGCTTCCAGATTTGCCTCAGCAAGTTGCCTGAAACGCCTAGTCTGGTTTCGGAAGGCCAGCATGTAACTGTATACATTCTGGGGAGGTTTCCTGGGAGATTGCTCCCAGCCTTCCTTTACCAAACTCAGAGGTCCTCTTACCGGGTGACCATACAGAAGCTCAAAGGGGCTGAACCCTAGAGACTTCTGTGGCACCTCTCGGTAAGCGAAGAGCAGGCATGGCAAGAGGACGTCCCACTTACGCCTCATTGGACCGTCCAGGCCCATGATCATGCCTTTGAGGGTTCGGTTGAATCTCTCAACCAACCCATTTCCTTGGGGGTGGTAAGGAGTGGTGAACTTGTAAGTTACCCCACACTCCTTCCACAGGGATTTCATATATGTGGATATGAAATTGGTCCCCCTGTCGCTCACCACCTCTAGAGGGAATCCCACTCGGGAGAAAATTCCCGTCAGTGCTCGTCCCACCACGGGGGCCGTCACTGTCCTCAGAGGGATGGCTTCAGGGTACCGGGTGGCATGGTCCACCAAGACCAGGATGAACCTGTTGCCCAGGGCTGTCTTGGGGTCCAGAGGCCCCACAATATCAATACCCACTCGCTGGAATGGCGTACCGACCACGGGGAAGGGCTGCAGAGGAGCCTTGTGCTCCCCTCCGCTCTTACCACTTGCCTGGCAAGTCTGACAGGTTCTGCAGTAGGAATCTGAATTCTTGTGCATTTGGGGCCAGTAAAAGTGGGTGACAAGCCTGTCATAGGTCTTGTCCATCCCCAAATGTCCTGCTAAAGGCACATCATGAGCCAGCCCCAGTAGGAAGGTTCTGAACTTCTGGGGTACCACCAGCACACGGGCTGACCCAGGTTCAGCAGCCTTAGGCTCGGAATACAGGAGGTCACTCTCCCAGTACACGTAGTGTGTCTTGGCCTGAACACCATTGGCCTGGTCTGCAGCCTGCTGCCGCATACCCACGAGAGAAGGGCATTCTTTCTGCTCCCTGCAGAATTCCTCCCTGGAGGGACCTCCTTCTTGCTGCCAATGGGTCAGCTCAGGCAGGTCTCCCAGTTCGGCAATCTGTTCCCCGGTAGGCTCCAGAGCATCCCCCTCAGGGTCTGCTTCCTCCTGGGCCGTGGGAACTTCGGGGGCCGGTTTCCCGCGCCTCCTGCGCCTTCTCCCTAAGGCCGGTTCCTGGACCTCTCCCTCAGGCTCCAGGACCCTCTCAACACCCCTACTGGCTGCCATGGACCGGGTGGTCACGCATGCCCAGTCGGGTAGACCCACCATCCTCAGATGTGTGGTCTTCTCCACCTTTTCCCAAGGGGAGCTCTCCAGGTCGTTCCCTAGCAGACAGTCTACAGGCATGTCAGTTCTCACAGCGACTTGTAGAGTACCAGAGACTTCCCCCCACTCAAAGGGAACTTGAGCCATTGGACAACGACTCTCTATGTTGTCAGCATTGACAACCCTACAGTAGGCATTGGGTACAATCTGCTCTTGAGACACCAGGTGTTGCCTCACCGAGGTCACGCTGGCTCCTGTATCTCTAAGAGCCTCAACCTTCTTTCCATTGATGGTCACTACTTGCCCATATTTCTTAGTGTTAGAGGGTAAGTAGGTTTCAGGGACCATCTCACTGTCTCCTAGCGAGACTAGGGTCATATGCGAGGGACCCCCACCCCCCTGGACTGCTACCTCCTCCCCAAAATTAACATTAGCTACTTGCCGGGGTGGAGCACCAGTGGGTGCTGTCTTACCAAACAGGCGACACTTAGGATCAGAGGCAATGTGACCCGGGTCACCACACCTGTAACAATTGAAGGGCCCCTTTGGAACAGGTCTACCTGTCGGGGCCCCGTTCTGCTGCGGGGGTGGGGGAGGCTGAGAACCCTTCTGTTGGTTCCCTTGGGGATTACTTTGGGGGCCTTTTTGGAACCCTTTCTGTTTACCCTTGTCCCCCCCACTCTTCTGCTGGGGACCCTGCCCACCTTTTGCGGAGTCTCCCACTTGACCCTTGTGGACCCTGGTGCTGAGCCAGCGGTCCGCCTCCTCAGCAAGCTTCCTCGGGTTGGACAGCTTGCTATCAATCAGGTGCTGGCATAGCTCAGGAAAACATTGACTGGACAAGTGCTCCCATGCAATTAAATCAAGCAACCCTTGATAATCACTCACCTTGCTACCCTTCACCCAACCATCCAGTGCTCTGCAGAAAAAAGTTACATACTCCACATACGTACTCTCAGGGATCTTCTTAGTCTCCCTGAACCTCTGTCTATATAGCTCAGGAGTTAACCCATACCTGGTCATTAAAGCTTCCTTCATATGGGGGTATGAGGCTTGGAGATCTAAGGGTAAATCTAACAGTGTGTCACGCCCTTCAGCAAGGAACCTTCCCCACAACCCCGCTCCCCAGTCTTTCTCAGGGACCCGGTGTGAAGACATGGCCACCTCATAGGCTCTAAACCACTGCCCTATGTCATCCTTTCTAAAATACTCCTTTACTACATCTTTGGGGATGTACACCTTGGACTCTACCTGCAACGGTGGAGTGCTGCCACCAGAAGGAGCGGTGTCCAAACCTTTCGCCTTCAGCTCCAACTCCTTCAATCTTATATCATGATCCATTTTGCGTTGTTGTGCCTCCAAGGCCAACTTCTGCTTTTCCATTTCCATTTGTCCTGCCAACTTTGCCATCTCCATTGCATGCGCCCTGTCTGCTGCCCTGTCTGCCAGCTCCTCTGGCGACAGGACTCTGCTGGGCTCCCCAAGGTTGTCGGGTGGAACGATGTCCCCCGCATTCTGTGGGTCTCTTGACTCCTTCCAGGCTCTCAACGCCTTGGTGTACTGGATCTTCTTCTTGAATCCAGCATGGGGAACTCTGAATTTTACACTGTAGCCTTTCAATTGCTCCGCGGTGTAACCTTCTAGTCTCTCCCAATCCACCTCATCTATTCCAGAAATCACAGAGAGTGCTCTTCCAGCAGGGAGTGAGCCAGGCATGGCTGTCGCAAGGGTCGATGTCTCAACAAAGTTCAGAAAATAAAAACCTGTGGCTGCGTTACTTGGTCTGCTCTCACTATCTGGTGATTAATAATTCACTGTATGCAAATTATAAATGCAAATCCGAAATCCCAGCCGCTGCCAACAATGTTAGAGTCGGGGATCTCTGGTTGGCGCAAGGTTGCCCTTGTGTCAAGCAGGAACCCTCTCCTCTACGTCAGGGCGCAGGATAACCCCTTGTGAATGACCCTTGCTCACCCTCTAGGTGCGTGGCGTGAGCAGCCAAGGCGATTCCTCAGGCGTTGTTGGTTAAGCACTTACAATCACACACATAGTAAATACATCAATCCCCCCAGAAACGGACACCAGACTTGGATATGTAGAAAAATACGTTTCTTTATGTAAAAATAGGTATATATATCTCAGCAGACTTATCACAAGACCAATAACGTTTTCGCTATGCCACCAGGTTGTAAAGCAGGCAAATGTTCTTTGTTCGTAGTTTCAAATGGATACTTTGTAGTCTCTTGCAAATGTTACTTGTGGTTCCAGTACTTACAGAGATCGGCTCCGGCGAACGGGGAAATAAGGCGTTGCGGGCCCCGAGCCCTATACTGGAACTTCTTTCGTGACGGGGAGAGTCGGCACAGGTCGGTGCGACTCTCAGCTTGGGAAGTGGTCTTGGGACCTCGATCAGCGGGTGTGGGCAGGTAGGCAGGCGCGGCCAGCGACCCTCAGCACGGCGGTGCAGGGGGGGGTCTCCATAGCGGGGGCGGCGCGGCCTGAGATGTTCCAGGGATAGCGAAGCGGGGTCACAGGGCACGGTCAGTGCAGCTGGATGACCCGGCGTAGATCACAGTCGTCGGACGGTTTCCGGCGGGAGGGGTGATAGCGCGTTCAGCGCGCTCCAGTGGCAGGCGGTGACAGGGGTGCAGGCAACCTAGCCCGGGGACAGAGAGCGGCTCCGGACGGAGCGAGGCTCTCACGGGGTTGAGGCAGGCAAGCTCCTGAGTGTCACGGCCCTAGGAGGGGCGATGAGGGGCGCAGTCTCTTTCCAGCGGGATGCACACACAGCTCGAATCGGAGGACGAGCAAAAGCACAGAGAACCCACTGGTCCTGGGGTTCAGTTCAGGGGGCAAGCTCAGATCAAGCCCTTGGAGAATGTTTAAAGCACAAAGCAGCAAAGTCTTTTCAGTAGTCTCTTCCTCTCCTTTCTCAGCAAGGCAAGCAGCAGGCCAGCTCCTCCAGCGTCTTCTTCTCCTTCTAGTCGGGCAGAGGTTCTTTGTGGTAAAACAGGATTCTGATTTCTTAGGAGCCAGGCTCCTACTTTTATACCATGATTCTTTTGTTCTTTAGCGCCAGGGGGCCTGGGCCTGGCTCAGTCCAGTTCTGGAGCACTTTGTTATGGTGACTCTGCTCTTTCCTTTCAGCAGCAGGGCAGAGACATCAGCCGCTCCACAGGGGGCGGCGCCGGCTTTGTGGTGGCAGAGCACAGGTCTATTCAAGAGTCAAGGTGTACTCCTCCCACCCATCCTGGTGTCACCTCTCTACCCACCACCTGGCAGCCAACCTGTCTCTGGGGATTCCCCAACCCTGCTCCTTACTGTTGCTAGGCAGAACACACACACACAGCAGAGGCGGACTGAAATGGCCAGGTCAGTAAATACTAACTTTCTAAAAGTAGTATTTACAAACCCAGGATATTAAAATAAACTTGACTACAAGAAGTATTTTATTATTCTGAGTTCAGGCATACTAAACTTGACATTCTACCAGGCTCTCTGAGTCCACTGGGATCACAGCATGTAGTGACTCCAGCAGCCCATTCTGGCCTAAGGAGAGCAGGTAGCCTTCAATAGTGAAAAACGAAAATGGCTGTAATTCACTACTAAGACATGCCACACACATCAGGGCATGTCCTACCTTATGCCTACAATGCACCCTGCCCTTGGGCCTACCAGAGGGGTGGCTAATATGTAGGTAAGGGAAGGTTTAGGGACTGGCAAGTGGGGGCACTTGCGTAGTCAGCGCGACGGTCCCAGACCGCGCACAGGGTCTGCGGTGGCAGACCCTAGACACATTTTACAAGGCCGCTTTCTGTGGGTGGCGCAACCAGCGCTGCAAGCCCACCAGCAGCATTGGCATTCACAAGCCCTGGCACCCCTGGTGACTTTACTGGGGACTGACAGTGAATCCAATAAACCAATCATGAACATCAATTACAGGTACACTTTACCTAGGGAGCACTTGCACTGCGGCACGGATTAGCCGTGGCGCAGTGCCCTGAGCGGACAACACCAGCAAAACATTTGAGGCACACCATCAAAAAAGTGGAAGGGAAACTCACGCCAAGGTGCCAGGTCTAACACCTTTCTTGAGCATCCCATCCAGTCTAGGGTCAGAGGATGGCCATCGAACAGGCCCAACCAGCAAGAACATTATGGCCATTCAACAGGGGTTATGTAGTAGGCCATTCATGAAGATTTGACATTCATGTGTAAAACATGTGGCTGTGCTGAATTTGAGAGTTTGAGGGAATATCACAAGGACAGCAGGGCAGAGGAAGGGGTAACTAGAGAAATGTGAGAAAAGGCCCACACACCATTTAAAGGGGTAGTATTAGGTTCCTGATAATATTTCTGTCTAGAGAGGGAAGGAGCAGGGGTATGCAGTGAGGAGTTTAAAAAAGGATTTAAGTTGGAATACCAGGGCTTGCGTGGCAGGCATTAGACAGAAAATCTGAAGTCAGTGATGGCAATTTCATACATTGTGAGGAAAACATTTAGAAGGCACAACGTATCCTGGGTTTGGAAAAAGACTTTGCTGCCTTGTCTCGTTTACAATAGAAAAGGTTCCATGTTCTGGTGCTAGGACAAGGGATAGAGGCCACCAGAGAACCAGGAGGTGGGAGAGTGTTCCAGTTAACAGAGGGGACTTTGGCACCTTTAACAGACATGCTTATAGAAAGGACTGGTGGGAGTTTTTCACAGGTGGGGGAACTAGGAGCAAGCAAGTCAAGATGGATGCCGTGCAGCAGAGGAAAGCTGTGGTACACTGCATCAGGAAAGGAAAGGGTATATATGAATCCATTCCAATGGGTTTCAATGGATAAGCTTTTAGCTTCTTCAGGTTTTTAAGTTTTACCTGGTTAGGTTGGGGCTAATAGGATGGCAATATGGGCCACATTTTTCAGAATTGCGGCTGGGATGGAGACAAACAGCATTGGCTTTACAGATGGCCAGATTAAGAACCTTTGGGGATGGGGGTAGACTGCAGCAATAGATATGTGTCCAGAAGGAAGCCTAATGCTATTTCTAAGCCCTAACCCCTCCCTTCTCCTATTCTTCTTCCATTACTTCTACTTCTTATCATTTCATGCCATGGAGTTTGAACGCCGGGACCGGCTGTGCCAAGAACATGTGTCTGGACATGCTGAGATCCTTTGTGAAGCGGTGGAAAAAAACACCAAGAAAAGGAATGTTTGGGAAGGATATAGGTGGAGTGGTTTGGAAAGTGAGGGATGCCCTGGGGCAGCTTCTACCTATATTAGCGAACCTTCATAAGGGGAGAGGGCGCCCAGACCAGATGATGGGGTCATGCTGCATAAGCCAATGGGAGTTGAAGGAGATCAAGTAGCATTGAGCCGTCGCGTTACCGACACAGTTGGCACTGAGGTGAATGTGGAGCAAGGAAGAAGTTGAATTGGGGGACAGTTGTACTATGGGGTGTCTTTAACGGCTCAGGCATAAGGAGATAACATTTGAGGAATATGGTTGCTCTGGGAGGGCAGAGTTATTTTGTCATTTCCAGGAAACAAATAGTATTTATCTGAACTGAGGGGTGTCCTGGCGAGACTGCTGTGGAGATATCACGTGGCTACAATTCAGAGCGCTATTTACGGGATAGGTAGAGGGTACGGAAGCTGGGGTGAGGCAGGTAACATCAGGGCCGTTAATAGGTGTTTTGCCGCCCTAAGCGAGAATTGAAAAATGCCGCCCCCTCCCTTTTACTACCATCACTCTCTCCCCCTGTCATCCATTTCCCTGTTTGATTTCAAATTTTAAAAAAATTCCCCCATTTGCCGCCCTAGGCGGCCGCCTAGTCTTGCCTAATGGTAAAAACGACCCTGGGTAACATGAATGCGGGTTGGTTGCGTGGAGGAGAAGCGGAAGGAGTGTTTGGCTTGGACATTGAACGGTTGCGTCTACATGTGGGGATGCGGGAGTAAAGTAGTCTTCAGCCATGGTGCTCTGAGAAGGACAGAATGGGGAACTGTTGAGAAGTTTAAGGGGGCAAGCCATGAGCAGATGAGTGCTACTAGGGAAGGTCTGAGAGGTTAAGACTGCTAGAAGGACCACTGTTCGATTCATGGTGCATGTGAGGTATGTAATGGATGGTGGTTAAGGTTTGGCCGGCTGTTGGCTGATTACTGTTTAAGTGAGGTGTTTGGCATTAGGCTGTGAGGTGTCATTGTTAGTTCTGATCTATCTCATTAAAGGGGCCTCTTATGCACTTTATCTCTTAGTCTGTAGAGATGATGCTGTCTCCCCTGATACATCCATGATACATACTGTGCATATTTTGACCATTGTTTTAAAAGGTCATAGCAGAACCCTTGGGCAGAAAATACAACAATATTTCCCATTGCATATTATCTTGTCCTTGTTAGTTGCAGCCCCCTCTTTCCAAACATTAAGTCAATTCAAGGGCAAAGTTTTTTTTTAACTGCAATTTTGCAAATTAAAGAAGCAGTAATCGCATTAAAAACTATGTGCATTAAAAACATTGTTGTGCGTTGGGCTTTTAGCCGATGATCCGTTTACAGAGAGTGAATCAAAATAAAGCCCTTTCAAGCACTGTATTTCTGACAGCGAAGCCCCCACTAAAAACCGCCTCCACGCTAAGAATTGTCCATGCATGATTAACTGGGGGCATTTCACTTCCCCTGAATAATGCGCCCTGGAGGCAAAACGCTCTCTGCTAAATTTTTAAGCACCCAATTTACTGGAAAAAGCATTACGTTTACCCAACTGTCAGTATATATTTTTCTGGACACGGTAGTCGCGCTTCCTGTTTTGCACCCAGTGAACAGCATAACACGAGATTGCCGTATATTTGTAGAGCCTCCATTGCAGAATGTCACGTGACTTAATTATCCATTCATACCTATGAATTTCATAAATCGATTAAGCAGCCTCCAATACCGAAGCCTTGAGTCCATGGGACACTTGCCCTGCCTGCGGCTCCCTCGATGGAGAGATTGTGTGCGCCAAATATGACCCAAACGCACACGAGGAAATGCTCTCGACTAGCGCTCCGTTTCAATGATGCCTGCTCATGATCAGTCATTTGCAGCGCTCCAACACTGACGTCAATAATGAAGGTTCCCCCGTGATCGGGAGAGCTGAATTCACTTGCAAAGCATCACGTCGAAAATATCAAAGCTTTTATATCACCCACGCTGTCGCAGGCAGCCGAAAAACATTTCGTGATGTTACTTTTGACCTTGCGCCATCGGGGTATATTTGGGAAGCCAGGTCAAGGTTTATCAAAGTTTAAAGTGTATATTCGGGAGGTATATTGCTCCGCCCGAAAACAGATTGCCCAGGATCCCTCACCTAGATTTCCCGGGCGTTTGAACACCGGGTCCACTTTACCGCCCGAAAAATCTGGCTGGAAAAAGCACATGCAAGCCCAGCCCATCCTTGACCCTGCCTAGCCCATCCTCGACCTTGCCTAGCCTATCTTCAACTCTGCCCAGCCCATCCTTGACCCTGCCTTTGCCCATCCTCGACCCTGCCCAGCCCATCCTTGACCCTGCCTTTGCCCATCCTTGACCCTGCCTTTGCCCATCCTCGACCGTGCCCAGCCCATCCTCGACCCTGCCCAGCCCATCCTGGACCCTGCCCAGCCCAGCCCATCCTTGACCCTGCCTAGCCCATCCTCGACCGTGCCCAGCCCATCCTCGACCCTGCCCAGCCCATCCTTGACCCTGCCTTTGCCCATCCTTGACCCTGCCTTTGCCCATCCTCGACCGTGCCCAGCCCATCCTTGACCCTGCCCAGCCCATCATCGACCCTGCCCAGCCCATCCTTGACCCTGCCCAGCCCATCATCGACCCTGCCCAGCCCATCATCGACCCTGCCCAGCCCATCCTTGACGCTGCCCAGACCCTTTCTAGAGCACAGGGGAGCGTGGAATGCAGCCCCTGCCAACCTACAGCCTACCATGTCATCTTCCACCCTCCGCCACCCCTCACCTGCCCCCAGTTCCATTTATCACTTGCTTAGAGGAAGTGACACATTGAAGTGCATAAATCCACAAAGAATTGGAAAATCTTGCAGAATTAGTTCCAAAAAAACTGGGTCCACGTGGGTATTACTGTTCCCTGGGGATTAACTAATAAAAGATCAATAGAAGAGCCGAAATACCAGCTGAAAATGTTATTTACAGCCACAGGGTATCCCAGCATCTAAACCCATCCCACTTGTAATCCGGCTCTAATGGTACACAGCCATTCAGGAGGAAAGGCACTTTTAGACACACTGAACCGGAGCCAATAAACACCAGAGAGGACGTCAGGAACAAGACTGGTGAATCCCATGGACTGATGGAGGAGCCAGAATGGCGCGGGCAGAGACCAAGAGTGGAAAGAGAAGAGGTGTCACCCAACCAGCCACACCACTGTTGACAATGGGACAGCAATAACACGGATGAGGACACGGGCCAAGGACACAAACCTTGTGTCAATATCCAACTGGTAAAAAGAGGTACTGAATATCTGAATAAACAAGGTGATAGGCAAGTGGCCATTGAATAAACAATACCTTGTTTACTGCATGAATCCACACACGTTATATATACATTTTATATATCTATATATCGAGAGAGAGAGAGAGAGAGAGAGAGAGAGAGAGAGAGATCCAAAAGGTCTCCTGGAACCTCTTTACTTTTAGAGAGTCACCTGGCATAACTCCGGGAAAAGAGATCGAACGTCTTATGTTTGTTATTCTCACTCAGCCCCTCTCACTCATTTGACTTCCTTGATGGATCCATGAGTGGTTGCAACAGACAGGTGCTGCACTGAAACAGATTTGTCACATACAAAAGAGGGCAGATGGAAAGTCCCAAAAAACAGAGGCATTCTGGATCAGTAGGGTGTTTATTAAAGGGCCCTATGGAAAAGCAGGGCTAGAATTCAGACTTAGGTGCTACAGCAAGAGAAACCAAATCAGGGACTGGCGCTACGGGGTAGAGGAGGGCAAACAGCATGATGGGATATCACCACAAGAGAACTAAAACACGCTGCGATAGAACTTTATGTACCAAAATGGAACTGGCAGTGAAATGCAGTAGTTGGGCAAAAGCTATCCTGGAACTAAACAAGAATCCAATAGTTGGGTAGAAACTGTCCTTGAGCTAACACAAGAGTCTGATCGTTGGATAGACACTATCTGGAATGAACCCAAGAATCTGCCAGCTGGAGAGAGACTATCCTTGAACTAATACAAGACTCGTAGTTAGGGATAAGAACAAATAGAATGCACTCGTGCAGTGTCATGGACCACACTCCACCATAGCATGCTAGGAAAGAAGGAGCCCTCACAAGGTTTGCAGTTATAAAAAGTAGGACACAGCTTAACAAATTGGCCAACACAAGTTGTTCATGTAGACTTTGAAGAGAGACAAAACCTTTTACATATCTTAAAGCCGATAATGCCGCCAAGAGATTCACACAGGCTCAATATTTACATTCCCTGTCCAGCTGACTAGAAATAAATACATTTACAGAACCGGTCACCATGGACTAGCCTGCTCGGGGCACCACGTGACTGTCACTGATCACACCCCATCAAAGATCATACCATGGGCAAGGCTGGGCCAGATGATCCGAGCCACCAGCAGGCTAGTCTATCCTGCAGCCAGCCCTGTATGGGGCTCAGACACTCATGAAGAGGGTGGAGATACAGCAAAGGAAACTGTTCAGGGTCACAGAAACAGAGTAATGTTGGGGCCAAGGGGGTCTGGCAGGGTGATCTGCTAAGCCTGTTTCAGTTTCTTCTTGTCCAAGAAGGAAAGAAAGAAAGATACCCTTTGACCCCTCGGTTGCCCGGACCATCAGCAGAAGTGGGCTACATAGAGCCACTGGCGGAATTGGAAGCTGCGTTTTGTGCGGTCGGGGGAATGACCACAGACTCCCTCCTCCATGGCCGCACACTCTCCACGAAGTGCCACTAATGCCACTCCTCTGCAATTTGCAGTGGGTACTTGCATAATTTGTAAGTTAGGCAGAAGTTACCAGGAACCGAAACAGAAATGTGATCAGGAAGTTAGAGCTATCCTGCAAAATGCCAGAAGCTGAATTCACATTGCAAGAGATCCCACCACACCCTGCCAACACATGGTGTGTGAAGTCCACGCGTTTTTGTCAGGGAATCACACGCGTCAATGGAGCTCAAACCATGGCTTGTCAGGGGAGTGCCATGGGATCTCTTGTAACACTAGTTCAGCTGTTCAAAATCTGGATTTGCACATGTAAGTAGGAGTAACTGAATGTGAAATGAAGCCTCCCAAGACTAAGGGCCTGGTTTAGTGTTCGGTGGAGAGCGTACTCACTCACACATTTTTCAGAATACCCACCAGCCAAACCCAGAGTCTGCCCACTCTATGTTGAGTCAAGTGGACCATCAGTTTCCTGAAGCTGCCGCCCCCACTGGCTCTGCCATCATGAAACTTACTCCGATGGCCTGACAGAGTAGGGGCCACCGCAGCAAGGGCATCAGACCACCTGCCCTGCATAGAGAGGACAACCTGAGAACCCCTTTATTCTGCCCACCACTGCCAGGTAAACCCTGGAGGTCACAAACAGAAAAGAAAAATAAACACTAGTAATAGCGATTCCTGCTATGTGTTGTAAACTCCTCTCACGCTAATGTACATCTCCCCAATATCATGGATGGTGCTCTGCCCATCTACTTACAGTACACTCCATCTAAACCAATATACATGGAAATAATAAGTAAGGGGTCACATACATAGGCAGCCCAGTCCACTGTTCTTCGACAGGCGGGAGTCGTAGTTGTGCTCAAAAGTATCAAAGGTTGCAAGAGTCAAGTGATGAGAAATGAAATACCAGGTCAAACGAGACACAGTTTCCTGTTTCATCATAACTACAAAGCATGGCAGCCCTTGGACACAGAGGATTCCAGCGAGTGGCATTTAATACAAAGGTACTTGTTGTCTCAAACAAACCTCACAAGACAATGCAATGGAGACGTTGTTACTCCTGTTCCCGACACCTGGAGGAACCGAGCATCCCTACTGGAACTCGGACTTCAAGCACAAGATAACTGGATACACCAAGCACATTCCCCGAGAGAAAGCGCCCGACCTGCAGGTGCAAGGCTGGAGCACAGGAAGAGGGTCTCAGGCACGTGACACCTTGGATGACAGGACAGAACGCGCTCAAGCAGCTGGAATATTATCGTGAAAGTCTAGGTATGTACGTAGCATCGCTGAAGGCATGAAAAGGTGCACCAGGGCTTCCGTGGGAATGCCTGTTTGGGTACTGGGGGTAAGATCACAGTGCCATGCACAATATATCTGGTCAGGAATTTTCTCTAGGCAATTAGGGCCTACCGGGCATTAACAGAGGGGGTAATCTCGTTCATCAAGGTCGCCACAGGGCTGGAGTCCGTTCTCCACTCCAGCTGGGTACTCCGGTGGTAGATTTCCAGCTTACTATACAGTGTGACACAGAACTCTCGCAAATAAAGTCAACATTTAGTCAAAGGTGATGCTTTCAAAAAGAGTATGAGGGATATTTTGAGTTCGGCACGTGGGCTATCAACCTGTGGCAGCCTGCTCATATTATTTTGAATGTTCTGTATTTTTCCTGGAGGGTCATTGTTCCCGAACCTGCTCCAGCCAACACAGCGGGAACACTTGTGTTAAAAAAAAATACAAATATTTCATAAAAACAACCCCACCAAGGAGGGGGGGGAGGGGGTTGTTCCTGACAAACAAAAAACGCAAATGCCCTGATCTGCAGGGAGTTTTCTTCCAGCACTTGGGGACAGTTTCTGAGGTACTCTACCGGCTGCGCTAGGGCACTCATGGCGGCCCACAGTGAAATGTCCGCCTCAGCCCGGAGCTCCGGCTGACCTTCCGTTGCAGCCGGAAGGAATGTTGGCAAAGGTGTCTTCGTGCAGACTGCGGAGTCTCCACCATCGAACACCCGGCCCTTGCCTGCCTCTAAAAGTGGTCTTGGGAACCAGGGCCGGTTCTAGGATTTTTGGGGCACTGGGCCCAAAGGGAATATGGAGGCCCCTCTAATTTACATGAGTGACACATTCAGGACTCCGGAAGTTTCTTTGTGCAGACCTTTCCTGGGCCACAGCTCCTCCTCTCAGCCACCTACAAGCACCTCTTTTCCAGCCTATTTCGGGCTGAAGGTGTGAGAATTGCTTGGGGGCTGAGAGTTAAACCAGTGGGGCGCTAAAGTGCTGACAATGGGCATCCCACAGTGTTTCTGAATGGGCAACCGGGCAGGAGGCCTTATTACAAACCTGCAAAATGCATCTCCTTGCAACTGGGACACCATCCCTAAGAGGCCCAGGGCGGCCCCATCCCCTCCCTCTCATGGGCCCAATTGCAAAAAGACTACTGCTTTCAATTGAATCAGCAGGAGTACAAGAGGGCTGGTGGTGTGTTGGACTGGTGCGGGGCCCCATGCTGGTGGGCTGAGTGCGAGGCCCTGGGAAGCTGCCCACACTGCCCATGCCTAGCACCAGCCCTGTTGTGAACCACAGGCAGACAGGACACCTGCTGGTTTGATGCAGATGTTTAACTTCCACCAAAGCCTTACGTGAAACTTTATGTGTTGAATTAAAAGAAAATAAGGGAGCACAGCTAAAGTTAAGTGTAAAAAAAAAAAAAAAAAAGGTCGTAGCACTTCTGGAGCTGAAGGTCCCTGGAAACATTACTATCACTTAAGAAACCTAATTGCGAGCAGTAGAAAAATGTAATATTGCTATGATTGTGCTTACAGATGGATTTCTTTAGTTAATATAATGTCCTTAGGCAAAAACCCAATGACCCACCAGACAAACGTAACTTGGATACCAACTCAGTGGTTCAGAGGAGACACTGATATGGATAAATGATAAACTGGACAGTGCGTCTACTCGTGGGTTATTCAGATGACATGGACACAGAAAAGTAGGTGGTTCACGAAAGATGGAATCGGACATAGTACAGGACAGATCTGTCTGTCCCATCTTGTGAAAAGTTAATGTTCAGTGGAGTCTTCGGTGCTGAGAAACAATATCTCCAAGAGTGTGCTACCTGGAATGTGCTGAACTTTGAGCCACCGGCTCCTGGGTTACCTGTGTGCCTGTTTGGAAGGACCTGGCCTGGCAGTTCAAGGTGGGTTGTTCTCAATAGAGCAGGGTCAAAACTGATTTGCATATGGCTGGGTCCAAACTGAGGCGATATTGTATGCAAAATAGCGATGGGCTGAGATGTGGCTGCGAGTAGTTACCAACGGCTGAGATTAATTCAAGCATTCCATCCATCACTTTTTGTCTACTTTAGTGTGTCGACCTAAGTGAGACAGGCTTGCACTGACATGGGTCCCGTGCACACTGTGTCACTGGAACCAAACTATACCTGGCTAATAAGCCCTAACTATAGCTAAACAAGTCCTGGGTTGCTTGTGTACTGTTACAGGGAGGACCTGATTTGGTAGTTTGGGCTGGACTGTTCCCATCGGAGCAGGTTCAAGACTGATTTGCATATGGCAGCAGCAGAGCGTGGTGATAAAAGGAGAAACTATTCCAATGGAACTGCAGCAGTCAGTGCATTTGGGGTGAGCGGGGGGGGGGGGGGTCATCACGAGGACACCTCAGCTATCCTGTCAGAAGGATAGCTGAAGAAAATACCCACATTTGCACCATCAGGGCTAGAAGACAGCAACCTGAAAGCACGAAAGCCATTTTGCCAACTTTCAGATTGCTTCAGCCCTGCATCTGCTTGGCAGTTCCCCCCTTTCCAGCATCACACGAGTCTAAAGTCACACAACAGATAAGAGTCTAGGAGCAGACCATGCCACAAGAAGAAACCATTTTGATGAGGGTAAACCCAAGTTTGGACCCTGCTGAGAAATATATTTTGCAAAAGGACCATTTAATCTGAACTTGTTCAATCTCTTTAGGTCGAGCATTCGAGACCTCTTGTATATACTTATATGTGTATGTACTTTGTAGGCTCTGGAGATCAGCCCTAGGACTTGTCTGTTTCCGCTTAGCGACTTTTTTTTCTGTTCAACTGCCTCAATTTAACGGTCGTGATTGAAAACAACCAGTAAAGGTCAGTAAAATACCTGAATTGCTTCCTGCTAAGGGACTTTCTATTTCTTTTTCTGGCAACTGCCTCTATTTAACTTTCTTGATAGAAAACGACCAGCAGAGGTCAGTAAAATATCAGAATCACTTTAGCATTCTTTAGATTCCAGTCCATAGAAATTGTCTTCCACGAGCACCCGTAGACAATGATATTTTTTTTCAAATCTTGTATTTTCAGTGATATGACCACCGAAGGCCCTGATTTTATATTAAAAACAGGGCTTTGGACTATACCATTTCCCGCTCAAAGGCAATATTTCTCTCCATGTGTTCCCATACCTGGCGTGTCACGCAGTTTCGTGCTTACTTTACCTCGATGTTAAAGAAGAGTAGATGTTTAAGCACCCAGGATAATGTGCTGCATAGCTGAATACATATTAGGTCACCAAGGCGAGACCAATTGTATTGCAAATGCTTGTGTTATTTTAACCATTTGGCTTAGAAGGTATATTAGAGCCATTTGTGCCAACCTTACTGGCAAAGAACAAAATAACATCGCAGGAGCGCAAAAGGTATATAGTTTTCTTTCCAGTTTAAGATGTACTGCATCCTAAATTTCTGATTGGTGGGCCTACGGAGGTACCCCATTTTCACTATACCATTCTACAAAAAAGTATGTCCACCAATGCAGCGCTTCTTGAATTGGGAGTTCGTTGTGCAAACCATTGCAGACATCCATGGAATACTATTTTCCATAATAGATATTTAGCGTTTCATTCCTGGCATGCATCATCCAGGTTTATGGCTTCATAAAATTGATTTTACTCTCATAATAAAAAAAATTAACACTTAATATCTGTATTTTACTTCTATTCATATTTGAATTATATTTCATCAGTGCATCTTTTCAATTGGCTGAAATCCTTCCCTAGTCTTTCTGCGTATATATTCATTAGTAATAAAAGGAGTGCACAATTTTCCTGCAAGCCACACTGACACACCAGAAGTGGCTTTCTCTAAAAGCAGTTTTTTATATTTAAACATTTTGTTTTCATTTTAATGGAAAACAATACAATCAGTTGCTCATCTAGAACACACAACATGTACATGAAAAATCTCCCCCCCGCCCCTTCAATCTCATTCCATGGATTAACAATCTCACATTATGCCCCAGCATCGTCATCCATCTACTCCATGATATGACCACCATATTCTCCAGACCGTCTTGTATTTACGGGGGCATCCCCTAGTATATTGTCTCTTACATCTTGGCGCACCAATCCATACCATTTGCCCATGCTACAATTGAACGGGCCACAGGAGAGCTCCAATGTCTGGCTATCTCCCTTTTAGCCACCAACGTGCCCAAACCCACTAGTGATCTGTCTCCACGAGGACTCCCTAGATCTTCTAATGTACCCAACAGCGCCACCCTCGGATGTGCCTCAATATGTAACCGCACTACATGGGCTAAAGTAGAGATGAGGGTATTTTAGTACACTTGGATAACTGAGCATGACCATATCATTTGGTAATAATCACCCCTGGGTCTTGGCATCTACTTCATACCGGGGAGTAGTAGGTTCCCACCCTCCAAAGCTGAAGGGGTGATAGGTATGCCTGATGCAGAAACTTATACTGTATAAGCTAGAGCCTTGCCGAGATTGCCAGCACGCGGAGGGCCATAAATGCGTCCCTCCAGTCAGCTTCATCTAGGGCACCCACTCATCCTTCCCATTTCTCTGGTAACGGGACCAGCAGGACGGGAGAGTGAGATACCAGGCTCTTATAGATCTGTGAGATTCCACCCTTCCTTATGGGACCCATAAGCAGGCGGCCCCTCAAGTGGACTATACTCTGGGATGTTGTCCAACTCTCCCTTGTATTCCAATAGGGCATGCCAGCTGCAAATAGCAAAAAAATTGGGAGGGGGGCAATCAAAATTACGCGCAGAGGTCTTGAAAGGATTTAGTATGGTCCCACTCACGTATATATTCCAAGCAAGATATTCCTATACAAGCCCATCCTTGGAAACCCCAAGGTATGTCACCTGCACCGGCCATCTGCCATCCCACAAGGGGGTCACAATTGTGAGCTTATGGTCCCAGCCTATCGATCTCAGCGCCGCCCACCACACCTGGAAGACCACCTGGGTCAATTCCGGAAGGGTCGCTGTAATGGGTGCCCTATAGGATACCCACCACCCAATTCAGGTCAAAGAGGGACAACTCCCGTTGATATGTTTGGTCCCCCATGCAACCAGTCATTAATGGTCAGTAATTGAGCCACTCAGTAACAGAGGTGAACGTCCGCCATAGCAAGTTCTCCCTCATTTATAGAGCAGACACACTTGCCAAAAGCTGCTCTCAGGGGCCTATGTACCCAGATGAACCGTTGTGCAATGGCAGCCAGGGAATTGAACCATGCCTGCGGAATGTGGAGGAGATCATTCTGAAGGACGTAAAGTAGCCTTGGAAGGGTCATCATTTTAAAGAGGGCTATTCTACCTGCAATGTTGAGGGGAGAGCTTGTCCCACCAAGATTTATTTTCAAATGCTTTCTTGGTCACAGGGCTAAGATTGAGACTCCAGGCAAGTTCTGGTTCCCAGGAAATGTATATGCCAAGATATAAAAAGCTCAATCGACGTATGAGGATCTCGGGATGCCAGGTTTCGTCCTTGGCGGTCACCCCATATGGGCACCAGAATGGATTTGTCCCAATTGACCTTCAAACCGGAGGCTGCCCTAAAAGTATTGAGGATACGGATCAAACAGGGCCCCGTTTCAGTGGGACGAGAGAGAAAAAATAACACGTCATCAGCATATAATGCTATTTGGTCTTCCGCCGCCAGTCCCCAGTCAAACCCCCATACCTGTGAAACAGAGGTTTAATAGCTAAGGCAAATAGGAGGATGGAGATGGGATAGCAGCAGAATCCAGTTGATAGGCACCTGAGCCCATGAGGCGCCTAAAGGACCTTATTATATGCCTGATATTTGGGCCTGGGCCTCATCTTGGTAAGGGTTTCATCTAGGAATGACCAGCATAGGGTGTTGAATGCCTTTTTGAAGTCTATTAACAAAAGAGCCACTAAACCCCCTAAAAACGTAATTCAATTTAATACTAAGTGTACCCTCTGACGTAATGACGTGCTACGACGAGAAATAAACCCATATTGGTCCGGGTGGACCATTTGGGGTACACCTGCAAAAGAAAACTGGTTAGGAACTTTGCATATGACTTGACCTCCATGTTGATGAGAGAAATGGGCATGTACGAGGCACATTAGCTCTGCGGGCACCCTGGTTTAAGTAGGATGACCAGAGCAGCCAGGTCATCCATCTTGTGGGAACTGACCTTTGGTACTAGCCTCATTAAATAGGTCCAGAAAGGGGGGGGGGGATATCGGGTCAAAGCTTCCGGTAATATTCCACCAGATTGCCATCGGGGCCTGGCGTTTTCCTGAAGTTTAGGTCCGCCAGAGCGCTCCCTACTTTCTCAAGCGTGAACACCTGATCTAAGGCCGCTTTGTCCGCAGCGTTCAGACAGGGCAGTGGGAAGACCGCTACAAAGGTGCAGTGGACTCACATTCAGGACATACACTTTTCTGCGTAAAGCGTTTTGAAGTATTTAGCAAATACAGACGTGATCCCCTTGGAATTCACCACCACCTGACCGGCTCCATCCAGTATATTGGGGATCACCTGGACTCTATGTCTTTTGTAGCTAACCAATGGAGGAGATTGCTCCACTTTACACCCTCCGAGTGGATGCCATCCAGCATTTGCGACCACCTCCATACATAACTGACATAGGGTCATCCTATCGAGTGGAAGCGCGGCATGATGCATAAAGAAAGGCGCTCGGCCGTAAGGCTAGCTGGAAAAAAAAACAGTTGTGGGAGAGAATGTCCTGCCTGCAAAGGCAAGCAGGACAACGCTATTTAAAAAAATAGTGCCCGGAGGCTGTAATTAAAGCCTACCGAGTAAAAGAGGTGTCCTCATGGGAGGTTACAAGATGAGAAAAGGCTGTACTAAGGAGGGACTACTAAGCCTATTGACCAATGAAAAGCCACCATTCACTAAGGACAGGGGCACAAACCAATTAAAAAGATGAGCGGAAAGTGAGCGGAGCTTCATGCCCTATCCTGAATGCAGCATGTACATTTTCAGGGTGAGGGGTAAAAAAGTAGTGCGGAGTGGTTTCGTAGAAGCGACATGGGAGGGGAAGTTAGGGGTTGTGAAGTGCGCGAGGAAAGCATCTATGGCTGTGTGGGTGAGAGAGAACTTAGGGGGATAAAGGGAAGCCGAGGGGGGGCAAGGCAGAGCCGAGGTAGGAATTTGTGAGAGGACGTAAAGACTGAGTTAACATGAGTGGGCATCGGGAATGAGGGTGAGGGGAAGACGTACGGGGGCATTAATTGAAGATGTAAAGGGAAATCAAACTGAGGAAAGAGGTGGAAGTGAGAGAATACGGATGTGAAACTGCTGGAAAAGGTCGAGAGGCTGCGGGGGCGGAAGGAGAGGAGGGAGGCATGGTCAGAGAGGAGAGGTGGGGAGTAAAAAAACAAGCGTGGCCGCTAAACTGAAAGCGACCGCGCTGTGTTGAATGATCCACGAGGAGGAATGCAGCTGGCACCCTGTGCGCCGCTGCTCGCTCCCAACAGCTGGATGCCGTGGGAGTGAGGTGGGGAGTGAAAAAAACAAGCGTGGCCGCTAAACTGAAACAGACCGCGCTGTGTTTAATGATCCACGACGAGGAATGCAGCTGGCACCCAGCGCCGCTGCTAGCTGCTGACAGCTGGATGCCGTGGGAGTGAACATTTACATAAAAGGTGGGACATGCACCCGCCTTTGGCCAATTGCGTGCTTTCATTTTTGAAAGCCACACGCAAAGTACAATAAAATGTGTGGAAGTTGAAAAACCACACTGACAAGTTTCGAGAAAGTCTGGAGTGATTTCAAGAGGCCTCCCCATAGAGCAGCGCATGCGCACTGCGCTAGGCTTGACCTAAAAAGAAAGTCCCTCAGCAGAAAGCAATTCTGGTATTTTACTGACCTCTACCAGTCGTTTGCTATCAAGACAGTTAAACAGAGGCAGTTAAACAGAAAAAAGGGCCCTAAGCGGAAGGAGACGAGTCCTAGGGCTGATCTCCAGAGCCCACAAAGTACATACACAAATAAGTATATACTAAAGTATATACTAAAGTATATATACTAAAGTATATACTAAAGCATATACAGGAGGTCTTGAATGCTCGACCTAACCAGCATTTGCAATGCAATAGGTCTCGCATTTACGAGAGTTTGAGTTATTGGCATTGTAAATGATAATGCCTTTTATTATTGTGTTGTTTTTAAAACAGATAAATACAAGGCATTGTGATTTACAATGCCAATAGTTGAAACTCTCACAAATGCAAGACCTATTGCATTGCAAAAGCGTTTGTGTTATATATATATATTTTTATTGCATTAGGAGAGAGCGTGTCCTGCCTGCAACAGCAGGCAGGACAAAGCTATTTGAGAAAATAGTACTCAGAGGCTGTAATTAAAGCATTACGTAGATTATCAGGTGATTTTGTGCTATCAGCGGTACCACATTCAAGTACAGCTTCACTCCTTCTGTAGCGTCTTTCCAATCTGTTTCATTAAAGTAAACCAGGACACATCTCCCAGAATGCATTGTGTTTATTAAACACAAGCCGAGGACTAGAAAATGGTGTTCCTGAAGATCGTGGGCAATCTAGTAACCTTATTACTTTCCAAGTGTGCACATAACAAGCTACAGATCATTAGTGCGCAAAAAAAAGTCCTCTGCAAGCTACTTCCGATCAGCGATGATCAAGACAGGATCTTTCCGAAGGGAAGGACGAGTGGCAGGAAAAGCAGCCAGTCACGCATATTTTAATTATACGCATATACGACATGCTTGCGAGAGACACAGGGTTCTACTCCAACACAACGGAGTTCACTCATTATAGGTTTTTCGTATAAACATTGTGAAAGAGAGAGAACAGCCAACACGTGTTTCGCCCTATGTGGCGAGTAAAGCCAGGGCTTTCGCAATGTTATTTATGTCGTTCCAGCAAGATGTAATGTCAACCTTAGATTCATACATTTTCAACGGTTATTGCGTAACATTGTAAAAACATCCATATTTCAAGATCAATGCAGTATAATCTCTAGTCCCGGGTAAATCCGCTGCAGACCTATAATGAGTGAAATGGATTTAACTGAGTGATAAATAAAAAGAACTACCTTCACTCCAACTTGCTTGTACTGTGTTACATCCAAAAAAGGAATTAACCTATTGCTGGGTATACATACATGTTTGAAAAGGAGGAACATATGCTCACAACCCTCTCTTCACTCCTCTGCAGGTCCCACCTCATCTCCCACACACATTCCTCTGCAGGTCCCGCCTTATTCACATGCACACTCCGCAGGTTCCACATCGTCTCCCACGCATACTCCTCTGCAGGTCCCGCCTCATCAACACACATTCTGCAGGTCCCTCCTCGCCTCCTACACACACTCCTCTGCAGGCCCTGCCTCATCTCCCACACACTTTGCAGGTCCTGTCTTGTCTCCTACATACACTTCTCTGCAGGTCCCCCTCATTTACACCCACTCTGCAGGTCCTACTTCATCTCCCACACATACTTCTCTGCAGGTCCCACCTCGTCTTCCACACACATTCCTCTGCATGTCCCGCCTCCTCTCAGGCTCCGCCGCTCCCGATAACAAGCATTTGCAATGCAATAGGACTTGCATTTGTGAGAGTTTAAGCAATTGGCATTGTAAATGACAATACCTTTTATTTATCTGTTTTGATAATTAACACATAAATAAAAGGCATTGTCATTTACAATGCCAATAGCTCAAACTCTTGTAAATGCAAGACCTATTTCACTTCAAAGAAGCGGCCGCCATTATCCGGGGCTGCTTGGAAAGTGAAAGCTCGCATGGCGGCCTGAATGTTGCAAGACGGCATGTCCTGCCTGCAGTAGGAGAAACTCATTAAAAAAATAATGCTTACAGATTAAATAAGACATACCGTGTAACAACAGAAGTAACAGGGCCAGTCCTCATGGGAGGTTACAAATGAAGACAAGGCGGTACTAAGGAGGGAATAACAAGCCTATTAACGAATCAGAAGCCAGCATTTACAAAGAACAATGACAAGCCAATGAAAAATATGGGCGAGAGTGGGCGGAGCTTCAAGTCTATACTCAAATACAGCATGCCTCGCAGAGCAGCGCATGCGCTGCCCAGGCTCGACCTAAAAGTGTAGAAACGTGTGGTTTGTTTTCTCTCTAGTGGGTCACAGCCATCATTTTCTGGTTTAAATAGTTGTGATGTCCATATGCCTCTGCCTTACTGGACTAATACATTTAACAGCACGATATAATGAACTGGAAGTTATTTTCTCAAATCGTAACTAAATCGTTTTTAATGCCGTGGCAAGGGTGCCGATGGGCCCTGGTGCAGGCAAGAAAACTGGGCTTCTCTTCCGTTGGTTGCGAAGTACAATATAACCATATTAGGGGCTCAGACGGTTACTAGCACTCCTAAGCCCGGTGCCACTGCACCTGCTGCACTACTGATACCCTGCGACACAAACACTGATCAAACCTGCTTGTGGCTGGACAACCTACTTAGAGCAGCCTAAAGGGATATTATTTTTACGCATTATAAGCAATGTTGAAATATAAAGCATTCTGTAATCTGAGATTAAACTAGAGTGAGATATGAGGACTGATCAGCTTTCACTGTATGAATGAATCAAAGCATATGGTGGTATCATCGAGCGTGAATTTATAGCAACACAGACGCAAGGAAGATTAAAACCTAATCTGACTGCAGGACACATTGTACAGACCCGCAAATGCAGCCATTACACATATGACGGTCTAGCACGCCACCTGGTGGCTATCATTGCGTACAGCACAATAGATCACTTGAACATATGAGAAGCTTTGTAAATAGGCAGCGGCAAACAGGCATTAGAAGACTATGCAGGCGCGAGATTTAAATATTGGACACCAATCAATAAGGAATGCTGGGGCACATATGGCACCGCACCCTTGTACCAGGCTACCGATACAACAGAAGACCTTAGATGCACCTACACCACACATTCAAACAACCACCCCAGCGCCAAGGCGGATACAAATGGCCATGCATCACTGTGTGACAACAGGCAAACTGCAGACTACCCAAGGGAGGGCCACGCTACACGCAAACGACAAAGCAAGGGGGCAGAGTATGGTCGCTGAAACTCAACTGACATATCCTCTGCGGCCACACCTGCCGCCAGCAATACAACAAGCTGCAAAGTGTGTCACCATACTCACAAAACTCGTTTTGCGACCTACTAAACATATTACACACACACGGGAACCAAAGTACTAGTATCAGCGAAGCATTGCCACTCCAAAAGCATACCGCCCTCAAATCACACCCCAAGGATGCAATCAGAAGATGCTGCCTATAACACACCATGCCCACATTTCATTGGCGCACTAACTGACACCCTCTGCCATTCAACAGCACCAACACTAGGCTGGGCAAAGGACAAACGTTCAACCTTGTGCTGCAAATCAAACAACAAAGTCTCACGGCACGCATACACAACATTTCAAACTATGCAATTTTCTCTTCACAGGCACATACGACGACTACAGGCCAGATTGACTCGGGCCAAAAAGAAACCCCATGGGATGGGGATCGGTGGCTCCCCATTTTCAAAAAGTGCTACATAACTTCAAAGTGTTAGA
Organism: Triturus cristatus; assembly: GCF_964204655.1. Taxonomy (NCBI): domain Eukaryota; kingdom Metazoa; phylum Chordata; class Amphibia; order Caudata; family Salamandridae; genus Triturus; species Triturus cristatus. Next base: position 577,222,869 of record NC_140595.1, on the reverse strand, counting down.
AATATCCTATATACGTCCCGACCTAACACGCTAAAACATATAACATACATGCACCCCTGCACACATACCAAGAAGCATGCACCAGTGAGCACAAACCAGCCATACAGAACCACGTTTAGCAGGAGGACGAGGTAATGTGTGTCAGGGAAGCACAGGTTTAAGTGCCACAACAGAGCTCATAATACTGTGCACCAGGAGAGTAGTAGTGGTGTTCTTCAGGGAGCATTAGCCGAAGCACCACAGGAGGGCACTCAAGGGAGTAGCCAGAAAATTCAAATACGCCCCTATTTGAGCTAAAGCACTGATGCCACCAAACAAGTGAAGCAAGTCAGCCAAACTCTCCCTACAACAGCTTCCTTGTCTCTTCAATCGATGCATCTATCCATTCATTCTTTCTCCCTTCCATCCACCTACTGATATCCACTATTTCATCTTTACATTCTGTCATCCATCCTTCAATCTTTTCCCATTCCATTAATTCATCCATCCATTCACTCTGCCATCCATCCAATCTGGGATCCACCCATGTAGACACTCTGCCATCTATCCATCTCTACACTAAGCCACCCAGCCATCTATTCTGTCATTCATCCGTCCACCTATCCACCCACTCTGACATCCATCCCCTCTGCAATTCATTAATCAGTTCATCAACTCTGATATCCATCCATCCATTCATCCATGTTGCCATCCATCAATCATCTCTGCTATTCAAATCCATCCGTTCTGAAATCATCCAGCCATCCCCTCTGCCATCCAGCCATCCACTCTGCCATCCAGCCATTCAACTCTGCCATCCATCCCCTCTGCCATTAATCCATCAATTCTGCCATCATCCATTCATCTATTCAATCTGCCATCCATCCATCCACTCTGCCATCCATCAATCTTTTCTGTCATCCATCCATTCACTCTGCCCTCAATTTGTCCGTCCATCCATCCACTCTGCTATCCATCAATCTATTCTGTTATCCATCTGTTCAGACATCCATCCATTATGCCATCCAACCACACATTCACTCAACCATCCACTCACCTATTTACTCTACCAGCCACCCATCCTCAATTCATCTATCTATTCAATCACTGTATCATCATCCACCCTGCCATCTATCTATCATCCATCAGTACACTCATCCATCCCTTTACTCTGGCATCCTTTAACCTATCTGTCCACCCATCCATCCTTCTATTCTGCCATCCTTTCACCTGCTCATCCACCTATCCATTCAGTCATTCATCCATCCATCCATCCATCCATCCCTTCACTCTGCCGTCCTTTCACCTATCTGTCCACCTACCCACCCATCCCTTTACTCTGTCAAAATCTCCTCTGTGCATCCATCAACTTCCATCCATCCACTCTGCCATCCTTTCACTTGTCCATACACTATCCATCCATCCCTTTACACTGCTATCCTTTTATCTGTCCATTCACCTATCCATCTATCCATCTTTTTACTCTGCCATCCTTTCACCTGTTCATCCACCTATCCATTCAGTAATCCATCCCTTTGCTCAGCCATCCTTTCATCTGTCCATTCACTCATACTTTCACCCACTCATTCATCCGCATACTCACGTATCCACCCACTCATTCATCTATACTTCCTTCTTTTAACTCTTCCTTCTAATATTCCTTCTTTCTTTCCCTGTTCTATTTACCCAGCTGTCGGTTTTCCTTGCTCCTGCTTGCTCTTCTTTGGGCACTGTATTCCAGCATTAATGGGGAGCATTTGTCTGCCGAATTCCAGGCAGAAGAGGCCCATAAAGATCCCCTCCCCCACTGTAGCTACTATAACGGGGGCTTCACAACACCCCTGAGAGCACTGATTAATGTGCCTAAGAGGAGCACCGAGTGATATACTTCCTAGGAGCGCTCGGTGATGTGCCTTGAGGGAATGCAGTGAGGTTTAACAGGGCCCATAGACAAAAACTTCCATATTACATGTTCATATTCAAACTTGATATCTTTTTAGACAAGTGACTTTTGATATACTTTGCACGTACATGATAACATACTCAGAAAGTTTTCTGCTTGCAAGCACATTTCTTCATAAGCATTTTATCACAACACTTTACATTATGTTCAAGGATAAAGTGCATTGAGCACACTGCCCCTGTGTATCATTGTTGTCCGTTCGGAGACAGCTCAGAGTGGGAAATATAAACAATGAATAGCTAAGGACCTCAGAAACAGTGCAAACAAGGCCCGTTTTTACTTATATAAACTGCTCCTGACATTTAGCTTATCAGGGGAGCACTTCCGTGGATTATCCTGGACGTTTCCCATTGCTGTGTCCCAGCCCTGCTGATTTCTGTCACCATCCTGCAATTGACGGAGACCCTTTCCACAACAGGCTGGCTTACTGATTCCTCACTCATTCGGGTAAATGGGGAGTTAAGTGAATCTAAGAGATCTGGCAGAATGCCCTTTTTATTATGCTCTTTAGAGTAGAGTTAAGGTAGGTAGGGTTTTCATTATGATATATATTTATATATACATATAATCATTATGACGGTTGAATAATTAATCTTTTTCACCATTCTTGTAATGCTGGTAACAATGCTTTGTTTCCTTATACTAATAATGGCATCTCACATATTCTACACAAGAATGCAATTGCTCCAATAAATGTTTGAAATGCCAATTTGTGTATTTATATGTCTCCCTTTGGGCATGCCTAAGGTAACCACAAAAACACCATCCTGTACCCTGTCAAGTTTAGGAGTGCAGATGGTGCACTGTGAGCTAGCCAGGAATTGGGCCAACATATTCTGATGATATGCATGGACCACGTTCCCATATTTTGACGCATATGTTGTCCAACCGCACAGTCTTGCTTGATTAGTAGGAACCGTGCAACATGGTGACACCATCGTTATAGGTCAGGTACTTATTCAATGAGTCTCCTGAGTAGTTCTTATGTGTGCCCAAAGCCCAGAGTCACTTTATAAGGAGATGTCCATGGTGCTAGGGAATAATCCTCCGCAGCTAAATAGGAAACCCCTAATTGTGACGGTAGGTTGTTTCCTTGAAGTTGAACTTGTAGCCATTTTAATGGCTACAAATTCAACTTGAAAAAAACTAAACTTGCCCATCTCTATTCTTGGGACATGAGCTACCAAATGAAGTCAAAAGCTTAGCATTACATTTCTTAGAGAAATGTGGGCTACTACAATCAACAATCGCTTTTGGGGTTTCTCAATTTTGGTAGAACATACATACCAGACTACGCCCAACAGGTAAACAGTTTTATGATTTCATAAGTCCAGACTTCTCAAGTACACACTGGACAACACAACATACACAGATTCCTAGATCACTGCAAACAGACATGCTTGCATGAAAACATTTGCACACACATGTGTTACCCCAAACTTGGTGATCAGCGTAATCGTGGCGACCACAGGCTGCACATGTCATTTTTAATGAAGGTGGTGCAGTACCGATTGCATATATATTGCATTTATATTCCAATACAAAAATGCGTTGTGCACCTACTGAAAAAATACTGACTGCAGTTCAAAACTTATCAAGGAAAGATCACTGGCTCAGGAAAAGAGCATAATTGTCATGACTCCCATCCCAACCTTAGAGGCTGTTACAAAGGCCAGCATTCCTAACGCGAAAGCCTTACGTCCAAGATGGATACAGTGGGCCACTTCCTTTATAGCTACTGACATAGACTATGTCTTTGTCCCTACACTACCATCACAAGAATTCCTACAATGTGAACAAGAATACCTTGTGGCCAATGACGTTTTTCCTCTTGACCAGCAGGACTCTATAGTCTATAATGATGGTTCTGCCCAGTACGCAGTCAGAACAAAACAGCAATAATTCGCCGCCTGCACCGCAGTGAGGGATACAATTTGGGATGGAATATTCCATCCTCTCAAAACATTTACACAATCACTAGGTAATTGTACAGCACAGCTGGCTTAACTGAAAACTCTAATTCTGCAACTTTGGAATATTGATCCTGAATTCCCCACACTAATAGTGTGTGATTCATATTATTGTGTCCAGTCTCACAATGAGCACTTACACTATTGGCACGTGAATGGATTCAGAGGCTCTAAAGGGAATATCATCAAGCACAAGTTGCTTTAGAGAAAGATGGCGCATTTGAAAGAATGCTTGCCACAGGCTCATGCGATTCATATAATGAGTCACCAACATGTTGGAATACACATTGCTGAAAATTCACTGGCTGATGAAGCCACAAAGGCAGCAGTTCAAACTTTTGACGTTGCTGCAATTACTCATTACCATTCGAGAATGGATGGAGACATCATGGCTGGTGTCAATGCTTTGTACGCTGGCACACCATTACTGAAACAAAAACAGTGGCGGACGCTCCATTAGAGCAGAGGAGCGCCGCCTGCCTCCACCACCACTAGCAAATAAAACGATAATAAAATGGGTTTTAAACCTGTTTTATTATCATTTTATTTTAATCCCTTGGCCCGCCCCCAGGACTTTGACGAGTTTTGGGGGCGAGTCCAGAGGATGACACTGCTGGTGGAGGAGTGGTGGGCACTCCCTTCACCTAAACGCCACCACCGGCTTTCTCAAATATGCTTGAAAATGCACCATCTGAACACTATTTTTTCAAAATTTTCAAGGGGGGGATAAGAAACCACACAAACCCTCTTTATGGCACTCAGGCTGACTCACTACGCTCGCTCAACAGCGGCAGTTACCCCAAAATTTTGCACCCACCACTTTCAAATGTCACCAGCCACCACTGGAAAAAAATATCCAGCAAAATACTCCCACCTATTAGATGTGCAAAAGATACCTTTTGCCCATATCCCCAGAGTGGGAGATTGAGATTCCAAATTCAGACCCCAGACTATAATTGATCATAGCTGCACATGAGGGGTTAGCTTCTGCCCATGCAGGTGTGGTGGCTACAGTTTAATTACTCCAGCAACAATATTGGTGGCCAGGTCTTTACAAACAGTCCAAGCAATGTGTCCTTGGCTGTGACATTTCTCAACAAATAAAAGCTTCCACCACAGCACGCCCACGGCAGCCATGTCTCCTAGTTTCTAGCAAGCTGATGGCTTATGTGTACCTTGACCACTGGAGACCACTAAATTCCTCTGGCAACTTCAAATACATCCTGTTAGCAGTGAAATTGTGTTCTTGATTCCTATGGGTATGGCCACAGTGATGGGCTGATGCTCTAACTGTTCTAAAACATTTGCAAGTCCTTGCATGGCTGTGCATTATTCCTCCACCTACCATCCTAAGGGACATTCAATAGTGGAGAGGAAAATTTGTGACTTAAAGCAGTCTTTAGGAGCTAGAGTATTAGGCTCAGGTCTCAGTTGGATCCATCATCTGTATGGAGAACAGCAAGCTTAGAAGATCCTTGAGTGGCTGGATGCCCTATAAAGTCCTGTTTGGCATCCAGATGTGTACCCCAGACCTTGATAAACCTGGTACAGTGGCAGTAAATACGCCTTTTGACATTTATGAACGTTTGACTGTCTTACTGGAACTGAAAGCCTTCTGAGATGACCATCGAATGAACACATGAAGTGTTCTGCCACTGGAGATGCGAAGGCGCAACCAGCTACTCCTGTCTGGGTTCCAAAGATTGGGGGATCTAGTTCGAGAGAAGATTGTCGATAAGGAGTTTGATGAATGTTTCAGAGCACCAGTGCCAGTCCTGGCAATTGAAGGTACAACAACAGTACATTTGCAGCGCCTTGCTGGTTATAAACACAAGAGACTTGTATCCATTGATCCAATTAAACCACACCCTGTGGCTTGTCCTACACAGTAGGCACCAAGGGCTCCAGGGTAGATACCAGTCTCCTCTCACTACCATACATATCCATTTACAAGTATTAAATAATACAGAAATATCCATTCCCTGGCGGAGAATATCAGACACTGTATTTTGCTACTTCCAGTTACGTCCACCAACACCATACACACACTGTTTGTGAATGTACAGTCTCTGACTGCCCCTCCTAATAACAAACGTATTTATTATGATCCACCAGTTCAACACTGCCCTGTGAGGGCATTGTTTTTGCAGTCTGCCTCTGGCTATTTTGCCTATGTTGATGACTTTTCCTTCGATACATCAGATACACCATTGCATGGGATTTGTGCATTTATTTTTTGGGTTAAACAGACTTAATTCCACCTTATATGTTTGGATCACAGCTGCCTTGCTTTCCTTTTCATTTGGATTGGATTTGTGACAGTTTTCTTTTTGCTCCTAAACGGACATTATCTCCCAGAAAGCTCTGCTGTTAAACTGGTAACAGAGGTATTGAAACCTCATTCTTCATTCCATAAAGTGCAAAGAGACCTGTCCCTTGTGAACACTTCTGCATTTTCCGTCCCGGATCGCATTGTGTGGGATAAGGTCCCATTTGATATTTGTGGTCCAACAGAGACTTTACGGACACCTTATATCTTAAAAATGTTGCTAAATGATATAATAGTTCCAGGCAGCCAGTCTGATGATTGGAACGTTAATACTGTGCACTCTATGCTTTGTGATCTAGAACATTATACAGTATTTGAAAGTGAAGATATGTATAGGGGAACAAATAATGATGGTGAAATATTCTGTTATTAGCAGTATGCACATCACTATTTGCAGAGCTAGTACTCCACATGCAGCTTTCAATTATACACAGTGGGAATACTGCCCGACACAACCAATGGGTAGCTGAAAAACATACCATCAGAAGTTTCCATATTTTTTTGGAAACAAACCAGCATACGCAGTGTCTTAATACTTTAAACTTTCCTCTTCCCCAGCAAAGAAAAATATGCTTACCGACACTAGATTGATTTATTCTGCTTCTTTTATTTCCCAACTGTCATCACAAAGTTATCAATTTTGGAAAGACAATGTTGATATGAAAAGTGTTTGGGGAACAAAAGTGTCAAGCACAAGATAATGACGCTTTGTTTGGAGCATGTCTGATACCAAGACAGATGATTTTTCTGAACAGAACAATATAGCAACCATCATGCCTCAGCTTGGCTAAAATGACAAACATGAACACACCAAATATTCCCGCATTTGCATGCTTTGATAATTGTCAACAGTTTACAAATTACAGTAAGGAACAGCTCAACAACATGATTCAGAATGGCACATACAATTCTTCACATTCGAGTTCAGATGGGTGGCTACTGTGGCCATTAGATGCTAGTGATTTTCATGCATGTTTTTTAATATACTGAAAAGGGTTTCAGGATAAACAGACCAGACCCACGTTATATGCAGAAACAATACTCTGGGATTGTTACAACATACAGTTTGGGAAAGTTATGCCAGCAATGGCTACAGAATTCTACTCTAGATACAGTGGAAGAACACTTGCCTCTCCTGTCTGATGATTTAGATTTACAGGATTTCTTGTTGGGCCCTAGAACACCACATCAGAAACATTTTCTATATGCCATATATAATGAACTTTAGAACGTTTCCCAATAGGAAGCTGCTGAGCTCATTCGAGAAATTGACGAGGCTAATTTAGAAAAGGCATTGGCTGTTGTTGATAATGGTATGACTACTTCATCAACTGCAATTTATTCCCTGAATAATATTGTGTCCTCTGCAATTTACATTATGCAGAGCGACATGTCCCTCTTACAACACAGACAAAGCCATCTTAGATCAATTATGCAATTAAGCTGGACGTTGCAAACTCTGAAGTCTGGTCAAGTATTATAGCAACACCTGAATATAACAGACTTATTTGTGCCTTACAATTTATCACAATCACAGAAAATAATGGTAAAAAAGGATGCAATCTACACAATGTTAAGCATTAAACACCTAGAGAAGATGCCTTTCACAGTTGCCGAGACACCATCTGCTGAGTGGTTAATCCACAGATTCATTTCTCTGCCAATTTCTGTTTCACTTCACATCATGTTTAGAACATTTTCCAGTAGGCAGGTATGAGGCATTAGGGGAGAGATTGGTACACGAGCCATGGGGAACCAGTTATTCCTCAGTGGAAAAGAATGCAAAACTTTGTTTCACCATTCTCTCGTTTGAAACCAGGTCACGCTTCACAGCATTTGTAATGCATCAGTGGCCAACTTAAATTAGCATGTTATCTGAAGGGTTTCCCAGCTGCTTTGATTCAGCTGGCATTCAGATTACTTTTAAATAGAAGTTATTTGATGCTGAATGAACAAGGTTATTGTGGGACTAAACCAGGATTACCCTATGTGGTAACGGTTTGCAGGGTCAGGTCTTGCAATAATAATATGTTATTTCTGTCCACACGTACAGTCATAGAGATGACAGTTTGGCCTTCAATAGCTATTTTTAATGTGAATTTTGATAAGTTGAGCATACTGAAAGCCTTTTTGTTTCAGAAGGAGGTTTCTTTAACATCTGCTAGAGGAATGTTTGATCTCCAAGTACCAAGGTCTTCTTCTGAAATACAATCCCTACTAGGCACTAACCTCCCTCACCATTTCAGAGAACTTGTGCGCCACATATTTAATGCATCTAAGACTGCGGGAGTAGTACACTTTTTTAAAGCGATTGGGTCTGGCTTGGTTAGCACGTTCCAGACTGTCTTTGGAGTGATTCCATCTTTTCTACACTCTCTGGTTTCCAGCATCTTTGGAGGTATACTGCTGGTACTTTTACTGATTATTGGGATTTTGGTACTATTTTTGCTGCTCTGCAATGGCTGTTCCACCTTGCGGCCAAATAGTGATGGAACAGTCACATTCGCTACTGTGTCGTGAGCGTATGATGCAGTGCTTTGGTGCTTCTGTGCTTCGAGAACTGAATGACAACTGGTCTTTATCCTTTCAACCGGTGTGGTTACACTGTGTTCCACTGTTTCATGTGGACTTTCTTTTTTTTTTTTTTTTTTTTTTTTGAAACCGTTTATTGCAATCTCAAGAATATACAAGTATGGGCCTACAACCTTCCGGCCGGCCGCTAGAATGACAGGAACATATGACATACGTACAAAAACACTTGGCGTTGCAAAGAAGCAAAATCAGGAGGTATCAGCGTCGTGGGCCACATCACTCTGACCCCACAATACGGTTTCATTTTATACAAACAACACCAAAACCACACCCGCAAGGCAACCCGCAATCGAAAGTAACAGCACGTGCTCCCCGAATGGGGGACCCCAGCCATCCACAGGAGTCTAAAGAGGGGAAGGGGAACAGATCGAGGACTGGGGGAACTCCGTGCTCGGGGCTATGGAAAGGAGTCAACTAAGGGGACGGGGCTGGTGAGGCCGCAGGCAGCAGTGGTGGCGCGCAGATACCCCCGCGGTAGGCGTTCCAGGGGCCCCATACTTTCACCCATGCCCCAGGCTTACCCCTCGCCACATACACCACCTTTTCTCGGAACATGCACCAATCCATGTGTTCTTTCCAGGCCGACACCGCCGGGGGCCTCTGGGATCCCCACAGTTGAGCAATGTCACGCTTAGCTATCATATATCCCAGAGTCACCCATCGCGTCTGCGGAACCGAGTAGTCAGTTGGTTCCCACACATTCAGCAGGCATCTCCTCGCTTCAGGCAGCAGCGCGACACGCGTAACCACTCGCAGGACCTCATGCACACCACGCCAGAATCGCTCCACCTTCGGGCATTCCCACAAAATATGCAAAAAAGTCGCCAAAGCACCACACCCACGCTTACACAACCCATCCTCAGCATAGCCCATACGCAGAAGCCTTGGCCCCGTCATGTAAACCCGATGGAGTATCTTAAGCTGGACGAAGCGAAGGCGAGCCGGTATGGCCACCTCCTTCGGAGAGGCCACCGCGGAAATCCAGTCTTCGTCGTCCAACTCCAGCCCGTCGGCAACCCAAGCCTCGCGGAGGCCAGTCAGCAAGCCCGAGCGATCATTAATCAATTTTTTGTAAATAAGGGAGATCGTGCTGTCCGGAACGTGGCCATCCAGCACTCTATCCTCCAGGGGGGAAGACTCCGGGATGGAGGCGACGTCTGGGAAGACTGAGCCCAGCGCGTGACGGACCTGCAAGTACCGAATGTACTCACTGCCCTGCAGCTGAAACTCCGTCTGCAGCGTCTCGAATGTTTTAAATCCCCCCCTCGTCCAGAGGTCCCCCACTTTACTGATGCCGATCGTGTCCCACTTCTCGAAGCCCTTCGAGGTCCACAGGGAGCCCAATCTCTCAGACGCGTACAACGGTGATGCCCGGGTCAAACGGTCCTTCCACCCCATAGCTGCGTTAGCCGCGTGCCATACTCGTACCATGACACGCGTAGGTCCCGTCAGGCGGGGTCCGGGCGCGCCAGAGTAGAGCGCTCGATTATAGTCGCCACCAGGCAGGAGCATCTTGTCCATTTCAAATGCCGGGTTTAAGGCGGGCCCGTAAAGGCCATGATTAATTGCAGCTAGCTGGGAGGCCCAGTAATACCGTTTAATATCCGGGAGGGCAATCCCTCCGTCGTACCATGGGAGCGTCAACTTCGCCAGGGCAATACGCGGCCTCCCGTCCCAGAACAGGCGGCGCTGTAGACTCTCCACCTCACGGAAGTAGCGCGCCGGGACTAAATCCATAGTATTCTGGAGAGCGTACAGGAAGCGTGGCAACGACATCATCTTAAACAATGCCGCCCGGCCGAGCGGCGAAAGCGGCAGGCACCGCCAGCGCGCGACGTCCTCCTTCAAGCGCTGGAGGGGGGGAAGCAAATTCCGCTCGTAGCGGGCCTCCGGGTCCAGAGTAATGTAAACCCCCAGGTACCGAAACCCCTGTGAGGCAATCTGGATCGGACAGCCCCGCGGGAGGACGGGAGCCTCCCCGGAAAGCACATACACACATGATTTAGCCCAGTTGATGACAAGGCCTGAGTTGCGGCCGAATGAGCGCAAAACATCAACCAGGACAATCAGTGATTTACGCGGGGAGGCTAGGTACAAAAGGATATCGTCAGCGTATAGGGACACGCGGTCCTCATACTCGGGGGTCCAACGGAGACCACGGATGGAAGGGTGCCACCGCAGCCACTCCGCCAGGGGTTCCAAGGCCAGCGCGAACAGGAGCGGCGACAAGGGACAGCCCTGTCGCGTGCCCCGTCCCAGCTCGAATGGGACCGATACTCTTCCATTCACCACCACCTGCGCCAATGGGCCCGAATACAACAATTTGACCCAGCTGATGAACCCCGGGCCAAATCCAAACTTCGCCAGCATAGCCCAGATGTATGGCCACTCGAGCGTGTCAAACGCCATGGTGGCGTCTAAGGACGCCAATATGGCCGGCTCCCGCACAAACGGGACACGCGCGAGCACCCCGTGCAAGCGCCGCAGATTAAGGGCCGTGTTGCGATGGGGAATAAAGCCGGACTGGTCTTGGTGGACCAAATCGCCCACCACGCCGACCAGCCGGTTGGCTAGCACCTTGGCGAGGATTTTGGGCTCCGCATTCAAGAGCGAGATAGGCCGGTAGGATGTAACCCGGTCTCGAGGTCTCCCTTCCTTGTGGATCACCACGATTGTAGCCAGACGTTGGTCCGGCGGGAGGGAGCCCAGCGAGTGGGCCGCCAGGAACATCGCACGGAGGTGGGGTGCCAGTACATCCGGTCGCAGCTTATACAACTCGATAGGGATGCCGTTCGGGCCCATGGCCTTGCCGGATGCGACCGAGCGTATGGCGAGGGCAATTTCGTCGGAGGTAGGAGCGGCATCTAACGACACCCTGTCTTCCACCGAAAGGGAAGGCAGCGCGATATCCCTAAGCAGGGCATGGGAATCCTCCTCCGAGCAGGGAGAAACCGGGGAATACACCTCGCGGAAATAATCCGCAAAACAAGAGACAATGTCTTCTGGCTCGGTGACACGCACACCATCCATCCTCTCAATCAGCGGGACCACACGACTCGCTCTCTCCTTTTTATCCAACCATGCAAGCAGTTTACCAGCCTTATCACCCACATCATACAGTCGCCCCTGTTGCTCTCTATAGAGGCCCCTGGCCGCCTCCGTGACGAGGGCCCTGTAGGCCGCCTGCTTAAGTTGTAGGACATGTAGTGCAGCGTCCGTCACCCCACCCTCTAGATCACCCTCCAATTCAGCGATTTCGGCCTCCACCCAGGTCACCTCCTCCTGCTCGCGCCTCCGGGCATGGGAAATAAAGGAGAGGGCCTCCCCTCTAAGAACTGTTTTGAAGGCTTCCCACAGGGAGATAGCCGAAAGGACAGACCCCACATTCTCATCGAAATACCGCTGCAAGGATTTAATCACATCAGCGCGAATAGTGGGGTCGCGCAGGTACCAGGCATTGATTGGAGCTACCCTGCCCTCCCCCCTCGGGAAGACATCAACGTGCAACAGGAGCGGGGAGTGATCTGAAATACCCCGCGCCAAATGGCGCACCTCTCCTACCCTCCCAACATAGGCCGCAGGGACAAGGACATAATCAAGCCGTGAGAGGCTACCATGGGCACCCGAGTGGAAAGTGTACTGCAGCTGCGTGGGATGTTTTAAGCGCCAGCAGTCCACCAGTCCCAGTGTATCTAAGAAGCCGGACAGCCACGCCTGCGCCCGGGGGAGGTCCCTAGGGGGGTGACGATCCACGGTCCCAGAAACCACCGCATTGAAGTTCCCCCCAACCACCAGAAGCCCCCCCGGAAGGTCAAGGAGGAGGCGCCCTAAGTCTGCAAAAGTCGTAGACTGTAACCCCGGTGGGACGTACACTGATACAAAGACAACTACTTTACCCTCCATTCTCCCCACTAAGACAGTGTAGCGTCCCCTCTCATCATGGCGCACCTCGTCTATTTCCAACGGGAGCGAGTTCTTCACCATGATGCCCACCCCCCGTGAGCCCGACGTGAAGCCCGAGTGGGCCACCAAGCGATAGCCACGCCGATTCATGGCACAAAAGGAATTACCAATAAGGTGTGTCTCCTGCAGAAAGACCACATCTGGCGAAAGTCGTTTCAAATACTGCAGGACCACACCTCGCTTAATCCTATCCCCCAGTCCGTTAACGTTCCAGGACAATAAAGTCAGGTCCCTACCCCCCATCACATACAGAAGCCATCATTCGTCCCCCCGAGAGCACCTTAAAAGCACCAATACAATAAAGGGTTTGCCTTGCGGTAAAAACGAACAACACCCCACCCCAACCCACCCATCCCAACAGAACTCCCCCCTCCCTGCACCCCTGCATGAGCCCAAACAGCCCCCCCAAAGTGCAGTGTGCCTGTCGCCCCATGAATGATTAAACTAACTGGTCCCCCAGAGGAGGAGGGAGAGCCCCCAAGAGACCCCGTACCACCTCCACAGGAGGGAGACTTAACGAACAGTCAAAAATGACAACAATGTTGTCCAGAGCGAGGCCTACTAGTAATCCCTCAGTCCTGATCCGGCGAGCCCTCCCCTCCAACCGCGCCCCCCCCGCCCCCCCGGCCCCGATCCCCGGGCAAGGAGTCCAACCAGTCCCCGGCCGCCTCGGGACGATCAAAAAAGTGCGTGCGGCCATCCACCTCCACCCGCAACTTAGCTGGAAAAAGCATCGCATACTTGAGGTTCAAGTCCCGTGGACGACGTTTGACTCCGAGAAAGCTCAGTCTCTGCTTCTGGACCGCTGGGGTGAAATCAGGATAGAAGTTTACGTCCATATTGTCAAGTCTGACCGGTCCTTGTTGCCTAGAAGTCTGAAGGATAGCGTCTCTGTCCCGAAAGTTGAAAATCCGGGCAATGAGAGGCCTCGGAGGGGCTCCAGCCTTAGGTCTTCCTCCGGGAACCCTGTGGGCACGTTCCACCGCAAAGAATTTACTCAGCCCCCGGGGCTGGAGATGGGTGAGAATCAGGTCCTCCACAAACAGGTCCGCCGCCGCCTCCTCACGTCCCTCCGGCACCCCGACAATGCGGACATTGTTCCTCCGGGCCCGACCCTCGGAATCCTCCAGTCGACGATCCATCAGGGCGCTCGCCTGGCCAAGCCGGCGCACCTCCTTTTGGAGGGCCGCCACGTCCGCTGTAAGGCCCGAGGTGGTGTGGGCCAAAGAATCGACCCGGTCATTGGTCTTGGATAAATCAGCCCTCACCAGGCCAACATCCACGTGGACCGAGTCAATCTTTTGCGCCAGTGTGTCAAAGCGCTGGTCCACCGAGGCCTTCATCTCGGCGATAGCGCCCATGACATCTCGCAGGGTCAGATCCGCGGGCAGCGCAGGAGCATCAGTCGGGTCCTCAGGGGACCTACGCGGCACCTCGGGAGATCCCTTCTGGAGGGTGTAGCGGTCCATGCTGTTGGACTGATGGGCTGCGCCACGGCGGGCCGATTTCACCTTTGCCCGGTCGCCATCTTGCTTTGTGGACATGGTTTCAGTCCCCAAATCGTGCCAATCACCTCGGAAAAGGCCGACAAACCAGTTCACGGGCTCCGGGGGGGGGCAACCACAGGTCCGCAGGACGGATCACAGCCGGCGGGCCAGCAGGGCACCCCAACGAGGCCACACCACCGCACACCGCCCCGCAACCCAACCTCGCCTACACAGCAAGGAGGGTGCAAAAGCGAAAGTGAAAGTGCGGGGTACGCGAGTCGCCCAGCCCTGCCCGCCGCTGTTGATCACTTTGTCTCCGGATCGCCCCACAACTCCAATCCGGGGGGCCGGCGTGGAGAAGGCCGCAAACCTCAATCGGTGCTCCCGCCGGTGTCCGAGGTCCAATTTGGAAGCGGAAAACGGGTGACACCTCAGCTTGGGCTCACCAACACAGTCCCCTCATCTAGGACAGGATATTTTCAGGATTTATGTAGGAGGTCACGGAGGTCCTCGGGAGCCTCGCACCTACGCGGCCATCTTGGTTGCGCGCTAGGCTCCTCCCCCTTCTCATGTGGACTTTCAAGTATGCTATGAATATATGCCTCGGAATGCAACCAGTTCAATCTACGGATATAGATCTGCTAATGCACCCGCTAAGGATTCCTTTTCAGTGTTGTCCTATGCAATTGCCATTGCTACAAAATGCATATTATGAACCTTTCTTGGATGCTCCAGTTCCTGGATTCTTGGATCCTGTGTCTTCCTCTTGGGCTACACTACTGGCTGACATACCATCGACCCCTTCTGATTGGGTTGGATACGACCATGTTTGTGCTTTGGAACTTGAGGTACAGCCCACAACGGAAGCATCGTCTGCGGAAGTTAGATCCATAATGGTTCCTACTGACTCTCGGAACATATAGCACATTCCTGGAGTATCAAAATATTATTACGCTTTTTTTTTTTTAATTTTTTTTTTTAAAACCTTTATTTACATCAACATGGTACACAGCTATTCAGCCTACATCCCGAAGGTCCGGCAGCACGATGAGAACAATACGTAGGAAGGTCCATATCTGTACATCAGGAGTAACAAAGGTTTAGTTTTAATGTAAACCAAAAAATAAAAACACAAGCAAGGCAAAGCATATAATAGGCATGCGCTAGTTCTCAGCCGGGGCGAGGCCTCACTCCCATCAGCGGAGCAGTACGCCACGCCAAATAAGTGAGGGGAAAGCAGGGGTACAGGCTCCAGGTGATGAACAGTTTTAGGTATATAGTTGGGAGTAGGGCTAGGGGGAAAGTTGCACATCGAGCATCTCAGTAACCGGGGGCACACAAATATCTCCCCTATAATGGTTCCATTGCCCCCATATCTTATGCCACTTCTTAGGGCGGCCTCGGGCACTGTACACCGTTTTCTCCCGGAACATGCCCCAGTCCATATTTTCCATCCATGTTACCAAGGTGGGAGGTCTCTGGGATCCCCACAGCTGCGCAATATCTCGCTTCCCCACCATATTCCCCAGGGTCACCCATTGGGTCTGAGCGGCATCATAGTCGGTGGGACCCCAGACATTCAATAGGCATCGTCTTGCCTCCGGGAAGAGTGCGATACCCGTGACCTCTTCCATCACATCATGAATTTGTTTCCAGAACTCTACGATCTCCCCACACTCCCAAATAATGTGTAGAAAGGTGCCCAACATCCCGCAGCCTCTCTTGCATAAGCCATCGTCAGAGAAACCCATATGAATCAGGCGGGGCCCCGTGACATATACCCTGTGGAGTATCTTAAGCTGCACCAGCCGCAGTCTAGCCGGGATCGCAACCTCCTTCGGAGAGGAGATGGCATATTGCCAGTCCTCATCGTCCAGTTCGAGACCATCCCTAGTCCATTGTTCTCGCACATCAAGGAGGAGGTCGGTCCGAACATTTACAAGCTTCTTGTAAATCAAGGAGATTGTACTCTCCGGCATATGACCATCCAGAATCCGATCCTCCAACGGAGAAGACTCAGGCACGACCTCCCCCTCGGCGCAGACAGATAGCAGAGCGTGACGCACCTGGGCATATCGAAAGTATTCAGTGCCCCTGTCACGGGGTGAAGCGGACCGAGGAACGGGGCGCCCAGGCCAAGCCTCTGACCAATACCCTCTCCCCTCCTTCTCTTCCACAGCAAAGCGAATGGTTCCCTATAGGAACCCCGACACCCGTCGTACCTGAAGATCCCGGTGTCTGTTCCTTTAACTGGCAGGCCTGTGCCGAGAGCCACACCCCCAACAGCGATGACGAGGAAGCCTGGGCGGATATAGGAAGTGCAGCCTACTCCCCAGTGTGCATGGACACCGGAGAGCGGAAGGAGTTGGTTGCGAGGAACAGGAGCAGTATATCGAGCATTGGCGGAGAGGAAGGCGACACATCGACGGAGAAGAGCGGGAGACGTCCGGACGAGACTGAGCAGCGGAGGAGCGAGGGAGGAGCAGAAGACGGCCGGAGACGACGTTGAACCCCAGCGACGAGAGCCAGGAGGCCAACGACCACGCGAGCCGCCCAGCCACGTTCACGGAGGAGCGTGGCTTTCCAAGGTACGAGAGCGCATACGGGGCTGGGGGCAAAGAAAGGGAGGGACCGAGTAAGGGGACAGCCGGGTACTAGCGTTGGTGTATGCATCCCAACACACCCCTTCCTGAGCACTACTTCACCACGATCTCTATACCAGTGCACCGAGTGTTCCCTCACCCCCGTTCCCCTAATCCGACCGGGCTGAAACCCGAGTTCTCAGGGCTGTTTTCTCTCTTCCTTTGAGCGCATGAGATCCCGGGACAAGGGGAGAACCGTCCAACGTAAACCTCCACGGTAGAAGAATCCGGAGAGGAAGGACCACGGCGGGAAGGAGAGAGCCCAGAGAAAGAATCCCCGAGGCCCCCCTACCGTACTATAGACCCTCCCCCATTCATAAACGAAAGACTAGGAAAATAAAAGTGATCAAACCACCACCTCGGTCTCCAGAGTTGTCAGATCCGTCACAGCCCCCTAATTCGTACTCCGTCTGCAGCATCGCAAACGATTTCACCTTACCCTTAGTCAGCAAATCCCCAACTCTAGAAATCCCAATTAGGTCCCACTTCTCAAACCCTTTCGTGTGCCATAATTTCCCTAGTATATCGGATTCAAAAAGCGGAGTAGCCTGGGTAAGTCTGTCCTTTCAGCCCAACGAATTTGTAACCGCCTTCCACACATGCACTGCCGTCTTGGTTGGGCCTGTGAGGGACCCATCCAATGATTTGGAATACAGCGCCCTAAGATAATTACCCCCGCGCAACAGCCACCGATCCATAGCAAACCCAGGGTTCAACGCCGGACCGTAAACACCGTGGTTAATCGCTCCCAATTGGGTAGCCCAATAATATCTTCTGATGTCAGGGAGTGCTATCCCCCCGTCGTACCATGGAAGGGTCAACTTTGCTATAGCTATACGCGGTCGACCGTCCCATAACAGCGAGCGCTGGAGGCTCTCCACCTCACGAAAATAACAGGCAGGAACTAACTCTAGGGTGTTCTGTAAGGCGTAGAGAAATCGGGGAAGAGACATCATTTTAAACAATGCGGCGTGGCCTAAGAGGGAGAGCGGAAGCCGCCTCCAACCCGCAACGTCCCGTCTCAAGCGTGACAATGGAGGGAGTAGGTTCTTCTCGTATCGAACAGAGGGATCGGTGGAAATATATATCCCCAAGTACAGAAAGCCCCGCTGGGCGATCTGGATGGAGCAATTCCGCGGGACGGTAGGGGTGTCTCCACTGAGAACATATAGATGCGCCTTTCCCCAATTAATGGCGAGACCCGAGTTTCTACCAAAAGAATTCAAAACGTCACAGACCACTATGAGGGATTTCCTAGGTGAGGTCAAGTATAACAAAATGTCGTCTGCATACAAAGAAATACGGTCCTCGTGGTCTGGCGACCATCGGATCCCCTTTATGTCTGGCTGCCATCTAATCCATGCCGCCAGCGGCTCCAGGGCGAGGGCGAACAATAGTGGCGACAGAGGACAACCCTGCCGGGTGCCCCTCCCAAGCTCGAACGGAGATGACGCCCTACCGTTCACCGCGATTTTAGCCAAAGGTTCCTCATAAAGTAGTCTAATCCAGCCTATAAAACCCGGTCCGAAGCCGAATTTTGTGAGCGCTGCCCACAGATACGGCCATTCCACAGTGTCGAAAGCCATCATGGCATCGAGTGACACCAAGATGGCCGACTCCCGCATCGTCCCAACCCTCGCGAGCACGCCATGGAGTCGCCTGAGGTTCAACGCAGTGTTGCGGTGTGGGATAAACCCGGATTGGTCCGGGTGGATCAAGTCCCCAATGACCCTGATCAAACGGTTAGCCAACAGTTTGGCGAGGATTTTTGGCTCAGCGTTGAGTAGGGAGATCGGCCTATACGATCCGCATCTGTTCCGGGGCTTGCCATCTTTATGTATAACCACTATTGTCGCCAGGCGTTGGTCAAATGGGAGACACCCATGCTCCCGCGCCTCTACAAACATATCTCGCAAATACGGAGCAATCTTATCCGGCCTGAGTTTATACAACTCGATCGGCAAGCCATTCGGGCCCGAGGCCTTGCCCGGGTGTAGCGAGCGGATAGCAACTGCAACCTCATCCGCGGTGATGTCACCATCAAGGTCCTCCCTGTCGACGTCGGATAGACAAGGCAGGGCAATGTCTTGCAGCAGTTCATGCGAGTCTTCCTCCGGCTTGTCCGACACGGACGTATAGACCATGCGGAAGTGGTCCGCGAAACACTGGACTATCCCATCGGGTTCTGTAACAATATCCCCGCCATCCATCAGTATTTCTGGCACAACTCTATTCACTCGTTCTTTCCTGTCTAACCACGCTATTAATTTCCCAGCTTTGTCGCCCACATCATACAATCGCCCTTGTTGTTCCCTGCTGAGAACCTTATCCGCGTTTGTCACCAGTGCTTTAAATTCAGACTGTTTTAATCTCAACTTATGCAGTGTTTACGCCGTAACCTCGTCTTCCAGGACAGACTCTAATGCCACTATCTCAGCCTCGATCTGCGCCACCTCCGCATCTCTCCGATGATTGACATCCGCTATCAAGGAGAGGGCCTCCCCTCTTAGTACTGCTTTAAACGCTTCCCACAAAGACACCGCGGAGGTAACCGAGCCAAGGTTCTCCGAAAAGTAGAGATCAACCGCTTTCAGCAACGCGCTACGAGTCCTGGGGTCACGAAAATACCAGGGGTTAATCGGGGCAACCCTACCTGCCGCTCCACGGCCAAAATCCATACAAATCCACACCGGCGAATGATCGGAGATGCCCCTGGCCATGTGCCTAGCCTCGGACACCAGGGAAGCGTGGGCAGCCAAGGTGAGAACATAATCTATTCTAGAGAGACTGCCGTGTGCCCCAGAGTGAAAAGTGTACTGCCGCTGAGCGGGGTGCAGCAGCCTCCAGCAGTCAACCAAACCTAGTGTATCAGTAAAATCTGGGAGCCATCTCTGCGCCCCCCCGGGGTCCCTTGGCGGATGTCTGTCTAGTAATCCGGACCCAACTGCATTAAAGTCACCACCCATTACCAACACGCCCTCGGGGAGATCCAACATAGCCCTCCCCAAGTCGGCAAATGTGGCGGTCTGCAGGCCAGGAGGGACATAAACAGAAACCAAAACCAGTTTCCTGCCCTCCCACCTCCCCGCAACCGCCACAAAACGCCCCCTCTCATCGACAGTAGTAGAATCAATCTCAAACTGCAGCAAGGTCCTAACAAGTATTCCAGCCCCCCGAGATCCCGAGGAAAACCCAGAGTGCGCGATAAATTTATAACCCTTTCTATTGAGAGCATGACACGTGTTGCCTATCAGGTGCGTTTCCTGCAGCAAAACTATGTCAGGAGAGCACCTCTTCAGAAATTGCAAAACAATCCCCCGCTTAATACGATCCCCCAAGCCATTAACATTCCAACTAAGTATATTCAAACCCCTACCCCCCATCACAGAATTGCAAGAGACCCCCGCCCACCCCCGAGAGCAGCACACGAGACTTGCATTGCGATACCTTGCAAAATGAAAAACAACAACAAACACTCCAACAAACCCAAACCACCCCCCACCCTGCACCCCTGCGTAAGCCAAAAAGCCCCCCCAACTTGCAGTGTGCCTGTCGCCCTAGCAGAAGCTAATCTACAAGAAGAAACCCCGTAGGAGGAAAGAGATCCCATTGTACCCTCGCCACCCCCGGACAATAGCTAGCAGTAAAAACAAATCAGCGAACCACTGTCCCGAACTTAGCCAGAATGTTCAATCACCAGAGTCCTCACTCTTTTGCGGCATGGCCTCCTTCCGCTCCGCCAGCATGGTACCCGCTAGTCCACCGCTGAGGCAATGTGTTGAGCCATTCCCCAACCTCGTCTGGCAAGTCAAAGAAAAAGGTTCGTTCTTCGTACTCGACGCGCAACTTGGCTGGGAAGAGCATGGCATACTTCAGGCCCCTCTCGCGTAGCCTCCTCTTAACCCCCAGGAAACTCTGCCATTGTTTCTACACCGCCTGGGTGAAGTCAGGATAAAAACTCACTGCAGTGTTCTGGAAAGTGACCGGTCCGGACCCTCATGACGCCTGCAGAATGGCATCGCGGTCCCTGAAGTTGAAGATCCTGGCGATGATCGTCTCGGGGGGGCTCCCACCTTGGGCCTCCCGCCCGGGACTCGGTGGGCCCGCTCGACCGCAAAGAACTTGCTGAGGCCCTTAGGCGCCAAATGGTTAACCACCAAGTCCTCGACAAACAAGTCCGCTGATTGCTCCTCAGATTTCTCCGGAACGCCAACAATGCGCACGTTATTGCGCCTCGCCCGGCCTTCAAAATCCTCCATCTCGCGGGCAATGAGGTCATTGGTAGTCCTCAGCGTGCGGACCTCTATTTGCAGATCAGAGACGTCCCCCGTGAGGCTAGTGGTTTTTTGGTCCAACGATTTAACTCTCTCATTACTTTTCCCCAGGTCAGCGCGAAGCAAATTAACGTCAACTGAGATGGTGTCCACTTTGTGTGCCAGGGTCTCAAACTGTTGCCCAATAGAGGACTTCATCTCCTCAATGGCGCCCATGATATCTTGCAGTGTCAATTCCAGTGCGGGGACCGAGCCATCTCTCGATGATTCCTGTGGCTTCCCCGGTCCGCTTGGCGATCCCTTTTGCTGGGAATAGCGATCCATATTGTTGATTTGGGTGTAGCCCCCCCGCCTGGTGTTCTTGGGCTTCTGTTTGTCGGCTTCCGATTTGGTCGACATCCTCAACCCCAGAACAGTCAGCGTCAAAAAACAGGCCGCTCAGCCACGCAATTGGCACGAGGTCCGCTGGATCCGGGACCCCGATGCAGGCCCATGCATGTGCAGGCCGAGCTACAGACAACTGTTGTCCAAGACACTCGCGGGCCGAGGCACGTAGTTGTAAAAGAAAACGAAAGTGAAAGTGTACACAGCCCCCATCCGATGGTCCGCACCACACACGGCCGCTGTTGTTCAATTAGTGTCTGGGCCCATGCCAACGCGAGACCCGGGCACCTCCCGGGGGATAGGCCGCGAACTTCCACTTGTCACAACTTCGGTCTCCGGTGTACAATTTCAGTCCGGACAACGGCGCTCGCCTCAGCAGTGGTTCATCTCCAATATTCCGGATATTTGACACAGGATTTTTGCAGGATAATTGCCGGAGGGAACGAGGGTCGCGGGAGCTCTGTGCTCACGCGGCCATCTTGGTCTCGCGCTAGGCTCCTCCTCCGCTTTTTTATTTTTTAATGTTTTTATCACATGCATGTTTTAAACTGGTATTTTTTAGGCAATATTGGCTTTCATTTCTTTCATTTTTAAAGTATTTTTTTTAAAGTTTATAGGTTTTTAGAATTGTATGCATATGAAGTATTATTTTAACATGTGCTTTTAAGTTAGGTTAGGGCATTAGTCCCCTTACAGGCAAGGAGTGGGAATAGTGAGGTTTAATAGGGCCCATGCACAAAAGCTTCCATTTTACATGTTTAAACTTGCCATCTTTTTAGACAAGTGACTTTTAACATACTTTGCATGTACATGATAATGTACTCAAAAAGTGTTCTGCTTGCAAGCACATTTCTTCGCAAGCATTTTATTGCAACACTGTACATTACGTTCAAGGATAAATTACACTGAGCATGCTGCCCCTGCATATTGTTGTTGCCTGTTCGGAGACAGCTCTGAGTGGGAAATAAAAACAATGTCTAGCCAAGGACCTCAGACACAGTGCGAACTAGTCCAATTTTTAAGATATAAACTGCTCCTGACATTTAGCTGGTCAGAAAAGCCCTTCCATGGAGTATCCTGGACATTTGCCCATGGTTGAATACCAGCCCTGCTAACTTCTGTCACCATCCTGCAAAAGACGGAGGCCTGTTACACACCAGCCGGGCTTCCTGATACATCACTCAAATAGGTAAATGGGGAGTTAAGCTACTCCAAGAGACCTGGCAGAATGTACTTCTCATTATGCTCCCTAGAGTATAGTTAGGATAGGTAGGGTTTTCATTCCGTTATATATTCATATATACATATAATCACTCCAACGTTATGTTGGTTGAATTATTCATCTTTTTCACTATTCTTGTAATGCTGGTTACAATGCTTTGCTTCTTTCTACTAATAATTGCAGCTCATGCAGGTTACACAAGAATCCAATTGCTTCAGTAAATGTTTGAAATACCAATTTGCGTATTGCTTGCGTCTCCCTTTGGGCATGCCTAAGGTAACCCCAAAAGAGTAGATTTGTTTCCACAATTCCCTTGGGGTAGTCACAGTGGTCATGTTCTAAGGTTGCAGACACCATAAAGTACTGTCAGATTTAGGGGTCCAGATGGCGCACAGTGAGCTCATACCTCGACACATATTTTGTCCAACCGCACATTCTTACTTGATTAGTAGGAACCGTACAACAGGAGCACTGAATAATCTGCATCAGGGGAGCATTGTGTATACTGCATCACAGAGCACTGTGTGATGTCCAGTTCAGGGGCACAGGGCTATGTGCTTGTGAGAGTACAAGGTGAATGCAGGAGCCATCACAGTGTGGGCGGCATGTGTGGACCTTGTGATATAAGACAGGGGAAGCCAGTCAATGTGCCCATGTCCTGTGAATTCTTCAGCCAGCGTCGTCCTTTTTCGGTCACCAGCATATACGATTTTGGTTCTTTTAAGATTGGACTTATAATGCTAAAAGTACAAGTACCAGATTTCATAATATTTTGACTAAAAAATAGAGCTGTTCTGAAGATGTCGCACATGAAGTGGCCCACTTGGCCTAAATACATACTTGAACAGGTAGAAGAAAACCTAAAGACACCTACATTTGCTTTTCATTACAATATGACATAGCATGTTTTGCTGCGTAAACATTTTTTCAGCTTTTTCAGTGGCAATCTTTCTGAAGAAAAGTGTCTCTTTACCGGTGTTTACAAGTCACTTTTACCATTTTCACTCCTTTTTTTGGCAATGTGCTTTTGACATTTTACAATGGTTACACACATCAAGGAGAATAGATTGCATGTCACCTATTTATAAGATATTCATAGTTCAATATATCTTGTGGTAACTTAGTAACTCCACTAGCACATTATATGTGATGAACTTCACAGTGCTCAAATTGTACATAAGTAATCTAACAGTTTGCAGTTGTTTCCAGACTAAGCGCAGAGATGGTCCCCGACCGGCCTAGCCGTGATAAGGCTGAAAGAAGGGGGAGGGTGGCCACTCCTGTTGTCAAACACTCATCTACTGGCCACTCATGAACTGTTATATGCAGATCTCTCTGTCTAATGCATGATGAACTGACAGGGATTGTCTTTGTGGTAATGTGGGTATGCTCTTTTGTTTACGCAATTTTTTTTAAATGACATTAAAAAGATTTATTTTTTAAAAGTTAGCTAACAGTTGTCTAGCAAACAGGTGAACAGCAATCTCCAGACCCAGCTGCTATTAACATATATGGAGCAGCACAGCTTCTGTGTTCCCGGGAAGAGGTGTGGTGCAACAGCCAGAGCGGCTGACTTCGGAACACGGGGGCTTCCGGTTCGTTCCCGGCGGCAGGTTAGCCCAGCACCTTGTAACTCTGGGCTATAGCTCGCTTAATCTTCCCGACTGCCCCAAGCGCCGGGAAACCTCGCCTGACGTAGCTGCGCACTGTACAAATGCTGGTACTATTATTATTGTGTCGGCTATGCAGTGTCCCATTTGGGGTGGTCTTTATCAGACCACCGAACGTGTACCAGAGCAGTAGAGGGACCTGTGGCGTCACGTGTCCTCACCTTAACCTGCTCATATGTAGCTATTGTCTCAGTGTCCCAATCGGTAGCTTCTTATTGTCATTCTACTCGCTGCCGCATGGAGGCAGTGGGGTCGTCGTTTGAAAGCTGTCTACGTGTATCTAAGGGGGTTGATGGTCTGATTTAGTTTGCATCGCTGATAACATTCTCTCCCAGTGTATTAGCTCTGTGGCGCCCCGTCACCCCTCCCCTCACTCATGCTTTGCAGCACCATAATCTCAGCTCTGTCCTATTTCTGGACTTTTTCAACCACTTTTTAATGACCCGGGGTAGCTGAGCCTTCCATAACATCACTATGTCTTGTTTCACGAGTATGAGCCTCAGATCTAGGAATCGAGTTGTACGTCTGTGTTTTGCCGAGCGCTGCATCAGTACCAATGAACAGGTCTCAATGGCTAATGGCAGTGGTCTATCCGCAAGGTCCTGTAATGTCACTGTCATTTGTGGCCAGAACTGCGCCAGTACTGTACACGCCCATTCCATGTGTAAGACGTCTGCGCCTGGAGCTTGTGGCTGTTGTGTAGAGTCGCGCGGCCTGATCTGACAAACACAATGCGTCGAAAGAACTGAGCCCACACACTTTACTTTCAGTTTCTGACCACGAGATTCAGGCCCCGGGCCTTTTATTTCCTTGCCGTACACGTCATGGCCAATACCATTTCAGTCATGCATGGCAGGGTTACCCATTATTCTCCCTCCACCCAAATTACTAAACGGGATGTTCCAAATCCCCAACACATTCCTCCTTTACCCAAACAAAACAAAATAAACAAACAAAACCAAACAAAAAGTTATGCTGTAGCTTGCATGTACACTTAACATTTGTAACCAGCCTGCGCAAAACCCTACTACGAATGATTTAGTCATCATCACATGAAATAACTGGGAAAATACCCAGTGTTAGAATGGGGAACCTCTGGTTGGCACAAGGTAGGTACTTGTGACAAGCAGTGGTCCCTTCTTCTATTCAGGGCGAGAGAATTACCCCTTCAGAACAACCCCTGCTCACCCTATAGGTAGTGTGGCGCGAGCAGTCAGGGCTAAACTTCAGGGCGCTAGTCAGTTAAGCATTTATGATCACACACAGTAAACCACAACGATCCCCCACAAATGGACACCAGGCGTAAGTTGTATCAAAAATACGGATGCTTTATATAAAAGATTCTTGGTTACGCAGGCATGTACAAGACCATCAATAACGGTTGCGAAATGGAAGCCACAAGATGATAATTAGGCACTGTTCTTTTCTTTGGTAACTTATTCGATCACGAGCGCTTCGCAGGGCTCGGTTGAGTCGGTCCAGTCACGATGATGCGCAGGGCACCCGGGATACAGTGATACGGGGAAATCAGAACGTTGCGGACCCCGAGTCCGATAGAGAGTTCACTGTACCTGGGAACGTGCGATGTGCTTGGACGAGTCGTCAGGGGAGATGCAGGTTCTGCACCTCGCGGGTCTCCGGATCAAGAATTCAGCGGGCGGCTCTCGGTAGACAGGTGCGGCCCAGGGCCTCCGACACGGACTGTGCGGGAGGTCACTGCGGAGGGCGGCACGGTCAGACTCAGGCTGGGAGGTGAAGCGGGCGGCCGTCCGAGGCTTGATTTCACTTCCCACTTAGAAATCCGGCGGGAGGGCGAGGGGGCACCAGGCACACTCCAGTGGCAGGCAGGTGACAGGGAAGCGGGGCGACCAGCCTCGATGGGTCCAGAGCGACTCAGGTAGAGCGGGGCTCTCGGCGAGGGGAGGCGGCCAGGCTTCTGGGTGTCACGGCCCTAGGAGGGGTGGCAAGGTGCGCAGAGCACTCCGGCGGGAGAAAGCACACGGCTCGAGTTCTCAGACGAGCGGAGACACGGTGAACCCACTGGTCCTGGGGTTCAGTTCAGGGGGCAAGCTCTTCTTCCAAGCCCTTGGAGATAGTTGAAGAACAAAGTGCAAAAGTCTCTTTCAGTCTTTTTCCTCTCCTTCCTCAGCAAGGCACCTACTGCAGGCCAGTCCCTCAGGTCAGGGAAAGTCACTCCTCCTTCAGCTTCTTCCAGGTCCTTCTAGTCGGGCAGAGTTCCTTCGTGGTTCAATCTGGATCTGATTTCTAAGGAGCCAGGCTCCTACTTTTATGCAGTGATTCTTTTGTTCTTTAGCGCCAGGGGGCCTGGGCCTGGCTCAGTCCAGTTCTGGAGTACTTTGTTTTGGTGACTCGGCTCTTTCCTTTCAGCAGCAGGGCAGAGACATCAGCCGCTCCACAGGGGGCGGAGCCGGCTTTGTGGTGGCAGAGCACAGGTCTATTCAAGAGTCACGGTGTACTCCTCCCACCTATCCTGGGGCAATCTCTCTACCCACCACCTGGCAGCCAACCTGTCTCCTGGAATCCCCCAGCCCTGCTCCTGTACTGTTGCTAGGCAGAACACACACCCACAGCAGAGGCGGACTGAGATGGTCAGGCACGCAAAGGCTAACTTTCTAAAAGCAGCATTTGCAAACCCAGGATATTAAAATAACCTTTACTAAAAGATGTATTTTATTATCCCGAGTTCAGGCATACTAAACATGACTTTCTACCATGCTCTCTGAGTCCACTGGGGTCACAGCGTGTAGCGATCCCAGCAGCCCATTCTGGCCTATGGAGAGCAGGTAGCCTTCAATAGTGAAAAACGAAAATGGCTGTAATTCACTATTAAGACATGCCACACACATCAGGGCATGTCCTACCTTATGCCTACAATGCACCCTGCGCTTGGGCCTACCAGAGGGGTGACTAACATGTAGTTAAGGGAAGGTTTAGGGACTGGCAAGTGGGGACACTTGCTCAGTCAGCGCGACGGTACCAGACCGCGCGCAGGTTCTGCAGTGGCAGACCCTAGACACATTTTACCCCGCTGCTTCGGTGGGTGGCACAACCAGTGCTGCAAGCCCACTAGCAGCATTTGGATATACAAGCCCTTGGCACCCCTGGTGCACCCTACTAGGGACTGATAGTAAACCAAATAAACCAAACGTGGAAGTCAATTCACATAATACATTTTACCATAGGGAGCACTTGCACTGTGGCACTGGATGGCAGTGGCACAGTGCCCTGAGCAGCTAACACCAACACAAAACACATTGAGGCACAGACAAAAATGGAAGGGTGACCCACGCCAATGGTGCCAGGTCTAACACGTGTCCCCTCCAGCTGAAAAGTGGGGAGAACTACCCTACCCCAGGGAGTTCTTCATCACTAAGGCGGAAAAACCTGGACAGACAGTCAGCATTGGCGTGATCTGTGCCAGGGCGATGCTCCACCGTAAAGTCCATACCCTGTAGGGAGATGGACCACCTCAACAGTTTTGGGTTCTCACCCCTCATTTGCATCAACCATCTGAGGGGCCTGTGGTCGGTCTGAACCCGGAAGTGAGACCCAAACAAGTAGGGTCTTAGCTTCTTCAGCGCCCAGACCACAGCAAATGCTTCTCGTTCTATCGCACTCCACCTTTGTTCCCGGGGAAGTAGCCTCCTGCTAATAAAGGCTACGGGTTGGTCAAAGCCCTCCTCAGTGATCTGTGAGAGAACAGCCCCTACACCATGCTCTGATGCATCCGTCTGCACCAGGAACTCTTTGGAGAAGTCAGGTGCCAAGAGCACGGGCGCCGTGCACATGGCAGTTTTCAGGGTGTCGAAGGCTTTCTGACAGGTGTCAGTCCATATCACTTTTCTGGGCTGCTTCTTCGAAGTCAGCTCTGTCAAGGGGGCAACGATGCTGCCATACCCCTTGACAAACCTCCTGTAGTACCCTGTGAGTCCTAAAAAGGCCCTCACCTCCGTCTGGGTCTTTGGGGGCTCCCAAGCCAGGATGGTTTCAACTTTGGGTTGGAGGGGTGCCACCTGGCCGCTCCCCACTTGGTGTCCCAAGTACACCACTGAACCCTGCCCGATCTGACACTTGCTTGCCTTGATCGGGAGGCCTGCCTTGCGCAGCGCCATCAACACTTCCCAGAGATGTTGCAGGTGTTCTTCCCATGTGCCGCTGAACACTGCGATGTCATCCAGGTAGGCGGCGCTGAACTCGGTCAGCCCAGCCAACACCTGGTTGACCAACCTCTGGAAGGTGGCAGGGGCATTCTTCATCCCAAAGGGCATCACCCGGAACTGGTAATGCCCATCTGGTGTAGAGAATGCGGACCTCTCTTTGGCCCCATCAGTTAAGGCGATCTGCCAGTACCCAGACGTTAAATCAAACGTGCTGAGGTACCGGGCAGCCCCTAACCGATCGATGAGCTCATCAGCTCTGGGGATGGGGTGCGCGTCAGTCTTCGTGACTGAGTTGAGTCCTCGGTAGTCCACACAGAACTGGAGTTCGGGCGTGGCACCCGGCGCTGCAGCCTTTGGGACCAAGACCACTGGGCTGGCCCAAGGACTGCTGGAGGCCTCAACCACCCCTAGGGCAAGCATCTTCGAGACCTCCTCTTTGATGCAGGCTCTGACCCTGTCAGTTACCCGGTAGGCCTTGTGCTTCACAGGTAAGCTGTCTCCTGTATCTACATCATGGACGCACCAATTTGTGATACCAGGAACCAGGGAGAACAGGTCAGGGAACTGCCCCAGCAGCTGGCGGCAGTCACCCTGTTGCTCAGGGGTCAGGGTGGGTGAGAGGTTAACTCCATCCACTGACCCGTCTCGCTCTGAGGCTACCAAGAGGTCAGGAAGAGGCTCGGACTCCTCTTCCGTCCCATCATCGGTGGCCAAGAGCATGCCCACTTCGGACCTCTCCAAGTGGGGCTTCAGTCGATTGACATGTAGGACCCTTAAGGGGTTCCTAGGGGACCGCAAGTTCACCAAGTAGGTGACAGAACTCTTGCGCTCCACAATCTCAAAGGGTCCGGTCCACTTGTCCTGGAGTGCACAAGGCTCCACCGGGGCCAGGACCCACACTTTTTGACCAGGTTGAAGCTCAACCAGAGTGGCATTCTGGTCGTACCACCGCTTCATTTCCTCCTGGCTGGCTTCCAGGTTTGCCTCAGCAAGTTGCCTGAAACGCCTAGTCTGGTTCCGGAAAGCCAGCATGTAACTGTATACATTCTGGGGAGGTTTCCTGGGAGATTGCTCCCAGCCTTCCTTGACCAGACTAAGAGGTCCTCGTACTGGGTGGCCATACAAAAGCTCAAAGGGACTGAACCCTAGAGACTTTTGTGGCACCTCGCGGTACGCAAAGAGAAGGCATGGTAAGAGGACGTCCCACTTACGCCTCATGGGTTCCTCGAGACCCATAATCATGCCCTTCAGGGTTCGGTTGAAGCGCTCAACCAACCCGTTTCCTTGGGGATGGTAAGGTGTGGTGAACTTGTAGGTTACACCACACTCTTGCCAAAGGGACTTCATATATTTCGATATGAAGTTGGTCCCCCTGTCAGACACCACCTCTAGAGGGAATCCTACTCGTGAGAAAATTCCCATCAGTGCCCGTCCCACCACGGGGGCCGTCACTGTCCTCAGAGGGATGGTTTCAGGGTACCGGGTGGCATGGTCCACCAAGACCAGGATAAACCTGTTGCCCATGGCTGTCTTGGGGTCCAGTGGCCCCACAATGTCAATCCCCACCCGCTGGAATGGTTGACCAACCTCTGGAAGGTGGCAGGGGCATTCTTCATCCCAAAGGGCATCACCCGGAACTGGTAATGCCCATCTGGTGTAGAGAATGCGGACCTCTCTTTGGCCCCATCAGTTAAGGCGATCTGCCAGTACCCAGACGTTAAATCAAACGTGCTGAGGTACCGGGCAGCCCCTAACCGATCGATGAGCTCATCAGCTCTGGGGATGGGGTGCGCGTCAGTCTTCGTGACTGAGTTGAGTCCTCGGTAGTCCACACAGAACTGGAGTTCGGGCGTGGCACCCGGCGCTGCAGCCTTTGGGACCAAGACCACTGGGCTGGCCCAAGGACTGCTGGAGGCCTCAACCACCCCTAGGGCAAGCATCTTCGAGACCTCCTCTTTGATGCAGGCTCTGACCCTGTCAGTTACCCGGTAGGCCTTGTGCTTCACAGGTAAGCTGTCTCCTGTATCTACATCATGGACGCACCAATTTGTGATACCAGGAACCAGGGAGAACAGGTCAGGGAACTGCCCCAGCAGCTGGCGGCAGTCACCCTGTTGCTCAGGGGTCAGGGTGGGTGAGAGGTTAACTCCATCCACTGACCCGTCTCGCTCTGAGGCTACCAAGAGGTCAGGAAGAGGCTCGGACTCCTCTTCCGTCCCATCATTGGTGGCCAAGAGCATGCCCACTTCGGACCTCTCCAAGTGGGGCTTCAGTCGATTGACATGTAGGACCCTTAAGGGGTTCCTAGGGGACCGCAAGTTCACCAAGTAGGTGACAGAACTCTTGCGTTCCACAATCTCAAAGGGTCCGGTCCACTTGTCCTGGAGTGCACAAGGCTCCACCGGGGCCAGGACCCACACTTTTTGACCAGGTTGAAGCTCATGATCAAACAAAATGGACAAGTTTCATGACTCAAAGCAAACTTTTTTCGCTGTCATTGTTGAAAACAACGTGAAAGGAGGGAGAGCACAACTGCTGAGTAAGAAACCCCTCACCCACCTACCTAGTAGGTGGCATGCTTCATCATCGGGGCCCAACTGGATTGTCTAGCACAATCCAGTTGTGCTACAACGCCTGAGATACAGCGGAGCAGGGTTATGAGCAGTGAGTGGAGTGCTATGTGTGAAGTGATTAAGAGTTAAAAAAGTCTCTGGGAAATGCCCTATGAAAAAACTTTAATTATAAGGGTCCCAGGACTAATGTAAAAAAGGGGGGGATGTAATTAGGAATGTTATTTTCCTTGTATCCCTAGAAACTAAGGTCAACTAGTTTCAGCCTTCATCATAGTTCTAGAGGCTTTCGTCAGGACCAGCCAAAATTGAAGATAAAAATAATTTTGGTGAATGGCCGTAAAAATAATATATAGGCCAAGTGTAAAATATCAGCACACACCCTAAAGTGTGCTGTGAGTGTGGTGATGAGGTACTCACAGTAACTCCGTTTGAGGTTACCTGCAAATGAAGAATTAATTTAGAAGTGGGGAACAGTTGTGAATCATGCATATATACTAAATGCATGCTCCTTTCGACTAGAAGGCTAGTGATATCAAACTAGACTGATTTTGTGAAAGTGCATGAACACTATAGAGGCTTGCGTGGCTACAATGTGCCCCACGAGATCCGTAGGTGAGTAATTGTTGTAGTATTGGGGCACATGGTGCGCATATTCGTTATCCATTATTTGCGTGCCTATAGCGCGGTCATACACATATTGTACTTATAGAGTTGTGACTGTGCAAGTATTGAAGACACTAGTAGCTGATATGCTAAAGTAGTCACGTGCACGTGCAGTATTAAAATGAGCTGATTACATGGTGGTATATATCAACATTATGTCCGCTGTGTGTGCCGTTCAGCAGACAAACATTCGTGCTTAAAAATGAAAGACAAACAACAACTAGATGACAGACAACATAAAATACAGTCTCACTTGAGTAGAGAGGTTGTTAATCCTCTGGAGTTAGAACGCCGTATGGTTCTCCGCTTGCCCTTAGTGGAGAAGGAATGGCAAGGAGAGTGTAAGAGCGTGAACGCACTTTACAGGAAAAAAGGGGGGGGTTGAAGCGTTAAAGCAGTGTAGTATTGAGGGTCTAAACCGGTCCATGGTAGACCCGTAAGTACTCACAGTTTGTAAGGGAGAACCGGTCCGAAATACCTAGGGCGGCGATCGGTTCCGCTTGTTCAGCGCCGATACACGGGTGGGGCGTGGTTAAGAAGGTCGGCAAGCAGGAAGTTGCGTGCTGCCGCTGGGAAGACTAGAACGTCTTCATTGTGAATGGAAATGAAAGAAATACTCGGTGTCCCGTGTGCGGAGCACTGAGTAGAGGTGACATGAAAGAAGAGTAGTTAAGTCTCTGGGCAGATAAACATTTTAAAATATTAAAATATTTGGGGAGGAAACAGAAGTGGGACACAGTGAAGAGCTCCTAAATATTTAAATAGGAGGAATCCTACGAGGCCTGCTATGCCAATGTAATAGGAGGGAGGGTAAAAAGCAGGGTCACAGGCTACCGCTTAGGGCTGTGTGATGAGTAGCGGTACTTACTATGCCTATGTGTGAAAGGGCGGGTAAAAAGAAAGGGTAACAGGCTACCGCTTAGGGCTGTGTGATAAGTTTTAAGAGTAGCGGTGTTTGGTGCAGATCAGCTAGTAGTGGCGGTGAAGGGCGTAGGGGTCTGTACAGTACAAAAAATGACATTTGCACAAGACTGGACAGAATAATTGTTTATAGACTATAGAGCGATCGAAAGCAGTGATAAGATGTCATCAATGTCGATGTATGCTGTTCCAGGGTACATTATCGTTGAGTCCTGTAATGTGGGTTGAAAGTCTATAGACCCAGCGTTGTTCTTTTTCGAAAAGACGTTCCTGGATGTCGGTTGGGCTGGGGTCTAGTTGTTCAATAACTACCCATGACATGTCATTGGTGGTATGTCCCTTAGCTAGGTAGTGTTCAGTGAGTTTTGTGGTGCTGCGTTTGCAGCGGATGTTACTGCGATGCTCGCAGATTCTGGTTTTGACCTTTCTGGTGGTCATCCCAACATAACGCAAATTACATGGGCATGTGATGAGGTAGATGACGTTTGCCGAATTGCAGTTGGTATGTTTCTTGATTGTCCAGACTTTGTCCTGTTCAAGATTGAGTGTTTTTGTGGCTTCGGTGAGATGACAAATGCTACAGTTGCCACATGGGTGGTGTCCTGTTACTTCTGGAAGTCCCCATGCATTCAAAACTGTACTAGGCATGCTCAGTGTCTTTTTTGGCCTGGTCGATACTAGGCTGTCTCTGAGATTATGGGACCTCTTGTATGAAAATAGGGGTTTTTCCCATTGTAGTTTGCCTGAGGTTACAATTTTCCAATTGTTTTGTATCAATTTAGCTACTTGATTAGAGATGGTGTTAAAGGTGGTTACACACGTGAGTGGTATGGTAGTTGACAGATTCATCTTGGGTTCCAAAAGACCTTCACGGTTTTGGTTGCGGGCTCTTTTTTGTGCTTTGTGGATAACTTTGTTTGGGTATCCACGGTTTTGAAGTTTTGTAGTTAGTTCTTCTGATTGGTTTTTGAAATCTTTAAGATCACTACAGTTACGGCGTAATCTGAGGTATTGGCCGAACGGCAGATTGTCCCTTAGAGGCCTAGGGTGGAAACTCTGGAAATGCAGAAGAGAATTTTTCGCTGTTGGTTTAAAGTGGGTTTTAGTCATCAGTATTCCATCTTTTGCTTCAATTTCCAGGTCTAGAAAGGTGATTTTGGTTTTGCTTGTAGTGTGAGTAAATCGTAGGTTTGGATCTAGTGTGTTAATCCAATTCAAGAATTCATTAAGTCTTTGGTTATTACTTGTCCAAATTAAGAGTACATCGTCGATGTATCTTTTATAGAACGTGATGTCTTGATTGTAAATTGATTGAGGGTTGAGGATATATAGTTCTTCAAAATTAGACACGTACAGCCCCGCTACACTAGGAGCGAAGGTGCTCCCCATAGAAGTTCCGTACTGTTGTAGGAAGATGGTACCTTCATATTCGAAAAAATTATCTTTGAGGGCTATTTCCGCACATTCCATTATGAATGATTTTGGGGTGTTATACTCCCAGATTGTTTTATCAAGGGAGGTGCGGAGAACCTCTAGGGTGTCATCTTGGGGTAGGCTGGTATAGAGGCTCTCAATGTCTAGACTTACAAGGATGGAAGTAGTAGGGTTGAATTCCAGGTTGTTAATTTGGCTCAGTAAGTCTTTAGTATCTTTTAAATACGCAGGAGTCGACTGTACTAGAGGCTGTAGATAGAAATCACAGAAGCGAGACAGGGGTTCAAGCAATGAGCCTATTCCAGAGACAATGGGTCTGCCCGGTGGTGGTGTTTTATTTTTATGTATTTTTGGGATGGTGTAGAAGTATGGAATGGTTTTACCACCTGAGGTAAGGAATAATGCCTCTTGTTTGCTAATGTAGCCATTAGATTCTGCTTCATGAACCATGATGTCAATTTTGGTCTTGACTCTGTTAGTGGGATCTTCGTTCAATATTTTGTAGTTCTTTGGATCATCTAGGAGGCGTGTGCATTCTAGATGGTAGGCATTCCGATTTTGAATAACTATCCCCCCTCCTTTATCAGCTGGTTTGATGATAATGTCTCTGTTGTTTTTGAGACTCCGGATGGCATTGAACTGTTGAGTTGTAGTGTTGTTAAATCCTTTGTTCTCCTAAGTATTTTCTATGCCTTTGTATATCGCTTGTTCGAATGCGATGAGTTCGGCTGGTGTAGTATGAGGAGGAGGAATGAAAGTTGATTTCAATTTAAGGGTGGTGTCACCTTTTGCTTCTTGTTGTGATTCCTTATTCGGTGAGTTTTCAAAAAAAGCTTTAAGTTTAAGCTTACGAAAGAATTCTGATAATTCACAGTGTAATTTGAATTTATCAAGTTTCGCTGTGGGTGAAAATCCAAGGCCTCTATTGAGGACCTGTTCCTCCGCTGTAGTGAGAGTATGGTTTGAAAGATTGGTTATTAGGCTCTGCTTGTGCTCGGCTGGGGTTCCTTCGTTCTGCTGCGTGTGTTGGCACTTGGGTTCTGATTGTCTTCCCAGTGTACTTGGTTTCCTCGTTGGCGTCTTCCGCGTCCCCTCTGGCCTGATCCTAAAAAAGGAAACCGTTGGTTGGGGTTGCCAAATTGGGGGTGGGGTTGTTGAAATTGTGGGTTCCAGCCATAGAACATTGGTTGAGTCATGGGAGGGAAAGGAGCCGGGTAATTGGGTACCATTCCTGGGTGCATGTTAGGCCATGGTTGTTGCCAGTGTGTGTTTCTTCCTCTGCCTCTTCCCCGTTGTCTGTTTGTGTAGTAACTTTTCTCTGATCCTGAGCTCTCATTACTGCCACCACTATGTATTGAGGAACCTTCTTCTGAAGACATAGAGTGGCTGGATCTCGTAGGGGTTTTGTAGTCTGCGTCAGAATACGGGTATGTTTTAACATATGAGAATTTTTTTAAGTCTTTTTGAAATTGTTGGATCTTGGATTGTGTTAGCTCTTCTTTGTAATCTGCTATTTCTTTATTGACCTCCTCTAGTCTTTTCTTGTATGATGTTAACGTGGTTTTGAAGTGTTGTTCAGTTGCCTGGATTTCTATAAGGATCGCATCTGAAAGTCTTTTTGCTGTTTGGATGATCAGAATGATCCAGTCTCTTGTGCAGTGCCATGCAATTTGTGCCCAGTCTCTACGGAATGCTGCATCGTCTAGGAAGATGCGTGGCGCGTTAGTTACTATTAGACCTTTTGGGGCTGTATTGGAACGTAAATATTCAGTCAGTATTACCCCGTGTAGTATTGTTCTGATGCGTGTTCTTTTTTTCACAGAAAGATTTTCCCAATCTGCGCTCTGAGAAATTGTTTGTGCCACATTGAAGTCAGCTAATAAAGGAGTAGCTGCTAAGATGTTGTTGACATCCTCGTCAGTGAACGTGAGTCCTGCATTTTCTGCCATGGTGTGTCAGAAGTTGTAGCTTGTGCTTATCAAATGAATAGGAACAAAAATAAAATGTTTTTGGCTCTCACAGCTGTGCGCTGTAATGACAAATGAGAACAACAAGAGAGCGAGGAAAAGGAAAACTTGTCCTCTTCCCCAGAACAATATGATCAAACAAAATGGACAAGTTTCATGACTCAAAGCAAACTTTTTTCGCTGTCATTGTTGAAAACAACGTGAAAGGAGGGAGAGCACAACTGCTGAGTAAGAAACCCCTCACCCACCTACCTAGTAGGTGGCATGCTTCATCATCGGGGCCCAACTGGATTGTCTAGCACAATCCAGTTGTGCTACAACGCCTGAGATACAGCGGAGCAGGGTTATGAGCAGTGAGTGGAGTGCTATGTGTGAAGTGATTAAGAGTTAAAAAAGTCTCTGGGAAATGCCCTATGAAAAAACTTTAATTATAAGGGTCCCAGGACTAATGTAAAAAAGGGGGGGATGTAATTAGGAATGTTATTTTCCTTGTATCCCTAGAAACTAAGGTCAACTAGTTTCAGCCTTCATCATAGTTCTAGAGGCTTTCGTCAGGACCAGCCAAAATTGAAGATAAAAATAATTTTGGTGAATGGCCGTAAAAATAATATATAGGCCAAGTGTAAAATATCAGCACACACCCTAAAGTGTGCTGTGAGTGTGGTGATGAGGTACTCACAGTAACTCCGTTTGAGGTTACCTGCAAATGAAGAATTAATTTAGAAGTGGGGAACAGTTGTGAATCATGCATATATACTAAATGCATGCTCCTTTCGACTAGAAGGCTAGTGATATCAAACTAGACTGATTTTGTGAAAGTGCATGAACACTATAGAGGCTTGCGTGGCTACAATGTGCCCCACGAGATCCGTAGGTGAGTAATTGTTGTAGTATTGGGGCACATGGTGCGCATATTCGTTATCCATTATTTGCGTGCCTATAGCGCGGTCATACACATATTGTACTTATAGAGTTGTGACTGTGCAAGTATTGAAGACACTAGTAGCTGATATGCTAAAGTAGTCACGTGCACGTGCAGTATTAAAATGAGCTGATTACATGGTGGTATATATCAACATTATGTCCGCTGTGTGTGCCGTTCAGCAGACAAACATTCGTGCTTAAAAATGAAAGACAAACAACAACTAGATGACAGACAACATAAAATACAGTCTCACTTGAGTAGAGAGGTTGTTAATCCTCTGGAGTTAGAACGCCGTATGGTTCTCCGCTTGCCCTTAGTGGAGAAGGAATGGCAAGGAGAGTGTAAGAGCGTGAACGCACTTTACAGGAAAAAAGGGGGGGGTTGAAGCGTTAAAGCAGTGTAGTATTGAGGGTCTAAACCGGTCCATGGTAGACCCGTAAGTACTCACAGTTTGTAAGGGAGAACCGGTCCGAAATACCTAGGGCGGCGATCGGTTCCGCTTGTTCAGCGCCGATACACGGGTGGGGCGTGGTTAATCGGAATGCCTACCATCTAGAATGCACACGCCTCCTAGATGATCCAAAGAACTACAAAATATTGAACGAAGATCCCACTAACAGAGTCAAGACCAAAATTGACATCATGGTTCATGAAGCAGAATCTAATGGCTACATTAGCAAACAAGAGGCATTATTCCTTACCTCAGGTGGTAAAACCATTCCATACTTCTACACCATCCCAAAAATACATAAAAATAAAACACCACCACCGGGCAGACCCATTGTCTCTGGAATAGGCTCATTGCTTGAACCCCTGTCTCGCTTCTGTGATTTCTATCTACAGCCTCTAGTACAGTCGACTCCTGCGTATTTAAAAGATACTAAAGACTTACTGAGCCAAATTAACAACCTGGAATTCAACCCTACTACTTCCATCCTTGTAAGTCTAGACATTGAGAGCCTCTATACCAGCCTACCCCAAGATGACACCCTAGAGGTTCTCCGCACCTCCCTTGATAAAACAATCTGGGAGTATAACACCCCAAAATCATTCATAATGGAATGTGCGGAAATAGCCCTCAAAGATAATTTTTTCGAATATGAAGGTACCATCTTCCTACAACAGTACGGAACTTCTATGGGGAGCACCTTCGCTCCTAGTGTAGCGGGGCTGTACGTGTCTAATTTTGAAGAACTATATATCCTCAACCCTCAATCAATTTACAATCAAGACATCACGTTCTATAAAAGATACATCGACGATGTACTCTTAATTTGGACAAGTAATAACCAAAGACTTAATGAATTCTTGAATTGGATTAACACACTAGATCCAAACCTACGATTTACTCACACTACAAGCAAAACCAAAATCACCTTTCTAGACCTGGAAATTGAAGCAAAAGATGGAATACTGATGACTAAAACCCACTTTAAACCAACAGCGAAAAATTCTCTTCTGCATTTCCAGAGTTTCCACCCTAGGCCTCTAAGGGACAATCTGCCGTTCGGCCAATACCTCAGATTACGCCGTAACTGTAGTGATCTTAAAGATTTCAAAAACCAATCAGAAGAACTAACTACAAAACTTCAAAACCGTGGATACCCAAACAAAGTTATCCACAAAGCACAAAAAAGAGCCCGCAACCAAAACCGTGAAGGTCTTTTGGAACCCAAGATGAATCTGTCAACTACCATACCACTCACGTGTGTAACCACCTTTAACACCATCTCTAATCAAGTAGCTAAATTGATACAAAACAATTGGAAAATTGTAACCTCAGGCAAACTACAATGGGAAAAACCCCTATTTTCATACAAGAGGTCCCATGATCTCAGAGACAGCCTAGTATCGACCAGGCCAAAAAAGACACTGAGCATGCCTAGTACAGTTTTGAATGCATGGGGACTTCCAGAAGTAACAGGACACCACCCATGTGGCAACTGTAGCATTTGTCATCTCACCGAAGCCACAAAAACACTCAATCTTGAACAGGACAAAGTCTGGACAATCAAGAAACATACCAACTGCAATTCGGCAAACGTCATCTACCTCATCACATGCCCATGTAATTTGCGTTATGTTGGGATGACCACCAGAAAGGTCAAAACCAGAATCTGCGAGCATCGCAGTAACATCCGCTGCAAACGCAGCACCACAAAACTCACTGAACACTACCTAGCTAAGGGACATACCACCAATGACATGTCATGGGTAGTTATTGAACAACTAGACCCCAGCCCAACCGACATCCAGGAACGTCTTTTCGAAAAAGAACAACGCTGGGTCTATAGACTTTCAACCCACATTACAGGACTCAACGATAATGTACCCTGGAACAGCATACATCGACATTGATGACATCTTATCACTGCTTTCGATCGCTCTATAGTCTATAAACAATTATTCTGTCCAGTCTTGTGCAAATGTCATTTTTTGTACTGTACAGACCCCTACGCCCTTCACCGCCACTACTAGCTGATCTGCACCAAACACCGCTACTCTTAAAACTTATCACACAGCCCTAAGCGGTAGCCTGTTACCCTTTCTTTTTACCCGCCCTTTCACACATAGGCATAGTAAGTACCGCTACTCATCACACAGCCCTAAGCGGTAGCCTGTGACCCTGCTTTTTACCCTCCCTCCTATTACATTGGCATAGCAGGCCTCGTAGGATTCCTCCTATTTAAATATTTAGGAGCTCTTCACTGTGTCCCACTTCTGTTTCCTCCCCAAATATTTTAATATTTTAAAATGTTTATCTGCCCAGAGACTTAACTACTCTTCTTTCATGTCACCTCTACTCAGTGCTCCGCACACGGGACACCGAGTATTTCTTTCATTTCCATTCACAATGAAGACGTTCTAGTCTTCCCAGCGGCAGCACGCAACTTCCTGCTTGCCGACCTTCTTAACCACGCCCCACCCGTGTATCGGCGCTGAACAAGCGGAACCGATCGCCGCCCTAGGTATTTCGGACCGGTTCTCCCTTACAAACTGTGAGTACTTACGGGTCTACCATGGACCGGTTTAGACCCTCAATACTACACTGCTTTAACGCTTCAACCCCCCCTTTTTTCCTGTAAAGTGCGTTCACGCTCTTACACTCTCCTTGCCATTCCTTCTCCACTAAGGGCAAGCGGAGAACCATACGGCGTTCTAACTCCAGAGGATTAACAACCTCTCTACTCAAGTGAGACTGTATTTTATGTTGTCTGTCATCTAGTTGTTGTTTGTCTTTCATTTTTAAGCACGAATGTTTGTCTGCTGAACGGCACACACAGCGGACATAATGTTGATATATACCACCATGTAATCAGCTCATTTTAATACTGCACGTGCACGTGACTACTTTAGCATATCAGCTACTAGTGTCTTCAATACTTGCACAGTCACAACTCTATAAGTACAATATGTGTATGACCGCGCTATAGGCACGCAAATAATGGATAACGAATATGCGCACCATGTGCCCCAATACTACAACAATTACTCACCTACGGATCTCGTGGGGCACATTGTAGCCACGCAAGCCTCTATAGTGTTCATGCACTTTCACAAAATCAGTCTAGTTTGATATCACTAGCCTTCTAGTCGAAAGGAGCATGCATTTAGTATATATGCATGATTCACAACTGTTCCCCACTTCTAAATTAATTCTTCATTTGCAGGTAACCTCAAACGGAGTTACTGTGAGTACCTCATCACCACACTCACAGCACACTTTAGGGTGTGTGCTGATATTTTACACTTGGCCTATATATTATTTTTACGGCCATTCACCAAAATTATTTTTATCTTCAATTTTGGCTGGTCCTGACGAAAGCCTCTAGAACTATGATGAAGGCTGAAACTAGTTGACCTTAGTTTCTAGGGATACAAGGAAAATAACATTCCTAATTACATCCCCCCCTTTTTTACATTAGTCCTGGGACCCTTATAATTAAAGTTTTTTCATAGGGCATTTCCCAGAGACTTTTTTAACTCTTAATCACTTCACACATAGCACTCCACTCACTGCTCATAACCCTGCTCCGCTGTATCTCAGGCGTTGTAGCACAACTGGATTGTGCTAGACAATCCAGTTGGGCCCCGATGATGAAGCATGCCACCTACTAGGTAGGTGGGTGAGGGGTTTCTTACTCAGCAGTTGTGCTCTCCCTCCTTTCACGTTGTTTTCAACAATGACAGCGAAAAAAGTTTGCTTTGAGTCATGAAACTTGTCCATTTTGTTTGATCATATTGTTCTGGGGAAGAGGACAAGTTTTCCTTTTCCTCGCTCTCTTGTTGTTCTCATTTATTTTTTCAGGATGAAGCTCAACCAGAGTGGCATTCTGGTCGTACCACCGCTTCATTTCCTCCTGGCTGGCTTCCAGGTTTGCCTCAGCAAGTTGCCTGAAACGCCTAGTCTGGTTCCGGAAAGCCAGCATGTAACTGTATACATTCTGGGGAGGTTTCCTGGGAGATTGCTCCCAGCCTTCCTTGACCAGACTAAGAGGTCCTCGTACTGGGTGGCCATACAAAAGCTCAAAGGGACTGAACCCTAGAGACTTTTGTGGCACCTCGCGGTACGCAAAGAGAAGGCATGGTAAGAGGACGTCCCACTTACGCCTCATGGGTTCCTCGAGACCCATAATCATGCCCTTCAGGGTTCGGTTGAAGCGCTCAACCAACCCGTTTCCTTGGGGATGGTAAGGTGTGGTGAACTTGT
Organism: Triturus cristatus; assembly: GCF_964204655.1. NCBI lineage: Eukaryota > Metazoa > Chordata > Amphibia > Caudata > Salamandridae > Triturus > Triturus cristatus. Next base: position 577,181,019 of record NC_140595.1, on the reverse strand, counting down.
AGGTTACACCACACTCTTGCCAAAGGGACTTCATATATTTCGATATGAAGTTGGTCCCCCTGTCAGACACCACCTCTAGAGGGAATCCTACTCGTGAGAAAATTCCCATCAGTGCCCGTCCCACCACGGGGGCCGTCACTGTCCTCAGAGGGATGGCTTCAGGGTACCGGGTGGCATGGTCCACCAAGACCAGGATAAACCTGTTGCCCATGGCTGTCTTGGGGTCCAGTGGCCCCACAATGTCAATCCCCACCCGCTGGAATGGGGTACTGACCACAGGGAAAGGTTGGAGTGGAGCTCTCAGCTTCCTTCCACTCTTGCCACTTGCCTGGCAAGTCTGGCATGTCCTGCAGTGAGTGTCAGAACTCCTGCGCATTTGTGGCCAATAAAAGTGGGTGACAAGCCTTTCAAAGGTCTTGTCCTGCCCCAAATGTCCTGCTAACGGTACGTCGTGAGCCAGCCCCAGTAGGAAGGCTCTGAACTTCTGGGGTACCACCAGCGCACGGGCTGACCCAGGTTCAGCAACCTTAGGCTCTGAGTAGAGGAGGTCGTTCTCCCAGTAGATCAAGTGAGTTCCGGACTGATCACCATTGGCCTGGGCTGCAGCCTGCTGCCGCATACCCTCTAGAGAGGGGCACTCTTTCTGCTCCCTGCAGAATTCCTCCCTGGTGGGGCCTCCTTCTTGCTGCCAATGGGTCAGCTCAGGCAGGTCCCCCAGTTCAGCTATCTGTTCCCCGGTAGGCTCCAGGGCATCCCCCTCAAGGTCTGCTTCCTCCTGGGCCGTGGAAACTTCAGGAGCCGGATTCCCGTGCCTCCCTTGCCCTCTCTCTAAGGCCGGTTCCTGGGCCTCTCCCTCAGGCTCCAGGGTTCCTTCAACACCCCTACCGGCTGCCATCGACCGGGTGGTCACGCACGCCCAATCAGGCAAGCCCACCATCCGCAGGTGAGTTGTCTTCTCCACCTTCTCCCAAGGGGAGCTCTCCAAATCGTTACCTAGGAGACAATCAACAGGCATGGCCTCTCTCAAAGCCACTTGCAGAGTACCAGAGACCCCCCCCCCACTCAAAGGGAACCTGAGCCATTGGACACTGACTCTCTGTGTTGTCAGCGTTGACAACACGGCAGAATGCGTGTGGAACAACCTGCTCTTGAGACACCAGGTGTTGCTTGACAGCAGTCACACTGGCTCCTGTATCTCTAAGAGCCCCCACCCTCTTGCCATTTATGGTCACCCACTGCCCATACTTTTGAGTATTGGGGGGCAGCTGAGCCTCAGCGACCATCTCACTGTCTCCTAATGAGACTAGGGTCATCTGTACGGGATCCCCCGCTCCTTGGACATCTATCTCCCTCCCCAAGGCTACACTATTCACCTGCTTGGGGGGTGGAGCACCAGAGGGTGCTGGTTTACCATACAGGGGGCACTTGGGATCCACGGAAATGTGCCCCAGGTTGTTACACTTGTAACATCTGAGGGGCCCTCTTTGAACAGGGTTACCTGTCGGGGCCCCGGTCTGCTTCGGGGGTGGGGGTGGCTGAGAACCTTTCCCTTGGTTCCCTTGGGAATTACTTTGGGGCCCTCTGTAGAACTCCCTCTGTTTACCCTTGTCCCCCCACTCTTCTGCTGGGGACCCTGAACACCTTTGGCGGGGCCTCCCATGGGACCCTTGTGGACCCTGGTGCTGATCCAGCGGTCCGCCTCCTCAGCAAGCTTCCTCGGGTTGGACAGCTTGCTATCGATCAGGTGCTGGCGTAGCTCAGGAAAACAATTATCCGACAAGTGCTCCCATGCAATTAAATCAAACAGCCCTTGGTAATCATTCACTTTGCTACCCTTCACCCAACCATCCAGCGCTCTGCAAAAAAAGGTCACATATTCTACATAAGTGGTACCAGGTTTCTTGGTGCAATCCCTAAATCTCTGTCTGTACAATTCAGGAGTTAACCCATACCTTGTCATAAGAGCCTCCTTCATGTGTGGATAGGATGTGTGGACATCAGAGGGGAGGTCTAGCAGTGTGTCCCGCCCCTCACTCAGGAACCTTCCCCACAACCCCGCTCCCCAATCCTTCTCAGGGACCCGGTGGGAGGACATGGCTACTTCATAGGCCCTGAACCACTGCCCAATATCATCCTGCTTATAATATTCTTTGACTACATCTTTAGGAATGTGCACCCTTGACTCTGTTGAATTGCTGCCACCAGAGGGTGAGTTGTCTAAACTCCTGGCCTTGAGATCCAACTCCCTCATTTTTACCTCATGCTCCATGGCCAGTTTCTGCCTTTCCATCTCCATTTGCAGTTTTGCCATCTCCACCTCATGTGCTTGTGCAGCACTCCTGTCGGCCATCTCCTCGGGCGACAGGCCTCTGCTAGGCTCAAAAACACCTTCTGGGGGTATCACCTCCCGTGCATTCTCTGGGAACTTTGATTCGTGCCAGGCTCTCAGCGCTGTCACGTACTGATCCTTGTTGCCAAGTCCACTTTGCTTAATTCTGTACTTGGAGAGATATCCTTTCAGGACATCATTTGTGCACTTCCTCAGTGCCTCGGGCTCCCAATCGATGTCATCCACTCCAGAGAATACAGAGGACGCTCCGCCTCCATTGACTGAGCTAGGCATGGTTTCTTAAGGTGGAGATTCTTCTTTAGCAACAACTGTCAATCAATCTGTGGCTGCGTTATAGGTCTGCTCTATGTGGTGATCAATAATTCACTGTATGTAAATCATAAATGCAAATTCGAAAAATCCCACCGCTGCCACCAATGTTAGAATGGGGAACCTCTGGTTGGCACAAGGTAGGTACTTGTGACAAGCAGTGGTCCCTTCTTCTATTCAGGGCGAGAGAATTACCCCTTCAGAACAACCCCTGCTCACCCTATAGGTAGTGTGGCGCGAGCAGTCAGGGCTAAACTTCAGGGCGCTAGTCAGTTAAGCATTTATGATCACACACAGTAAACCACAACGATCCCCCACAAATGGACACCAGGCGTAAGTTGTATCAAAAATACGGATGCTTTATATAAAAGATTCTTGGTTACGCAGGCATGTACAAGACCATCAATAACGGTTGCGAAATGGAAGCCACAAGATGATAATTAGGCACTGTTCTTTTCTTTGGTAACTTATTCGATCACGAGCGCTTCGCAGGGCTCGGTTGAGTCGGTCCAGTCACGATGATGCGCAGGGCACCCTGGATACAGTGATACGGGGAAATCAGAACGTTGCGGACCCCGAGTCCGATAGAGAGTTCACTGTACCTGGGAACGTGCGATGTGCTTGGACGAGTCGTCAGGGGAGATGCAGGTTCTGCACCTCGCGGGTCTCCGGATCAAGAATTCAGCGGGCGGCTCTCGGTAGACAGGTGCGGCCCAGGGCCTCCGACATGGACTGTGCGGGAGGTCACTGCGGAGGGTGGCACGGTCAGACTCAGGCTGGGAGGTGAAGCGAGGCGGCCGGATACGTTACGACGTACGGGCGGCCGTCCGAGGCTTGATTTCACTTCCCACTTAGAAATCCGGCGGGAGGGCGAGGGGGCACCAGGCACGCTCCAGTGGCAGGCAGGTGACAGGGAAGCGGGGCGACCAGCCTCGATGGGTCCAGAGCGACTCAGGTAGAGCGGGGCTCTCGGCGAGGGGAGGCGGCCAGGCTTCTGGGTGTCACGGCCCTAGGAGGGGTGGCAAGGTGCGCAGAGCACTCCGGCGGGAGAAAGCACACGGCTCGAGTTCTCAGACAAGCGGAGACACGGTGAACCCACTGGTCCTGGGGTTCAGTTCAGGGGGCAAGCTCTTCTTCCAAGCCCTTGGAGATAGTTGAAGAACAAAGTGCAAAAGTCTCTTTCAGTCTTTTTCCTCTCCTTCCTCAGCAAGGCACCTACTGCAGGCCAGTCCCTCAGGTCAGGGAAAGTTACTCCTCCTTCAGCTTCTTCCAGGTCCTTCTAGTCGGGCAGAGTTCCTTCGTGGTTCAATCTGGATCTGATTTCTTAGGAGCCAGGCTCCTACTTTTATACAGTGATTCTTTTGTTCTTTAGCGCCAGGGGGCCTGGGCCTGGCTCAGTCCAGTTCTGGAGTACTTTGTTTTGGTGACTCGGCTCTTTCCTTTCAGCAGCAGGGCAGAGACATCAGCCGCTCCACAGGGGGCGGAGCCGGCTTTGTGGTGGCAGAGCACAGGTCTATTCAAGAGTCAGGGTGTACTCCTCCCACCTATCCTGGGGCAATCTCTCTACCCACCACCTGGCAGCCAACCTGTCTCCTGGAATCCCCCAGCCCTGCTCCTGTACTGTTGCTAGGCAGAACACACACCCACAGCAGAGGCGGACTGAGATGGTCAGGCACGCAAAGGCTAACTTTCTAAAAGCAGCATTTGCAAACCCAGGATATTAAAATAACCTTTACTAAAAGATGTATTTTATTATCCCGAGTTCAGGCATACTAAACATGACTTTCTACCATGCTCTCTGAGTCCACTGGGGTCACAGCGTGTAGCGATCCCAGCAGCCCATTCTGGCCTATGGAGAGCAGGTAGCCTTCAATAGTGAAAAACGAAAATGGCTGTAATTCACTATTAAGACATGCCACACACATCAGGGCATGTCCTACCTTATGCCTACAATGCACCCTGCGCTTGGGCCTACCAGAGGGGTGACTAACATGTAGTTAAGGGAAGGTTTAGGGACTGGCAAGTGGGGACACTTGCTCAGTCAGCGCGACGGTACCAGACCGCGCGCAGGTTCTGCAGTGGCAGACCCTAGACACATTTTACCCCGCTGCTTCGGTAGGTGGCACAACCAGTGCTGCAAGCCCACTAGCAGCATTTGGATATACAAGCCCTTGGCACCCCTGGTACACCCTACTAGGGACTGATAGTAAACCAAATAAACCAAACGTGGAAGTCAATTCACATAATACATTTTACCATAGGGAGCACTTGCACTGTGGCACTGGATGGCAGTGGCACAGTGCCCTGAGCAGCTAACACCAACACAAAACACATTGAGGCACAGACAAAAATGGAAGGGTGACCCACGCCAATGGTGCCAGGTCTAACACCCAGATACAGTAGTAGCCTTGGACATTAACAGGAAATATTGTTTTTTTTAAACCAATACAAAATCCTTTAGCTTCTTGGAGGTCACTGTTCGAGGACGTAGGTCATATCACTCCATACCTTGCAGACTGGGACCAGGCACGCCTCCTTCCTGCTCATCTTGAGGTTGAGGGACCCCCACACTAGAGTCTGCACCAGTGGGGTCTCTCTCACTATTCCCCTGGGATTCCAAAGAATCTGTCTGCCTGTGGTGACCGTTGAACACACCCCAGTTTGGTGCAAACACCATTTTGCAGACATCTCACATTGTCATCACTTCCAAATTCAGCCTCTGGAGACGCACAACGAGTGCTCCCTGATTCAGACTCCGGCTCCCGGTACAGTTTGAAGAAAGATACATTTCTCGTGATTGTTTCCACATGTTTCTGGGCAGTGATCATAGTTCCTTTCACAGCACTCACTCTCCATGGCTCAACCTCAAACGGCAACAGAGTCTTGCTTCCTGGACGTCGGTTCTTGACAAGTACCAACTGGAAACTGCCGCTGTTTGGTCCATTCTTCTCCCCGACGTGCTGTCATTTTGTGCCGGGTGCTGCTGCAAAGCCTCTACAACCTTTTCTCTGTTTGCGGAAATTTCATCTCTATGTTCTGGCTGTTGGCCAGTGCAATTCTCAGGAATTTTTTGAAAGGTCCACATCAAGAGTTCTGCTTCACCGTTAGCTTGCGGCCAGCTGGGAGGGATCTTCCGAAGGTGAACGCCTTGTGAGGCGAGGTACTCGGCAAACTCTTGACTAGAAAAGGGAGGACCGTTGCCGTCCGGAGTTTATTCAACAGACCATGAGTCACCATAACCTTCTCCACACGTGGTATGGTCTGGCCAGCAGTCATTGATTCCAGAATCTTTACCTCCGGGAACTTAAAAATATTGTCTATTATCACCAACGTATGTCTGCCATCTGGTAGACTTCTAAAGTCAGCACTCGCTCTATACCAAGTAACAGAGGTAATGGATTTAGTGATGAGGGTTGCAGGCAGCTCGGCAAGGCCAGCAACTTGACAGATGGAATATTGTCAACCGTGCGTTCCAACCGGTCATCCAAACCAGGGAACTAGACCTTACACTGGAGTCTGGATTCCGTCTTCATTACTCCTTGATGGGCAGAGTGAGCTAGATCGGCCACCTGGTTTTGCAATGACGCAGGAATTACCAGACGAGGACCTCTTAATAGACAACCTTTAGGAGAAACAGCAAGTTCATGCCAGACATTATGTAATGATGACAATGTCAGACGTGTATCATCAGTTCGATGAGAGGCATTGTGGGTAAGGGTGTGCCAGTTCCCATTAGCCACTGCTGATATTGCTAACTGAAGACAGTCCTCTGACTGGGTAGAGGCTATAATGTCCTCCATTGAGATAGGCAAAGGCCTTGACCGCTCCACCACCAGCCGCACTTACTCCTTCACATGCTTGGTGTCTGACTCTTCACTGACCGTGGTGGGTCTGGGATGCCTGGAGAGATAGTCTGCTGGATTTTGCAACTCTGGTCGGTACACTATTATGAAACGGTATTCCTGTAACTGAAGGATCCTCTTTTAAATCCCAGGAGTTTAAGAACAAAGGTATCTTTGGTTTGTGGTCCATGTGAACTATGCATGGTTGGCCATAAAGATAAATTTCAAAATGGCGACATCCCCAATGGACCACAACGGCCTCTTTCTCAATGTGAGAATATTGCTGCTCAGTATCTGTGAGAGCGCGACTGGCATACACCACTAGAGCCCATTCATGTTTGTCCTGCTTTTGAGAGAGCACTGCCCCCTGGCGCCCACAGACAACTCCAACTCGCAGTGAGGGTCAAAAAAGCCAATGTGGTTTGCGCTGATAGAGCTTATTCTGTCACTTGAAAAGTGTCCTCTTGGGTGGACCCTAATCAGGAACCGCATTTGCTTTGGTCAGTTCTCGAAGTGGGGCTGTGAGAGTGGTCAAGTTTTGAATAAACTGGCCCCAGTATGTGACCATCCCCAAGAAACTGTGGATGCCATGGAGTAACGCGAAGGGGGTCGCTGTCATCATTTGCTAAAAGAAAACGTTCCAGACGGTGTAGCTAAAATGCCTTCCCTGGAGCGTTATTCAGGGATTCTCCTGCGCTGGGAAATGGAAGCCAGGCAGACAGCTAAACACACCTTTCTACCAGTGTGTCGCTGGCCTGAAAGAACTGCAAATTTGCACAACAAGTTAATCTGCAAATGTAAAGGATTTGCTACTCGTTGTGCACATTTGCATTTCTTTCAGGCCAGCAGTACACTGGCAGAAAGGTGTGTGTAGCTGTCTGCCGGGCTTTGATTTCTCAAGATAGGAGAGTGCTGTTGCAGTTAATTGATTGAATCACTTGAAGCTTTTTGAGTGGTAGTGCACAGTTTACTGAGCTGTGAAGTAATTGCTTTTAATTGTCATTGTATTGACAAAGCGCTTACTATACCTGAGAATGTGTTGAAGGGACAGTTATGTAAAAAAAATGTATTACATAGGGTCCAGATATTTCTAAAATCTATGGGCCTCATTTACGATGAAATGATGTAGGGAAGCTCCACAAGTATTTTTGCTGCGCTGCCCTGTGCCAATTTCAAAAGGTACATCACATTCCTGTCCTTTCTCCCGGCACACCATTTGGTGCCTAGCGCCAACGCAGGCACACTTACACCACAGTGCAAGGGTGTCGGCATTGTTGGCAGGATTGTTTTTGTGCAAGAAGGCACGCCTTTCTGCGCAAAAACAAACCCCGGAGAAAACCCACCGCAACGCCCATGGAACGCCCTCCTGAAGCAGTTTAAGGCAATGCATCAACTTGCGCTGTGTTGCCTTACACCATATTTAGGAGGCCATGTAAAGCCACGCAAAGTGTCTTTGCGTGGCTTCGTAGATATGGCCCTGAACTCTGCGCAAACAGAGCATCACAAAAAATGACGCACCAGCAGTGCAAGGGGCTTATAAAAAAGTCCCTATATTTTGAAAGCAGCCCGTATATTTTGGAAGCACCATTTTATCGTAAAACATGTTGCGCATTTTGTAGCGGTCTATCTTATACTGTCTGTAATGCAAGTATAAAATAAAGACTTACATATTCACAGTGCTTTCTGTCTGTCACAGGCTGTGACCTCATAGCACAAAAAATACACAAGGCGCTATTCTCCACTGCACCAACCACAACTTAATTCTGTGGCTCTCTGATTTCACACAGACCTTTGCAGTGCATTAACTAATAGAGGTTCCATAATGTATTATAGTGCATTTCCCACAGAGTAAAAACTTTTTTAAATGTATTTATTATTCATTGAAGCTGCCCGTTATTTCATATGTAGTTACCGGACAGTGAAAGACCTAAAAAACGTACGTATGTTTTAATTATGATGAATGATGTTCAGCTACCTCCAGTTCCATGCAGCTGTAAATGCCAAGCCGTCAGCATGCCATGAAATATAGTATGGATTTCCTCTAATGCTGTGCAATGAAGTTGCAGTCCATGCATTACTGCTATTATACCAAGGGCCACCGGAATTATGTGATTGTGCGGCGACAGCGATTTTAGCATAATTATAGATTTGCCGCATTTGCCACATAATCCATCATCTGCCGCATAATCTGCTGACTTTAACTAAAAAAAACATTTACTCAAAAGGTTCAAAAGTTACTTAAAAGCAGCAACAGGTGTTGACACTCCGTAGAAAGCCATTTGTAAAGCTGTGCTGCTCACCTTTTTGTTGCTTATTGCTATATTTGGGTGTTAAACTGGTTCTAATGAGGTACAACCACAGATTGACTGTCTCTGGAGCACATATATAGTTGTCAACAATAAGGAGTACCGGGTTCTAGGGATTTTTGTCGGGAGGGGGTCCTTACGCCTAAAAGATTTTGATGGGGGGGTCTCGGCATCAAAAAGTTTGAAGATCACTGATGTAGGGTGAGACCACTGTCCTGCAAGCATTTGAAAGTTGCACTCAGCATGTCAAGATGTTGTTTGAAGGTTGGGGCATGCACCAGGATGCCATCATTAACACTGATGACCCCATCAACACCAGCCAACATGCCCCTGAAGGTATCTTGGAAAACTTTAGCCGCACTTGACACTCCGAAGCTGAGGTGTTTGTACCACCTTGGGCCCACAGGGGTGGAGAAAGTGGTAACGGCTCTTGATTCTGGACCCAGCAGCAGTTGATGCCACCCTGCTGGGAGATCCATAGTTGAAAACCATCTCAAACCACTCACTTCTGCCACTAGATCATACACATTGGGCATCGGGTTGAGGTCACATCTGTTGGCCATTTTTGGTAAATGCATGTCAATTCAAATTCGGACCTCACCAAGCTGTTTAGGCTTGTGGGCTACCACAATCGGGGAAACCCAGGGTGTGGGGCCTTCTAACCTCTCAAATATGTCTGCCTTCTCCAGTTTTCACAGTTCATCCTTCACCTTCGGGTGCAAAGGGAAAGCCACCTGGCAATGTCACAGTGCGACCAGCTGGACTGACTTGTCTATGTGGAGTAGGATGAGGTGGTCCTTTAGACACCCAATGCCTTGGAAAAGTTGTGACAATTTAGTTAAAAGATCGTCGAAGCTCCCCAGGTGCACACTGAAAGCAAAAGTGACTAAGTGTAGTAGTTACACCGTCCGGCAGCTCAGCAACATTCCCGAGCCCCTCTTGGTGACATATATCTTGGCACTCGTTGAACGGGACTCATGCCATATCTCTGCCGTAAAGACCCCTGCCAGTGAGAGCGGCATTGAGGACCCATAAGCAAACACTTGGGTGGCGGTTGGGCACAGGACAGGCTGTAGTGGGACCGTTTTCAGTACAGATTGAGCAAGAATGTTTATTGAAGTTCCTGTGTCAATCAGGGCCAGTATTTGGTGACACGGCAGAAGGACTGTGCACTTCGGGATGTCCCGTCGGGGTGCTGTCCTGGCTGCAGAATGTGTATGACATGTGCTGCTAATTCCACATCTTCATCAATGTCCTCTTCGTCATCAGGGGCCACAGGTGACTGCATTATGTTCACTTACTTGGGTTTTTGTGCCTTTTGAGATGCTGAGGAGCAGCATATTTTGCTGAATGATTTAGTTTATTGCAGGCGGAACATCTCTTCCCCTGGGCAGGAAACGTTCCCTAACAAGGATAGGATCCCCCGCACATCTAACACACCTTGGAATTCGCAGCTGGCATGGGACAGGTCTTCTTCTTTTCTGCCCCCACCGCCATCACCGCATTGACAGGCTCTGTCTTTACTTGTTAATGTAGAGCCACTTCCATGTGCGCAGCGTGCACTTTAGAAAGTTTCTTTAGCCACTCTATCACTTGCATATCGGCCATGGACATTCCTGGGACCTGTAGATTATTTTTCCTCAGCTTGACCGATATGCAACCCCGTATGAACTCGGTGCTAATCTCATCATCAGCGTTGGGCAGCGTGCAGGTGCTAGCAAGTTCTTTCGGTCGAGCATAAAAAGTGTGCACTGACTCCTCTGCTTGGCGTAGGAGGAACTGCTCGTAGTCAGGATTCGCAAGTGGTTCAAAATGTGCGCGAGGGCTTGCTTTGTAGATTGCATGGATTGCTAGCATATGTAAACGGCAGAACTACCTTCACTACAGATTTCGCCAGCTCGTGAGTGGCGGCACCCCTAAGTGCAGGAGCATGGGACAATGTCCGTAAAGTAGTTTTCCAGTCTCTCCATCGAGCCGCCTGCACAGATTGAGGCCCTCCACAACAAAAAGCTCAAGGGTTGGTACTGAAGCCATCACAGGACATTCAGAGGGGCAGATTGGTAGGAAGCACACACAGTGCAAGAAACTCACCAGCCAGGCAAAAAGTGATGAGGGGTCATCCCCCAGGAGGAGAGCACACGCTTTGGGCAGTGAATGGGGCCCCACACACGAATACCAGGAGCCAGGTGGGCGGCAGGGTGCAGGGGGGGGGGGGTTGGAGAAAGAAACTCCCGCTCGTCACCAATTTGTTATGTAGAGACATGCAGCCTGATCTGATAAACGCTGTGCGTCTAAAGAACTGAGCCCAAACACTTTACTTTCAATTTCTGACCACGGGGTCGGGGCCCCGGGCTTTTTATGTCCTTCCCGTACACGTCATGGCCGATACCATTTCAGTCATGTGTGACGGCATTACCTATTATTCTCCCCTCACCCAAAGTACTAAATGGGATGTTCCAAATCCCAAACATAACAGAGGTGTGGGCAAGTATCCAACGATCTTCGGTACATTTTTAGGTCTCGCCTGGCGAACGCAGCGCGAAGCGCTGTCGCCAGCGAGATCTATTGTTGCTGACTTGCCTCGGAAGGGGGACAGGAGATGGGCACGCGCAGGCTCTCGGCGGATTTGAGTTGGTGTACGCGCTTACAGCCACGCGGCGTGCACATCTCCTGTCCCCCTTCCCTCGCAAGCCAGCAAGCAGTTTCACTTTCGTCCTCACCAGCCTCATGTAATTTTTTAGGTCTCGCTCTCGCTGTGAACGCGCTTGCGCGTTGAGTGCCTGCTGAGTTAATTATAGGTCCGCAGCGTGGGGCGCCTGTTGGCATGCTGTGATAATGACCTTTGGTTTTTTAAAGCACGAAGGCTGTGTTTGCACTTTTTTTTTTTTTTTTTTTAAATAGGCGGACACGTGCAGAGAGACCACGACTGATAGAAGAACTTCCGGCAGCAAGGGGGACCAATAGTTAATTTCCCGTGATTTCGAAGATACCAAGTTTTGCCAAAGCGCAATAACTATGCGTCAAAATAAACTATTTTATGCACATCGCGTTACAGTTTTCAACCCGATAACTAAACAGTTGACAGGCTTATCTACCACCGCTTATCGCTGCTTAAAATCATCCCCCAGGGGCACAAAGAAAACAATATCCTGCGGAATACTGGGGGGGAGGCAGGGCTGACCCTGCTCCCTGAGGGCACAGTCCACAATGCCGCAGATCACAGGCAGTTATGGGGGAGGGACAAATGGTTGTAAGAAGGCTGAGGGACAATATGGCACGAAAAACGTTTGAGTTCCCATACCAGGCGCACCCAACCCTCCCTCCCCAAGATGCCGCGGTACTCACAGGGATCTCTGCCATGGCCAGCATCATCTCTTCCATCAACTCTTCTTCCTCCATAGCTGCTCCCACGGGTGCAGGCGCTCACACGCCCCGGCAGCAGGGATTCCGTGGGCGGGGCTTGAGGCGGGGAGGAGCGGCCACGCGTCGGGACTCACGCGATTCTTGTGATGTGGCGGTTGGGGTCCAAGCGGCTGGAACGGTAGACAACGCGCACCCTCCCTACAATCCGCCACTTGCTGGGATGGGGGCGGAACCGCTGTACACTCACCCCCGGCCCGAGCGGTTGAAATCCCTGCCCGCAGTGCCGGATCCGCGGGAAAGCAGAGGGGGTCTACTGCGTCACAGCCAAACCAACTGCACAGTTTGCTGACACAGGGAGGAGGTAGCCCAACTAATGCCCGCGTAGAGCAACAGCATCGACGGGCTGGTAGACGGTTGGTGACCGGGGCTAGCTTATTGGTGGCGCAAAGCTTCTAATGAGAGAAAGATCGTGTGCTACAGGTGCCCAGCCATAGGCGCTTTACTTATCCCGGCTCTAGAGGACGCGTGCAGGTGTGGTTCTTCGCTTGTTGTTAATTGCTTTTGTGTCCGTGTTCTGTGGAAGCGGGGTTGGAGTTCGCCCTGTCGGCATTTGGCCCTGCCCACCCTGACTGCATATTTTGCTCGCCTTGCTCTGGCTTTTCATGAGGCATTCTCGGCGTTTGATGGTGTTCAGTTTGCTGTACAGCATTCTCGGCGCACAAGCTTTTCAGGGAGCATTGTTGCAGGGAGCATTCTTGGCGTTCACTTTCGCTTTTGCTTTTACAGCCTACGGCGCTCTGTTCCTTTCCATATCATATCGTCTCCGCTGTAGTAAACATATGGCTTATGCCACTTTCTTTAGACTGGTGGGGAACTTGCTGTATCTAACCTATTGTACCATTTACTGTTCGTAGTAAATTCTTCAAAAGCAAACTGTTATACTTTGTAACACGTATGTTTCGATCTGTTTTACGTTCTTGCTAGCGTAGATATTGCTTTCCTCACAAAAATTGGTGCTTTATATACACTGCGTGCTCTTCCATTGGGCAATACACATCCTGCTCTGTTTACACACCTACATTTATTGAGAAAGGAGCCCCCTTTCAGTGCACCTAACTAACTGTGCGCACAATTCCACACTGCGTGAATCGGTCCGTATAGTCCGGTCCCAGCCTCTTATAAACAGTCGGAGCCGAAATCGTGGGTGAAAGGTCACAGTCTGTGATGATTTCATGCACATTTGCGTGTCTTTGCATGCACACGATATGCTAAATTGCAGATACACGTGTGCATTGTTTTGCCGGTGTTCTTTTAAATACAGCAAAATGGACCCAGGTCTGTATGTGTTTCATTGATTATGCATGCTAACTGTACCTCCCTTTCGTATACCCCACTGCAATGCAAGTGCCTGATTCATTAACGTTCAAGAAGTTGATGGCTGTTATTGTGGTTAATGTCCGTTTTCACTGATGACAAATAGCGTGGCCTTCACCTGGTGCTCGGCTCCCTGTGCTGTGACCTGCAATGCCAGATATGAAGCCGGCTGCAGCGCGTGGCCAGCCCCGAGCCCGTGGTGCGCACACTCTTGCTATTCAATATGGCCGGGCCGCCCGGAGTATACACTAGAGAGGGTCTGCCAGAATGTGTGGCGTGGCTTTTCACACTGTATCTAGAACACTGCAAAGAATTCCCAAGGGGCACACTGAGGTATGTCATTGTTGATTTTAACCCCAGTGCCCGACAGCTTCTAGCACACGCATATTAACATGTTGTCATCATGCATTTTGCCTCTGCCATCCGTGGCACTCTGCCTGGTTGCTTGACTGGGAGAAAACATTTAATTTGATCTACACTGCATGAGTTGGAAGTAGGTGCACAAATAATATTTACATATGGTGGGGCTTTAAGTGTGATGAGAAAACCGGGGGGGGGGTGTCTCTCTAAAGGGGCTGGCTAATGTAATTAGGGCGTGGCTCAAAAACACATAAGCTAAAAATCTGTGCTTAGCATAGTGTGCCGCCAGACTGGTATTTTGCTACTTCTGTCATTGCCTCCACATATAAAATACGACCAGTAACATTACACCTACAACAAGCCAGGGCTATTGGCTTTGTGAATGGTTGTTTAGTTGCACAAGATAAATAAGCAACAACTATGGCTTCGATGTATAAAACATTGAAAATGCTACAGTTCTGTAATTATGACACTGTGAAACAAGCATTTGCAATGCAATAGGTCTCGCATATACGCACATTTATGCTATTGGCATTGTAAATGACACTGCCTTTTATTTATGTTTTAAAAACCAAAACCAAAAAGGCATTGTCATTTACAATGCCAATAGCTCAAACATGCGTAAATGCGAGACCTATTGCATTGCAAATGCTTGTTGTTACAGGGTGTCAAATATGTTGACGCAAGAAGTTGAATTGGGTATCTTCCAAGTGTGGGTTTCTTGTGAGGGTTTTTGTATACCTTAAGATCTTTTCTCAGAAGCGGTATGTTATTTCCTTACCTAGTGCCCCCTCCCACTTCATATTAAGAGGTCCCAGGGTTGTGTACAATGCTGTGGAGTTTGCCCCATAGAAAAGAGTAATCACTCATTTTCTGTCCCGTGTGTGAGGACTGTGCGTAGTGTATCATTGGTAGGGGGTTCCATTTCACTCACCCCCATGTTTTCTTGATTGCTGTCCCCAAGAGCGTGTTATTCATGAGAACCTGACTGGACCCCAACTCCCAAGCGTCAATCAACGTTTCTTAGTAGTGAAGAGTGGCGTTAGAGAACAGGTCTCCCACTGTGAGGACCCCGCTTCAGTCCATGCCTGGTGCTTACGGTGTGCTCGACCTATTGTTACTAATATGTTAAAATATACATAGAGTATGCTTTGGATTTGCCCAGAAAGGTATTTTTCTCTTACCTCATGCTGTTCACTGTTGGGTGTATCATTCTGCCTCCTCGGCAGTGCTTGCAGTGTGAGGTATATGGGAATATTTTAGATCTCAATAGTACAGTGAATCACCACACTTTAAATTGTCTTACAGATATAATTAAATAGATAAGGGGAGGCACTGTGAGCATGGGGAAAAAGAAGGGAGGCTCTTGGCAGCACAATTCGACCAACGCGAGGCGTCCATGGCTATTCCGGCCATAAGATCAGCGACGGGTGATACTCTTACCCGACCTCCGGACATAACAAACAAATTTGCTTCCTTTTATAAAACCCTGTACACCCCAGACCCTCCGAAAGAGGCGGACAGATTGGCCTCATTTCTGCGGGAGGCGAAACTCCCCCGCCTCTCAGACAAAGGGAGGGAGCTATTGGAGGGGGAGAGCAGCAAAGAGGAAATAGCCTCAGCGATAGCAAAGCTACCCCATCACAAAGCCCCTGGCGATGATGGATTTCCGGTGAAGTTTTACCGCTGGGCAGGTGAAGAGGAGGTCACTATGCTGCAGGCAGCGTTTTGTGAAGCAGAACGGTCTGCCTCCCTGGGCCTCATCTCCAATAATGCTGTCATAGTCGTTTTACCCAAATCCGGGAAGGACCCCCTGGAGTGCGGAAGCTATCGGCCTATCTCGCTGTTAAACTGCGATATAAAGATACTGGCAAGTATCCAGGCCACACGCCTCCGCAAAGTCATGCCATTCCTGGTACACGCCTCACAGGTGGGTTTCATACTGGACCGGTCCTCCAGGAACCACTTGCGTACTCTCGCCCACGCACTGTGGGCGACCAATGGCCTCCCTGCGGATGCTATCGCCCTTTCCCTCGATGCGAAGAAGGCATTTGACCGGATCGAGTGAGAATACCTCTTCCGAGTGATGGAATGTTATGGCCTCAGGGCTCAATTTATAGCTAAAGTGTGCCTCCTCAATGAGAACCCCATGGCACAAGTGAAGTGTGACATATTCCTATCCGACCCCTTCCCCATACGTAGGGGTACACACCAGGGATGGCCCCTTTCGCCACTCCTCTTCCTCCTGGCTATGGATCCACTGGCGGCCACCATGCGTAATTCGGCCGCCATCACGGGAGTTCCACTTCCGATAGGTGACTCCAAACTGTATTTATATAAGCAGATGATATCTCGTTAACCCTCACGGATCTGCCCTGCTCACTGCTGTCTCTGCTCCGGGTTATTGACGACTTCTCCTCCCTTTCCGGGTATAAGATCAACTGGGGCAAAAGTGAAGCACTTCCCCTCTCAGACGGGACCTCGAAAGCAGCCATACATGGGTTCCCCTTCCAATGGGAACAATTGTGCCTTAAGTATCTGGGAGTTCTTATCAATAAAGCCCTACCAGGCATGATTCAGGACAACCTTAATCCGCTTATTACCCAGATGCAGCGAGACTTCGAGAAGTGGAAGGCCTTGGGACTTTCGCTGTGGAGTAGAGTGCAGGCTGTCCGCATGGGATGCTTCCGATACAGGTACCCCTCACAACTTTGCGGCAGATAGACTCCAAGATAAGGTTATTTGTGTGGGGCTCCTCAAAGCCGTGCATAGCCGCGTCCAAGTTACAAGCTCGCCACACCCAAGGGGGAATTGGCCTTCCATCGGTAGAACTCTATGCACTGGCTTTACATCTCTTCTAGATGGTGTGCTTCTTACCAGACTTTCTGGACCCGCCACAATGGGTTCCGTTGGAAAGCCACCTACTTTCGGCAGAGGTAGGACTATCTGCCCTATATATGACTGAGCCCGGGAACAGTGGTACTACACATCCGATCATATCCACCATGCGTATGGCCTGACACCGGGCACATAAACTACTGGGGGCTCATCCCAGTCTACATGAGAAGGCTCCACTATGGGGGAATGACGCTATATGTATAAGGGGGAGGGGCTTGACGTGGCAGGTGTGGCAGGCAGCGGGTACCTATACAGTTGATTAGCTTATCTGCAACGGTTCTTTGAAACCACTGGCACAACACGGAGAATAAGGTCTTCCTACAACACAGTCCCGGAGATACACCCAGCTATAACACTGTCTGAGGCAGTGCTTGGGCCACCCCTGTGCCACCTGTCCTCATCTCCAGTGCTGTCATTCCTTCTCACCTGGGGGAGGTACAAAGGGGTAATGTCCAGTCTCTATGGGGTGCTATCGTCGCATCGCTTCTCGACCCCCTTGGCACAGACGCTACGTACCTCTTTCGTGCTGATAGGGACAACTGGGCAACCTATTTCGTGAAATTGGCCAATGATCTTGCTGGTGGGGGGGAGCATTCCGGACACCTGAAAGGGGGCAGCAGTAGTACCCATTTTTAAGAAAGGGGACAGATCGAAGCCCGCCAACTACCGTCCAATTAGCCTGATAGATTGTGCCCAGAAGGTCTTCTGCCGTTCGCTCCTTGACAAAATCCAGACCTGGATGGATGAGAATTACATCCTCTCTCCTCTCCAGTCGGGCTTTCGGGAGAAGACCGGCACCATCGATCACGCGTTTCACCTGGTTCTGCTGTATTGGAAGGTGAAGTACTGGGTATTTTAGACCCAGCGGTGCAGGGGCACACACCCTATGACTTCGGGGTTTCACCCTGTTCCGGACCTACAGAAACACAGAGTCTTCTGGGTGAAGTCAAAGAATCGTTTATTGGCTGCAGACCAATGACAGGTATCCTAGAAGTACAACAGCGTGTATGTTCTCAGGAGACTGCTGAAAATCATAGCAACGGACTTCTCCTTAAGTACAAAATATCATGCTCCAGGCATACATTCCTTGGTTTACGATATGGTCATATAAAGGCATACATTACAAACGAAAAAGCAGAGTCATGATGACCATCCCACATTCCAGTTCGGCCAGCCCACAATGATTTACACAGGAAGGTTCAGATCCCATGTTTGAAGTAAATAGACCCCCCAATAAATATGAGCATCTCCTGTTTTGGGAAACAAGTCATAAAGCAAGAACAAGCAGGTGTGGGAGAGATTAGCCGGGGGATTGTGTAGAATGAAAGGGTTTTATGACGGGTCAAGCCCTGATACGAATCACAGGTGGAAGGAGGAAGGGGAGCTCGTGAGACCGGTTTGACCCGGGGCAGCAGAGCCAGCTGC
The DNA here is from genome assembly GCF_964204655.1 of Triturus cristatus. Taxonomy (NCBI): domain Eukaryota; kingdom Metazoa; phylum Chordata; class Amphibia; order Caudata; family Salamandridae; genus Triturus; species Triturus cristatus. The sequence goes on along the minus strand of NC_140595.1, from coordinate 577,162,792 downwards.
CCAGGTCACAGAGAAGTCAGAGGGAAAGCCCGTGTACTGTGAGGCCCGTATTAACTCCATCATAGCCTATGTGAGGGCAATGACAAGATGGCCACTGCTTCCAAAATGGAACCCGCGTAGTTGAGCAGAATACGTGTACACAGTGCATTCGTAGCTAGAACGGCACATAAAGCACTCGTACGTGCCGCATTTACCATTTGCGGTTCGCTAATACCAAAATAGACAGAGGTAGGGCCCTGTCCCCTACGCGGTTCCGAATACCAAAGTACGACAGACCCTCCTTTTGCCCTTACATAGGCAATCACTATACTCATCTTAATCCGAGTCTAGGTCAATGTTCACGAAGTCATGGAGATGTTGCTGTAGCATCATCCTATTACTTAGCTCGTCCCTCGATACAGGTTTCCTTACACATAAGGTAGCACAGAGGCCACATATCGCAGGAGCACACTGTATGCATAGACAGAACAGGAAAAGAATGGCTAAGATCATTCCAATGACCATCAGAACTTGCCAACCCCAGGCAGATATCAATTCCCAGAACCATCCCATCAGTGACCAATCTCCCTTATCCACGTGTATGGCTTCAGATATTTTATGGAGTTTGGAGATGGCTTGATACACTGTTGGAGCATTATCTGGTATGAAAATGCAGCAACTGGATTGGATGACCTTGCATACCCCACCGCGGTCTGCAAGAATAACGTCTAGGACCATGCGGTTCTGCAAAGTCATAAGGCGATCCGCTTGGAGCTCAGCTGTCAAATTACTAAGGGCACCAGCCGTTACATTGACGGTGGATTCAACCACACGAGTCAGCTGTCTCAGGTTCCTACTATTGACCATAGGTCCCCAAAACGGCAGGAAACCCAGGAAAAAGTCTCCTGCTTCCTGACCGGCAGTGTCCTCCTTACTAATCACACCTCTCACAACTCTGGTCTTGTGATAGTCAGAGGCAGCAGTAAATGTCGGCGGTAGTAAGTTCGCAATATAACATGTGCCCGAGAAATCAGGGGGCAACCACGTATATGCTCGGTCATGACAGATGAAATATGTGCCCTTAGCAGCCAAAAACGCAGGGGAAAACTGTGACGGGAAAGTGTACGTTTCAGTACAGTCACTTCTTCCCAGTTGAGCCCTAGGGTTCTGACCATTACCCTGTAAGCAGAACCGACCCATGTGGGGTACGACCCAGATTGGAGATGAGATTTTTCGCTGTCTTTCACCCAGACTGATACTATACCCCGTCGCGTTCCATCCTACATAAGGTCTCAGCTCTTCTTTGGGAATGGACGAGTATGCATTAATATCCCTACTCATATCGGCAACTCCTTTCATCAAAGCCTTATTATTGGTGATGGGTCTGATGGAACGCGGTGGGCGAGGGGAGTATGTATCTAGGGCGTAGAGAAACATGGTTTGGAATGCCCATGACGATCCATTGTAACTGTACGGTAGCACCAGGTAGGGAATACCCTTGTTAGTGGTATGGGGCATTAACCCACAGACCCAGCAATTGGTCGTATTCATTACCAGTTGGTGCTGGTGCAAGAGTTGGATAAACGAGTTATTTACGAACTCTGATCGTCGGGTCTGTTCGTGCTCAGGCAAAGGGTGAAAAGAGTGAGAGGGGGCAGTAGAAAGAGATATAGGCTGTTGAGTGGGTGCAATGGGTTTTGGAGCAGAGAAAAACACACATCCTACAATAAACATCATGATACTACACAGTGTAACAAAGCACAAAAAGACAAAACATTTACTTTTTACAATTCTACACATCCTTGTTTGAGAGTTCATTTCCTCAATCGGTCTCTCCATCCTACAAAACTCCATCCTCTACTCGGGCCGCTCGCGGTGGATGAGTTTCTTCTGCTAAGGAGTACGCCTGTCAGTCCAGGGAAACGCCCTAGACCAACCAGAACCGTTGACCTAGCGTCTTCGGCCTGTACCCCAAAGTCTTGGCACCGCGACCCTGCGGCAGAACCCGGATGGTGGTTCGAAAAACAAAAATCAAGAAAGTCCTTCAGATGGGAGAGCAAAAAATGTCAAAAGGGAAATAATGAGGAAATCTTTATTTGTCCATGGGCCTAGGTCTCAAGTTATAGCGGAGACGGCCAGGTGCTGTTTGGTCTTGAAACAAAAGTTCAGGCTCAGTGGTGTCCAGTCGATTTGATGGCGGCACAGCTTCCTGCAGAATATTGTCACTCTCTTGGACTGAAGCTGTGTCTTTTAGGCGTGCGTCACTGAATGGTACAAAGCGAGGTACAATGTCTGTCTCTGAGTCGGCGATACCCTCGTTGACCCACTGGTCATATGGCAGAGGCAAGGGAACTACCTTGCAGTGAGTACCATGAATCCAGTGCTTCTTCCCTTTCACTCGCACTGCTGATCTTGTCGAAAGAAGAACAAGATGGGGGCCGATCCAGCGAGGTTCGTCGTTGCCCTTACGCTGGAAATTCCGGACCAGGACCCACGAGCCAGGGTTGATGGGGTGTCCAGGAGGTTCAGAGGCTTGGGGAAGAGTATCATGTACCTGTTGGTGCAAAACACGCAGTTTAACAGTCAAATCATACAGGTAATCGAGCAGTACTGGATGCTCTATTTCACTGAACTTCGTAGGCCTTGGCACACCCCATACGTTGGCCGGGCGGCCAAAGACTACTTCATAAGGACTAAGTCCCACTCGTGAGTGTATCGTCATTCTGGTGGACAAGAGTGCTAGAGGCAGAGCGTCAGGCCATTTAAGACCAGTGCTCGCCTGGATTTTGGCTAACTTGAGCTTTAAGGCTCCATTGTAGCGTTCAACTAGTCCAGCTGATTGGGGGTGATTTGCAGCGTGGAATTTCTGCCTTATGCCTAAACCTTCACATACATTCTTCATCACTTTACCCACAAACTCACTACCATTATCACACCATACCATTCTCGGCATCCCAAACCTGGGGAAAAACTCCTTCACAAGGGCTTTGGCTGTGGATAGGGCAGTGTTATCTTTCAGAGGATAAGCCTCTACCCATTTGGAAAAAGCACAAACAACCACCAATACATATTTCAGGTTGTTGCATCTTTCCATGTGAATAAAGTCCAGCTGCAAAACTTCGAATGGACATGATGGGGGTGCAAAGTGACCGGCCGGAGTTGGGGTTCCCCTACCAGGGTTGTACTTCAAGCATACTATAAAATTCTTGACCACATTCTCTGCACACTTGGGAATCCCAACATTCTGCCATACTGGAGCCAACAACTTACAGATACCTTTCGTACTGATATGCGCCATTCCATGTGCCATAGTAACCACTGGAAGCACATATGCATCAGGCAACAACCATCGTCTATGTTCTGTCAGGTCAATCCAACAACCATTCTCATCCAACTTACCCATACTCTCTCTCCACTTGCTTAACTCTTCTTCTGTAGCTTCAGCCTGAAGCGACTTCACACTCTCTATTGTGTTCTCATACATTCCCACATCATTAACCCATCTTGCGGGGCCTGCAACATACATTCTAGTCTTCACATTCTGTGCTGTCTCTCTCGCGGTCTCATCAGCGAACGCATTCCCACGTCCAACATCATCTGTGACTTTCCTATGCGCACTGCATTTCATGATCGCAACTTGCAAAGGTAGGGTCAGTGACTCAAGGAGATCATTCACCAACTTGCCATTCTGAATTTTAGCTCCATGCGACGTCAGGAACCCACGCTCTTTCCACAAACGCCCAAAATTATGAGCCACGCCAAAGGCGTACTGGCTATCTGTGTATATGTTCACTCTCATTCCTTCAGACAACACACATGCTCTCGTGAGGGCGATCAATTCTGCTGCTTGGGCCGAATTATGTGGCACTCGTGCAGTTTCCACGACCGTATGTAAAGTCGTGATAGCATATGCAGCAGTCGTGTCACCATTAGGGAGCTTGAAACATGACCCATCTACCCATAAAGTGCCATCACATTCAGTCAGGGGAGTATCTTTGAGATCTACTCTCCCTTTCGTCTCTTCTTCTGTCCTGAACAGACAGTCATGTTGCTCAATCTCATCTGAGTCTGCTGGAATCGGCAATAATGTGGCTGGATTCAGCGTATTGCATCTTTTTATGTGTATGTGATTCGCTAACAGTGTGAGTTCATACCCTGATAATCGCGCACTAGTCAAGTGTTGTGTCTTGGTTCTATTTAATAATGTGTCTACAGCGTGTGGAACCATGACAATCAATGTGTTGTCCATTACCAGACCAGCAGATTGTCGGATAGACATCGCTGCAGCAGCTGTCGCTCTCAGACAGCTTGGCAATGCCCTCGCTACAGGGTCCAAGGTGGATGAAAAATACGCGCATGGGCGCGGTCTGTCGCCAAAAGGCTGTGTTAACACTGACAACGCACATCCATCTTTCTCGTAAACATACAATGTAAAAGGCTTGCTATAGTCAGGAGTGCCCAACACAGGAGCTGAACATAATGCATTGCGTAATTCCACAAAACCTTTCTGACACTCTTCAGACCATGGGATAGGATTCGGTGTGTCTTTGCATGTTAATGCTAATAAAGGTTTTGCCAACAAAGAAAAACTAGGGATCCAATGCCTACAGTATGAGGTGATGCCCAAGAAAGCACGCACTTCTCTCTGTGTCTTTGGCACACTCAACTGTGCAATGGCTTGAATTCTTTCTGGGGTCAGTCTCCTTCCCTCCTTCGATAAGAGATGACCTAAGTAGGTCACTTCTTGTCGACAATATTGCAGCTTAGAGAGAGACACTTTGTGATGGTAAGCGGATAAATGGCGCAACAGTGACAATGTGGCTCCTTTACAGATCTTTTCAGTATCCGCAGCGATCAGTAAATCGTCCACGTACTGGATCAGGATAGCGCCACTAGGTAAAACAAGTGCATCAAGCTGCGCTTTCAAAGCTTGACTGTCTATGGATGGACTCTCGCAGTAGCCTTGGGGAGCGCGTTTGAAGCGGAAGCTTCGGCCTCCCAGACTAAAACCAAAAATGTCTCTGCTCTCTTCTGCAATTGGGATACTAAAGAAAGCATTCTTTAAATCGATCACTGAAAACCATGCAGCAGAGGCTGGAATCATCGTTAACAAGGCAGTTATATCAGGGACAACCGGAAACTGAGGCACAACAATCTTATTAACCTCTCTAAGATCAATCACAAATCTGTAAACAGGTGGCTGTGAAGGGTCCGTTCGTTTTAAGACAGGTAAAATCGGACTATTGCAAACGTTGCCTCTTGTCTCTTCAATCACACCCTTATTAATCAAGTCGCTGACAATGTCTAACAATGCTTTCTGGCCTTCATTAGAGATCTTGTACTGGGGAATACGTGGCAGTCTGACATTAGCCTTTAAAGTCGCCACATATGGTGGTATTTCCAAGAGGCCCACATCATTGGGACCAGTAGCCCAAAGGGCATCCGGAAGGGATGACAATTCAGGTGGCATCGTGTTTTTAGACAAATACATTGGAGAAACCACTTGCTTGCCTAATGTAAGTTGTACTCCTGAAGGAGAACAATACAGTGTAGCGTGCAATCTTTTCAACAAATCTAATCCCAGCAAATTCTCACCACAACCTGTTGTCAGGATCAGGGGCGCTTTCAGCTCGCAAGGTCCAACGGAAAGTGACATGGGACTGGAAATCGGGTTCCTAACCGGGGCGCCAGAAAAACCTACTGAAACATTTATATCGCCAGACAAAGGTGCGCCAGGGAGTTTGGAATGCATGATTGAACTCTTTGCAGCACCAGTGTCTAGCAGAAAAGGCTCCGTTACATTTGCTGTAGTCACCTCAACATACGGTCCACTCTGATCCACTGGCACTGAAACAACTCCCTCTCTCTGTCTATGGCTATCCTAGTAATCATTATTCTCTGCATCACCATCTTCTGCATAATAATCATTATTGTAATACTGAGCCGTATTACTAGTCGCATTAGCTTGCTGATCAAAACTATTAATGGCGCTTTGGGGCGGAAGAGGACGCGCGTTTTGGGGAACACTCCCACGCCCTCTGCCTCTAGGAGCTTGCTGACCACCTCTACCTCTTGCGCCATACGCATTACCGTTCCGTTGCATTAATTTAGGACAACTATATTTAAAATGACCTTCCTCTTTGCAGTATGAACATTGGTTGGGACCTACAGGGACACGTGGTTGATAATACCCATTCATTTGCTGATTAGTCTGAAATTGTTGGGGTTGGTGATAGACACCTTGGGGTTGTCTATAATTATTACCGCCGCCACGTGGTGGATAGGCCTGCTGTAAAAGGACCTTTGTCTTTAGTTCCTTCGTTTTCTTCTCCGTTCTATCTTTCTCGTCTTTATCTCTGTTCTCATAATACTGTGCAGTAGCCAGTATTTGCGCTGAAGAAGAAACAGCCCAAGAACTCTCTGAATCTTTCAACTTTTTACACAGGTCAGGGAGTAAATTCTGCACAAACTTATCCACAAACAACCGTTGGCCACCCTCAGTACTCATATCTTGCCCACTGTGGTCAATAAACGTTTCCTCAAACCTAGTAAAGAAGTCTGACACTGTCTCATCTTTCTTTTGTTTACATGCAGATAACTTGTCCCAATTTACGCGCATCGCAGGCATTATTGTCTTCATATACGTGATGATTCTACCAGGCAATTCAGCTACTAAAGGTTCTGGTTTCGCACCACCCGTTTGTCTAGCATCAGCAGCAACAATGTTAGCCCAGGTATCCCCTAGTTCTGCATTGTGATCTACATTACGAATTGATCCCCATAGAGGCTGTGGAACAACATTACCAAACAACATGTCTATGTCGGCCAGATTCATAATGCATGACCCTGCCGTCTGTGACAACTCTTTATAATAACCTGCTGGGTTTTTACGGGGATCAGGCAAGGACTGCTTAAGTGCTAACACCTCAGAGCGCTTCCATGGAACATGCACCCAAACACGTTGGAAATGCGCTGGCACAGCGGGGTTATTGCCGACAGCTGCAACTGCTTCTTTCCATACCGGGGGAACTTCTCTCATAGGGTATTGTCGCGCTTTTGCCTTTTTCCCCACAAGGACCTCTTGTTCAAACAATGACTGTTGGCAATCGTCATTCCTTAAGGACAATACAACCGCAACTGCTTTATCTACTTCGCGGTCCACAATTATACCAGTTCCAAAATCGAACCTCACTCTACACAATTCCTGCGGGTTCGGATTTCTACCACTATCCTCCAATTCTTCACAGAGAATTTCGCACATTTTCTCGAATACATATCTCTGTTTCGGGGCATCCCATTGATGGAAAGTGTTAACAACCGATTCCACATCATACAGTGAAGGAAAAACGATCCATCTACGCGCCATGTGATCTATTACCTTTTTCTCATCGGGGTTAGGCAATTGGCTGCGCAACTGCTTACGCTGTACACCAGGAGTTGCACCAGATGACCCAAAGAGGCGACATTAATGTAGTAACCACATTGGCTAAACGCTGTCGCGCTGAAGGAGAAGCTGAGGCGAGAACAGGGGGAAAAACAGAGGGAAGAAAAGAGGATGTAGAGACAGGTACTGGAGTGGTAGAAGGAAGAGCGTTAGGGGAGGCAGTTACTGAATTAAGCAAAGTCGCAGGAAGTGCGGGGGTAGTTGGAAGCACTACCGGAGGCGCTTGAGAGGACTGCGCTACAGGAATAGGAACTGGTTGCAAAGCAACTGGCGGTTGCGGCAAGGCTTGCAGTATATGCACTGGAGGTGGCATATTTACAAGCTGGGGAGGCGCCGTGGCAGTTTGAGCATACGGGGGTGGCGAACTCAACAAATGCGACATTAAGGGATCTTTCTCCTTTTTTTCTGACTCATCCTGCTTAGAATGTGGCAAAGCTGGGTAACATTTGTCAATCCCTAACTTACGCTGCCTGTGCAATTGCTCATTCATTTGCTCCTCTTCATTATCTTTAAATTGTACAGCTGCTTGCATTACTGACATACCTCTCTCTCTCTTATTCTTTTTCGCTAGCTTAATTTCCTTCTGTTTGGCTTCCTTTCGCCATAAGCGAAAAGAGTCAAACATCGCCGGCCGGGCTTTCTTCTTAAACAATTTAATTTCCAGGTTATCTAAAATATCGGTATCAAAACTACCATTTTGGGGCCATTTTAAAACACCGTCTTTCCTGGTGTAGTGGATCCACACTTCGTTATATGCAATGGGGCCTACGCCATGTTTCACATAGAGCTCATAAGTTGGAGTTCCAACCGGAGGAACCGGACATGATTCTTCCAGCTGGAAATCTTTTCCACAACCCAAACAGAATAATCTACCAAATAGTCCAGAACCAGGCATCTTCGCTCACTAGTCTAGATCCAAACGTCAAAGGATTATCGATTACGATATTCTCGTGAATACACGAGTCCTCTGGCTTTGGGGTTTGCAAACACCAAATCACCAATTACCAAATCAAATCAAACGATCCCGAGGGATACCAAAACAAATGGGAGACGCTCCACTTATACTTAACTGAATATTGCTGATCGATGACGTCACCAGAAGACTCTCTCGATTGTTTCGCTCTCTCAAACTCGTCAAGGGTCCAAAACAGGTCGATTAATCAGGGCAGCAGTCCTTCGTAGCCGTCGGGACGCGGAGAACCTCGCAGAAAAGACTTTTGGACCACGTCGACATGCAGGGGTCGATGAAGTGGCGGCCTTCCTCCGGAATTTCCACACGAAGCTCCTCACGAACCTCTGGCTTGGACTGGTACCGCTGAAATCGGCCCCACGTTGGGCGCCAAACTGAAGTACTGGGTATTTTAGACCCAGCGGTGCAGGGGCACACACCCTATGACTTCGGGGTTTCACCCTGTTCCGGACCTACAGAAACACAGAGTCTTCTGGGTGAAGTCAAAGAATCGTTTATTGGCTGCAGACCAATGACAGGTATCCTAGAAGTACAACAGCGTGTATGTTCTCAGGAGACTGCTGAAAATCATAGCAACGGACTTCTCCTTAAGTACAAAATATCATGCTCCAGGCATACATTCCTTGGTTTACGATATGGTCATATAAAGGCATACATTACAAACGAAAAAGCAGAGTCATGATGACCATCCCACATTCCAGTTCGGCCAGCCCACAATGATTTACACAGGAAGGTTCAGATCCCATGTTTGAAGTAAATAGACCCCCCAATAAATATGAGCATCTCCTGTTTTGGGAAACAAGTCATAAAGCAAGAACAAGCAGGTGTGGGAGAGATTAGCCGGGGGATTGTGTAGAATGAAAGGGTTTTATGACGGGTCAAGCCCTGATACGAATCACAGGTGGAAGGAGGAAGGGGAGCTCGTGAGACCGGTTTGACCCGGGGCAGCAGAGCCAGCTGCCCAGGTCACAGAGAAGTCAGAGGGAAAGCCCGTGTACTGTGAGGCCCGTATTAACTCCATCATAGCCTATGTGAGGGCAATGACAAGATGGCCACTGCTTCCAAAATGGAACCCGCGTAGTTGAGCAGAATACGTGTACACAGTGCATTCGTAGCTAGAACGGCACATAAAGCACTCGTACGTGCCGCATTTACCATTTGCGGTTCGCTAATACCAAAATAGACAGAGGTAGGGCCCTGTCCCCTACGCGGTTCCGAATACCAAAGTACGACAAAGGTAGTTGTGCTGGGGAAAGGCAGTTTATATCTTGCCTTCATAGATCTTAAAACGGCTTTCGACCTAGTCCCCAGGGATCTACTTTGGCAAGTCCTTCGAGACATGGGAATGCCTTTGGAAATCCTAGAACCACTAATTAGGCTGCACAAGGACAATTTTGCCTGTGTGAGGTGGGGTAACCAGGGTCAAACCACCGAGCCATTCAAGATCTGGTGGGGGGTACGCCAAGGGTGTGTCTTGGCCCCCACCCTCTTTTCCCTATATGTAAATCAGGTGGCCGATCTCTTGTGCTACATTCCGGCTGACGCTCCCTCACTGGCAAACCACAAAATAGCTACATTATTGTTTGCGGACGACACCCTTTTGGTGTCCAAAACTCCCATGGGACTACAAAAACTTTTAAATCATTTTGAGGTTTTTTGTGATGTGAGGGGTTTGATCATCAACACTGCTAAAAACCAAGTTGATGATGCTAAATCCCCACAAATCCTTCAAAGGTAACTTGTTTCTAGATAATGTTCCGCTCAAGCGAGTTGGTTCTTTCGACTACCTGGGAATCAAGCTGTCCAAGGGAATGGCCTGGAAGAAACACTTCGAGAAGGCGTCCCTGAAAGTTTCCCAGTTAACCGAGCCTTGCGGCGGGAGCATTGCCTTTCTTATACCAAGTTTGTAGCCCCCACACTCAAGCTGTATAGTTGCAAGGTAGTGAGTAGTGTGCTTTAAGGGGCAGAACTGTGGGGTTCCATAAATGTTAACACTTTCAACAGTGGAAAACAAGTTCCTTAGGAGCTTGGTATCACTCCCCCAAAGCACCCCCCTTCTCCCCATGAAACTTGACCTGGGTGTCAAGTCTATTAATGACCAGGTGAGCTTACGTCCACTGCTCTTTTGGCATAGAATGATCACAACCCCTGACCTGGCCCCCTATGCCGCTGCTTTTACTGAAGTTTTTGCCTTGGATAGAAACCATAAAATTGGGTGGATTAAACACACAGATACCATCCGGGCAGGCATAGGTGTGCCTAAGGAGCTAGATGGTCTCCAGCCCACATACTCCAGGGATCAACTAAAATATCAGTATTGAGCATGGGTAGCGCAGAAGAATTTCATGAAAATCCGCCAAGGCTGTTTAACTGATGTTTTTACTGACATAAAATCCATCAGTCGGCTAGAAAGCTATTTTGATTTTGTTAAAGTGCCGGCAGACAGGCAATTGTACATCCAGTTCAGGCATGGCTGTCTACCCATTAATGCTTTCACTAATTCCTGTCTGGCAAACAAAACTCAGCCCAAGGGTTGTCCCTCCTGCCCATACCTGTATGAAACAATAGGCCATGTCTTTTTTGCTTGCCTGCCTATGCCAGACCTAGAAGGTACTGGCTAACTCCGGTATGTAGACAACTTCGGACACGCAGCCACAAAGACGCACTACGCATTTTAAAGTCAGATGTGAGACCACTCTATGCTTGTGCAACTGCAACATTTCTAGGCCAGTTCTGGGCCATTAGAAGGAGGGTTATATCTACCTCCCCAACTGATATGAATAAATCAAACTGAAATTATAATGATTAGGCCAGTCGGGTGTGTACTTTGCACCAGTATTTTGGCTTGTAAATAATTGGTTTTATGTCATTATTTTAAGCTTTTTGTCTTTTTTATTGGTCACTTGGGGCACGGGTTTTAAAATGGCTGTTGTTGCATAATCGGGCCGCATTCATTAGCAAAATGAGATATAAACAATATCTATCAATGCACTAGCACTATAGCTTTGTCCCGATAGGCAGAATCATTTAAATGTTGAAATCTGTTTAGCTTTGTTCTCTTATTGTGTTTGTTCATTTGTATCATGAATTTGTCAATTTTTATTCCTCTCTCTTCACTTCTAAGAGTGTTTATAGGGAGCATTTCATAGTACCTTTTTGTCCTGAACACTGTCAACCAAGTTGCATGTGCTTGTCTCTTTTATGGTACTGTAAAACCGAAATAAAGACTGATGATGATGAGACGCTACGTGCCAGATGGCAGGAACGGTTGGCAATCACATACAAAGATGACGAATGGGTGGATATCTTAAAAGCCCTGGATAAGGGAGCAAGAGAGGCGCTGATGAAATTCTGACTTTTTAAAGTTTTACAGGACTGGTACTGGACGCCCACAAAATTGCACAGAGCGGGTCTTCTCCCCATGCCAACTGCTGGAGATGTCCCAACTCCCGATGCCACATAGCACATCTCATCTGTGAGTGCCCCTCAGTCCAGGCCTTTTGGGATTACGTGGGACGGACCCAGAGTGCCACCATGCCACTGTGCCTACCGCTTACACCCCCTGAGGTTCTTCTGCATGACTTGCAGCGGTTTACGGACCTATCGAGACTGCAACGCTGCCTCTTTTATACAGCTTTGGCTACGGCCAAACTCTTCGTATTGCGCCAATGGTGGGCCGTGACCCCCCCCCGACACAAGAGTCCTGGCTGACAGTTATGATTCAAACGGCTTCCCATGAGAGGATCATAAATCATCATATACAACTTACAGGACAAATCAGACATCTTTCTAGAGGTATGGACACCCTTCCTACGTATTGAGGCGCCGGATGTGGATGCTGATGTGCCTGCAGCGGGCTCTGGTGATTGAATGCATAGCGTGCCACAGCTGCTCTAGAAACCGTCGCCACTCCCCTCAGTTTCACCCTTTGACCCACCCTCCTCCCGCTCTTATCTTCTATTCGCTTTCATTCATTCACTCCTCTATTTCCCCTTCTTTAGATCTGCTTTGGTATTCTCAGCCTTATTCTCAGCATTACTATCATTCTCACAGTTAATTATTATTCTTACAACAAATATGTTCACTACCATTATTAGTATTACTATCAGGCGCTGTTTCCCCCTTCCATCTTCTCCATACCCCCCCCCCACCCCGACATACCCATACATGCACAAACATCCCCGTGTTGCCACATGGCCATAGGGATAGACTGACGCGCTGCCAAACCATCGTAACCCTCGTATTTTGTCAGGGCTCCCTTGCCAGGGCCTATCTGCGTCCCCCTCCCTCCTCCCCACGCACCCCCTGAACTTGCTCTTCGGTTCACCCCTCAAATAAAGAATGAGGCACTAACGAGATAATACATAACCATCTCCAAACATCCTGGAGGGAACAAGGGGAAGTGGAGCGCAAGCTGAGGTAGCGTGGTAGTTTTCATCCAGCCCGGTAGGGGAGGAGGCAAGAAAGAAGAACTGTGCAGGCACATACATACCCCCCCCCCCCGTTTCCACCCCTTACCCCTCCCTTTCTCTATTATCACCCCCATTTAAAGTTTGCAGTGTATGATTGTTATTTGTAGGATCAATGTGCCAAATTCACGGCGGAATATCACGTTTGTACGGATGTGAATGCAACCCATAACAACGTATGTACAACCCTACTTCGTTTTCTGTGTAAAAGTGTTTGAATCCGCAATAAAGAAATACAACACAAAAAAAATATTAAATAGATAGTCATCGTTTATTTTTTATTTTTTTATCCCGGCAGGGGGCTTTTTTAATGTTTTAGTCAGGACTCTAAATGCACGGACAGGGAAACACACGTAGTAAGAAGCACAATGTGCCGGTGCCCTATGAAAATATATAATTCCCGATGTTTGTAAAAAGTATTTACAAATGCATCAATACGGGGGTTGTAAAGAAAAAGGATAAATGAAAAAAACATTCAGTTTGTTCTACCACAGGAGTAGCACACCGAGGGCCAGATGTACGACCATTTGCTTTTGCGACTCGCAAATTGAGAAAAATTGTGAGTCACAATTTGCGAGTTGCAAAAGTACAACAGTGTCAGAGACACTGTTAGCGATTCCCAATGGGGTCACAAAATGTGAGGCTCATGAATATTAATGAGCCACTCGCAATTTGCGACCCCGTTGGGAATGGCTGGCCCTCCCAGGGATGGTGGCCTGCTGGGCTCAGCAGACCTCCATGTCTGGGACTGCTTTTAAATAAAGCAGGTTTTTTTCTTTAAATGCAGCCCGTTTTCCTTTAAGGAAAACAGGATGCATTTAAAGAAGAAATAAATTAAACGTTTTTCTTTCATTTTTAGGTCTCGCCTAGCGACGCAGCGCATGTGCTGCACGCTTCCGAGATCTATTGTCGTCGGTTTTGCTTCGGAAGTGGGGTGGAAGCTCCACCCATGCTTTTCATTGGCACGTGTCTAAAAGGCTCGCTTTTGATTGCAAGGGAGGCATGTTTGTTCCCTCCCTGTCTCCTGTTTGCCGCGCCTGCCCGGACTGGAGATTGTGCACGCTCACAGCGTCTCTTTTGCTCGCGGGCTGGGTTCATTAGGTGTGATGTTTATGGCTTTCAGTTTCACAACTCGAGGTCCTCGTGTTGCTTGATTTTGGTAGGCAGCGCGGCAGCTTGCTCCATATTGCCGTCACACTTATTTATTTATTTATTGATTTATTAACATGCCAGTTCTTAGTAAAGTACTTTATTGCTGCAGCTTGCTCCATATTGCCGTCGCATGTATTTATTTATCAACATGCCATATTGCCGTCACGAGTATTAATTTACTTATTTAATAACATGCCGGTTCTTAGTAAAGTACTTTATTGGCATCACGCGTATTTATTTATTTATTTATTAACATGCGGGTTCTTAGTGAAGTACGTTTATTGCCGTTGTTTGAGGAGCCTTGGACAAACCTTCCCTTCCCTTTTATAAAATGCTTCCAAACAGCATGCTCTTTTTCGTGAGGCTCCCCTAAGTGAAAACTAAATGCCTCGTCGAAACAATGCTGTAATTTTCCTCTATCGGCTTAGTAGGACAAGATGGCAATACAGGGTAACATTTATCAATTGCCAAATTATATTTTCTATTCGCCATCTCCATTGCTTTCTCAGTCTCGTTGACATGCAGCTGCCTAGCAGACTCCATTAAAGTCAACCCTTTCTCTTTCTGTTCTTTCTTCGTCTTCCTAATTTCTCTCCGTTTGGCTTCTTTACGCCATACGCGAAAAGAATCAAACATTGCCGGCCGGGCTTTTCTTTTAAACAACTTCATTTCTAGATTGTCTAGAATTTCAATTTCAAAGCTACCATGCGGTGGCCAACTAAGGACACCATCTTTTCTGGTATAACGGACCCATACTTCATTTTACGCAATAGGACCTACACCGTGTTTACAATAGAGCTCATATGTAGGAGTTCCAATCGGAGGAACCAAACACGAATCCTCCAACCGGGAATCCCCGTTGCAACGTAACCAGGACAGGAAACAATTACTACTGCTAGTCATGACAAACAAAGACAAATTCCAACCAAAATGCGCAGGGAACTTAGGCCTACCAAAATGAACCAATACCAAAACAAAGATTATCTAAACAAGAGTAACCAATGATAATCTACGAATTAAACCAGAGCAACAAAGAACAACCAAACTGAGCGTAACCCACTTAATACTTAACTGAAATATGGAAGACGTCACCAAGGAGAACCCGTCTACGTCTCGCCGTACTAAGGTCTGCACCTCGGGTCCAAGACAGGGCGACAGTCAGGGCAGCGGTCCTCTGTAGCCGTCTAGGAACGGGAACCCTCGTGGAAGAGATCGTCGGGCCACTTTTACGACATGCAGGGATCGATGAAGCGGGGTACCTCCCTCCGGAATCTTCACGCGAAACTCCTCGAACTTTTCAGGCTTTGGACCGGTACCGGATGACGTCGCCCCACGTTGGGCGCCAATTTGAGGTTCTGGACTTTTAAGAGTCCAGAGGTGTCAGGGAAACAACACCCGAAGACCCCTGAGTTCCCTCCTGTCTCGGTGCACAAATAAACAGAGACGCGGGTTTCTCGATGGTGGCGTCAGAGACCAAGATTTATTTACTGCAGGGACACAGAAGTCATAGGAACCACACAGAGGCAGAATCTACGAGACTGTTCAAATTGCATTAAGTGGGTTGTTCCTTAAATACACGAAAAATGTCTTTAGGCAACATTACACGAATATTTCTCATGCCCAACCCGGTATCCCAAACAAACAGTAAATAGATATCAAACAATAACTAATCGTAGGTTTTCGGTATTCGATCAGGTCCCCTTGTCAGTTTTCCATTCTTTGCCCGATCCTCCCCATCATAAAAATCGTAACCTCCCCATCGTAAAGGCCCAGAAGGAGAGGAGCAGAGCCAGGTGCAAAGGATTGAAAAGTAGGATAAGAGGTGTTTATGGATCATAAACGGGCATGGCTACCGTCTTCGGCCTTTCAGTCAGGACAATGGACACGAGAACCAGTATAGCAGGACTGGCCTCAGGCAAGGGAGGCAGCTTGATTCTGCCTAGTCATGCAGCGTCAGCCTTTCTCGGGGCTCGAGCTTATGTATCCTTAACAAGGTGATTCTGCCGGGGTCATCGCCCGTTCATTGACTATGTGAGGGCAAGAAACAAAATGGATGCCGTAACTAAAATGGATGCCATGACTTAACAACAGAATGCCCTATTTCTCCGTGAATTCATGCCAGTTGCGCAGCGAAAACACTGTCATGCATATAATGGATCATTTACGGTTCATTGGTACCAAAATCGTGTCAGTACTACGATACCGAATACACGGGTTCGGATCGCTACAGAACCTCAGAATGTTAGTTTTTTTTTTAGTAATCAGCGCTTCGTGCGCATGCTCTGTTTGCTGTTTGTCGCCTCAGTCTCTTGTTTAACCTGCATCTCTGGATTATTGTCAGTGGTTACAGTGGAAACCCAGACCTCCTCCACATCTTGTTTGGTTCTAAAATTTCCTGTCATTCACAAATTAACATCCCCCATCCCTGTAGCTCCCACCGCACACACACATCCCTCACACACGTCTATGTGCTTGCCACATTTATGCTGCAAAAAGCACTCAAATGTAGTTTTGTGATGATAAACTGTTTATTTCATATAAATGACGTTTATTTCATTACACAGCATCATTAGCAATTAGTGGTGTCACGGATCTATCTAGGTTAGGAGAACACAAATAAGTGTAATAGAGCGCAGACACTCTATGAACACATTTGCTGCTTTGCGCTTGGGCCCTAGTAGCAACAAAGTATGATGGTGTTTGCGGTCCGGAGGCTAAAAGCTGTAATGACATTGTGGGCTCCTAACACTGTACATAAGCTCCAAAATAACATGATCTGTCTGAGTGATCATATCTCCTCTCACGTGCACAGCCTTTCCATGTGCTCCATTCTCCTCACAGTCTCTCTCCAGACCTCCTCACACTGCACACACCCCATGCACTCTTTCACTCTCTCCACATGCCCCCGCCTCCGCCCACTATCTTACTACATGCCCCCTGCACAGTTTTCCAAAGCTCCTCACATGGTCATGGTCTCACATGGTCTGTACATGAGCTCAAGTAATCTTACATCTTTTGTGCACAAGCCTCAAGTGCATATTTGGAAATTAGTAATATTGTGTCAATAGACCATGATAAACTCCAAGCTTTTTTAATCTCCAGGACCACCTTTCTCATCCTCAGCATCAGTGCAGCAGCACCACCTCAACATCAGTGCAGCACCAGCACAGCATCACTCATTACTACCTCAGCATCACTCAACACCACCACAGCACCACCTGAGTATCATCACAGCACCTCCTCTGGATCAGTGCACCACCACCAGCACAGTACCAACTCCGCACCAGCGCAGCCTCACCACAACACCAGCGCAGCACCACCTCAACTCAGCACCAAAGTAGCACCACTTCAGCATTAGTGCAGCACCATCTCAGCACTACCTCAGCATCAGTGTAGCATCACTGCCTCAGCATCAGTGCAGCACAAGTACAGCATTACTCAGCACCACCACAGCATCACTCAGCACTACCTCAGCACCAGAACAGCACCACCTCTGCATCAGTGCACAACCAACAGTGGTGTCCCACCTCAGCAGCAACACCTACTCAGTACCACCTGAGCACCAGCTCAGCACCAGCGCAGCACCACCCCCTCAACATTACTCAGCTACACCACATCACTCAGCACCACCAGAGCATCACTAAGAACCCCTTCAGTATCACTCAGAATCACCTGAGCATCAGTACAGCACCACCTCCTCATCAGTGCGCCAACACTAGTGCAGCATCAACTCAGCATCAGCACAGCACCAACTCAACATCGATTACCACCACCTAAGCACCAGCACAGCACCACCTGAGCACCACCAATGCATCACTCAGCACCACCTCAGCATCACTCACCACCACCTCAGTATCACTCCGCACCACCTGAGCACCACCTCTATCTAGAGTTCATTCACCACTTCAAGTACAAAAAACCTATCATTCTCTATCTTCCTTTCTATCTATTCTGTGCAGCTCTCGCCCCTATTCACCTTGTCACATAATTCCACTACACAAATACGCTACACACCACACAATTCCACCCCACACAATTCTACAACTAACAATTCCAATTCAACCACTCTAAACCATATACATTCACTCCACTCCAAACCAAAACACATAGATAAAAAACAATGTCATTTACAATGCCAATAGCTCTAACTCTCACAAATGCGAGACCTATTGCATTGCAAATGCTTGTTTAAGGTCAGGCAGTGAGTGGTCCCTGGGACCACTGCCTGCCCTTAAAAAATATTTTCCCATGCATTCCCAAAGGGGAGGGGTTCCCTGGGGACCCCTTCCCGTTTGTGAATGCTTTAGCACCTATTTGAAGTAGGTGGTAAATTGTGACTGTTTTGCGACCACAATTGCGGTCGCAAAACAGTCATACATAGGACTCAGACTCGCTAATTAGGGTTTGTACATGGCCCTTAGGTATTTTTGCATGCGCAAACGGGTCGCAAACCTGTTTGCGCATGCAAACATATGTTGTACATCTGGCCCCAAGTGTACGCAGAAGGGTGGCGACGAGTTTAAGTTGTTCTGGTGTGTCCAGCCTTGCATTAGCGCGGGAATCGTAATCCTAAATGAAGAAAAGCACCCCTTCCCCGCTGCTCTGAATGCACGGAGGTATCGCTTCTCATGGATTTATTAAAATAACATAAATAAATAAATATGGTAGTTTTTCCTTTTTACTTTAAATGTTTTTATTGTGCATTTTCACAGATTAAATACACCCCCCCCCCCCCCCGGGAGGGAGTGGTTGTATTTAAATATGGTAGTTGTTCATAAAAGTATGAGATTGAGCACAGCCCATTCCTTACAATAAGTCATCTACGAAGACAATGCAGATACGGTTCCCACGTCCCGGGCATTTTCCATTGAGTGGGTGAGTACAACTGAGCGTCACACGCTGAAATAACTCTCTACAGGGGCATCATTGACCTACGGCACTCAGAACCCAATAGGCCAGCCATGAACACTCTCCGTGACACAAGGGTCGAAAGGTGGAAATAAAATGGCGAAAGCAATGATGCCATCTAGTGGTTATTTCACACTACTACAAACAACATTGCGGTTTAAGAATCCTGGTTCTAGGAGGCCGTTAACCGCGACAGCCCATGGTGCAAGTCATTCCTACTACAAATGAATCAACATTCCCTGCCAGAAAGGGAAGAGTAGGGGCAAATAGGCAATCGGAAAAATATTCCCTCGGGGTCACGAGGTGAATCTACACTGGAGAGTTAGAGAGTTAACAACTGGTATATTTTACGACTCTACCCCTAGAGTGTGACATCAGGACGACGTCCCACTCTCTCCCTGATTTCCGGACTGGATATGTGAAACTCGGGTAAGGGATACATTTTTCCATAATAAGTAAACTGGGGTGCATGGCAACACAATCTATTAAAATCGATGCGTGTTAGAAAAATATGAGACAGTCCCGAAATGGGTGGTGACAGACAACATCGCTTCCCATCTTCGTAAGAGACCTCAAGACCTGGCTCTTCGATGGACCCCCTGCTTGATGGACTGGAGCCTGCACCCCTTCCCCCAGCACCTTGAAACCCTTACAGGCAGTGTTAGAAGTGGGGGGGAACGGAAGGGCACGGCGTGCCCCTACTTTTAAAAATTATGCTAGTCCGTTCCCCTACTTCTTGATTTAAAAAAAGCGTCCCGGGACTGCCCTAATTCAGACCCGGTTCTAGTAAGGGCTTGAAGGTAGGCGCCATGGGGCTGAAAGTGCTTCACACACAGACAGTTTCAGAGATTATCGCAGCCGTACCCGAGTACTTCACAGGTCTTTAAAAGACCATTTACATGTTAACGAGGCTTTGTTTATTTTTCACCCCTTCATCTCCAACAGGGGCATGGCGAAAGGCGACAAATCCTTTCTTTGGCCGCGGTAACCTTTGCCGACTGTCCTGCTGCGTGGATATTCTTTTTCTATGCAGCGCAGGAGAAAAGAAGTTTGTTTATTTCGATTCACCTTTCCCAACCCCTGCAGCTGCTTATCACTTCAGGCTGTGACACTAAGATTGACTAATGGAGTAGGTAGGAGAATGTGTCACTTTTTGTTTTTCTTTTTAAATTCTACACAGGCGCAGCAGGACATGTACTTCGTGTGCGCTTCATTTAATCCGTTTTTATCGTTATCATGGCTGATGCAGGACAACAATAGGACAATAAAAAAATGCCCAGATAACGCTGGGGATTAATGATCCTGCTGGAGAGCAATCATTTCTCTGTTAGTAGTTAAGTGCGGATGGACTGTATTTTATGTGGAAGCTCAGTGGGTTACTGTCATTGTGACAGAGATCCTTGTGTTACGTGCAGTTCAGAAGTTACAATCCTAACATAGGACAGTGACCAATGAACTGTCATCAAAGAGCTGTATGCAAACCTGAATGATATAGTTAGAACTTAGCGTTTTTTGTTTTGTGATATAGTTAGAACTTCCCCAGTCTTTCATTATTCTAATGTTGCTAAAATGAGTATCTTTGGGCAGATATACATTTTTATCAGTAAAGCCAACCCCTAACCACTGGAGTACTCTTTAAATCCTGAGTTTGTGCTTCTCCAGACCAAACCCTCTTAAAATATACTGCCCACCAGTATGGATGACGTGTGATTCATACACCTTGTAATCCTCATTGGCTTATGTGACATTCCCTGTAGACTGATGTACATACTTGTATGATTCGTTGTCTCTGTATAATGTGTGCGTGGTGTAAAGTACTGACACACACTACACTGATATGAGTAGCGCTACACAACAAATGAAATACATATGAGAGGGGGCTACATAAAGATGAGGGGCACTGTTGGAGGGTGGCAGTGAGGGAATCCGAGGAGGAGGTAGTGGGAGTGGCTATGGAGCGATGAGGGGCACTGTTGGAGGGTGGCAGTGAGGGAATCCAAGGAAGAGGTCATGGGGGAGAGAGGGGAGCTAGGGAGAGATGAGGGGCACTGCTGGAGGATGGTAGTGAGGGATTCTGAGGAGAAGGTCATGAGGGGGAGGGGCTACAGCGAAATGAGGGGCACTGGTGGAGGGTGGCAGTGAGGGAATCCGAGGAGGAGGTCATAAGGGGGAGGGGCTATGGGGAGATGAGGAGCACTTGTGGCGTATGGCAGTGATTATTGGTGTGGCGCCAAAAAAGACTTTCGCATCAGCGCTAAAGCCGGCCTTGTCATGGCCTTTCTGTTTTTGTTTATTTAATTAGCAGTCGGGTCATAAGGGCTTCTGTGGAACATACTTTAAAGTGTGTGCTCATTGTATTTACTGCTATATTCAATGTTTTAAGTTTGAAGGTGATTTTACTAATGTTTTTACCGGGAAAAATGAAAGTGGAGCCCGATGGTGCCTGATATGGGGCTGGGGCCCAAGGTCAGCTGTGAGATAAGGTGCACTGGAGAGGAGTAGTTGATAATCAAGCCTGTAAGGGAGTGCGTTGCGGAGTCTGGGGTCAGGTGGAGGTAGCAATGAAGAGGGATCCTCCATGAAGGCTCGAACAGAGGGAGCCCAAGTAGTGTCACTTGCCTGATACTACCACCTCAGAAACCTCCTCTTCCCATCAAAGGAAAATTACATAGAAAAAACAGTTTTTGAGAGTGATAATATTTAGAAAGAGATTTGGAAAAGAGTGCGATTTACTGGGCCTTGTAAGACTAAGAAGAGATAAAGGAGGGCCCGGAGGATTTGCAGTCTGGGTGTTGCTACTCCCAAGATAATTTTGAAAAAAAAACTAAAGGGTCAAATACTGCATTTTATTTTCAACACCCCATTTTTACACAAATTCTCTCCAAAGCCATTACTGTGCCAAGACAACATCCCCAGGAGTTGACCACATTTTTTTTCAAGATGCACAATATGTTCCTCCCATAAGTAAATATTTACCTCCACTTTGCCAAGGCCTGTGTTTTGTCCTGCTTGCTCACATGTTATCTCACTCAGGCTCACTACCCCCATTATTCATTCTCATTCACTTTCCCTTTTACTCAAAATTGCTCACTTGCACTCACTCTTCAACATTCGGTATCACATTCTCACTCAATCAGTCTCACCACTTTTTCCTACTCTGATTACCTCATTCTAACTTACAGTTTCACTTACTCTACGTGACTCCTTCTCACTCACTTTCTCTCACTTTCATCGACATACACTCTTTCACTCATGCTCAGTTACATTCAGGCACTCAATCATTCACACCCACATTTACTTACTCGCACTCATTCTTCTTTGCAGGACACTTGAATACATATGTGCTATACTATGTTTGAGCAGCTAGCTGGCTGACATGAATAAGAATTATTTATTTATTTATCTCACTTGTAAAGCGCACTCTCACCTAACAGGCATCCTGGCGCTGACAATCAAGAGTGCACAATTTGTGGATAAGAAGGAGCCCTTGTGGGTTTCCGTGAGTCAGATCAGATTCTCTTGAAGAGTTCCTTTGTCTCTGAGCCCTGCTTAACACATGTGTACAGGAGGAGCCCTATATTCATGTCCTCAATGTTTGAGACAAAAAATACTCATTGATTTCTGAACGAGAGTAAAAGCGTTAAGGTAACATGTCGTTCCTGCTTATATTTTGCATGCTTTACATAATCCTGCATTCCCTATGAGTATTTGCTTTTCCCAGAATGTTGTTACTTTTTTTCAGGCACTGCATAATTTGAAATGAGTCACATCCAGGTGCTTATAATGGGGCAGAATTGGGTTGTAGGTGAAGACAGTGCGAGTTTCACTCAGTGGGGCAGAAGGGTGTTCGGTGGGGATAGGATGTGGCATTATGGCAAGAGCTACCAAATTTGGAACTGGGGAACCTGGTTCAGCCTTCCTGCCTTGTCCATCAGACCACTCCTGAGGGAGCACCCATGATAGACTTTAGAAGGCCCCACTAGACCTTAGAAGCCCTGGTCTCTTAGCACCAGCAGGTGAACCCTACCGGTGGCCAGTTGGGTAAACTTGAAGCCCTGTCCACCACAATTCATACCCAGGTTCACCACCAGTCTTGTGGGCAGGTCTACAAAGCAGCACACCCTAGAGCAGCAGTGGCTTTGTCACGCAGTAGTTTTCCTGCAATAATAAAAGTCTCCCACACAACCCCCACGTTTTTTGACGCATTCATAGATTTACAAGGACTTGTAATCCTGGGAATGCGGAAAAATCTTGCGCTGCCCCAGAGGAGGCATAACTAGGAGAAATATCTTTATTTCTCCTTGCTTTTTCCTCTTTCAAACTGTGCTTTATTCTGCAGCCCACATAGAAAGATGAAAAAGCCTCTCAAGATTGTTTTTGTACAGGAAGGTGCCCCTTCCTGCACAAAAACAATCCTGCATGCAAAGGAGGCACCCTTGCACCATGGGGCAAGTGTGCCTGCGTTGAAGCTAGGCTGTCGAAATGGCGCCAGTGCAGGGGGAAAAGACCGGAATGCACCATATTGGATAAATACGGCACATTCCCGCCCTTTCCCTGTGACGCAGGGCAGCGCAGCAAAGTAACTTGCTGTGCTGCCCTGCGCCACCATTCCCATAAATATGTCCCTAAGCTCACAAATAGTAAATTGACCAGACTAATTATCTGTGTAAGAGCATGTATTGATAAACACAATGAGCCACTGACCTTTTTCTTGGACCTTGTTGAGTTGCCAAGCACAGCAACAGATCTAATCTTAGATACCTTACTTGCATGCTTAGAGAGACACGGTTTTACTGATGAGTATTTAAAAAGTCATTTGGTTCAGCTTGCAACAGATGGTGCTTCCAATATGATAGGTAGGAAATCCGGTGTGGCAACTCTTCCGAAACTGAAATATCCACAGTTGAGTGTATGGCACTGTGCTAACCACAAGCTGGAGCTTGCTGTGGGTGATGTTTGTAAAGAAGTCGCAGGCATTAATCAGCTCAAATTTGTTTTTGATAAGCTATATACCACCTACCATGCCTCTCCGAAAAATCAGAGAGAGCTTGGGGAATGTGCTCTGGAGGTAGAAGTAAGACTTCTGGCAATTGGAAAGGTGCTAGATTACGTTGGGTGTCCTCAAGTGAAAGATCTGTGAGAGCTGTTTGGAATAACTACAAAGGACTTATTAAACATTTCATGGAATCTTCCGAAGACTCAACGAGGAGTGACATTGAGCAGAGGAAATATGCTGGTTTAAACCGTTTATTAACCTCCCTGGTGTTTGTTGAAAATATGGGCATTTTATATGATGCTCTCACAGAATTGGGTGACCTATCCAGAAGGCTGCAGCGGCGTGATATGACCATATATGAGGCCGATCGTTCAATACAGATGCAGATTTTAGTGTTTGAATCAATGGCTGATGCACCTGGGCCCTTTGTTTGCTACAACTGCATTAGATGCTGCTGAACGGATGCAGTTTGCTGGTGTAGGACTGCAACAGAACAAAGGCTGTGTTAGCATCAATAAGGCACAGTTCTTTAGGAGCTTAGCAAATAACCTGCGAAAAAGGATGACAATGTCTAATGCATCAAATGTTTCTAGATGCACAACCACAAACAATGATGAAATAGAATACAAAGAGTTAGTACATAGAATGAAACTCCTACAACCAGTTTATTGGCCAGATCCAGTAGACATCTTATACGGTGAGGGAGAATTACAAAATCTTTGTAGCAGGTTGCATGTATTTGATACCAGGCAGTACATCCTTGGTTTCAGAGAGTACAAACAAAATAAAAATTGCATCTCTGAAAGCCTGAAACCATTAATGCACATTATAAACACCTTTTGTACCTCAACTGCTGAATGTGAACGGGGCTTTAGTGTAATGAATGATGTGCTCACACCACTGCGGAACAGAATATCAATCAATCGTCTGTCTTCTACAATGTTCATAAATATCGTGGGGCCACCTGTCATAGAATTTAAACCTGAATTTTATGTTCAGAAATGGTTAGAAAAAGGGAGGAGAAGTACAGATGAAAGAAACTGCATGGCTCGGAGACAAATGGCTTATGATTCCACTTATATGCGTATTTGGAATATTCTGTGATTGGAAACATGTCCCACATTGTAAATGAATTAAATATAAACAACTTATATATTAAACCTCAAATAAACATGTTTATTGATTCTTTGAATTAAATAACGTTATAAGCTGTAACTGGTCAGTGAAATGCCAAACGTTCAAAAATTGGTATGTTTTGCTATTTCTAGCCACACCTCCG
Source organism: Triturus cristatus (assembly GCF_964204655.1). Taxonomy (NCBI): domain Eukaryota; kingdom Metazoa; phylum Chordata; class Amphibia; order Caudata; family Salamandridae; genus Triturus; species Triturus cristatus. The sequence continues at coordinate 577,137,595 of NC_140595.1, read as the reverse complement.
ACTCCGCCCACTAATCCAATCCTTGGGTTATTCCCGCCCCCTGAGTCTCCGCCCACAGTTCCCCTACTTTTTTTCCCCCACTTCGACCACTGCTTACAGGTGAGTAGTCGCGCTTAACAAACGCTTGATGATTGATTGATTGTGAATGAGATATGAGCACAGAGATACCAGAGAAATGAGAACGATGTTAAAACAAAATGGATAACCTAGAAAAGAGACAACTCACAGGGGTAAGGGTGAGCTAACTGATACAATGTACTGTTAAATGGCATACATGGATACAAACTAATGGGGTATCATTTTATTATAGGACGTTCCTGGTGAGTTACTATAACTACACAGTTAAGTATACACTAAAAACCTCACTAATAAAGGAATTTTGGAGTTACGAAAATGGGATCTATATCCTGAGGAATGCCATAGACCCCTAGTGGGCTATAGAATTAGGCAAGAAACATGTTGATATAAAGCAGAGAGGGTGACAGGGACACTAAACTCCCAAGTACACCCACTATTTACAATTTTTAATCCTATCAGGAAGGACCCAGGACTAAAGTAACAGAGAGGGTACCCTCCTATATAGTTTTAATGGAATCACTGCCTCTGCACAAATAGATCCGTATAGTGTTTTTTTGCCCAAAAATATTTTTGCGCTCCAACCTGTATGTTGACCTGCAGTGAGGTGTAGAAGCGGCCCAATGAGTGGGTGAGGGCAGTATTTAAAACCCTGTGGGTTTTCCTTCTATGCAGCTTGTGATAAACTAATTAATATTTAGAGGCCTTCCCTTCTTTGTGTGTGTTTACAGTACAGCTAGTCTTCATGCTAGTCCTCCAGAGTCAGGTCAAGGCCTCTAGCCCATCGCATCGCAACCTGCGTTAAGATTTTTGGGTAATTAACCGTTCAATTCTCTTCACGAGTGCACCAAAAGTTTCGGGTTTGTCGACACCGAAGCGGCTGTGAGAAAAGTTGCGGAGAAAATTTTTTCTAACAAGTTTCGCCCCTTTTCGGGTATTACAACACACTTTTGCAAGGACACATTTAGAGATGGCCATTGAAAGTGGTGCAACAAACTTCTGAAAGCGAGGGTGTAAAATGTAAAAACCGTCACTGACCTAAGTTCAATTACTTCACGCTACGCCATGATCTGAGCACATAAATGATGCACACTCACACCTATAGCTCAAGAACCATCGGCGCACAGAGGGCACACCCGTCCTCTCGTGATTATCACTGTGCTATAGGAGCCCACACATCCAATGATTTTTTCTTTTCTTGGCACGCTACGAATTTACATCTCCAAGAATACGCCGGGGCACACTGAACATTCAAACAACGCTTCTCACTAACCACCACTCTCATTCACAGATGTGTGCACCTGCAAGCTATCAGAGGATGAGTTAAACCAGGGGTCTCCAACCTTTCCTGTAGACAGAGCTACTTCTGCTCAAGGACATTCCTGCTGAGCTACTTGCATATTTTATCACTAAAAAATAATGACAATGTGTTAACATGTTTTATTATGTTAATATAATTTATCATGCCCATGAATCACCCCAGAAGGGGTATCTCAGTGCCACAGAGCACCATAGGCAAGCAGCATTAGTATCTGAAAAGCTCAGTTTTGAGAAGCTTTCTAACATGAAGGTTGTCTGTGCACTTCCGTAGATGGGATGGTAGCTGATTTCAATATAAGGGGGCCAGATAAGAGAAAGTTTTCCCCCAGAAAAAGTTTTTCTAATGCGGGTCATAATGAGAAGAGATTTCACCCTGGACTGCAAAGGTCTGCTCAGCATAACACTACAGCCACCCTAAGCAGGATTATCACTAGTGACCACCCAAGCATTCTAGGCGAGATTACCAGCAGAAATACCAGGAAAATGTTTAACAGTATTAAATGCATCCACCTGAGTAATGAAGTAATATTCAAATAATCAAACACCCAGTGGCACAAAAGACCACAGCAGTAAGTCCCACCAACTCAAATTGAATTATTATTCAGCTATCAGCTTTGAATGTGTTTTAGAACTACAATATTTTGTCTTCGTCAGTATATTTGTTTTTGAAGATAAACATGTTTCTATGAAATACCACTTTTCACTTTGAGCAAACAAACTCGATTTTCCCAGAGTAAAAACCTCTTCAGAAACATACTGTTTGCCTTCAAAAATAATTTTTATATAATGCACAGTCTTCAAACATCAGCACGTCATTTTAATCAAGTACTACTGTGTAAAAATGGCTCATATAGATAGATTCTGCTTAGAAACCACAGGTATTATCAGAGGCTTAGAACACTATGGATATGCTAATATTGCCCCCCATTGTTACCAGGCCACCACTAAGGCTGGACACCTTAATATCAAGGATGCCCACTGTGTATCAGTCGTGGTCATTATTATCTGTGAAGTGGTCACCATTCTGTCAGAAATGGCTAAAAGTAGGCCACTCATGCTCTTAATATGTCAATACTGGCAGCCAGTATAGCACAACTAGACTAAAAATGCCCAAAATAGTCAAGGATGGCCATTATTATGCCACTGACACTACTATGCCTTGAACTGACACGATTGCACCAGAGATAAAACCCTTATGGTTGGGGCCAGCATACACATTTAGCAGTCCTTGACACTAGGCGTATCTTCCAAAAAACAACACTGTTTATTAGGAAGGGACACATTGTCAGACAGTCATAAGCATATATGAATGCCGATGAGGCTCTTCATTTTCTCTACCCTGGATCCACACCCTGCTCTCCTCAGCTCCTGGGCTGATCATGCTCCCAATTAACATATTTTCACTTTGGCTCCTACAGTCACACATTTTTGTGGGTCAGCACTTGTTACTGCAGCCACTCTTCTTAGATGGTGCATTGTTCACACACGTGTGATGGCCAATTTCCTTGTGACTTAGTTAGATTTAGAGTCAATACAGGTGGTCATGTGGCAGACCCCAGAAGCCAACACAGTGTGTGTTTCAATGTTATCTAGAGGCCCTACCATCGGTTTGGCTGGCTGTCACTGTGAGCGTCCTAAAATGAGGAGTTAATATGCACACACTCTTGGTGATTGGTTTGGCTTCACCTTTGAGAGCTACTTTAGGGGTTCTGGCTAGTTACCAGTAGCTCTCAGGCTACTCGTTGGAGCCCCCTGTGTTAAACTCTTTGGGACTCCACCTCTGGCCTCAATCCTATGGATTCTCTTACACAGCGGTGTAACGAAAGTTGAGGGAGCCCCCTTGCAAAGTACATGGAGGGCCCCCCTACAGACTCAGTTGGGAGCTCTCAGGCCAGAGTACTGTGTTGAGGGAGCTCCACTGTTCTTACAGACCCTGCCTATCTGATGAAACAGCATACCATTCTCGACTCACCTGCTCTATCGTTCAATCAGAAAGTCAAATGTGCCTGGTCAGCTGAAAGAAAGTCAGGTAATCACTCCATTGAGAAGACAATCCCCCTATTGTAGAGCCTTCTAACTTCCACCCTATTAATAACCTCCCCATGCTACAAAAGGTGCTATAAAGATCCATTAATAAGCAAGTTTAAGTCTTCTTGGAAGAGCATACAACACTCTCAGTTGTGCAATCGGTTTTTGTGGCCGGACATGGACCGAACACCTCACTTCCTGGTTTTTTGAACTACACCTTGGGCTTCACAGATGAGGGGTCATATTCTCTCCTAGTGCTCCTTTACGCAAAATTATCAAAATCACAACATTGATCCACATCGTGTAATTTCAGGGAGGAATTCTAACGCAAGATGTAGCGTTTGGGTAATCTTTTAAGACAAACAGTATTTCAGGTAGACTTCTTTATTCAAATGGATAATTTGGGTAATTTTTTAGCACAAATAAACAAATCAGAATACAAACAGCAGTGTTTTGAACACAAGTGGCAGCTCATTTAACCTGGGCAGCTATCAAACATTTCAGGTAGATTTCTTTACCTGAGCAGAACATTCAGTTTTTTAGTGCAAACCTACAAATGCAAAACCAGAGCAAATGGAAATCAACTCAAAATTACATTTTCAAGTTTAATTTTGACCTGAACAGGCTGTTCAGCTTAATTTGAACGTGTGATACATTTTGCATCATCATGTGTACTTTCAAGTAATTTTGTGTTAATTACGCTACACAAAATTATGTGAGTTACGCCCACCCCAAATAAAAACCATGCTGTGGCACTTAGGAAAACCTCCACATGGATTTATTGTTTCCTGGATAATTATCAACGGGTTAAATTTGGTCCATATCTGCCACAGGTAAGCAGTTTTAAGTGTGAGATTCCCATGGCTTGCTGTTGTCTCCTATACTGCTCAACATTTACTTGCATGGGGGGGTGTAGCCAGCAGCCGGCTAAGATGGCCGCAATCTGAAAGAGCTGCGCTAGCAGCCAGCTAAATGCCCCATAAAATCCGTCGAAATCCGACATCCAGGGAGCACCAGTGCATGAGGAGAGGTTGGGGATCATCGCGGTGTCCTCACCGAAGACCTATCAACTCGACAGGCAAGAGAATGACAGAGAACCCAGACAGCGGCCGCGGGAGCTCGAACGGGTAAAATGGCACCGACCTGTCAGACCTGAGGACAGCGGAGTCCGGGCCCTCGGGTTGGAAAACGTGACACTGCCCGAGATAACAGCTGATGCCAAAAGTCCTGTGTGGGTGAAGGAACAATGGTGGCTCGCCCCCGCCTGTGATCTGGGGGTGGCAAGCAAACATACGAAGGCTGAGAGGCACGGCCTGACGGGCCGTTGGTGCTGCGGTTACGAAGCGCTCTACAGGGGGCCCGAGATTGTCGGGGGTAGGGGAGCTGGCGAAACACCCAACACCACAAAAGGCTGGTCGTCCCCCCCCCCCCTTCTCCTCTGCTGATCAGAGCGGCGGCCGCGAATACAGAGATTATGTGAGCGGCAGGGCTGGGAGGCCGGACTTGGCAGTGAGTGGAGGCGCCAGATACGGTGATTCTGGACATCAGTCCACGAAAGCCAACGGTGCCCGAGAGGCGGGCCACTGGCTTCAGACGTGGGTGAAGAAGCGCCTGCCTGACTGGTGAGCCTGAAAAGCGAGTGATGGCGATTCCCCTGGGCCTTCACTTACAACTGGAGTCCCAATAGTTGAACCAGTGATTTGCGGAGGGATTGGGGGCCCGGATCTGACAGTGAGTAGGCCGCCGCTAGTGAGAGGTTGAAGTAGACCCCGACAGTGGAAAGGTTAGTCCTTCCTGTAGAAGCGCATCAATGGGTAATCCTTAGGAGCCCCAGTCGGGGTGGGTGAGACGCAAAGGACTCCCCAGAGGAGTGGAGGCAAAGTTAATCTGAGAAGCACCAGTAGAGAGCCTTGCGCCCAAGAGCCGGAGCGGGGCTGAAGCGACAGGCAGGCCCCTCCCTGCGATTCCAACTCAATGCATCAGGGCCAGGGAGGAAGCAGGCCCACTGCAAACACCCACGGGCTGCCAGATGGGGCGCACAAAGGGAGTAGGATCAGGCCTGGCGAACCAAATTGATAAATATACCGTGAGCATGAGCCATGAAGATGGTGCAGCAGGGGGGGGGGGGACGCTGATGAACAACGGGGAGGATCAAGCCCCGGACCCCTCGCTAAATGATATAATGCGGTCGATATTGGACTTGCGTGGATCCTAGAACCGAAACTAGTCTCAGTCACAAAAGAAGTCAACCTGCTCAGAGCGGACTTCAGGAAGATGGCAGACAAGATCACATCGGCAGAGACCAACATTGGTGAACTACAATCCAAGATAAAGCGTCTGGAAGAACAGATTTCGAAACAGACCAAAAACCAGCAGACATACTGGCCCGGCTGGAGGATCAGGAGGGCAGAGCACGTCGTAATAATATTCGAGTAGTGGGGGTGCCTGAGGTTATGGAGGGACTGTAGGTGGACCTCTTCTTGGAGGACCTCATCCTGAACAAACTGAAGACAAAACGCTTAGCAAAATCTTTTGACGTTGAGAGATCGCACCGTGCCCTGGGACCTAGGCCTCGTCCCAGGGCCCCTCCACACGATAATTGCACGAATGCTCAACTACAGGGATAGGGTTGCAATCCTACAAGTGGGGCACCACCATGGGGATCTACAACATGAAAATCCCACGATCCAATTCTTCCCCGACTTCACACTCCAAGTACAGCGCTAACGATGCACTTTTGATGCGGTGAAGAGGGCCCTGCGCAATCAAAACATCAAGTATATGATGCGATTTCCAGCAAAGTTGAAAATCATTGCGGAGGGTAAATCCTTCTGTTTCAACTTGCCGGAAGAGGCGAGCGAGTGGCTGGAGGGCTGGAGAATGGTTGGGCGGAAAGGTGCTATGGCCCAATCACACGGTACTAAGAAGAGCGACAGAGAAAGGAGGAACAGGATCCCAAGAATCCAACGCAGCCACAAAGACCAGATAAGTGAACAGTTGGGGGCACTATGACTGTCAATGGCGATCCTATACCTATGGTGGATGGGGTGAGGGTTGAGTCAAGTCTGTTAATGGACTATGTAAAGTGACTTTTAAATTTCTGGAGATCAGTCGCAGTGACTTCGAAGCTGGTAATGCTGGCAGACATTGGTCTGTGGACTTACGCACAGAGGTGTACGCCAAAAAGGAAATGCGGCATAGTTTATCCGCTTGTAATGTTTAGGCTGGAGGCTGGCTCACGCCCCTCACTATTTGTTACCATTACACAGTTAGGGCGACAGGCACTCTGCATGTTGGGGAGGGGGGGTATTCTACTCAGTGAGAAGGGTTGCAGGGTGGGGGGTTGGGGTACTGTTACATTTTTGTTATTTGTTTTGATGTTTTCAGCTCAAGACCTAAAGAGATGTATCATGCATGCAAGAATGGTGGGGAGTGGGGGGGGGGGGGAGATACACACTGTGGTTTTCGGGGAACATAGCTACGACCGTAGATCGACTAATGCAAATCCGGGCCTGGACCTGTAATGTGAATGGTCTGGGAAATAAAATTAAACGCACACTTGTCCTACAGCACATTAGGAGGCACTCCCGAGACATCATGATGATACAGGAGACTCACCTCAGAGGCAACAAATATAAAGCGTTATATCGATTTGGGTATAGATTAGTGGCGCACTCAGGGTATGCTTCCGATGCCAGAGGACTAGGAATATTGATACGGACTGCATGCCCACACATCATAGATGGAGTCTGGTCGGACGATGCTGGCTGCTGCTGCTGCGTGGCGGTGGCAGGGAGATGGGAGGGACAAATCGTAAACCTCTGTTCGTTTTATGTACCCCTGAGGCTTCACAAAATCGTCTTCCCAACGATCAGAAAATTACTTATAGGCCTCCCAGAGGACACTCTCTTGGTGGGGGGGCGATGTAAATGCGGTTCTAGATCCATAGTTGGACCGATCGAGTACAATCATAGGGCAGGGGGGCGAAAGTCTCCTCTCTAGTTTCTTGACCGCTCTGGGATTGGTGGACATCTGGCGGGCGCAGAATCCCCAGCAGCAACAATACACATACTACTCAGTGCATTCTCTAGAATAGATTATCTATTTAAAAAAAAGATTTAAAAAAAAAAACATTTACTTGCACTACTTATTTGGCCTCTTCAAGGGACCCAAGGTGCATGCACATCAATACATTGATGACACTAAAGTATATGAAATTCTCCTATGAATTGGGGTCCATTCTCTGTTGAAACCTCTGTCAAACAAATTCAAGTCTCCTTAACTCATCCTCCGATAGCTTGCAGGTGCACACATCTGTGAATGAGAGTGGTGGTTAGTGAGAAGTGTTGTTTGAATGTTCAGAGTGTGCCCCGGTGTATTCTTGGAGATGTAAATTCATAGCGCGACAAGAAAAGAAAAAATCATTGGATGTGTGGGCTCCTATAGCACAGCAATAACCACGAGGACGGGTTTGCCCTCTGTGCGCCGATGGTTCTTGAGCTATAGGTGTGAGTGTGCATCATTTATGTGCTCAGATCATGGCGTAGCGTGAAGTAATTGAACTTAGGTCAGTGACGGTTTTTACATTTTACACCCTCGCTTTCAGAAGTTTGTTGCACCACTTTAAATGGCCATCGCTATATGGGTCCTTGCAAAAGTGTGTCATGATACCCGGAAAGGGGCGAGACTTGTTGGAAAAAATATTCTCCGCAACTTTTCTTACAAGACACTAGTCAGCCGTTTCGATGTCGACAAACCCGAAACCTTTGGCGCACTCGTGAAGAGAATTGAACGGTTAATTACTCAAAAATCTTAATGCAGGTTGTGATGCGATGGGCTAGAGGCCCTGACCTGACTCTGGAGGACTAGCATGAAGACTAGCTATACTGTAAACACACACAAAGAAGGGAAGGCCTCTAAATATTAATTAGTTTATCACAATCTGCATATCAGGAAAACCCAAAAGGTTTTAAATACTACCCTCACCCACTGGTTAGTGGCATGCTTCATCATTGGACCGCTTCTACACCTCACTGCAAGCCAACATACAGGCTGGAGCGCAAAAATATTTTTGGGCAAAACACTATACGGATCTATTTGTACAGAGGCAGTGATTCCATTAAAACTATATAGGATGGTACCCTCTCTGTTACTTTAGTCCTGGGTCCTTCCTGATCGGATTAAAAATTGTATATAGTGGGTGTACTTGGGAGTTTAGTGTCCCCGTCACCCTCTCTGCTTTATATCAACATGTTTCTTGCCTAATTCCAGTCCATCAAGGAGGGGTTCCTTCGAAGAGCCAGGTCTTGAGGTCTCTTACGAAGATGGGAAGCGATGTTGTCTGTCACCACCAATTTCGGGACTGTGTCTCATATTTTTTCTAACAAGCATCAATTTTAATCGATTGTGTTGCCATGCACCCCAGTTTACTTATTATAGAAATAATGTATCCCTTACCCGAGTTTCACATATCCAGTCCGGAAATCAGGGAGAGAGTGGGACGTCGTCCTGATGTCACACTCTATTATAATCGTGGGCATTACTGGCATAATCCAGGCATCCGTGGTGCTATGGTTAGCATCTATTATGATATAACGGGGTAAGCCACAATTGTCCACGGACCTCGGTAACAATTGGTATAGGAAACAACGGTCCTAGACTTCTTTAAAGCTACAATTCAGTTATGAAAAACATTCATTAGTCAAAGGGCATCCGGTACATATAGAATTAGCATTGTCACATTAATGTACCACCATTTTCTTTACAATGCAAACAAGTATATCCTCAAAAGACACAAAGGCACAAAATATCGCTCCAATAGTGACTGTTTATTGTTATTTAGTCACTTCTATAACAGATCACCATATTCAATGCTCCAAATAGAGAAAGAGGTTGCTCCAAGGGGAGTGTGAAAAAGGAAAGTGCTCATGAGGTAGGACAGATATAAAGTAGGAGAATCCAAAAGGCAAATTCAATAACCAATCAATTACACATTCTGGTATCCTTAGTAAAACTGGTTGTGGTTCATAGTGGCACCAGTTTTGCAGATAGGCCAGTCCCTTATGGATTTACAAATATACATTTCATGATTTTCTGATGATGCACAGAGAACATTCATCTGTGAAAAGGCAGGCTGGGATGATATCAGGTACAGGCTCACTGGGGGAAGAGTGTCGACGTTTCAACCCTGGTGCAATGAGGGTAATTTATATCCTCTGCAGGTGGGTCTTCCTCAGGGGCTGTATCCTGACTGTACCTCACCCTAGGTTGCCTCCCCTCCCCCGTCCTGAGGAAGACCCACCTGCAGAGGATATAAATTACCCTCTTTGCACCAGGGACGAAACGTTGACTCTCTCACCCAGTGGGCCTGTACCTGATATCATCCCAGCCCTTTCACAGATGAATGTTCTGTGTGTCATCATAAAATCGTGAAATGAACATTTGTAAATCCATAAGGGACAGGCCTATCTGTAAAACTGGTGCCACTATGAACCACGACCAGTTTTAGTAAGGATAACAGAATGAGTAATTGATTGGTTATTGAATTTGCCTTTTGGATTCCCCTCCTTTATATCTGTCCTACCTCACGAGCACTTTCCTTTTTCACACTCCCCTTGGAGCAACCTCTTTCTCTATTTGGAGCATTGAATATGGTTATCTGTTATAAAAGTAACTAAATAATAAACAGTCACTATTGGAGCGATATTTTGTGCCTTTGTTTCTTTTGAGGATATACTTGTTTGCATTGTAAAGAAAATTGTGGTACATTAATGATACAATGCTAATTCTATATGTACCGGATGACCTTTGACTAATGAATGTTTTTCATAACTGAATTGTACCTTTAAAGAAGTCTAGGACCATTGTTGCCTATACCAATGGTGAGCATCCATGGCATATGACTAATACCTGGGAATTCAAAGTAGTCTGTCCATATGAGGCATTTGTACATGGGAGTACATGATGATAATGACAAGCCGATGTTTTGAGACTGTGCATTTCTCAAAAACTGAAAACTGATATTTTAAAGGCAGTTTTAGTTTTCAAAAATGGGGTTTCTTCTGGAAAATTGAGTTTAACAGAGAAAATGTTTTCCTCCAGAGCTCAAGGGATCCTGTGGGAAAAAGTACCTGTCTGGAAGTTCCTCGGCATCGGATTGAATTTCAGCTTCATCCTGGGCTAGGCTCCCAGCATATCCGAAAAAAAAACTAAGTCCCATTCTGCGATGGGACTTGGAAAATGTTCTGTGTGAAATCTCCAAAGCTCTAGGGCTCCATCAGGACTAACCTTCAAGTATTTGGCCTTTGGTTCCACGGCGGCAGCCGCAATTTCAACAGTGGTCTGCTCATGGAGGACTTTTTTCTCAAAATGTGACAAAGTGCCATTCCAGGATAAAAACTTATAAACTTCTTTGAACTTTTTTACTTCCAGGCTTTCACAGGAACCAACCCACTTGTTGTATCCAAGGCCAGGGCTACAAAGCGGTTTGCCTCAAATTGTGCCTAGGTCTCAGCTACCATTTCCATAGACTAATATTGACACTTTGTGCTTTTGGAGCTATTTTCACATAATAGCTTTTAATCATGTCTCATGTTCCCTTTATTGGCTTTTTATTGTTTTGGTCTTATTTTATGCCTTCATTTTTATTTTAAAATTATTTTATGGTATTTTATTTTGTCTAGTGTGACATTTTCGACTGTGATTGCACTCCTTAAATACTTTACACATTTCTTTTGATTTAAGCCAGACTACTTTGTGTCATGTTACGAGTGACTGAGCACAGGTTTATTTTATTTAGTTTGTGTGACATCTAGGAGGTGGTGGCCTTTCTTTTGAGGTGGACACTTGTCCACCCAAAATAATCCACTTTCCTAACCTCCGCAAAAAACTTTAATCTCAGATTACCTCTGAAAGAAAAAGTAAAGAATCTGGACATTCTGCTAGATTTCACTTTGGTCCTCTGGTGAAAAATGCAGCAAAAATATTTTTTGTAATTACAGAAGCAGAACTCATTCCGTCTGTTCTAATAGCACACACGATGGCCTTCGCTGTGAGAGCTCCGATTAACTCAATGTTAGATTAATTCAGCACTCTATATTCAGTTCTTCCAGGCTCCTGGGGTGGTTGAATTCAGTGAGCTCAGGATACCGCAGTCAGGGCTGTGTTTGAGGTGGGACCATGTCTTTGCTGATTGAAGGCTGGCTTCCAGTAGATCTGCAAATTAGATTTAAGATTGCCTGTTGTGCCTACAAGTGCCCATAGTACTTGGCCCAACCCTTTCATCCAAAGGCAGGTCTTATATTACTCACAAGAATCTGCGTAGCAGAGACAAGCCAATCTATACAATTCTTAATTTCTTCACAAGTTGTCCACACTGTCTCTGCGCGAGCTCTCTTGGTTTGGAATGCTCTTCTGTGAAGATAGAAGACTTTGCTGCCACGGTCCCTAGTTTCAGGAAAATGCTGAAAACTTGGCTAGACAGGTTTTGCAGGACTGTCGCCAAGAGACCTGCCGCATGATGTATCAAAGGGTTTTCCCCATCCTATGTCTATGGAGAAATGTGTTGATACATGAGGACCTAGCTGGTCCAGTAGAGTGTGCTAAAGAAATGCTTTAGTCTGTCAGCCACCAATCACAAGAAGTACTTTATAAACGCAACAACATTTACAATATTATGAATACAATCAAATGACAATTGCACCCATCAGCGCCCTAAATTGCCACTGCTCGCTGAAAGGTCTGTGCAGGGCACACATTCTCAGACTGCCTTTCAATAGCATGGGTACTTTACCAACCACATACGTGGACATTAAAGGGGGCTAACTGAACTTGTGACACAGGTAGCCATGATTCTCAATGGGTTCTTGTATAACTAATCCCTGCTAATGTCAGTACTGTCCTTCTGCATCTCTTTCTTGTTTACATAGCTCAGTGGCTACGTGGCTGCGTTCACCCTATAGGAACCTAGATTTACAGAGCAACACGCATTTATGGCATAAAGGTTGGTGGGTAGGTTTGTAAAGATACAGCATCCTTCACACTACAGAAATAACCCCAGCTGAAAATTCATCCACATGCACTTCCAAGTGTGTCTGGGCTCAGAATTATTGGGTCTGCGAATTCCGGGCCGATCATTCAACGCCCGAAGAGACCAGACCTCTGTTTCATGCTACAGGGCTAGGAGTAGGGCCAGGGCAGTAGCACACCAGAGCCCTGACCTGCGGCTACAGCCGTACAGGGGAGCAGACAACGCACCCTCCAGGCAGGCTGAAACCAGCACTCCCCCCCCGCTGCTCCACTACACTGCCCCACCGCCCACTCTCACTCCAGCTGACACTTTCCACTTGTCAGTGGCTTCCCGCCTGGAATCGGGGAGAAATGCATGGAAAAGGACTCTGTGTTACTAGGTACATTAATATGTTCTAAGAGGAGAACACTTGAAACTGACAGAAAGTAGTGCAAGCATACCAGCTGGAATCTGAGATGTCGGCCCCCAGGTATCCCTGCATCCAATTCCAATATACTGGTAATGAAGGCCAAAGTGGCACCACAGTAAATTTGCAATGTTATCACAACCCGAAACTGCAGTAGAAATGTGCTTTCCTTACCTACAATTGCCCAATAGTGAACTAGTAATTTCCCATTACCTAACGGGATGGATAATACTTTGCTCCTTGACGTCAGAATGTTCATGCCAGAAGGAGGACGCTGTACGGTACCAGTAGAGATGAGAAAAAAGGAACACTCACCATCGAAATTAGGAGCATGTGTAGAGTAAGCTTACAAACATGAACAAATACAGCGAATATGAGCAGTTACACAGTGGGTGTAAACATAATATGAAAAACACATTAATATAATTAAACCACATAGGGTTTTCGAGCCATTTAAGCAATGTGTACCTGTTCTTGAGAATTTATGAGGTTTAGGTAGGGAAAAGGGGGATTGTTGTTAGGAGACTTGCTAATAATGTCTTTTTCTTCATGACAATTAACGTCAAGAGATGTCTGATAGGTGCTTTAGACCCAATAAAAGTCAAAACAGACCGTAAACACAGATTACATTTTTCATGTAAGATATTTATAATTAATTTAGTATATGGCTTTCACATATAAAAAAACAGAAAAATAAACAACATAGACAATGTGAATTTAGTGAGCCAAGTGACATGAGGTGCATAGGTGTTATACAAGACATACAAATTAGAGCCATGTATACGTAAAATGAATCAATGTAAGTCTGTCCTACTATAAATATATATCAAGTTCTATCAACACCCTTAAAAATGTCTTCTTCTTAGTATGAGGGTGAAGAGACTATGGAAATGAACAGATCAAGAAGCGTTGACCCAAAAGGATATGCACAATTGAATAAGCGTCACAGCGGGTCTTCCTCAGGACAGGTAAACGTGTGGACAGCCTATGTAAAATGAGATAATCCGGAGTGAGGTATGTTACGTCTGACTATTGTACACAATTTAGACAATGTAAATGAAGATGGTAGCCACAAATAATGGTGGACTTACCAAGTGTAAATGAGGCCAAACTTTCCACAAGGTAAGTCCTGGCTTGATTAAGCAGGGAACATGGTCATCCAGCAAGAATCACTTGAGGCAATCTGGAAAGGGTAAGAATGTGTAAACAAACCTAACCATGTTGAAGGAGTCTATGTCAAATGAAGGGCAAATGCGGTGGTAAACTTACCATAAGTGAAATTATTTGCATCAAGGAAATAGACAGTTGATCCATTAATCCATGGTTTTCAAACAAAAGAATCTATCATTCAGTGGGAATCTACAAAAATGAATGAAGGGAGGAGGATATTAAGTTAGTGAAGAAACCCTTCAATGATATGAAAACATTGATGTGATAATATATATATATATATATACACATATATATATATACATATGGCGGCATTTTGCTCTAAATAAACAGCAACAGCACTAATGAATGGGTATCCGTTTCCTGCTTGAAAGCTTCATTTTACTTCGAGTCTTTCACAAGTTGGAGATTGCTTTTATATATATATATATACATATATATAACGGATCATTTTTAAGGAGAATTTCTCTGACCACTAAGAACCAAAGAATGGTAGTGGACTTACCACAAGTGTGATTCTGGTTTTCAAAATAGGGAAATAAATCCCTGGTTTTCAAACAGTAAAATTCCACCTCATGTCACTTGGCTCACTAAAGTCACATTATCTATGTTATTTATTTTTCAGTTTTTTTATATGTGACAGCCATATACTAAATTAATTATTATGAATATCGTACATGAAAAATGTAATCTGTGTTTTCAGTGTGTTTTGACTTTCATTGATGTCTAAAGCACCTATCAGACATCTCTTGACATTAATTGTCATGAAGAAAAAGGCATTGTTAATATATTGTTTTCATTGAATTGTGTTTACTAAGTAATTGTTTCACCCAACAGAACTCATTGTAGATTATATTCCCAATACCCAGGTTCTGAGGGACACAGGGTTTACCCCATTATCGTGCAGTGGGACAGAATGGGAATCACACATCTTTGAGATGTCCAGAGATGGGGAGCCATAATGTCCTTTAAGGAAATACAGAAACGCTACCAGATCTCTTGCACAGGGTTTCATCGGTATCTGCAATTGCACCACGTCCTACTAGTACAGTTTACATTGTGCACACACATCTCTGAATTCAATCAATCCCCTTGAGGCCAAGATCTTAATGGGGAGGCTGGGTAAGGGAGCTATCTCTACGATCTACAACTCCCACATCCTCAACACTCCGGACAACTTTCGTAGGTTGCGTGTGCGATGGGAGGCATGGGCGGGAAACCTTGATGATGATGGGCCACTAGGGACATCACTATCTTCTCGTGACTTCGCATGATTGAGCCAACTACCGGCATCTTGCCTATTTGACCCCCCGGTGTCTTCACTGAGCCTGCAGGGTTCCCCAGGTATAGTGTGTACACTGCTCTCTGGTGGAGGCAGACTTCTTTTATATGATCTGGGCTTGCCCACAGCTGGTCCCCTTTTGGGAAAGGGTAGGGGAAGAACTCTCCATGGTTCTGGCCCAATAGACTGATCTTACCCCTGGGGTTGCCCTGGTGGGCTTATTGAAAGAAGTGTTGGGGGGAGTGGAGGATGTAGCGGACCTTTATTGGAGTAGCAACACTGGTGGCCAAACAAGATTTTGCTCGCAACTGGAAGTCCCCTGAACCCCCTTTGATAGAAGAATGGAGAAGAGGAGTGGACTGGTGTGCCCACCAGGAATGACTGATCTACAAGGCACAGAACTGCCCCTGAAAACATGAGAAACAAGTGGTTGAAGTATCATGGCTTGGATGTGGGAACTTCATAAATGTATATTGGAAAGATGCTTACTGTGTAGACGTGTGGAACCAATCATGTTGCGTGTCTTTAAAGTTGTAAAAATCAATAAACCTTGGTTATCAAAAATATTTTGATACAAAATTGAAAAGTGTGTATTTGAGACAAAAATCTGTGTATTTTCAGAACTCATAAGCTGATGTTTAGAGAAAAATTGATGAATTTCCAAAATATGTTTTAAAGCCGATACTTGAGTGACAAATCATGTGGCGCTGGGAAAATATTTGAATTATTAGGTTGCTGCTATAAGCAGTGCATCTATGGCTGTAATGTAGTGACTAGCTAAAGACATTCCCAAGTGACAAAAATACTTTTACAATACCGCTGGCCATTCTGGTTGATGCACTGAGGTGATCACTGCTGATAATATAGCATAGGATGGCCACTAATGTAATCTTGTCTGATGTGGTTACTATTACAATAATATTAGTAACTCTGGACAATTTTCATTCAACACAGGTAGCTCTTAATATAGAAAAGGTTGGAGACCCCCTGGTTTGGATAGATAAGCGAGTGCATAGATGGACGAGTGGGTAAGTGACTGAGATCATGAAGAAGTACAAATTGAGTTCATGGATGCATGAATGCTTGAATAAGTGAGCACACCGATGGATGGAAGAGTTGGTGAGTGCATGAATTCATTATCAGCTCATGGATGGATGCAGACAGGTTATACCCATCATACAAGCTCCAAGTTCTCAAATAGCAGAGGTAATACGGTTATAAAAATGCCAAGAAATACCAATATTATGACAGTGTGAGCATTAAACCAGGCTGAGCACTATCAAGATTGCATACAATGTACATAAACATCCGAAGAATGCCCAAACATATGCCTTGAGTTACCATTATCACTTCAATTCCCAGCAAACTGCACTGCTAGTTTAATGCGGATACTTGGTTGAGTGACCGGAAGTATTTGTGGCAGTGCATTGAAGGGGCCAATGCACATATGCTACACTGGTCAACATGGTTCCGAAGCATTTATTCACTTGTTGATTTTCCTTCTCAATTATCTGCAGTCTCATTAAGGGAGAATTTTGTTCCCCTTCCTCTAAAATTGTAGTAAGTGTAGATATGGCTCGTAAGTTCATTTAGATCTGGATTCATCAAGTTTACCTTTGGGCACGATCTCTTGAATATTGAAAGTAGAACTAATACCTGCCCTGGGCTTTTCAGATGCGTGTACCAAATATTGGACTATGATAATATGAAAAACTAAAACTCAAGGATTACAAAAGACCTGATTAAACAACATTACATGATGAAAAGTATAGATGTTAAGGTACACATTTGCCAAAAGTTTGCGAACTATCCCTAATGACATTCATAATTGAATGTTTGATAAAACTGAATCAGAAACGCGGGATCTGTCAATCTTCCCTTTTGCCATAATCAAGTTCCAACTGACATATGGGTTGTTCATGTAATGGCTCAAAAAAGAAAGAAAAACTTTGATCCTGTCAAAGGACAGTTCCTGCAGGAAGTGCTTGGACTCAGAAATTGATTGGTTTTCTTAGTCTGAGGATGGAGTTTGGGTTTTATCCCGTCATTACCACTGTGACTTTACATTACATTTTTACTGATGTAGTCAGTCAAGTGCAATCTGTCAGGTGGCGTTGGCTTGTAGTAGGTAACGGATGTGGATTGTTTTCCTGTGGAACATTGAGGCTGTCAAAAGTTTGTACCAGTTCCGGTAGACACTGCCAGTGGCCACTCGGTGAACACTCTGGATCAGAAGTAGGACAGCAGGTTTTGCTCTTCTAGTGTTACTGGATAATAATATCACTAGCTCCATAATACTGAAAGTGGCAGCCAGTGTGATAGTTCTTGGGATTTACATGTGCAATACTACTATTATTGTCCATGTAATGTCTTGTTGAAATATTCTGTTTTCCTATCTGATATATGCTTCAAAATCTTCCCCTTGGTGTTGATATGTAATGATTTTTGTTACTGCTTAGATCTCACCTCAGACAGAGCATGCATTGCCATTTGCCAGACATTTTGTGCTAGCATAAAGGGGCTTTGAGCCCACCCATTGCTTACCATTTATTGGCTTCAAGTAATTTCTATTTGCTTTCTATTGATAGGTCAGTGCGTGTCGGTTTCACTTTCTCTTCATTTCTCCCTTCCATGGAACATGGCTCAAGTACTGATTGTTTTTTTTTCTTAGAGTCTTTCTGCTACTTGTGCTGGGATTGAGGTACTTTTATTATTTATTTTCCCTGTCATCGTTGCTGTTGCTTGTTTCCTTGTCCCTGCGTGTCATTGTGTGTCTCCCTTCCCATTGTTGCTTCCTCTGATGTTGTTGCTTGCCCATCCTGCATTGTCCTTGCTTGTCTCATGCCACCTTACCCTCCTGTGTCATTGCTTTTTCGTCCGCAACCTCCAGTTGTTGGTTGCCCTGACATCCACCCCCACCACTTTCCACCTGTTGTTGCTTACCCCGTCCCTTATGCCCTGCTTCCACCTCTCATTCTTTATTGCTTCACCCCCCACCTTGTTGCTTGTCCGTTGCCCAATATTTTTCCTTGCACCATGAGCCTTTCTTGTGTTGCTGCTTGCCCCGTGACACATCACCAACTCCCTTTTACCCACTGCTGCTGGACTCGACCCACCCGCCTTCCTCCCACCTCACCCATTATTGCTTGCCTCATCCCAACCACATACCTTCCGCCACAAAAAAATCATTAACCCCTTCGGTGCTCATGACGGAACGGTTCCGTCATGAGCCACGGTTGAGCTGTGCTCATGACGGAACCGTTCCGTCATGACCACGCCCGCGCAAGATTCCGTCAGCACAGCGGCGGAATTTGCGCAGCATGGAAGGGGTTAACATAGCCAAATAGCTTTGCCAATTCATGGCACAAAGCCTTAACCAATGGGTGGGGATGAGGATGAAGATCGTATTGAGACCCTGAGGATCCCTGCGATTCAGGCTATGTCTTAAGTGTGCTTACTCTGCTGAACTCTTCTCTCCCCATGTCTAAATAACCATCACTCACAAGGGCTACATTCACAGATGGCACAACTTACCTTTAGTGATTGTAACCATCACCATCAGGTAGTTCTTCTGAATAGTCCTTTTCTTCCACATCCAGTGGTTTCTCTCCTCCAAATGTTTTGAACCTACATATATATCTAAAAAGGGTGGTTTCAACCCAGGCTGATGTCAACATTGTGGCATTATATGATGTCAGCCAGGTGAGGATGTTAAAAAGGAATACTATCTTCCCTACCAGCGATTGATCAACAGGTACCAGGTTACTAGGTCAAATTTCAGATACTCAGGCTTCTATCTACTTGTTGTTTTTTTGTGTGTGTTCGTTCTCGTTCTCTCTCGTTCTCTCTCGTTCTCTCTCTCTCTCATTAGGAATGCATGGAAGCCTTAGGTTTGAGACAGTGAAGGATCAATAGGAGGTTGGGCTACACAACTGGGCACTGGCGCACACATTCAGTTAAAATATGTGTGCTGTTTCTATATTCTCTGAGGAAACCTAGCAAAACCCAGTCAATATCAATTATTTGCCTTTCCACATTTCAAACCACTTTCCGTAAGTCCCAGGTCAACCATGTCTCTTTTCTATTAGTATGTGGTCAATGAGGTGCGATCATGCAATATTGAATTCTCCAGATCTCTAGAAGGATTGATCATTTTCTATTTTAATATTTTCAGGGAAGTCATGTGTACTGGCATATTTTCCAGTTTTGGAAGGACCATCTCAGCCGATGTCAACCATACCAAAATATTTCATGCCCATGCTGGCTTCTCCCCCACTTTTGGCCCCTCCTCCAAGACCACTGGATTCTACACTGACCAGTCCCTCTTTTCTATAGAGCTTATAGAGTACAATTCCCAAACCGTTTGGTGTTTCTGCTGTCAGATATAAGCCTTCTTCCCGATTCAGATCTTCTCAATGGTAGTACAGACCCTCATCTTCTCACACACATTGGCAGAGCCAATTTTCAAGTCGCAGGCCTTTCTCACACATCACAATAAAGGCTGGTTTGCAAGGCACTTTTCATCTGATCACCTGTCAACCATCTCATCTCACTCTTGGGGATTTCCACTGACAGAAACATATATACCATGCTACGGCACAACTGCAACTCTTGCACTATGATCCATCTTATCCTGAACTGAAGACCATAAGAAATAAAACAATAATGCAGGTATGCTTCACAACCCTCTGGAAAAGGCTCCGTCTCGCTTGAGGATACTGCTAACTCTAAATATTTAGAAAACTAATATACCTGATTTATGCCCCTCCCATTAACTCTTCGTTATGCTTCCACTTCAGTGCGAATGTTCTATTTCCTTCTCACCAGCAGATCACCACAATTCTGTAACTGGTTGAAGTGTACTGCTTCTATCTCATAAACGGCAACCTTTCATACTTGTAATTTGCATGTTGAGTTTTGTAACTTCCCATCTCGCATAAAATACTCTGCTGTCCTCTTGGGGTATGTCTGTGCTATTGAAACATCTTAATTAAAAAAATAAAGAAGATATTTCCAAATGCTAGTATGTCTCTTGGTTTGTGTTTCTAGGTGCCTGCAAGTCTGTGTGTAAGATCTAAACCCAGATTTGCACTTCCTTTCACTTGTGTGAAAAGTAAATCATATACTTCTAGAAGCAGAGTTCAAAATGACTGTCCGCGCCTTGGTCCTATCTGGTCTGCATGTTGGCAGCAACCTTCTCAATGGCATCCCTTCTTCCACATAATGTTCTATGCAGGAACATCACCATCAATGCAGGTCCATCTTGGAGGTTCTGCAACAGCTGCCCCTTCCAAGTCTATATCTCCTCTAAACCCTGGGCATACTTTCCAAAGCTGCAGAAATGACCGCATCACACTTAATACTGAAATAAAAAAGTCAACACAATGAACCAAGACAACTCCTCCTGAAACCATGAAGTGAAAGAAAACAACTTTAGTCAAGCCTTTTTCAACTATGCACAGCGGTTCTAGAATAACAACTGATAGAAATTGGATTACTAGTTGACTGGGTTACAAGCCTTGGTAGAACAGTAACCGCAATCCTAGTCAGAGCAAGTCACGAACATTCCTTTAATTAACCTGTGCTCACCCTCTGGGAGATTTGCACAGATCAGTCGGACTCAATTTGAGAGGCAATGTGTAAAAGTATTTGTGCTGCACTTCAAACAGTAAAACAGTGAAAACACCACACACAATAGAGCTTAATTTAATGAACAAAACAAGACCAAAATGTGAAACATCTAATTAGTAGAACCGGAGTTATCAATCTTTAAAGAATAAACTGTAGAATAGTGCTTAAAAGCATAAAGCACCAACTGGTGATATCTTGCGCGCTAGACTGTGTCAAATCCAAAATTTCAGACAGATGGCAATGGAGCAGAGGTCGGATACAGTTCCAGATTAGTCCCGCTGAAGGTTAACCTTCTCAAGATTTATGCCAAGAGTCCAATTCGTGGGGAAGCAGGTTGCTGAGAGCAAGGAGAGCATCGCTGGCGGTGATCTGAGAGGTGCGAAGAGCAGGCCGAGCATGGAGCGAAGAGCAGACCGGGTGTCGTGGACAGATGGGTTGGAGCCTTGTGATGGCAATCCACGTTGGCGGACAATGCTTGCTGTGTAAAGAGACAAATTTGTGGCGGCTCGCGCTGATCCTTTGTGTGAGTGATTCAATTCCAGAGCAAGCGGGCCCATTCACGAAGAGCCCAAAAGCTTAATGTAAGCTGTCAAAAACCACTTCTAAATGCCCTTGACCCGAGAGGTGCCTTTTGGGGGTTCGGAGCTTGTTGAAAACGGGTCCAGAAACTGTGGGGAGCCTGTTGTGTCCCTGAAGCTCAGATAAGGAGGCCAGCAGACTAGTCCTTCGAGTAATTCTGGGGTCCTGGGATCAAGATGGGTTCCAGGTCCAGTTCTTTTCCCTTTTCTCCAGACAGGAGGGCAGCAGGTCAGCACATCAAGGCAGCAGCTCCTTCGAAGTAGCAGTCCAGAAGAGTGGCAGTCCTTTCAGCAGCACAGCAGTCCTTATTCCTGGCAGAGTGTCCACAGGTCTAGAACTGAACTGACTGGTGGGGTCTGGAGTCCAGTACTTCTACCCAGATGCCTTCGAAGTGAGGGAGACTTCAAAGCGATGCCTTTGAAGTGCACAGAGTCCGTACCCTTCCTGCCCTGGCTCAAGACTCACTACATGGGGTTATGCAGCCCTTTGGGTGGGGACAGGACACAGCCTATTCAGGTGTAAGTGTGAGGCTCTGTCAAGCTCCTCCCTCCCATCCTGCCCAGGATGGCCCATCAGGACACCGATGGCCCTTCCAGTCACACCGAAGCGTCCTTTGTGTGTGGCTGCCTAGAGGGAATACACAAAGCCCACCTGTCACCCAACCCAGACAGCAAGCAGCCACCAAATTGCTAAAGTAAGAAAATACCAACTAAATTTGTTATCTCATATTCTAAAAGTGACTTTTTCAGAATTGCAATTTTAAATCTGACTTCACCATAAGTTGTGAATTTGAATTGTGATTCCAGAGACACTGAACTTGGAGGTCAAATCTCTTCCCAATTGGAAATTACATGTATAAAATGTAATAAGGTAATCCCAATATTATCCAAGATAGGACTTGTAGTACTGAAAAAATAATTTAAGAGTTTTCACTACTAGGACATGTAAAACGTAAAGGTGTATGTCCTACTTTATAAATGCACTGCACCCTGCCCTTGGGCTGTTCCGGGCCTACCTTAGGAGTGACATATGTATGAAAAAAGGAAGGTTTTGGCCTGGCAACAGTGTTCATTAGCCAGGTCAACATGGAAGTTCAAAACTGCACACACAGGTTCTGCAGTGGCAGGCCTGAGACATGGTTCAACTATTTAAGTGGGTGCCATAATCAGTGCTGCAGGCCTATTAGTATCATTTAATGTACAGTCCCTTGCAGACATAGTGCAATTTAAAATGGATTTGTAAGTAAATTAAATATGCCAATTGTGGATAAACCAATGTTACCTTGTTTGAGAGAAAGAGTACAAGCACTTTAGCAATGGTCAGCAGTGGTAAAGTGCACAGAATCCTAGGGCCAGCAAAACCAGGAGTAGCAAGTTCCCTTCTGGACCTACATTGGTTCTCCCTTAGTTCTGCATATTACATGTTTTAAGCTGCCATTTGCTTCGGGCAGCCACACATAATACATTTGATTTTGGGCCACAATAACATTTTAGAAATACACGGCACATGTTATTTGTTATGTAATTCTCCTTCTTGGGACTCTGTCTGCACATTTAGTACAAGGTTGAACAACATGTTGCACTGTTTTCATGTGATCAGTTAACAATATCTTTTAATGTTTTAGACACAACACAAAAGCACAGCTACTGTTTTCCAACACAGCACTTCTTATTAATTAAACTGAGACTTGCCTTTATGAAAACAGAGAGGATGATTCTTGCAGAGAGTCAGGTCATGGGACAGGCACCCCAGCCTTGCGTAAACTGAGTTTACTCTTATAATGCAGACCACCTAACTACAAAATACCAAGTATGGGGTCCGATGCTAATCCCAGAGATCACCGATATATCCATGTGCTCATGCAGGGAGGGTAGGCGTATACAGATATATCATTTGCCATGTTAGGACTTTTCATTGTATACAGTTTACTAGTAATCTTGATTTCTTTGCTTAGTGGTATGTTTTCTAAATGCAGCACACTTGCTTCATAATAGAGCACAATAGTTTCACTAACTATTGTTAACTTTCTTCATGTCTTTATTTGGTTTATTATGGACATGCATCAGTGAGAAGCGAAAGGTTTTGGTCTGTTTCCATGGTTCCCTTGGGGACTAGAGGGTTGTATTCTAAGTTGCCAAAATTACCTGCTACTCTGGGAAGTTTAGGAGTTCCGCTAAGGCTGTGCGGGCTAGCCAGGAAATTTGGACTGACAGGCACTGATGTGGCAGAGAGACATAGTCCCTGCATTCTGACGTTCTGTTGTTCCAAGGTACAGTTCTGCGCAAGCAGAATCCCTGCAACACAGGAGGTCAGAAGGCAAAAAGTCAGGGGAAACCACGCCAAGGATGCCTGGTCTAACAACATCCCTCTACACATCTGTGTAGCACAAGTACTCCAAACAGTTCATAGAAAAGCTAGGAACCCAATTCTTTAAGGAGCACCTCATCGATCAATTCCCCAATAAGAATCTTTCCAGCTCCTGCAATCTCAACCCTGACAACAAGAACCTCTAACTCCTGAACACTGCTATGCACAACTTTAAATCGACCCTTTACCATAAAGTACAAGGCTCTGTTGCTTCATAGCACGATATGCATTTTAGAAAATCCAATAAGTACATTCATGTTCAAATAATTTTTATTAAGCATTTTTAGAAATTAAACAGGGAATAATACATGAATGTTTGTAAATTGGTGGCGTTACACAACAATAATGGATTCCAATGGTATGATCCAATGCTAGCAATAAACAAATAGAAGTTTCATTTACAAACAGACAAAAAATTATAATACAAAAAATAGTATACAAATGAAATAAAACAGACCTAACAATGGATGGCCTGAAAGTCTGTGAATCGGTTAAGAAACAGGTAGTTGTACAGACATAAGACGCAATAATTACATTCATGTGAATGGCTTGTTTTATATAATTACTTATACAAGATTATTGCTATTTCTGTTCATTGTAATTATCAAGGGTTTCTACAACCTGGGTTAATCGTACTCAATGTATTTCCCCCCAGAAGGATGAAAGGCCGAGTTAGCCCTGCTGGGATTCTACTTGTGACCTGCAGGCCACACAGAATGCTAGCAGGAACTTCTCAACTCAGACTGTCTCATGCTGAGGAATTTAGTTGGGATATCTGTTAAAGTATGAGATAACAAATTTGGGTTATACGCATTCACTCCCCACCTCTGCAGGAGCCCTGATCAATATGTCTCTGTCTCTGTGGTTAAACGGTGCGCACAAAATGCAAGAAGGATATAATGCGAACAATACCGTCAATGAAAACGATAGACTAGCCAGGCCTTTGCAAGATGTATTAGAAGTTCAATCACAGGTGAAGTAGGGCACATCTTTATTTATAAAAAGGACAGGTCTAACAAGCACTGTACCAGGATTTGCTGCATGATTGCTGTAGGACAGCATTTAAAAAAATAAAATACTAAGCCAATTTAAAGCCTCAGATAATTATTGGCCTTGCTACTCTGCCTTTAATGTCTGTAATATACAATTAAACCTACAATTTGAATCACTAAGTTGAACAGTGCCCATTCCTCTCCAGAATAGTCAACATCAAGTGTGGTGTATTTCAGAGCTCTGCCTTGTCACCAATGCTATACAAAGTGTACATGGCCCTAACATGCCAACTTCTTAAACTCATACAAGATTGGCTATCACATGTATGTCGACGACACACATCTCCACCTCAAGCTTGAAGATGAGCCCAGCAGCATCCCCAAACTGTCCCACTGCCTAATACGTGTACATTGCTTGATGTAGGAATAATTGCTCTGCTGTTACTTTGAACTGATAAACTAAGCACCCTCCAAAACTCCTGGATAGCGCAAGCAACTTTAATAGTGAGCTATGATCAACCTCCTGGGACCCCAGTCCCAAATAAAAGCTGTGACCAGAACAGCTTCCGACAGTGTATATTTGCTAAAAGGGATTCTGCTGCAGCTCCACTGCTCTTAGAAAATCTCTGTCACCATGGTCATGTCTGTAGTATGTGTATATTCCTCTAATCTGTGTTCTTTAGGTGTTATGCTGCTTAGTGATGTTTAGAATTCTCTTGTTGGAATGTTTACCTGTACCTGTAACTGGAGCTTGGACTCTCACTGCTCTGTGATACACTGACCATTCTTTGTCAGTTGGTGCTTGTTCTGGAGTGGAGGTGGACATGACCCCATTGTTGGGTCATTTACTATCAAACTAGGTTTGAGCTTTTCCTTGTCATCTCTTGTGCCTTTTTGACTTTCCACAATGTCCCACTTGGATTTCTACAACTGCCTTTACACAAGTCTCCCTAGGCTACCCATTTCAAAACTCCAGAGTCCAAAACCGTGCTGTGTGTTTGTTGCTTAATTTGAAACAACACAACCATATTATGCTGGCCTTGAACTCCCTCTACGCTCTCCTTCAAAACTCTTTGTCTTGCACACCAGGTGCTCCATGCTTATTCACCAAATTGCCTTGCAAGGCGCATTGTTTCTTATCCTCCACCAGGAACCTCGGATCCACCTAATGGTGTCTTTTGCAATCAAACACAAGACATGCAGTGGTCGGTCTTTCCATGTCCAAGACTCCTCACTGTGGAATTTCTTACCTCTATGACTAAGACTGAAAAATGACTACATCAAATTCAAAAGATCCTTAAGGACACACCACTTGACCGTGACATATGGGTTATCCCGTCTTCTTCACTTTGCTCAGTCCAGCATCTAAGACTAACTTTCCTTCAGCATCCAGGCATCTCAGAAATCCTGCTGTTCTTCAAGGATTGTCATCAATTGAGGAAATATTGATCATGGGTACCTACCAGTGTTCTACGTCCTACTGGTTGTCTAGCTTCCTACTTCCAGGTTCTTACTAATTTTAAGGAAATGCCTATTTTTGTATGGTCACCCCCAACTTTTTGGACTAATGCTGGTGGTTTTTCGACTCTGAGAATGCACTGAGGCCTGCTAACCAGACCGCAGGGCTAGTGCCCTGATCCTAAAACGTGTATGTTACATTGCCTTATACTCAACTGGCATAAGCTAACTTACCTACAAGTCCCTACTCTATGGTGCCCAGGGTACCCTGGGCATGTAAGTTAGAGGGTCACCTGAGGGACTGCAGCACTGGTTGTGACACAGGTAAAACGAGACTCCCTGTCTGCCACTGCAGACTGGAAGAACAGTTTTAAACTGCTAGCCCAACTTTGCCACTTAAAGCAATGGCAAAGCCAAACCTCCCTCTGCAATAAGTGTAAGTCACCCCTTCGGCAGGTCTACCGAACCCTAAGAAAGGGTGCAACATATTTCACAGGTAGAACATGTATTTTACATGTTCTGGCAGTAAAAACGTGAAACTGTCATTTTTACTGTCGAAAGACTTGGTTGCCCCATTGGCGAGTACACACGGTGACCCCTCAGCTGTGCTAACTCCTGAATGGTGCAACCAAAGTTGATAGTCCAATGTATCAAACAACTTGCTACATTACGCTCAATGAACCAGTCTGCAACTTATAACAAAGTTGCCACTTTGTTGCCTTTAATCTAATGTGCCTTAACGGTTGCACAAGGAGCCTGTTCCCGAGACAGTTTTCTGCTCTCCTGGGGAGATGTACTAACGACTCCCACGAAAAGAGACAATAGATGCCTGCAATGTTGAGAGGTGTTATCTCCCTCCTAAAGCAAGCCATATGGTGTTAGCCCAAAAGGCGAGCTTCAAAGGAGAAATCGCCTTTGAAGGGCAAATGGGAAGCACTGGGGAGTGGGGCTGCTCCATTTTCTAGGTAGACTGGTTGGCACCAGGGACATGGAAGGGGAAACCGGTTGCCAAACTGGTTTCTTTGGGGCCTTGAGCCCCCTTGGTAGCCACATCTCTAGGTTAGGCTAGGGAGATCTGGATGCCAAAAGAGGGGTTCTGCCTTGTTGGAAGTGGTCAGAATGGTGCATCCTGGGATAGTCAGATGCCACGCTTCACAGGAGGTAGACATCAGTAGGCAGAGAAACTGGTAGCCCATTGGCTACCGACCGCACCCTACTATGAGGGCATTTCCTGAGCATAAAAGGAAACCCCTGGCACTCAGAACTCAGATCCCCACTGCACTGGAACAAGGCCCAAAGAAGGACTGCCCTGCTACATCAAGGACCTGGCAAATAGAGGCTGCACCAGCATGGGCTGCGCCTACTGAACCTTGTGGCTAGCAAAGGAGAAGGGGCTGTGCCTGCGGTATCCTGCTTGTGGAGAAGTCATCTCCGGAGCCCACCTGAAGCAATAGACTCCAAGGGTTAGTTGACTGACTCCAATTCGCAACACAGGGCCACAACAGCTAAAAAAACACTGCTGATACAAGTTGGTAGCCCAGAATCTTCACACCACCACTAACTGCCGCTATGTAGCACCAGAGGCCAGGACCCGACATCTAAAATTCACCCAAGCCTGCTGGACATGCAAGAGTGCAACTTGGTCGCCCAGAAGAGGAGTTTTCGTCCAAGGAAGCATTTGGCTGTGACCGCAATGCCACACAACTGGTGGCCCCGTGGCGACTGGACCTCTACCAGGACCGAGAGGACTCTGAGGGACATCAACCCCCTGGCCAGGACTGCCTCACCCCCTCCGTGACCAAGAAGTATTCACAGGAAGACTCCCGTTGACTGCATCGCATCCATAGCATCATTGAGCATTTTCAGCATCCTGTATTCTTTGCTTCAGGACCACTTCCATAGGAACCTAAAGCAAAAGATAAAAGGTCCTGGAACTCACTGAAGACCGCCCAAGGAAACAGATTGAGGACCTTGCTGGTCCCCCTGACATGTTCCCTGTCGGAGTTGGTCACCCAAGGAAACTCTATCCGACCACAATACAACTAGCCACAGTTTGAGGCGTCACTCTGGGGCTCTGGTAGTTCAATTGTCAGATACGAAAACCAGCGACCCGAGAGCCAGCAGCCCGGAAGCCG
This sequence comes from Triturus cristatus, assembly GCF_964204655.1. Classification (NCBI taxonomy): domain Eukaryota; kingdom Metazoa; phylum Chordata; class Amphibia; order Caudata; family Salamandridae; genus Triturus; species Triturus cristatus. Next base: position 577,109,124 of record NC_140595.1, on the reverse strand, counting down.
GAGCCACTTAGGCTGGGTTGCAAGGGGTGTAACAGGCCTCTCCGATCAGCTCCTTGCTGCAACCGGCAGCTCACAGCTTTGCTAATTGGGCGTGTGGGCGGGGAACCCGACCAGTCATTTGCATGAACTAACTTTTCCTTCAGCCCCAGCTAACAGTTACATCTACCTCCTTTAATTCCACCACCAAAGAAGCACCGGCAAAGTCAATGGGTCTCGCCTATGCCAACGCTATTGACTTTGCCAATGTCTTTTAGGTATGTTGTAAAGCAGTTTGACTGTGCAGCATGGCTAAAAGTAATGTTAAAAAAAAGCTTTATGATGCGGCCAAAACTGGCTGCATCTTTGCCCTTTTCTTTCTTATGATGGGTGGGGGTGTTTAAATTTATTTCAGTTGCGTAGTTACTAAAAACCATTGCAATACAAAGAGCATAATCAAAACCATAAGAACACATACTAAATAAAATATAGAGATGCATGCACATAACTTGCAGAAAACAGTGTAAAAGCATTTGGTGGATTGCTTAATAACAATCAAAAGAAGCAACTTAATTAAAAAGTCAATGACTTCAACTGTGGGCTAGTGCAAAGTTGTTTGCCAGTGCAAACAGTTCAAAAAGTGCTTCCGGAGAGTTATAAGGCGCTACATTCGAGAGACCTTCCCAACATTGCCTTGGTGGTTGTGGCCTCACTTGCTTGTTAGGTGGTCAATGCTTGGTTTTCCAGCATCTGTAGCTGCTGGAGGTCCTTGGAGTCAGGGTTCGAGTTAAACAGTTTCTGATGGGGTGGGCAACACGGACAATGAGAGGGTGGAAGGGAAACAGCAGCAGAACAGTAACAAGCATTTGCAATGCAATAGGTCTCGCATTTGTGAGAGTCAGAGCTATTGGCGTTGTAACTGGCAATGTGCTTTTCTATGCAGTTTGGTGTGGAGTGGATGTTTGTGGTATGAAGTGGAATTGTGGGTTGGATTGGAATTGTTAGTTGTGAAATTGTGTGCGGTGCAACTATCCCAATGAAAACAAAATAAGCAAGACCGGGGTGGGGGTGAAGCGGTCAGCAACATGTAAAGTGGTGGGTGGGAGAGGAATGCAGCAACATGTGTAAAAAAAATAGCACTTCAATTGAAGAGCACTTTAATAAAGGCACGAGCGTATGGAGAACAATTAAATGCAATGAATCTGTGCCTTGTCCCTGTGCCAGACAAAGGAATGGAAGTGACGCATGGGCTCTGGTGGCTATTTAGGATGCTATAAAGCAGAATGACAGAGATTCCAACAAAGTGTCAAGCAATGGCTGGGTTGAAAGCCCAATACTGTATACAATAGAGGTAAGCCCTCATATTCTGATAAGTTAGTAATTAATACATGCCACACTCCCAGAGCTGCCGACTTTGGAACTGAGAATCAGGTTGATTCCTAGGATATGCTGAATATCCTGTGATTGTGGGAAAATCACGTAATCTTTTTGGGCTCACTCAGATTATTATCCTCTTTACGGTGATAAAACCAATACAGTTGAGAGTAGTAATAATAGCATGTGCTATTAAACATGCAGAGTTTCGAAATAGCTTTTAGTGAGCCGCTATTTACAAGGAGATAAAAGATCCCCGATCTTGAACCAGTATTTTGCTGTAAATGTGTGCTCTAAGCAAACACGTTTAAAGCTGAAGCGTTACCTGCTAATCTACCTTTCCGTATATAAAAGTGAATGATAAGCGTATTATTTCGTCCACAGCCTGGCGCCCAGGGCCGGTATATTAAATGGGGAAGTTGGCGTTCTGGTTTGATATGTTGCCTTGTGTAATGTAAAAAAAAAAAAAGAGAGTTTGTGCTATTGGCATTGTACATGACATTGCCTTCTATCTATATGTTTTAAAACCTGCAAGCATACTTATAGTCCTTGCTTTCAAGAAGCAAGGCTGGCAGTAAAAGAGGCGCAGTTACTGCCAGCCTTGCTTCTCGTATGTAACGACTATAAGTACAAAGTGCGTGTTTACACAGCGCTTGCAGGTTTTCAAAACACATAAATAAAAGGCGTTGTCATTTACAATGACAATAGCTCAAACTCATGCAAATGCGAGACCTACTGCATTGCAAATGCTTGTTGAATTTTGAAGAGGCATTATCATTATTTAATGTGTGTTGTATGATTTACATGGCAAACATTTTCAGGGCTCGGCTCGTGCATGGGCTTTAAGAGTGGAGCCAGAGCCTTGGCTTGGCACTGGTTGGGCTCACCCTGTTAATTTAATGGCTCGCCCACCTCAAATAAAAACACACACGAGCCTTCTCACAATCTGTCACACAAGCAGCCAGTACTATGGACAGTGACAGATAACGAGGTTATGGCAAACAGAAAGAGTGATAGGAAACAGTCTCGCAAACACAGTCGGGGCACAGACATGAGGTGGCACAGACATACAGTTTCACAAACAATGCTAGATAAACGCAGTGAAACAGATCTACGAAGTGACATAAACTTGGTCTCTTACGGTAAAAGACATACACGGGGACTGACGGGCAGGCCCTCTCGCGTTTACACGCAAACACAAATGCACGCACATATAAAGCTAATAGTGTTTGCAACCACATACACACCCACGCATACTGAAGTCAAAGATACACTGAGTGACAAGCAAACAACGTGATAGGCACGCAGTATTCCATGCGCGCAAGCACACAAAGTCATGAACACTAAGCGACAGCTACAGAAAGTGGTCCAAGCACAATCCCACCTGGAGGTGCACAGATATACTGACTGAGCGGCCGATACCCCGCGTGTCTTTGACCAAAAATAGCTTTGCGAATTGAGTCTGCGTTGTTATAATCTACTCCATACGGTGTAGACATGATAAAAAGTTCACAAGTTCAAAAAGTCTAAAGTTTGCTCTAGCCGCAGCACTAATAGTCTGAGGAGGTCATTCCACAATAACCAATTCAAAATCTGTGTAGTCACAGGACAGGAACAATCAGGGAATTGTTTCTGCAAAGTCTCATGGGAGTCAGGGATATGCAGGGCCAAAGTTAGCCTTGCACCTCGAACCTCGATCTTGAGGTTTGTTAACCCAACAGACCTAACAAAGATAAACTATTGACCGGTTCAACAATCCAATGCAGATATTTTAGGAAACTTTTTAATGAAATCTATGACATTTGCTCTACCTTGCACAAACACACGCCTCTCTGCTTCATTATTGTGGTTTATAAAACACACACACCCTATTAAAGCGCTCCCGAAACATATTTTCAGTTAGTCCATTGAAAGTTTTCAGACCCTGTAGAGATCACGCAGTTTGTAGAATGACATAAAATAGGGGGTACACAAACTCTGGACGAGGGGAATCCGCATTGCAGCACGGCAACAGCAAAATGCTCAGCTCATATCACGGGGGACAACTTATGGTGGGCAATTCGCGAGGATCTGAGGCCGCACTAATAGTTTGAATGTACTGCCAAGTGCGGTGTACAAGTCAAGCCAGTAAACTTGTAATAATTTAATGCTGTAATAAAAATATACATTTTGCGTTAGTGCCATCCATATTACAGAAAGGGTCGCACAAGCATCTGAGGTCCCTTCTGTAATACAAATAAAAGCCCTGCGGACACAATGTGCAGGTACAAACGCCAATTGTGTCCGTGGGGCCCTTTATAAAATACGGTCCAATATTCTTCCCAGCGTTGCTCTACCATAGCCCAGTGGGACCATAGCAACACTTTCAATGTCATCCAGATCCAGATGAAGCAGAAAGCGTAATTCAGAATGTCCCCGTCCAGTTCCTGGTTTTAGCCAGCCCACTGACAGCACTCGTCTAAGAGGTGATGCGCACTGCTCCGCACTGGTGTTCGATCTAGAAACTCAAATTAAAGTTGCACCAACAAGATTTTTTCCGCTACATTATTTTCATTTTCAGGCTACTCTAATAAATGGATTAACCAGCTTTTACTGCTATCTGGGTTTGTATTTTGCCCGCTTCCTATGATGGCACCCGCTATGTTAGGTACACACGAGACAGATAAAAAACTGTCAAATTGAAGAATCGATTTCTTAATCACACCAACGTTTTTGTGAAGCTTTAATATTAACTGGGTGTATGCATTGTATTGGAGCGGCCAGGCTGCAGGAGAGAATCTCACAGGAAGCCTCGCTCTGATCTTCCAGTTGAGTTAGAGCATTAGTGTGGTGATGGCATGAAGCCCCTTAGTAATACTCCACTGCTCCTCATGAGAGCTCCTCTTCAGCAACAGCGGGCGTCCATTTTGGAAATGGTATCCAACTGAAAGTTTGTAGTGGCGCCATCTATGTGAGCCGTTAGAGGTGGGCCAGCCTACAAATTAAACTCATTTCCATTATGAATACTAGAGGGGGAGGGATAATTGAGTCAGCCAAATTGCGAAGAACCCCTGTACCCCTTGCTACTGAAGCTTTATCACATAACGCTCCTTGTAACATAATAGCTGGAAATAACAGTCCCCCAGCACAGATTACCAATGTAGGAGCCACGTTAGGGACTCAAAAATCCACACCTGTTCCACCCCAAGCTTTACTTAGTAGTGACTTCCAGAAACAGAGTAGCCAAACTGCAGGAAATCCGGCAAGTGCCGCAGATAAAGTTCCAACTAAGGCAAAGGAAGGTGAAAAGGGGGATAAAATCAATTCATTATTGAAAAGCACTGCAACATTAAGAATTACTTCCCAACAGTTGCCAACAATTAATCTACCCCCTGAAGCCCAACCATATGTAGTAGCACTTGTAGGACTACCACCTTTAAGTGAGGGGAAAAGAGAAAGTGAGGGGAAAAGAGAAAGGGAGGGGGAGCTAAAAAACAAGTGCATTCAGTGGCTCACGGTAAATAGACCCTTGCCAGCGAATGCTTCAGGCGAAATTCTGCTGGCCAGAAGAGTGGGTTGGATTGGGAGGGACCCAAAGACAGTAGCGGGTGATGTAATAATTTTGAATTTTAGGGATACCTCCGTTGTAGAGTATATCTGCAATACTCCTCCCTATAGGCAAAACACTCAAATATGTCCACTGCATCTCTCATATTCTTATCCTACCCCTAGCTTGGAATTTTACCACCCCAGAGTCAGGTTCGATAATAGGGGGTGCCACCTTCAACTCCATAATCTGGAAAATGGGGGGACATTTAGGGAAGGTAGGTCAACCCATGCCCCCCTCTTTCCGCTACAACCGCAATGGAACAGGTTTAGCGTATTAGAAGAGGTGGACTGACTCAGATTAGGTGGAAACCAAATTTCACAAGTCATCAATGAAGCTCCTAGTTGGGTAGGGGTAAGAGAGGGAAATGTTTTACCATCAACCCCGAGGGAGGACTTAAAAATTGACCAGATACCTCTGGAAAGGACTAGTATTAGAGGGAGTATGGCAATTGAGGGTTTTGAAAATTTGGTGGAAGGTTGCCTAAAACTGGTCTCATGGAACATAGCCGGTCTAAAAAACAAATTACATACTCCGGAGTGGGCCGCATTTATGGCAAAGCATGATATTTGCCTAATGCAAGAGACCTGGGCACTGGAAAAGAGTTCCAGCCCGACTTTTGCTACTTTTGATATCTTGGCAGTGTCCACAGGTAAAGGCCGCCCATCCGGCGGATTATCAATTTGGGTAGGCACACATCTGGGAATCCAGGCAACACAAATTCAAACAAAATCCCTGGACGTCCAGTGTGTCTTACTAAAACCTCCAAATAACCCACCAGTAGCATTAATCAATGTTTACTCGAGACCAACTAGAAATGGCCAAGAATCAGACACAATTAAAGACTTGGGCTTTTATTTTGGGGTTAGACCCTTCTACTGCTATAATTCTTGGTGGGGACTTTAACTGCCAATTCGAACCACTGGGAAGTGTCGAGCTGGACGAACAGGATGAAGTAGATGTGCTATGGCACATTCCGGATCCTAATATCGTCCCAGTTAGAGCATGGACACCTTTGGTGCTACAAGTAAAATCCCTCTCCCTTGCAACATCCTTGCAGGCGTGCAATGGGAGAGTGGACCCTGACCGCCCAGCAACAGAAACATTCAATCGGGCTAATAAAGTATCCATCATTGATTATGTAATGGTAGAAGCCAAAAATTGGGATTAGCTGAAGGAATTTAGAATAGAAAAAAGACAGGACAGTGACCATAATGCCCTGGTCTTAACTTTTAATCCAGGGCCTTTTGGACTAACTAATCCTGATCCTAAATCTGCTACGGCAATGCCTCCCCTCGTACTGACTAATAACAGAAGGAGGGTGAAATGGCCCCATTTTGCAGAGTCTCCTTTACAGCTTGCAAAAATTTACCAAATTGTAACACCCCTTATAGCCCAGATGGGTGCACCAACTGGACAACTGCAGGCATTGGAAATACATAAAACACTAGTTAAGGTCTTGGGGGATGTTTTTAATCCTGTAGGCAGAACCAAGAGGTGTGTGCTGAAAACTCACCCCTGGTTTAATGATGCCTGCAGGAAATTAAACAAGCATTTGCAATGCAATAGGTCTCGCATTTGCGAGAGTTTGAGCTATTAGCATTGTAAATGACAGTGCCTTTTATTTATGTTTTTAAAAAAACAAACTTAGATAAAAAGCATTGTCATTTACAATGCCAATAGCTCAAACTCGTATAAATGCGAGACCTATTGCATTGCAAATGCTTGTTCTATATTATGTACCAGCCATACTTGCAGCTTAATTTTTCTTATGCAACAACCAAGTCAATAGTCGTGACTTTTTGTAGGTTTGATGTTACTTGTGTCATATATCTGAATGCAATGACAAACAGCAAAATACAGGTCGGGCGGCATACTATGCCAAGCACAGATTTTTGGGCGTAGGTGTTTGAGCCACGCCCCTTTGAGAACCGCCCCCCCAGTTTTTTCATCCCACTTAAAGCTCTGACTACAGCTCCTGAATAGTGTACTTCACCTGCATGCTCCGGGGATTGGAAGACGATATAGTATGCTCTGAGTTGAATTGTGAATAAGTTTCAAGTTGACGGTAGTTAAGGATCAATGTAATAATGGGAGATTTAGCGGCGGTGCAGTGCACCACAGCGCGGGGAGAACTGATGGTTCTCTGTGTTGGCTTGGCCATATGATTAAAAGGAGCCCGATGGTGGGAGGAGGTAGGCAGTTGCAAATCAAATTCTGGTTTGACTACAACCGCGCGCGCTGCGCTGTGACCCGGCCCCGCCTACACCACCCTTTCAACCTGCAGTACACGTTTGACCAAAACGCCAGTCCAATACTAATCAAAGGATAACATGGTATTGCCAATGAATGCGACATCAGTGAGCAGATTATCTAGTAATATATCGTTCACCCTTCGCTATTCCAAGCGCAACTAGCTAATCCTAACCAGTTTATTTTAAAAAAGAATTCGCGTACTGGTAGTCCTGGATGTAAAAACAAAGCGGAGTACGCAAAAAGATCAATGCACAAAAAAACAATTCGCCCCAGGAGCATGAACTAATCTACTATTTAACTTTATATTCTAAACAGGCTGTTTTAACGATCAACACTTTTGTAACATGCCCACTTGTAATTTTCTCTTCATGTAACACTGCTGTTCCTGTTGTGAAGCGCTCTGACACCTTCGGGTAAAGTCCGCGCTATACAACAAGTGATGCTCTGCAGAAAACACTTAAACGTTCTGGGTCATTATTATTTTGACCTGTGAGCAGAGTTTAACCACAGCCATCCGTAGCAAGTATTTAACCAGTTAAGCTATTTTCACAATATTATAACATGATATTAGCAGGATACAAGCAGACTTTGCAGGCTGCTACGTAAGCCCAGCTGAACTACCATTAAATAGAGATCTCGTCTGGTTTGGAACGATTACAAAGAAAATCAACACACCTTTACTATTGGCTTTCTCCTTGATCTCAAACTCTTCGGGAGCAGAGTTTTTTTTAATACTGAATATGTAACCTAAAGTTTGGTGCCTGGGGGCAAGAGGGGGCGAGAGGGGGCGGGGGCAGGCTGCAGGCACCATTGTTGAGCATGCGCCGTGTTAATTTAAATAAATAAAAAGACTACTTTTAGGTGCACAACAAGAAAGGTGCGAGTGCGCAGTATTAAAGTCAAAGCAAAATACTAAAATGTTTAATTGTACTTGTAAAGCGTGGCACCCGGGGGTGGGAGGAGCTGCAGGGCCAGGCGCCATTGTCGAGTGCACGGTGTTATTAATTTAAATAGCGTGCTGGGTTGTTAATTTAAATAAAAAAACAATGTTTGGGTGCCGAGTGCACAACAGAAAGGTGCAAGTGCGGCAGAATAAAGTTAAAGAACGTAGTGAAAGCAAATTAAAACAAGCACTGACGAGGGACGTCGAAAGTCAAATGAAAATGCTTTTTTCCTCACCTGTGTTGCAAGAAATGGTGGCAAAAATAAACAAGCAGGAAGGGGGTGGCAAATGGTGTGCACTTTCGCGGCCGCTTTGACGTCCTCAGTGGCCGCGCGGCTCACTGAGGACATCAAATCAGCCGCGAAAGTGATCAGGCAGTGCTTTTCAGGCTGCCAAATGCTGCTCGCGCCCGGCGCACATGCACTGTATTTGGAGGCCTGAAAGCACTAGTTTGCTAAAGCGCTGGCTCAGGCGAGACCTAAAAACGGCCCGGCCCCTGCCCCAGGGGATTCCTGGGTGCCCGCTACGGCCAGTCCGGCCCTGGGGATACGAAAACAAGTTTAGCAGCAGGAACCATCTATAAAGTGATGTAGGAATTCAAAGAGAAAATGGTGGCGAAATAATAGTACTATAGAACAGAGTATTGCTGTTAGAAATACATTGTCAACTTTTAAATATTTATGTGCACTAAACTTTGTAAAAAACAGTAGTGGATACTTCTAGCATTTTTCCAAAGTGGAGTGACGTAAAAATGCTTATTTGCTTCCCTAACTTCAGACCTGCCAGCGAGATTAGCTAGCATATTATTTTTTTTTATTTGGACAGGTGATTGTAATATTATGTTATTAGCAGACATCCATGGCGTGGTCTTATCCAACCTTTTTGCCTTCACCCCTCCTGTTCTGTCAATTAGTTTTTGTTGGAATTAAGACTTTGTGCACGTTACCACTGCTAACCAGTACAAAACTGTTGGTGTTCACTGAATAAAGAATGCCAAAAGTGTCCTACACCTGATTGGTGCATTTAATTTACTTGTAAGTACCTAGTACATGGCAGTATCTGAGCACAGGGTCTGTAAATTAAATGCTACCAGTGGGCCCGCTGCACTCATTGTGCCACCAATTAAAGTAGCCATTTAAAACATGTCTCAGGCCTACGTTTTGTCGTGTTTTGCTATGCTATGCTATGTTTTGTTATGCTGTGCTATGTTTTGTTTTGTTATGCTATGCTATGCTTTGTTATGCTATGCTTTGCTATGTTATTTTTTGCTATGCTATGTTTTGTTATGCTATGTTTTGTTGTGTTTTGTTATGCTATGCTATGCTTTGTTTCGTTATGCTTTGCTATGTTTTGCTGTGTGGTGTTCATTGAATAGACATCTGAGGAGCGACATTGGTAAACACTCCAAACCTATTTTGCTATGTTATGTTTGTGTTTTGTTATGCTATGATATGTTTTGTTATGCTATGCTATGTTTTGTTATGCTTTGCTATGTTTTGTTTTGCTATGCTATGCTTTGTTCTGCTATGCTATACTTTGTTCTGCTATGCTATGCTTTGTTTTGTTTTGTTATACTATGCTATGTTTTGTTGTGTTTGGTTATGCTATGCTATACTCTGTTTTGTTATGCTATGCCATGTTTTGTTGTGTTTTGCTAGGCTATGTTTTGTTATGCTATGCTATGTGTTGTTGTGTTTTGTTATGTTATGCTGTGTTACGCTATGTTTTCTTATGCTATGCTATGTTTTGCTATGCTATGCTATGTTTTGTTTTGCTATGCTATGTTTGGTTTTGTTATGCTATGCTATGTTTTGGTGTGTTTTGCTATGCTATGCTTTGTTTTGTTATACTATGCTATGTTTTGTGATGCTATGCTATGTTTTGTTATGCTATGCTATGCTTTGTTTTGTTTTGTTATGCTATGCTATTTTTTGTTGTGTTTTGTTATGCTATGCTATGTTTTGTTATGCTAAGCTATGTTTTGTTTTGCTATGCTATTCTTTGTTATGCTATGATATGCTATGTTTAGTTATGCTATGCTATGTTTTGTTATGCTATGTGATGCTATGCTTTGTTATGCTATGTTTTGTTATGCTATGCTATGTTTTGTCGTGTTTTGTTATGCTATGCTATGTTTTGTTATGCTATGCTTTGGTTTTTTTGCTATGCTATGTTTTGTTATACTATGTGTTGTTGTGTTTTGTTATGCTACGCTATGTTTTGTTATGCTATACTATGTTTTGTTGTGTTTTGCTATGCTATGCTTTGTGTTATGCTATGCTATATTTTGTTATGCTATGCTGTTTTGTTGTGTTGTGTTATGCTATGCTATGCTTTGTTATGCTTTGCTATGTTTTGCTGTATTTTGTTATGCTATGCTGTTTTGTTCGTGTTTTGTTATGCTACGATATGTTTTGTTATGCTATGCTATGTTTTGTTTTGCTATGCTATGTTATGCTATGCTGTGTTTTGTTGTGTTTTGCTATGCTATGTTTTTTGTGTTTTGTTATGTTATGCTGTGTTACGCTATGTTTTGTTATGCTATGCTATATTTTGTTGTGTTTTGTTATGCTATGCTATGTTTTGTTATGCTAAGCTATGTTTTGTTTTGCTATGCTATTCTTTGTTATGCTATGTTTAGTTATGCTATGCTATGTTTTGTTATGCTATGTGATGCTATGCTTTGTTTTGTTATGCTATATGTTTTGTTATGCTATGTTTTGTCGTGTTTTGTTATGCTATGCTATGTTTTGTTATGCTATGCTTTGTTATGCTATGCTTTGCTATGTTTTTTTTGCTATGCAATGTTTTGTTATACTATGTTTTGTTGTGTTTTGTTATGCTACGCTAGGTTTTGTTATGCTATACTATGTGTTGTTGTGTTTTGCTATGCTATGCTTTGTGTTATGCTATGCTATATTTTGTTATGCTATGCTATGTTTTGTTGTGTTGTGTTATGCTATGCTATGCTTTGTTATGCTTTGCTATGTTTTGCTGTATTTTGTTATGCTATGCTGTTTTGTTCGTGTTTTGTTATGCTATGATATGTTTTGTTATGCTATGCTATGTTTTGTTTTGCTATGCTATGCTTTGTTATGCTATGCTGTGTTTTGTTGTGTTTTGCTATGCTATGTTTTGTTATGCTATGTTTTTTGCGTTGTTATGTTATGCTGTGTTACGCTATGTTTTGTTATGCTATATTTTGTTGTGTTTTGTTATGCTATGCTGTTTTGTTGTGCTTTGCTATGCTATGCTATGTTTTGTTTTGATGTGTTATGCTATGTTTTGTTATGCTATGCTATGATTTGTTATGCTTTGCTAGGTTTTGTTTTGCTATGCTATGCTTTGTTCTGCTATGCTATGTTTTGTTGTGTTTTGTTATGCTATGCTATGCTATGTTTTGTTATACTATGCTATGTTTTGTTATGCTATGCTATACTCTGTTTTGTTGTGTTTTGTTATGCTATGCCATGTTTTGTTGTGTTTTCCTATGCTATGTTTTGTTATGCTATGCTATGTTTTGTTGAGTTTTGTTATGTTATGCTGTGTTACGCTATGTTTTCTTATGCTATGCTATGTTTTGCTATGCTATGTTTGGTTTTGTTATGCTATGCTATGTTTTGGTGTGTTTTGCTATGCTTTGTTTTGTTATACTATGCTATGTTTTGTGATGCTATGCTATGTTTTGTCATGTTTTGTTATGCTATGCTATGTTTTGTTATGCTATGCTATGTTTTGTTATGCTAAGCTATGTTTTGTTTTGCAATGCTATGCTATGTTTAGTTATGCTATGTTTTGTTTTGTTATGCTATGCTTTGTGATGCTATGCTTTGTTTTGTTATGCTATGCTATGTTTTGTTATGCTATGCTATGTTTTGTTTTGTTATGCTATGCTATGTTTTTGTTGCTATGCTATGTTTTGTTATACTATGTTTTGTTGTGTTTTGTTATGCTACGCTATGTTTTGTTATGCTATACTGTTTTGTTCGTGTTTGGTTATGCTATGATATGTTTTGTTATGCTATGCTATGTTTTGTTTTGCTATGCTATGCTTTGTTATGCTAGGTTTTGTTGTCTTTTGCTATGCTATGTTTTGTTTTGTTATGCTATGTTTTTTGTGTTTTGTTATGTTATGCTGTGTTACGCTATGTTTTGTTATGCTAAACTATGTTTTGTTGTGTTTTGCTATGCTATGCTTTGTGTTATGCTATGCTATATTTTGTTATGCTATGCTATGTTTTATTGTGTTGTGTTATGCTATGCTTTGTTTTGTTATGCTTTGCTATGTTTTGCTGTGTTTTGTTATGCTATGCTGTTTTGTTCGTGTTTTGTTATGCTATGATATGTTTTATTATGCTATGCTATGTTTTGTTTTGCTATGCTATGCTATGCTGTTATGCTATGCTATGTTTTTTGTGTTTTGTTATGTTATGCTGTGTTACGCTATGTTTTGTCATGCTATGCTATGCAATGTTCTGTTATGTTTTGTTATGCTATGCTATATTTTGCTATGCTATGCTTTGTTGTGTTTTGTTATGCTAATCTTTGTTTTGTTATGCCATGCTATGTTTTGTTTTGCTATGCTATGTTTTGTTATTTTTTGTTATGCTATGCTTTATTTGGTTATGCTATGGTATGTTTTGTTTTGCTATGCTATGCTTTGTTAGGTTATGCTATGCTTTGTTTTGTTATGCTATGCTATATTTTGTTATGCTATGCTATGTTTTGTTGTGTTTTGTTAAACTATGCTATGTTTTGTTCTGCTGTGTTATGCTATGCTTTGTTATGCTATGCTATATTTTGTTGTGTTTTGTTATGCTATGCTTTGTTGTGCTTTGCTATGCTATGCTATGTTTTGTTTTGATGTGTTATGCTATGTTTTGTTATGCTACGCTATGTTTTGTTTTGTTATGTTGTGTTAGGCTAGGCTATGTTATGTTGTGTTAGGCTAGGCTACGTTATGTTGTATTAGGTTATGCTAGGCTGTGTTATGTTGTGTTAGGCTAGGCTGTGTTATGTTGTGTTGGGCTAGGTTTTGTTGTGTTGTGCTGTGCTGTTGTGCTGTGTTTTGTTTTATGTTTTTGTTTTGTTTTGTTAGGTTATGGTTTGTTATGTTTTGTTATGTTATACTATATTTTGTTATCAAGTGTTTATGCCACAGAGCAGAATGGTAAGACATGTCACATCACCACACAATGCTTGCCTGCAACCCAAGCCTATTGTCGCATTGAGCTGCACGTGCAGTCCGCATTCGGGTCAATCTAAGCCATCATTAATGCAAGGAGACATTCAATACTTTTGGAATGCACGCGCTACAACTTGAAAGTTGTGTTTTATTATGCTATGGTATGTTTTGTTATGCTATGCTATGCTTTGTTATGCTATGTTTTGTTGTTTTTTGTTATGCTATGTTTTGTCGTGTTTTGTTATGCTATGCTATGTTTTATTGTGCTTTGCTATGCTATGCTAGGTTTTGTTTTGTTGTGTTATGCTATGTTTTGTTATGTTATGCTAGGTTTTGTTTTGTTATGCTATGCTATAATTCGTTATGTTATGTTGTGTTAGGCTAGGCTATGTTATGTTGTGTTAGGCTAGGCTATGTTATGTTGTGTTAGGTTAGGCTGTATTATGTTGTGTTAGGCTAGGCTGTGTTATGTTGTGTTAGGCTAGGTTGTGTTGTGTTGTCCTGTGTTGTGTTGTGTTGTTTTGTTTTGTTAAGTTATGGTTTGGTATGTTTTGTTATGTTATACTATGTTTTGTTATGTTATACTATGTCATGTTATACTATGTTATGTTATCACGTGTTTATGCCACAGAGCAGAAAGGTAAGACATGTCACGTCACCAAACAATGCTTGCCTGCAACCCGAGCCTATTGTTGCGTTGAGCTGCGCGTGCAGTCCGCATTCGGGTCAATCTGACCCATCATTAATGCAAGGAGACATTCTATACTTTTGGATTGCATGCACTACAACTTGAAAGGTGGTTTGCATTGATTGCAACTAATACTTGTGAGTATTTAACATGCTATGAGCACTGATTGACAAGTGACATCATCAAACACAGGTGGATGGTCTGCTAATAGCAGCACGCCTTTATACCTGATGTTTTTTAATTATGAGACAGGGATAATGGCCTTACTTAGCTGTTATACTAATGTTATACTATGATTTATTCAAAAAGACATGTAACGTCACCACTGCAGCCATGATTTGCAAGCATCAATGTGTCTTCCCACGCCACCACCCTCACCAACTGTTCCCATTTTTAACGAACAATATGCTAATTTGCGAAATTCCTTTTCTGTATCTTCGGAGATGCGGGAGTGAAAGGCCCTGCAAATTTGGAGGTTTTCACTTTAATGTGAATTAACCATTAAACTGGTGTAAATTGAATATATGCGCCGCGTCGTTTTTCAAAAAAACGTCAACGTGACAAGCGTACATTTTGAAATCCGATTTTGCTATAAGGGCAATTTTATTATAATTAAAATGGCGTCTTTTTCACTTTCTACCATTTGCCAAATTAATTAGGAAATGCGGCTGGCAGCAATATCATTTCAGTGACCCATATAGAAACAAAATGTTCACCATCTATATTTAATGCATTCTGTGTACAGCCAGAGGCAGACTAAACAAGCTTTGGCAAGGCGGCCGCGGCCGCGAAAGTGAAAGTGATACGGAGGAAAGACACATGGCGCTGCGCGCGTGCACGTTCACGTGCACGGAAGCTTTAGGCCACGGCAGCACTTTGAAAAGCCTGTATACAAAATGTCTCGGCCAGATCAGCGCAAGCGCTGGATCAGGCGAGACCTAAAAAGGAGCTTCTGGCAACAATTAAGTCAAAAAACATAGTGAATATCAGGGCTACTAGGCAGATGTATAAGAAGGAACTGTCCAGGGGCAAGATAGAATGGGAAGAAGATAGGTGGAAAAAAATTGAGAGATGCCCTAGTGTCAAAGGATGCTAAATTATTTTGGGCATTGGTAAACTCTGCTACGAGAGATAGTGGGGAATCGTTTTTACCAAATATTGCTTCCTCAGTGTGGGAGGCACATTTCGCCGCACTTTACACTTCTCCCTTGGTTGTTATACCTGAACATTTGAATAGGGCTACGACATTACAATCAGATGATCCTCTCTGTGCTCCCCCGGCCTTAGACCTCCCGCACGAGTATCGACTGCGGGGGGCCTCTGACTGGGGAGACCAGGCAGGTCATTTGGACGCTGGAGTGAGGCTGGCCTCTGGAAGTGTTGAGAGTATCTCAGTCAAGGAAGTTGAATCTGCAATTGCTAGGCAGCTTCCTAATAAAGCACCAGGCCTTGACAAGGTACCAGGTGATCTCTTCCGTTCCCAACCAAAAATTTGGGCACCGTACCTAGCCGTATTGTTTAACGCGGTTTTGCTGGGAGCCAAACTGCCGGACACCTGGGCAGGGGCCGAGATCGTTCCCATTTTCAAAAACGGTTGCCCCTTAGTCCTCTCAAACTATAGGCCGATAAGTCTTCTGGATACTACCCAGAAACTTATGGGCCGGATCCTTCTGGATAGAATACTTAGGTGGGCGGATGAGAATGAAGTAATAACTACTCTCCAGGCTGGTTTTAGATCTGGGACTTCGACCCTGGACCAGCTCTTTAGGCTACAGGTCCTTTATTGGAAGACTAAGTATTGAGGGTGGTAGCCTCTACTTGGTCTTCGTAGATTTACAGACCGCCTTTGACCTTGTGCCCAGGGAAAATCTATGGAGGGTCTTGAAAGAACTAGACCTTCCACCCTACCTATTAGACGTCCTGAAGCGTTTCCACAAAGGGAATTATGCCCAGGTTAGATGTGGGAAGAATGGGGAACTATCGGCCCGCTTCCCTGTAACTAGAGGAGTACGCCAGGGCTGCGCCCTGGCCCCTACGCTCTTTAGCCTCTACATAAATGGTCTGGTGGGTGAGCTAGATATTGTTAGGGATAGCGATGCCCCTCGGCTGGCGTCCGGAAGGGTGCCTGCTTTGATGTTCGCAGACGACACCTTATTGTGGTCTCGAACTTCTACAGGCATCCAGAGGGTACTGGACGGTTTTGTATCATTCTGCGCCTCGCGGGGACTTGAGATCAACCTAGAAAGACGAAGTTCATGATCTTCGGTCCCCCGAAACGCACCCGCCCCAGCCCAGTTTTAAATGGTACCCCACTTGAAAGGGTTAGAACTTTTGTATATCTGGGTGTTACCCTGACTGAAGATTTCGGCTGGGGTCCCCCGGTAACCAAATCTGCCCTGAGGCTTACACAGATAGTGGGAGGTATCAGTAAGTTTCAGAGGAAAACTCAATTTAAGCCAGTCTCCCCAGCCCTTGAAATCTATGGTGCCCAAGCTAGACCTGCCGCAATGTATGCTGCAGAACTTTGGGGCCATACGTGTATATTGAGCCTCTCTAAGGTTGAGCACACATTTATCAGGAACTTGTTAGGGCTCCCCCAGAGCACTCCGCTTATACCTCTGAGATTAGATCTAGGTCTAGAGCCTATCTCGGAACTCCTAGCGACTCGACCCCTTTTCTATTGGAGAAGGCTGTGGACAGTACCTGAACTTGGTGACTATAGAGCTGAGTTCTCTGCAATTTGGGATCAGCTGAAGAGCAGAAATATACCCTGGCTATCCCACATTAAAGCTGTTGTACATCAAATAGGCTTGCCTCAATTATGGGAGACCCCAGAGGAAAGTTGAACAGCGGTGCGGAGAACTGAGCTGCTGGCCCTACTTAGCACAATTTAAGTTTGCTGCACCGCTTGCCAGTAATGGGTAGGTTGACCATAGAATTCCTGCAAATAAAATTTGAGCCCAGGAGAGAGGAATTCTTAGATTGGATACAACCCCCAATGGCAAAAAAGTTATATACACAATTAAGGCACAATTAAGGCACGGTTGCCTCCCGATTGGGGCATTGATTTGTAAATGGGCTGGGCGAGGAGAGGGAATTTGCCCAGCTTGTAATGAAAGTAGAGAAGATATGGTCCACGTTTTATTTTTCTGGCCTGCTTATAGTGCAATACGTAGGTCCTGGTTGGTGCCATTGTGTAGAAACCTGGGCCTAAAACAATGTGCCCAAGCCTGTAGGATTTTAAGATACGATACCTCACCCCCCATTGTGTTTTCTGTCTCCCGTTTTTTTATACGGTATGTGGCGGAGGAGGTCTGCCGTGATTAACTGTTCTTAATATTGATGAACTGAATTGTTCCTTATGTCTTCCTTGATAACTCTTTGTTTAATAATTTTGTAACCTATGTGCTTAACCCCTTCAGTGCCCGCCCCTTTCCCCGCCCTGTGCCGGCCGTTTCATTAGCGGGCGGGGTTTGTGACGAGCTGGTCTCGTCATGGGCACAGCGCAACCGCGGCCCATGACGAGACCAGCTCGTCACGGGCATTGAAGAGGTTAAATATTTATGTATTTTATCTTGTATGTATATATTTTACCTGTGCTTTTATGGTCTTTGACCGAAATAAAGTTACCAAGAAGTAATTCAGAATGTCCCCGTCCAGTTCCTGGTTTTAGCCAGCCCACTGACAGCACTCGTCTAAGAGGTGATGCGCACTGCTCAGCACTGGTGTTCGATCTAGAAACTCAAATTAAAGTTGCACCAACAAGATTTTTTCCGCTACATTATGTTCATTTTCAGGCTACTCTAATAAATGGATTAACCAGCTTTTACTGCTATCTGGGTTTGTATTTTGCCCGCTTCCTATGATGGCACCCGCTATGTTAGGTACACACGAGACAGATAAAAAACTGTCAAATTGAAGAATCGACTTCTTAATCACACCAACGTTTTTGTGAAGCTTTAATATTAACTGGGTGTATGCATTGTATTGGAGCGGCCAGGCTTCAGGAGAGAATCTCACAGGAAGCCTCGCTCTGATCTTCCAGTTGAGTTAGAGCATTAGTGTGGGGATGGCATGAAGCCCCTTAGTAATACTCCACTGCTCCTCATGAGAGCTCCTCTTCAGCAACAGTGGGCGTCCATTTAGGAAATAGTATCCAACTGAAAGTTTGTAGTGGCGCCATCTATGTGAGCTGTTAGAGGTGGGCCAGCCTACAAATTACCAGGGAAGTCGAGCCAGAGCTGAGCCAAGGCTCTGGAATGGGCCCTAAGAGCCCTGCAGGAGCAGAGCTGATGAAAATATTTGCCAAGTAAATCATGTAAAAATCTGCTAACCTCGTTTCAAAATTGAAAAAAGTCATAGCTCTTTAACATGCAGATGCGTTTCACCTCAGTACATTAGTTTATATCACTACAAGGAAAGGCATTTAATAAAAGAGATTTTATTTTAAATAGGGGGTTAGAAAGATTCCCCACCTCCTGCCCGGACAACACTAGTAATGACCTAAAAATGCAGTTCAGTGGTGATCTGTTTCCTATATGTGGGCAGAATTATTATTATAGATAGACCAACATTGTAATATTATCAATGAAACACAAGGTTTTCGTATTGCATACACCCTGGACATAAAATAATTATAGGTGCTCTTGTCTGATAACGAATTAAAAAGAGTGTTGGTGAAACACAATATTTGCCTAGGATCACACAATCTGGTAAAGTAGGGAAGCCGGGATTTATCCGAGGTTTTCTGGTTTCGCAATTCAACCACTACATAGGTGCCTCTTTGTCTCTACTTTTTTACATCAAAGGTTAATGCTTTGGGTTTAATTTTGGGTGCATGAGGTTAGAGCATGAGTGGCAGGCAGGCAGGCCGAAGTCAAGGCTCATGTTGGGCCAGAGGATCCAAGAAGTCCTCGAGTTGGACCAGAGCCATCTTGCCTGAGCTTTCAGTGACTTGCCCACCTCCAAGATATGTGGTAAGTTCCATACCACTGCACCCTGGTAGCAGGGGGGAAGGAACACTACTTTGTTAATGGCCTGCTATAAAACAAGATAGGCTTTAGTAAGTAACTGTCTGCTTTGTAAATGACAAAGGGCCAATGGCAATGAGTGGCAGCCATTTTGAGCAAGCCGTTCTTCTTGTATCTATTTTATGCTATTTGAAATTCAACAGAAATAAGGGGAAAGGTGAATGACATCATCGCTGGCAGGTGCACAAACATCTGCTAAATAAAGGTAGATCTTACTGCCCCTGATTGAGTTAGTCTTCTTATCAAGGGCTCAGTGCAGAGATCACGCGCGCAGGTAATGATTGACTTATTTAATTAGCTGCTTCCTGCGCTGCATGGCACACTCCTGTGGGCTGCATTAACCAAGGCTGCTGCCCAGGGCACGGCCGCATCCAAAGGATTTTTGACCGTAAATCCTACATACTTCGGGCTTTAAAACCTCAAGTGCCTAGAGGCTATTCAGCTCGCTGTGCATGCGCCATGAAAAGTCGACACCCACCAACTAATGGTAAAATACTTCCTCCTAAGAGAACTCGCCCCCAAAGACATTGCAGCATAATTAGATAATTAAGTCAACATCCCACCCCACCGCCATACACGCACACACAGCACTGGCCGCTAGTGTTTATGGTGCTATGGATACTCCTATTGTCATGTTACGGCGCTTGCCGTCCCCCTCCACGAAGACGCACACACAGAGACGACCCGAAATACTCACTTCCGGGCGGAAGTCGAGTACCGGTCTAGTCATCCACAGGAGCACTAGGGTCAAGGAAGCGCTTCCGGGGGAAACGCTTATACGCCGCGTTTCCCGCCGGCTCGGCGCTTCGTATTCTTTGGAGTTCCGAGCAGCGAGGAGCGAGAGTGACCGTCCTGAAGCCGAACGGAAAAGAACGCCGTCCCTATCCAGTGGAACCTGTTTCTACCTTCGTCCACGCTTCGGAACCAGTCCTGGCTTCTCAGGTTTTTCCTAACCCTTGCCCCCTAGCCTTCTCGGGCTGTTGAAGGTTTCTCCTGTTCTTGTGCCTGTGGGGGAGTGGAGCCTACCATTGCTGATTTTGCCTTTTATGATTTTGCACAGTTTATTTGCCTCAACGCGCATAGCGCCATTGCAGATTTCCATTGCTGATTTTGCCTCGATGATTTTGCCACTGTTGGTTTTGCCTAAACGCGCATTGCGCCATTTCTGATTTCCATTGCTGATTTTGCCTGGATGATTTTGCCACAGTCTGTTTTTGCCTAAACGCGCTTAGCGCTATTTCTGTTCTCCATTGCTGATTTTGCCTTTGATGATTTTACCCATTAGTATGTGCTAATACTATAGAGGAGTTACTTTCTCGCTGTGGCGCCTTGCTGTTTGTTTTCTCTACTCGGAAGCAGGGGTTAAACATTGATTGCCGCTTCCAGGGTTGTTACAGGAAACTAGCTTGATTTCCACTGACCACGGTGAGAGAGCACCGACATTTGCTTACTGCATAGCCTGTCCTTGGCCTTTCACCTACGCTACGGCCGTGTAGCGACCGGCGTTCCCGCAGTAGGGTGAGTTCCTTGAGTCTGGGACAGGACATAGCTCTGTGTGTGCTTCCATTGTGGTTGTGGGTTCTTCACTGACCATAGTCTTCCTCTATCACAGGTCATTCCGAGATACCCTGCACCCCTACCCACCGCTTTCATTCAGGCTCCTTTCCCTGCGCCCATCTCATCCCTGCTGGGTTCTACGGTCCACGAGGGTCAGGTGGGTGCGGGGACGGGCGCTCCTGTCGTCTCTGCGGAATCGCTGCACAAGCAGAGGTAAGTCTTGTGGAGCATATTGACAGAATACGAAGCCCACGTTTACCATTCTGCCCAGACGACATGGGCGACCCAGAGGTCACCTTGCAAGACATTGCCTCCATGCTAACCGCAATACAGGCAGAAAACCTCAGCTTACGTCACGACATGACTACCCTACAGGGCCAGATGTCATCGGGGGTCACCAACCCTTGGGGGTCCGCCCCGAGCCACCGGAGCATACAGGAAGGGATATTACGACAGCCAACATTTACGTTTGGGGGGTCCTCTGCCGCCAGCAACCCGACTCCTGCGGTCCAAGTTATCGCTCCTCATCCCGTACAACTGGCACCACCGGAACGGTTCTATGGCGACAGTACCAAGTATGGCATCTTTATCCATCAATGCCACTTGCATTTTATGGCCAGGAACACTGCCTTTCCTGATGATGCATCCAAAGTTGCCTACATCCTGTCGTACATGGGCGGAGACGCCGCTCAGTGGTCAATAGCCTTGGTTGAACACGACGACCCCATGCTGCACCACCTGCCGACCTTTAAGGAAGCTATGCGACGTATGTTCGCGCGGCACACCTTTGTGCAAGCCGCTGATAACGCGTTGCTCAGCCTCAAGCAAGGCAACCAGGACCTCCTGCACTACATCACCACTTTCAGTAGGCTAGTGATTGAGTCCCAGTGGCCCGAGGACAAGAAGGTGTCAGTCTTTTATCGAGGATTGCGAGACGAACTAAAAGATCTCATTTCGCAGTTCCCTGATCCACCCGAGGAAATCGGTCCCTTCATCGATCTGGTGGTGAAGATGAACTTTCGGTTGCAAGAACGAAAGTCAGATAAAGGAGGAAGCAGTGACAGTCGTCTCCTATCTATGGGGGAGAAGGAGACCCGGAAGACCCAGGAAGGGCCCGGTCCCCAGAGCGACGCACCTGAACCTATGCAAATCGGAGGCATAAGAGGTCCTTTGTCAAGTCAGGAAAGGGAACGGCGGAGGAAACAGAATCAATGTCTGTACTGTGGGAAAAGCGGACACTTCGTCAGGGAATGTCCGGTGAAGCCCACGAAGTCCCGGAGCGGGAGGCCGTTCGCGTTGCCCATCACCAAAACGGAGAAGACGGGAAACGAGACAACCCAGTAGATAAGGGGATCCGTCTTCTGGGTTTTTCGTATTGCAATGCCGCGATCCCTGCTGTAGTCGACGGTACTCACCATATAGGAATGGATGTTTCCTTGCAAAACCAGGAGGGCAGAACCTGGCAAGTGACGGCGATGTTGGACTCCGGTGCTACAGGCTGTTTCATAGACACCGCATTCTCACGTGCCTTGGGTATAGCCACAGTGTCAAAGGCCCAACCCGAGACGGTCAAGGCGGTGGATGGAACAGACCTAACTTCCGGCCCTATTCGGCACCACACCGAGAAAATGACTATGTCCTTTATCAATCACCACGCCGAAGTCATCAGCTTTGACGTCATTGATGCTCCTCAATTCAAGGTGATATTGGGGTTGCCGTGGTTGGTGAAGCACAATCCTCGCGTTGATTGGGTATTCAGAAGCATCCACTTGGACTCAGAGCATTGTTGTGATTCCTGTTATACCCAAGACCACCTCCTCGGGACTCGCTCCATACAAGCAAGATCGCTGCCCGTGCAGGGAATGGGGTTGGTTTCCCAAGCAGCCGTGCCCAAAGAATACCTGGACCTCGCCGACGTGTTCGACAAAAAAGGAGCCAACACCTTGCCGCCGCATCGCTCGTTCGATTGCCGGATAGACCGGATTCCCGGTTCCACGTTGCCCTGCAGCAGGATTTATTCTCTCACGGAGAAAGAAAACGCCCACCTACGCTCCTACTTGGACGAGTATTTGGTCAACGGCTTTATCCGTCATTCCAGGTCTCCGGTTTCCTCTCCTCTATTTTTCGTGGCCAAGAAGGAGGGCGATCTGCGGACGTGCATTGACTTTCGAGCGATGAACAACATCACCGTCAAAAACCGTTACCCGCTGCCCTTGATAACCAACCTCCTGGAACAGGTAAAAGACGCCTCGGTGTATACTAAACTCGACCTGCGGGGGGCGTACCATCTAGTCAGAGTCCGAAAAGGCGACGAATGGAAGACCGCTTTCCGAACCAAATTCGGGTTATTCGAATACCAGGTCATGCCTTTCGGACTCTGTAACGCTCCAGCAGCGTTCCAGTACTTTATCGACGAGGTGTTACGGGAGTTCATAGACGTCTTTTGCATCGTCTACATAGACGATATCTTGATCTATTCGCAGACCATCACAGAGCACGTGCAGCACGTGCGTTCCGTCCTTCAGCGGCTGGGTAGACATCGTCTGTATGTAAAGCTGGAAAAGAGCGTCTTTCACGTCACCAC
Source organism: Triturus cristatus (assembly GCF_964204655.1). Taxonomy (NCBI): domain Eukaryota; kingdom Metazoa; phylum Chordata; class Amphibia; order Caudata; family Salamandridae; genus Triturus; species Triturus cristatus. Next base: position 577,085,945 of record NC_140595.1, on the reverse strand, counting down.
GGTCGAGTTCCTGGGGCATGTCATCACTCCAGCGGGCATACAAATGGACAACAAGAAAGTGGAAGCCATCCTGTCCTGGCCCCCCCCGGAGTCCGTGAAAGGGGTACAACGGTTCCTGGGGTTTTCCAATTACTACCGCCGATTCATCACTGGCTTCTCCGAGATGGTAGCCCCGATTACCCGGTTGTTGCGTAAGGGAGTGCGCTTCAATTGGGATCAAAAGGCGGACGACGCCTTCCAAGAACTGAAGAGACGTTTTACCGTAGCCCCGGTTCTGATGCACCCCGACACCAAGCAGCCCTTCGTCGTGGAGGCGGATGCCTCTAAAGATGCCATCGGGGGCGTGCTGTCTCAACGGAGCACCCGCACTGGTCTACTGCATCCGGTGGCATTCTATTCCAAGAAACTACAACCTGCGGAACGTAACTACTCGGTGTCGGACAGAGAGCTCCTTGCCATCAAGACCGCTTTCGAGGAATGGCGCCACTTCCTGAAAGACGCCAAACACACTGTAACCATCTATACGGATCACAGGAACCTTCAGTTTCTCCGGTCAGCACGCGCTCTCACCGCCCGACAACTCCGATGGACCCTTTTCTTCAATGACTACGATTTCGTGATCACGTTTCGGCCAGGAAGGGAAAATGCCAAGGCTGATGCCCTCTCGCGGATGGAAGAAGCTGACAACGAAGCTGAGAACACCGAGCCTGTTCCTATCCTTGCCGAGAAACACTTCCAGGGTGTGGTGACGTCTTCGGGCTTCTTAACTCAAGTACGGAAGGACACGGAGCAAGTCAACCTGGAGGGACTGGCGGATGGACGCACAGACGTGTCATACACGGACGGATTGCTGTTTCATGGAGACCGGCTGTATCTACCTGGGGTGCCCAGTCGGCAGGAAGCGGTCCGCCTATGTCACGACCACGTTTTGTCCAGCCATCCCGGTTTCCATAAGACACTGGAGCTCTTGCAGAGACAATTCTGGTGGCCGACCATGGTGGCCGACACAGGACTTCATGTGAGGAGCTGTACCATCTGTCTCCTGAGTAAGAACGCTTCCGTGTCTCCGGTAGGCCTTCTGCGTCCCATTCCGATACCACCGTATCCATGGCACACCATCTCCATGGACTTCGTGGTGGAACTCCCTACCACCAAGACGGGGCACACCACGATTCTCACCATCGTCGACCATCTCTCCAAAATGGCGCATTTCGTGCCTTTGCTGAAGGTGCCCACAGCTGTGACCCTGGCCGGAATCTTTGTGCAAGAAGTAATCCGCCTTCATGGCATTCCATCGGTGGTCATAACAGACCGGGGATCGCAATTCGTGTCCCACTTCTGGAGAGAGGTGTGCAGAATCCTCAAGATGGACGTACGCTTGTCCACAGCGTACCACCCACAAACGGACGGTCAAGCGGAAAGAACTAACCACACCATGGAGCAGTACCTCCGTTGCCTGCTGCTTATGGTTGACAAAGACTGGTCCGAGGTCCTATGGATGGCTGAGTACGCCTACAACAACAGTAAGCATTCTGCCATCGGAATGTCTCCCTTCTTTTGCCTCCAAGGCCGTCACCCCCGCACTTCTGCCTGGGAAATACCCCGGGACTGCTTCTTGCCGTCAGTTCGTTCCTATCATGCTGCCTTACGTACTATCTGGCAGCAAGCTCGCTTTGAGTTGGCCAAGGCAAAGGACACCTACAAGGCGCATGCTGACGCCCATAGACAGAAGGAGCCCGAATACCGCGTGGGTGACCGAGTGTGGTTGTCTATCAGACATCTCAACGTGCATGGCCCCAAGAAACTGTTACCCCGTTATGTGGGTCCCTTTGTCATTGAGAAGGTGGTGAATCCGGTGGCCATGAAACTCACGCTCCCTCCGCACATGAGGATCCACCCCGTTTTCCATGTTTCTCTTCTGCAAGCGGTCCGCCCGGATGGCGGGGTTCCTTCTCCTCCGTCTCCTGTGGTGGTGGAGGACCACGTGGAGTACGAAGTCCGGGCCATCCTGGGTTCTCGTCGTACCAAGGGGAAGTTGTTCTACCTGGTCGATTGGAAGGGGTACGGCCCGGATGAGCGGTCTTGGGAGCCTTTGTCCCATGTTCGCCATGCTCCTGTTCTGGTCCGTGCCTTTCATCTCAGTCACCCCTGCAGCCCTCGCCCTGCAGTCCCTTTTTGAGCCCCGGGGGGGGGGGACTTGTTTTTGGGGGGGGTTCTGTCATGTTACGGCGCTTGCCGTCCCCCTCCACGAAGACGCACACACAGAGACGACCCGAAATACTCACTTCCGGGCGGAAGTCGAGTACCGGTCTAGTCATCCACAGGAGCACTAGGGTCAAGGAAGCGCTTCCGGGGGAAACGCTTATACGCCGCGTTTCCCGCCGGCTCGGCGCTTCGTATTCTTTGGAGTTCCGAGCAGCGAGGAGCGAGAGTGACCGTCCTGAAGCCGAACGGAAAAGAACGCCGTCCCTATCCAGTGGAACCTGTTTCTACCTTCGTCCACGCTTCGGAACCAGTCCTGGCTTCTCAGGTTTTTCCTAACCCTTGCCCCCTAGCCTTCTCGGGCTGTTGAAGGTTTCTCCTGTTCTTGTGCCTGTGGGGGAGTGGAGCCTACCATTGCTGATTTTGCCTTTTATGATTTTGCACAGTTTATTTGCCTCAACGCGCATAGCGCCATTGCAGATTTCCATTGCTGATTTTGCCTCGATGATTTTGCCACTGTTGGTTTTGCCTAAACGCGCATTGCGCCATTTCTGATTTCCATTGCTGATTTTGCCTGGATGATTTTGCCACAGTCTGTTTTTGCCTAAACGCGCTTAGCGCTATTTCTGTTCTCCATTGCTGATTTTGCCTTTGATGATTTTACCCATTAGTATGTGCTAATACTATAGAGGAGTTACTTTCTCGCTGTGGCGCCTTGCTGTTTGTTTTCTCTACTCGGAAGCAGGGGTTAAACATTGATTGCCGCTTCCAGGGTTGTTACAGGAAACTAGCTTGATTTCCACTGACCACGGTGAGAGAGCACCGACATTTGCTTACTGCATAGCCTGTCCTTGGCCTTTCACCTACGCTACGGCCGTGTAGCGACCGGCGTTCCCGCAGTAGGGTGAGTTCCTTGAGTCTGGGACAGGACATAGCTCTGTGTGTGCTTCCATTGTGGTTGTGGGTTCTTCACTGACCATAGTCTTCCTCTATCACAGGTCATTCCGAGATACCCTGCACCCCTACCCACCGCTTTCATTCAGGCTCCTTTCCCTGCGTCCATCTCATCCCTGCTGGGTTCTACGGTCCACGAGGGTCAGGTGGGTGCGGGGACGGGCGCTCCTGTCGTCTCTGCGGAATCGCTGCACAAGCAGAGGTAAGTCTTGTGGAGCATATTGACACCTATTATGCCTATCACAAGCACTATGCACATCAAAAGTGCACGTGAGGTTTTGCATCTTACGCGCAATTTGGAAAATTTCCCAGATTTCTAAAACTGGACTCTTCAATAAGGGTTCTGAAAGGGTTAGGTCAAGGATAGAACTGAAATTTGACTTGACACAGGACAGGTGACAGTCTTGAGAAAAAAAGCAAATCAGGACGAAACACTGTCAGGAGTGATTTTTTATTGAAGAGATATGCTGCTGAAGAAAAGTCAATGAAGAATATAGAATGACGCAGATTGGGATAATTATATGGATCTACAGCCACTGACGTGCAGCTTTACTGATGTTTTGTCTGAGAATAGGCATTTTAAAGAAAATATTGTTTAAAGATAGCACTTAACGAGAGCAGAACCTCGCATACGTGGTTAGTTGATAGCGCGTCTCAAGCATGGGGAAAGTGTGCTGAAATAGCCCTAAGCATTTCTCCAACGAGTTCCAGATGCGAGGCCAATGTAGGTCAATCCCTGTACTGTACGTCTAGGGTAACGACTTTGAGGACCAAGACTACTCACAATGTTCTGAAATGCAGAAGGCGTCTTCAGGGATTCAGATTTCTACTATTATTTTCCTGATGAAAGTGACATTTCTATGCTTTTAAATAGAAAAATACAGTACCTTAATATTTCCTCTTGAAAGCGATCGTGAAAGTGAAAGCGATCGCTATGGGAAAAACAAACATGGCCGCGAGTGGTGCGCGCGCGCCACTGCAAGCCATATGTTTTCAATTATCGCGCCCGTGTCTGGGCACGATAATTGAAAACATATGGGCTTTAGTGCGCGTAACAGACACCAATAGGCCACTGGCGGAGCAATGCGCCCGCCTTTGGCCTATTGCGTGCTCTGTTAAAAAAAGACACGCACACAAAGCTCAATAGCGGAACCCAAAAGGAAAAGCACACGTACGAGCGTGTGCGATTCCAGGGTCCGTTTCTAAACCCCTACAAAAGGGCTCGCCTGCGAGAGCAGTGCTGCGCACTGCATCGCAAGGGGCGAGCCCTAAAAAAGGCACTATAAAGTGGCCACATCATATCACTTTTTTTTCTTACGGTGGGTGGGGGAAGGGACGAGGCAACAGAAAAACAAATACTACACATTTCCAATAAAAAGCAACCTGAGTCAGTATAACGACAAAACAGAATGCACACTGGAGTAAATCACATATGACTGATCTCTGTATACAAAAATAGCGGGTTCCTCACAAACTGCATCTTTCGGTGCTAAACCTTTGGAATGGAAGGTCACCAAATGGTCACTTTTGTTAGCATTCCATGACTACAAACATGCACTGTGCAATCATATTACCCAACCGCAAACTCCATTTGGCATGCCATCTCCTCCTTCAAGAAACGTGTCAGATGGGTTTCAAAGCAAAAATGCAGCGCCATGCAGTGGTTATCTGAGCAGCAGGTATGTTTAATGAAAATAAGCCAATCTGGTTGTTAAAGAGCACACTTGTATGCTAATAAATGAACACGTATTATATTATGCAATAATAGTATGCATGCATTACAGTTTCACATACGATTCTGGTCTGTGGAGATTTTTGCGTCAAGGTTCACAGAGACTCAAAATTGTCACTGACACGTGTCCACAGGTGTGCCTGAAGTTCTGGTCTGAGGGGCAGAACTTCAGATTTCAATAGCATGTTGTGAAGTTTGAAGGACACCACACAACAGTAAGTACTCTACAAGTTGTATTAAGTACAGAGAAAAGCGACCTCAGCCATCATCAGTTGCTTGGCTCAGCTCCAACTGCTGTTTGCTTCAAACATAATATTCTAGTTGTCAGGATAAGAACACACAGCTTCCATGTTCCATTTGTAGTAACATCTCATGTATGATAACATTTAACATTGTCTAACTTACACAACATACCCACACTTCCCAGTTATAAATAAAACACAATAAAATTAATTATGAATTCATATACATATTCTTTTCAATACAAAGGTTTGCCAGACTTTTGTGTGCTTCTTCTAGGTGCAACAAAATCACCAACACCACCACATATTGAATCTTTCTTCTTCTGGCTGGCGTCCGACATTGAAGAAACATTAAGTTTAGCAACTCTATTCAAGTTCCAGATTCAGTGATAATTTGTTTTTAAGCATTTTTGAACATTTTCACCACTTTGAGTGGATTGCTATAATTTGAAAAACTGTCACTTCTTTTGGGCAATTTGATTTTCACCCAATCTCCGACAAGCAAATGTGTTGTTTTAACAGCTTTGCGATTATCAAAATCCAACATTCTTTTCACTCGTTTTCTCTCCTTTTTTTCCCCAATCCTCATTCTTCAAATGCTTTCCATTCCCACGCATTCACCCAAGCAGGATTTTTTTCGAATTATCTTTTATCAAACTGAACAATTCAAAAGGTGTCATACCAGCAGTGGAATGTGGCATCAATCTGTACGGTATCATTTTCTCTTAAACTTGAAGGGGGAACTAGTTGGTTACCTCTCATTAACAAGTCACCATTCACTGGCAGTTATTCCTTAACATTAAAATATGACATGCCTCCCTCTGAGCACTTGTCTTTAGATGTCCAACCTTTGATTATCATCTCCTTAACTTCTTGTAAAATTACATCTTAATTCAATTCCAATTTCCATTTATCTTCTTATAGCACTTCACCAGTGACAACACAACCAAAACTAAATCCCCCATGGAACCATAATCAAAAAACTTTATTTTTATGAAGACTATACTTTGTTGCAACTCAACCTGGAAAAACAATCTGCTATTTTGTTGACTACACCCAGAACAAAGACCAAGCGGCTGATTGCGACTTTGGCGGTGCGGGAGCAGAGCGGCACACCCCCACCCGAACTGCCAAAGTTGACTGCCACCCATCTGCCAGATTAGGAGTTTTCTCCTGGTTTGGCATCACCACAGCAGTGCCTTTGAAATAGGCACCGCAATGCGAAAGTTAAAGCATGTTAATGCATGACAAGGACTGTTTAGTCCATGCCGTGAAGGAACTGTGCGTGAATGCACACAGGAGGGCACACCATGTGCCCCCTGCATGCATCCCAGTATACAGGAGCAACAGGGGGCCCTGCAGGATCCCCTTTGCTTCCCCATCTCCACCCTTTTCATGGAGGGCTCACCACCATGAAAAGGCTGGCGGTGAGGAAACTCAGAATATGCCTGGCTGCGCCGCAGCGGCACCGCCAAGCACATTGCTGTCTCAGACCGCCGCAGCACAGCAAGGGAACGTGGTTACCGGGCGGTTGCTGCGGTCCTAAAACAGTCCAGCCACCGTACTTGTATTACGGCGGTTGGACCACTGGTGCATCTATCCCCGACCGCCACCCACCTCCACCATGGGATTGGCAGTCCGATGGACAGCGGAACTTATAATCAGGCCCTTAATCAAATTCAAATTCTCGTAAAGCCACAACTCATCTTCTTATTCTTTCTGAAATAGAATCAATTCCCGTCTTCTTGAATACTTCTTTCAAAGGTTGTTGTCAGAGTTAACAATAAAAGATCTGCTTCACATGAATTTATGCAGCATCCTCACTGCCCAAAACACAGCCAATCCCTCTTTGACAACTACGGAATAATTAAAATCCACACCACTGAGACATTGAGGAATAAATAAATTAGTTCTCTCCACACCACCACGCCGTAGCGTCAATACTGCTCCTACACCACTTGCTCTGGCATCCGTCAATGAAACCGTTTCATTACCTGGTTCAAAACTCGCCAAGTCGTATGCATTACTTAAACATGATTTGACAGAATTCACTTTCTCCTCACAAGTCTCATGCCACCTGAATTCAGAATTTTTCTTCAACAATAATCTTGAACATTTTTTTTCTGAAAAAGAAGGTATGAATTTACTGTAAATTCGGACATCCCTAAGAACTTCATCAACTCTTATTTATTCCTGGGCACTGACTGGCATGTCACTATTGGCATTAACGAAATATTCTTTAGGACGGATGCCCCTTGCTGATATGGAAAGGCCGAAGTATTCTATCTCTGAAACATTACATTTGCATTTTTTAACCTTCAATGTCAAGTCACTACTTTCAATGTGCCTGCGAACCTCTTTTGAGTCTGGAATCATGTTCCACAACATCGCTGCCAAACACATCGTCCTGGTAAATTTTCTCACTATTCACCCCTTTCAGCACTCTTTCCATGGTCCTCTGAAAAACAGATATTAATCCAAAAGGGAATCCTCAAACATTTAAATGAACCAAAAGGAGTGATAAAAGATGTGAAGGCTTGAGAATCTGGATGCAATTTTACCCCGTGATACGCTGAGGCTAGGTCTAATATTGAAAAATGTGTAGCCCCAATTCAAAGAATAAAACATTTCAGTGATGTTGGGAAGCAGATAATGGTCAAGCACTATACACTTGTTAGGTTCTCTGAGATCAATTCAAAGTCTGGCCTCCGTGTTGACGTAAAGTGCCATTACAACTGGGGACAACCATTCAGAGGCTTCTATCTCTTCTTTTATCCCCTCACTCAACATCCTGTCAATGTATTTCTTTATAGCTTCTTTAGCCATGATGGGCACACTTCTCACTTTGTAAGCGTTGGGAGCAGCGTTCGATTTTGATTTTATTTTATGCATATAGTTTTGCAAACATGCCAACTTCTGTTGGAACACACTAGGAACATTTTGTTCATAAACATCATGACTTTCTTTTTCATCCTGTACTACATCACACTCTGGTGTACAGGATGGATCCTACATGAATCTTATGCACACACAAGGACTAGCATTAGGGTCTAAGTAAACATGTAAATCTCTTTTAAGAAAGCAACCGAAAACAGAATCCCCTTTGCTGTAAACGTACATTCTTCCAGGTATCACTTTTTTTCTAAATTCATTATTGTTCCAAAAATAACCTCCCAGTTTCATTGGTTTCCCACCATAACCTTTGGGCTTCATATTTAGTTTGTGAAGTTAAATTTTTTCAACCAGCTTAGCTTTAAAAAATTGACTGGGTGTTGAAGTTATTTTAGCCCCTGAATCAAAGAACACTTTCAGAGGTTCATTATTAATAAGTACATTGTGTGGCCCGTCACCATCGTGCTCTCCTACTTGCAAAATCATATTAATGTCATCATCACCTTCCAAATCAGAGTCTTGATCAAAACTGACTTCTTGCACTTTTTTCTTGTCTTTTGTGGATTTACAACATTTGGGAGAATGACCTTTCTTTTCACATAATTTACACATGGCTTTACATCCTAGACATTCTTTAAAGTTTGCCATGTAAAACACTTGCCTTGAAATGTCTTACCATCTTGTTTGAACATAGAAACTTTTCTTTTAAACTTCTGTTTGGTAATGGAAGCGTCTTTAACTACAAATATCTTGTCATTTTGACACCCAGTCTCTCACCTGACTGTCCTTCTTAATGACATCTACAAATGCTTTAGAATGCTTTTGCGTTTTAGAAAACGTCAACACTTGTTACAGAAATGGATTATCTTTTTCCCCAAAATACTTCTTTTGCCTTTTTCCTGCAAACAGCCTAACAGAAATTGAACACAGTCTCTCTTCCAAGGATGCACCAAAACTACAAGAAGCAGCTAACTCTCTGAAAACCATAATGTAATTTTCTACCAACCCTTCTGACCTCTGCATTCTTTTGCACAATGATAATTCTTAAAAACTGAGCTCATCTTGGGTGAAAAAATAGACATCCTATTTTTAACACGTTTCAAATTCATTAAGACCATCTGCATCTTCAACAGACAAATCAGGAAGATCTTTGTAAATCTCTTGATCTTTTGCACCTAGGTAGTGCATCAATAAAGATGTTTTTATTCTCAAAGACTCATCACAAACACTGGCATAACGATGGAAGATCCTCTTCCATTTTTACCAAATAATAGGTGAATTACCCGGTACAGCTAAAAAGAAAGGAGGTGCGGTTAAGTTTTGCATTGTGATCACAATTTGCCCAAGGGAGAAAAAAGATGTGCAGATATTTAAAAAAAACTGTGGTATCCTGCTGCAATATAAATGAGTCTAACATGTGAAAGGAAACTATTTGTTAAAAGACAAAACCAGACAAGCAACACATAAGAAAAGAATTTCTGTGTGAATTCAGATTAAAGAGATTTCCAGTAAGTCATTCCTCAAAAATGGCAAAACAAAATACAGATAATTGTCCATTAGTCAAATAAATTTAAACAACACGAAGAGCTGTGTGACTTGCCGCCCCATTATCGCCCAAACAGGTTGATAAGAATATTATTCAAATAACTGTGTGCACAATGCAAATCCTTTTGATGTACTCTTTTACTTGTTCTGTCAATTTCCAAATTAAGCTCCTCTTGTTTCAGCTTCTAAACGTTATTACACAAAGCTTTCTTCAGGACCTATAAAAAATGGAAACAGCACCTTGGCGGTATAAGCTCGCTAAGGCTTACCCTAACCTCAGGTGCAAAAAAAACTAATACACTCACGGTTTTGTAGAGGCCTTCGAAAACTTCACAAAAGCCTTAGGATATCTGTAAAAAAACATATATGTATAGTGCATGCATATATTATTATTATTTAAATATAGGTCCTGAAGAAAGCTTCGTGTAATAACGTCTAGAAGCTGAAACATGTCGACCAATACAGTATTCATTATATAGGATGTACCTGACCAATTTAAGTCAGTGCTAACCATCCTTTCTTACACTTGTTTTTAGACAGTGCCAGGTTCGTCGCCATTAAAATTGCTTGTGGACAAATCCTGTGTACTTTTTAACCAACACCATTATTTTTTGCACTTATCACACATTAAAATCCTTTCGGTCTGATATTTGCGCTCCGCATTAAGGAAGCATCGAAGCACACCAGAGGTGCAGTAGGCACCCCTGGTGGAACCCTATGATGAAGCATGTCACCAACCAGGTTGGTGAGTGAGGGTTCTATATTCATATCAGATTGATTTGTCTAGGGCACATTAATACACTTTTAGTTCTTTTTATTGGAATACTTGTTTCTTCTTACACACTCTTCTGTTGTTTAATTTATCATATAGGGGGATTAAGAGTGTGTCTCAACCCTCTCTCTCTTGTTGTTTACATTTATAACCTTCCAATTAGACAACTACTTCAGCTGGATGCCGGATCCGAGCGCCTTTGCTGTGAACGCATTTCTTCAGTCTTGGTCAGACCTCCGGGGTTACGCCTTTCCCCCCTTTGCCATGATTCGAAGGGTTCTCCAGAAAGTGAGACAGGACAATTGTTCTTTGATCCCGATAACCCCCTTTTGGCCGTCCCAGGCCTGTTTCCCGACAACCTTGGAGTTGGCATGCAACATTCCCTTCTTAATTCCAGCGGTCAAGGGTCTTGTTACCAACGCAGACGGAGAAGATCACCACCTAATTCTTTCCGGGAATTTGAACCTTCTTGCCTGGAAGGTGTCAGGAAATCCAACGAACTGTCTGGCCTTTCGTCATCAGCTGCAATTCTCCTTGGAGAATCTTGGGCCCCTGGAACACACTATAGGTGCAACAACATTTGGAAAAAATGGTTTTGTTGGTGCATGGAGAGGGACCTGGATCCCGTGAAGGCTCGTACACGTAGTCAACTTTTTGGTGGAACAATTCGAGATGGGTCTTTCCTATAGATCTATTAATTGTTATAGATCAGCTATCTCCGCTGGTCATTCGCACATCAACGGTAAGTCGGTAGGTAAAAATGTTATAGTTTGTAGAGTTATGAAGAGTATTAGACTGAAGAGGCCTCCTAGACCTAAGTATCAATCCTTATGGGACGTTAAGGCCATTTTAGATCTCTTTTGCTCTTGGCCTGATAACTCTTTTCTTAACAGGAAATGTCTTTCCATTAAACTTGCTACTGTCTTGTGCTTAATTTCCTGCCGTAGAGTCTCTGATATTAAATGTCTTGATATATCTTATAGATATTATGATATGTTTGGTGTCAAATTCAAAATTGTTAGAAGAACCAAAACTATGTCAGATTTTATTTTTTATCCTCGTTTCGACCTGTGTACCAAACTTTGTGTTGTAGACTGTATGAAGGAATATGATAGGAGAATGAATGATCTTCGTCCTCATGACGCAAATCAACTGCTTATTTCTTTTGTCAAACCATTCAAGCCCATTAGCTCTACCTCCATTGCCAGATGGGTCAAGTCCGCTATGAAACTAGCCGGTGTTAACTTATCTAAATTTCAGGCCCATTCTCTTAGAGGTGCTATGGCCAGCAAATGCTTCTGGTCTGGTGTTAAATTGGATGATATCCTCAAAGCAGGGGACTGGCCCAATGCGTCCACCTTTGCTCGACACTATTGCAAACCTATCGAGCACATGTCCGACGTTGTCCTACATGTCCTAAAAGATTAATGCATAATGTTAGCCTCCGTGTCTTTAATGAAATCCAGATTCTCTGGTCATGTTAATAGGAGAATCGCAATTGCACTCGTAGTATGTTTTCGCAAAGATGGCTGCCAGGAGCGTTTTGCTGCATGCTTTCTACAGTGAGTTTCCATTATATATATTAAGCAATTACTACCAAGATGGCTGCCAGGTTAATCTAGACTGCCACCAACCACCGTACGATTGGATTAAACTTGTTTAAACAGATTCAAGGTGGCGGACTTAAAAAACAAAATGGCAAAATGACAAAAGGAGGCGATCCCAGATGATGAAGCATGTCACTTCGGTGAGTGATAGGAATCCGTCCTTTATAAAGGATTTTCCTTTTTAAGGATTATTTGTGATTACATTACTAAAGGTCTCTGCTTGTGCCTAGGGTCTGTTTAGGCTCGCTAGACCCGTGGATATTTTGTTGTGTTTATAGTGACTCTTGGGGAATATATCCATGCTTGGTCTTTAAACGTTCCCTTAGACCCCCAATTACCTTGTGTTTGTTTTGTCACTTGCATACTGCCTTACTTGGTCAGTCCCCCACTTCATTAGGTCTCGGCTGCGAAGGCTGCGCTTGCGCAGTCTAGCTCCGAGATTTAATGACTTGGAGAAGAGGGGCTTGAACCCGCCCCTCTTCTCCCCTGTTCTCCATTGGCTGGCCTCTTGAATGCTGGCCAGCCATTGGAGAAGAGGTCAGTCATTCAGATTAGGCCTCGTCCTTTTCGGATCGGGGGGCGTGTTTTTTGCAAGAAGTCTCAAGGAGGAGATAACAGCAAAACACGCCCCTGAATCCGAAAATGTCGCTGCCTTTCTCCGAGGCATTTCTGCTCTGCCTCGGAGAAAGGCGGTGGTGTTCAGGGCGATTCCCGGCAGTTTGTACGTAGCCGTGACTTTGCTTTTCATTGTTAAATGCTCGCGATGGAATTGCTGTTGTAAAGCAGTCTTCCTTTGCTATGTGCCTGCATATAGATTTTAATTTAGCCGCCCCCACCGACCGCGTCTCTTTAGACAGATATGAAATGCGAGGCCTCGGCCCCAGGGTTTGAACTGGGAGCAATTAACAGCAGGCGCCCGCCTCTCTGGACTGAGGGCTGGGCAGTAGTTCACTCTGTCACTCATCAGTATGCGCGACCGGGTACTGCATTCCACATTATCCAGATATTCTCCCTCGCCCGGTAAATATATCCAACAGCATCCACACGTTTTGAAATCTTTCCACCCTTAATCTGTATTTATCACCTTTCTCTTGGAAAAAGGGTGCACGCACCCTCACCTTTTGTGTCTAATGGGTTTATGTTTTTCGCTGCAAGTACTCGAACACCTGAGATGCTATTTGCATATTAAGATGTACAAACCTATTTGTATTTTCTTCAGCGTACTCCTTTGTACAAGTCTTTCCTTCCCTTTTCACCATTCTGTGTGGCTCGCCGAAGCTGCTGCGCTGAGGATGTTCCAAAATGGAAACCGGAGGTGGATAAAGAGGGGTGGGTGGAGTAGGTTTAAATGTGTGTGTGTTTTTGTTAAACATGTTTCAGTCTCCCTTCCACCCAGTGATGCATCCTGTTGCAACATTACCCGTTTCCAGAGAGCCCCCGAGTGTTCTCTGCAGTTGCGAGAGTGCAATGCTTCAACTCTGCGTCATGTGCTCTAACATGCACAGATTAGAAACATGGATCCATTGACAACCAGTCCCGCAGAACCAGGAGCTCCACCAACAGTTTCAGAAGAAATAAAACAACCTAGAATTTATCATGAATTTAGAAAAAGGGAATTGGAGCACATCTTTTTCCATCTGAACCGCCAAACGATGGAAGGACGCCCCTTTCAGATGCGACAGGAGGTGCCACAGAACCGGCGTTCACGTGCAACATGTGCTATTTTGCTCCACTGCCCGTTCTCGCTTGCAAGATTTCCATTCGTGTTCCGCGTGCTCCCTTGACCCGTGCCAGTTCTCCGTGCTTCCATTCCCCCCGCCAGTCTTATGTGCTTCCTTGTTCCCCCTGCCAGCTATGCGTGCTCCCTTGTTCTTCTGCCAGTCCTGTGTGCTCCATTGTTCACCTGCACGTCCCGTGTGCTTCTGTGCTCCCCAGACAGTCCTGTGTGCTCTCTTGCTACCCTCTCAGCCCCATGTGCTCTTTTGCTCCCCTCTCAGACCCGTGTGCTCTCTTGCTCCCCTCTCAGCCCGGTGTGCTCTCTTGTTTCCCTGTCAGTCATGTGTGCTCTCTTGCTCCCCTCTCAGCCCCATGTTCAACGGTCTCGGCATTGTTAGAGCTATTGGCATTGCTCATGACAATGCCGTTTCTTTAAATGTTTTAAAAACAAAAACATAAACAAAAATAATGTCATGAGCAATGCCAATAGCTCTAACTTTACCAATGCCGAGACCATTGCATTGTAAATGCTTGTTTTTTAAAGGACTTGTGTCCTGAGCAAGCTTCTCGTAATAAGTAAGAGAAAGGGCATAGACGAGCAAGCATACCAATAGTAAGAAATGGGTGGGCTCTAAGCTTGTCCTGCAGCTCAGACATCCGCTGCTTTAATATACTTTAAAAAAAAAAAGTGTCAACCGCGCAGTCTCAGGTGAGACCTAACAAGAAACTGTGCATGTGCTGACTCATGCGAGACTTAAAACGGAGGCAAATGCATGGAAGGGTGTCTAACCTTGGGTTAGAAGCAGCGCTCTACTCTCCATAAGGCACACCAACGACTCTTAAGGGATAGTAAGCACTGTGTAAATGTTATTAAATTAAATTACAATACAACATGCAAAGTGGTGTTGGCCAAAATGCCAGGAATGCTGAATCTAATGTCACGCATGAATAGGAACACTAGTTTACAGTTCTGGGTTATGATTTAACATGCCAATGCATTCCGGGAATTGTAGTTCGTTTATTTTAATTGAACCAACACACCTGATAACAATGATATGTAAAAACAAAGTTCACTAATGGTAAAGATGTATCCCCGTGACATGGAGTCACGGGACTTTTGTGACAAGCAGGATAAATTAGTGCTGAGGCACAGTTACAATTTTTGGAGCGCTTTTCCTATAATTCTTATTGTGGACTCGCTGGCTTCAAGTTAGGGGTAGTAAACGCTATATAAATGTAATTACACTTACTGTGGAACTATACTACAAGATGGAGGACACATTACAGACCATTCTCGTTCTAGCAGTGCCCATTAGCTGTGCTTTTCCAAGCTATGCACCATATTTGAAAGCGTAACAAAGCAAGAGTCTCCGGAATCTACACATATTCAGATAGTCTATAAAACAGGTCATTTAATTTCTAATATTTATGAGCCAAATGTTACCGGACAAATGTAGCAATTATTTTTATCAGTAATACGTTAGATTTTGTTTCATTTAAAGGTTACGAAAAACATTTATGTGTAAGCATTTCCTTCATTTATCTCACCATTACAGAGGAGCGGTTAAGTTCACGCGCAGCAAAAACAGACTCTGTGATGGACTTAAAGTTTGCTTTCTGTTAGTCCCTTTTCTCTCTCTTCCACAGGGTTTCCAAGGCCAGTGTCAGTTTCTCAGCCGTCGCGTTATATTATCGTGGACGTTTGTTTCCTCCCAATTTTGAATGGCTGTCGCCCCACTTCCGGCATGTGAGTGTCTCCGCTATAGCAGTCCCTCTTTAGGTGTTTAGGCGTGCGCGACTCTGCGCTACGGCTTTTGTAGCGTTGTTAGGGTAGTAGTGCTGCACAATTACAAACAGCCTCCTTTCGTTAGCGAGAATGGAGGACGAGGAGCTGGAGGCCATCAGGAAGCAGCGGATGTCTGAGCTGCAGGCCAAGCACGGGGTAAGGAGCAGCCGAGCAGGGATTGTGTGGGAGGGGTTAACTCTTTTGTAGATGAGAGACGGCATGCGTGCCGAACCTAATTTTGGGATGAGTTCTCCAGTTAATTTCTACAACAAGGACCCCCATTTGTACGTCATCTAGCACAGTCTGGAATAATAACCACAAATTCATGGTTGTATTGCAAGCTGGTATGCCTGCATTTTGCTATGACGCTTAGGAGTTTCCAAATAAGGTAGCAGACTGGGTAGCTCACTTGGTAATTGAATTTTTCACCCACATCCTTGCCAGTAGTGAAAGTGCACAGTAGTTCCCGTTCATTGCACCAGTTTTTTTTTGTGGAAAAAATAGTATTTTCTTTTTGTAAACCTCTTTTTTTTTTTTTAACTTCAAGGTACCGACATCGGGAAGCACATCTTGTTGGACTAAAAATTGTAAAATTAAAAAAAATGTTGCCTACATTAGATTTTCGCTTCGAATAGGAGATACCCTATCAATTGATGTTACATCCTGTAAAGCGCAAAATGGAACTTGGGAATGCTCCAGTACTATGTAAAGAAAATCAGTCTGCCCATAGCCTGTGTCTTTAACTGGATGCAGGAGAGCTATATGTGCCCGAAAGTTGCAAAAAATGTTCATATGGCAGCTGGAACTTAAAGACTGTCAATTATCCCTTATTTGTGGCTAGACCACTGACCTGGTCAGTGTGACTGCTCTCCCCCGCGCAGCTCCACCACTATGTGTTGCCCTCTG
This sequence comes from Triturus cristatus, assembly GCF_964204655.1. Taxonomy (NCBI): domain Eukaryota; kingdom Metazoa; phylum Chordata; class Amphibia; order Caudata; family Salamandridae; genus Triturus; species Triturus cristatus. The sequence continues at coordinate 577,069,591 of NC_140595.1, read as the reverse complement.
AGCCCCCTGGATTTCTCCAGGTAGCTCTTCAAAGGTTCTCTGAGGGAATACCAAACTGGGATGAGCCTTTGATAGCAGGTCATCAAATTCCTTGAGGCCGTTATGCGTGTGCTCAGTGCCAAGAGAATACATTGTAATGCTCCTGGCCACTTCAGTTGAGAAGCATGCCAGAACCAATTTCAGTGACAGATATCCTGGTATACACCTGGGTATTTTCACGGTGTGTCTGAGCTTCAGAATACTCATTTCGGGGTATAGGAAGAGCATCTCCATATGTAAATTTGCACTTTCTTTTGGGTGGAAATTGGGGCCTTGGTTTCTCCTGGCAGTGTAGGGTCTGTAGAGCCCACCCTGGGGTGGAAATCTTTTTTGTTGTTCCGCGTTCCCAGTGCAGCATAGCAGTTACACAACTTGTGTGTGTGTGTATGTATATCAGCCATTTTTAAAGGGTCTACACATATTTACAAATGACACAGACATTACAGTTACCATCAACCTTCTTGAATCCAGCTCCTATTCACATGGCTGCAGGGATTAAGCACCACTACAGCAAGCAAAATGAGCATTGGTGTTTTTGGCCTTCCTCTCAAAGATTGCAGCAGTATCTAAGAGCTCATGATGCTAAAAAGGGTTTTCCTGTTCCGTTATGCGAAATATTGACTCGAATTTGCATTGCTCTGCTACAGTCTCAATAGGACTATTGCAACATGGTCTATGAGGGTTACTGGGGAAACATATTCTAAAGTCAGCAAGCTGGGGATGAACAGAAAATGCCTGAAATCAAAATCAATCACATAAGGCTGGTTGTAAAAGATCTACACTGGCCTTTACTGGATCAAAGAATTATATTTAAGGAGTCCAAGAGGTAACCTCTTAACAACAATATTCTTCCATAAACCCCTAGCTACATTGTAAAATGAATGATTTTAAACCTCATATTCAATCCAGTTGCAACCATAAAAGCATAGGGAAAATCATCAAAGTACTCCGCTTACAACTCTAGAATGCCCTTGACCTGCAGCCCCAAATCCTTCAAGACAGCTTTGATGACCCAGCCAATGAAGGAGATATCACCTGATGTTTTCACACCCTGTACCCATAAAGAATAGACTTGGGCACTCCAAGGTCACATCGGATTCATCACAACCTGCATCGTCCAAAAGAGACTACCAGGTCGATAAGCTAAACTGAATTCCTTTCCACCAAAGGTCAACGGCCTGATCCACATGGGACAGATTCTCAAACAATGCAAAGTGCACGAAAACATATTGGGGCCCAATAATACAATTGAATAATAATAGACTATAGTCTATTTACAGTTTAGAGAAACATTATCAATTGGTACTTAATCTCTAGTAATTGAAGTAGTGGAAACACGTGTATTGATGTAGCAGTGTAAAGATATCATTCTACATATCTGTAAAATTACATTTTAAAAGTGATCGTAACAGCCACTCGTATTGGATACAAAACATGGTCTGTGCCTCTTCCAAATATTACATTTTGATAATGCCTATCTGCAAGGTCTGAATATAAAGTGCAATACAAAAACTGAAATTATTATGTAGCACTCGTTATCACAATCCTGCAACTGAATAGTGCTTTAACCGTCAGTCTTTACTTTTGCACAGTATATTAACACATAACTGATCGACCTGAGAAGACAGAGCGGTTTAGTTGGAAACATTAACATGCATGTGCTTAACTGACTGTGCACTCTTTGCCACAGACCAGTTTTAATAATATGTTGATCACTTTTCTTACATGGTTCAGAAGTCCCCTTTTCTTGATCTGTATATGCGCAGACGCTCCAAACCCTGATTTTCAAAGAGGTGACCAGACAGTTGAATGTTTGATTCCTTGTTTTGTTTCTGACTTTTTAAGTTGTATGGCAGACAAAGTAGTTTTGTTCAGTCCAAGGACTAAAGTGGTAATGTGTGATTTTTGAGATAAAAAAAATATTTATGCATTTTGCCAATGTTTTTTTATAGTGGTCTGGGCCAGCAGGTCCCACAACAATAAAGTTTTACAAAAACAAATCAAAACAAGACACGCTTTGACAAAACCAAAATGCTGACCACTAATGTGAGACCTATTAGCCCTGCCAAATGTTTGCTTATTTTTATGCTTTCATGATCTTGTTGAAACCGGTTAACATGGTCTGTGTTACTGGTCTAGCTACTTCATATGGTAATGTGAAAGCCAAGTACATTATAGACTAATACAAACTACTTCAGCATGCATACTTTTGTCATGACCTCTAAAATCAGCACTTGCTTCTTAACTGTAGAAATAAGGGCTCATTTCTTCTTTTGTAGGACAATTCTGGAGATCAGGCACAGCAACAAGAGAACAAACAAAGGTATGACCTTAGGAGAGGCGTTATTAATTGATGTAAAGTAAACCTTAGTTGCGGTTTTACATTTTTTTGCATGTTTGTACGTCAAGTGCTGAAATCTAATTTTATCTTGAAATATCAAATGTGTTTATCAGGTAAAACCACAGAATACCCCAGTTCTTACCTTGCAAAAGTGAATGTGATTGCCTAAGGAGAGTTCTCTGTAACATGCCATTGAGAGATAACTTAAAACATCTTGGACGATCCTTGCCCAGTACCAGTTTCAGTTGAGCTTCTTCCTATGCTACTACTGTATGCAGGCATTGGAGCGCCTATGGGATCAGAAGAAGCACACTGTCATCATTTTTATGATGTGGCTTGACAGCGCAGCTGTCGCCAGACAATTATGTGAGTATCACCAGGAGAGGGGCTGTGGCTTCACCCACATGTTGGGAACCAGGAGTACATATTTTGTTTGGGCAGAAGTTGTGTGCTTCCACATAAAAGTTCTTGTCCTCCGCACAGCTGTGATAATTTTGTTTATTTTTACAGCTGCTTGAATTTGAAATTTGAGTGGTACACATATGACATTGTAATGCTATTCAAGTGTCTTTGATAACTAGCTGCACAGGTGGGAGAGGGCAATCATTAACCTATATGGCTGTTTGGGTCTGGTTTGACAGTGCAACTGTCACTTTACGGTTTAACTTGTGCCAATATTATATTACAGTATTCTGCTTCTACACAAATACATATCCAATCCCATGCTAAATACTTGCAAGGCTTCACATTACAATACAACATTTCTTTAAAGCTAAACCTATTGACATTGCCCATGCTTGTTTCACCTTCTTTTTGTACCTACTTCTTCTTTTTGTGCTACTCAAACACCAATGGGATCGACATCTTATCTAGCAATTGGGGGGGTAAAATACTTTGGACCTACATTATTGAATGAAAGGATGCAAACATTAACACCTTGCAAAGATTTAGACTACCTAGCTGATTCACAAGACCTTTAGCTGTACACCAGAGAAAAGTAAATCCTATGTAACCGCTATTTCGTACCTCAGTGTGCCCTAATCCTACTTGTTCGGAATTCGCATGCATAAGTTTAGGATTGCTGTTAACATTTATCAATTTTTAGGTGAAGCCAGGGCAGCGCATGCTGTAATCTAGACTGTGGCTTGAAGCACCTCCCATCTTTTCCAATCTTTCATGTTCTTGCCCTTCCTAAATGGCATGCTTTTAGTTGGTCAGCATGCTTAATTAGTCCTACCTTTTTGTGTTTCAAACCCTCCCAGGAGGCTGCCCCTGTTACACGTGGTCTTATGCTTTTTTTAATATAGGTTCCGTTGTGTGCACTATTTCTTTTCTTGTTTGCCTCGGCTTGTGTGTCAGCACAGCGCGCGCTTCACAGATGCAGTATTTTGTTTTTCTTAGCTTAATGCGTCAGCACAGTGCCCGTTTCATGGACGTTCTGCTTCATGTTTTGGTTGGCATTTGCTTCATTGGTTTAATTATTGTTTTACTTTGAAGTTGGTGCGTCTTAACGACGTGCCCGCCTTCATTTTCACCATTGCGTCTTGTTTCCTGCTCGTGGCAGCCTGCTTGCCCTGTGCTGTCCCTCTATCTTCATCCCGCTCCCACCACCTATCCGAGATCTCTGCTTGTATTTTAGGTTATTTGCTCAAAATTACAGGATGTAGAGCCAAGACTCAAACTCTTGAGTCACCAGCTCTG